>NC_140594.1:127644696-128244696 GCF_964204655.1 Triturus cristatus
AGGTCCCAGGGGTCAAGAGGACCAGAGCTCTGCACCTGAACGGGACCCTGCTGACTTCCTCCCTGCTACCCCCTGGACTTACCTTTTACAAAAACAACTGCCACTGAATGGTTAGTGCTTGCTTGAAAGCAAGGGTGGGGTGGTAGCGCAAACAGTTAAAGAAGAAACAAGGCTTTTTTGGCATTTTAGATAGTGCGTACTCGACTCAAAGGTATTAGAGCACTTTACATGAGCACCAGTTGCATTACAGAATCACAGGATGTTTGAGCCTCCCATGAAGACTCAAACCTTATTCCCCGGCTTTAAGGTCGGCCAGTATGGCTGTTACACTACATCCTCTTAACAGCCGTTAATTGATTAGTCACTTAATTCCAGGGCCACTGGAATTGTACATTTCTGAGACAGAAGTGTTTTCTGCATTGTTGTGGATTTATCGCATTTGCTACATAACCCATCATCTGTTGATTAATCTGCAGATTTTAACAAAAAAATGTGATTCTAGTTCAAAGGGATCAAACATTGTGTAAAACGTGCCTGGTGACGTGTTCCAGAGCAGTAGAATGCCCTTCATAAAGTTTGATTGGTCATCTTGCAGTTGCTTATTGATATATTTGGGTCTTAAATTGGTACTAATGAGGTATATTTCACCTCAGTGTTACCATTACTAAAAATGAAAAATATGAAATAAAGCTAACCATAAAATGAGTCAGATTATGCTGCATTATTAGATTTCTTCCCTGCATAATTTAATCACCCGTGTTGCATAATTTGGCCTTCTCTTACCACATAATTCCAATGGCCCTGCTTAATGCGTCAAAGTGACAACGATTTTTTTTAGAGGTATTGTAAGGGTGTTATACTTCAGAAAATGCTTACATTAGGTACAGTCTGATCACTTATTAAAGGCTATATTTTTTAGGAAAGTGTTTTTATTTCAAACACTGCATCATTTTGCAGCAGCCTCTGTTAGACGGTGTGTAATACAACTTGATTTTATTTTTCAGTGAATCTGTTTGCTCATTATTTCATATACAGTTAACTGACAGCGAAAAAACCAAAATACTCAGACTAGTTAGTTATTTTCCTTTAGGCAACTTATTGACACTCCGTGGCCTCTCTTCACAGCACTCGGGCTGTGTGTAAATGAAGACAGCCAGGAAATGCAGCAGATAAATAAGGCCGCAGTTCCAGGCCATCTTCATTTACATGTAATTGCAGAGGCATTCGTGCCCCCCTTGGAAACCATCCACAGACCCCCAGGGGGGCACGCCCCACAGTTTGAAGACCTCTGCTCTAAAGTAACACACGGTCACTATTTGTGTCTGCGACTCTCTAAAGAATACAAAATACCATGAATAATCCCTATAGATGAAAGGCTGACCTGGGTTTTTAAGGATTACAAACATGTGCCTATTTGTAACGAGTGAAAATGTAAATGTCGTTGGCCTCACTTCAGGGAGGGCAGTTTTTGCCATTTTTGGCGATGTTTCGTATATTAAATAGGTAAGCAAATAGAGCAAACATTCTCATTAATACACACAGTTTGTTTCGCGTGGGCTTTGTTTTAAATTAAACCCAAAAGTACCTTTTGTGTTACATAACTCCTTTCTGATTTGGCTTTTCCTTTTCTCCTTTTTTTAAAAACTTTTAATGGAAAAAGAATTGCTAAAAGGTTGGTTGGTGTAATCTTGTTGGAGAAAGAAGGCAGTTACTAAAAGGAGCGACATTCCATGCTAGCGCAGACTTACTATAAATGCTGGCACACTGCTACTCTACATGCTTTCTCAATGTTACTGTCTTATCAACAGTTACTATTCACGCTGTCCACGCTGCCACACTGCTTCTAACAATCCAGCACAAAGTTACTATATATTCAGGATACTGTTGCTATCCATGCTGGCACGAAGACACAGCCTATGCCGGCAGACAGCAACTGTCTATGTTGCCACCCTTGTCCTCGATGCTGGAGTCCTATTAATATTCATACGACCACTTTCCTACTATCCATGCCGGCACACGCGTACAGTCCCTGCTGGCACTCTACTGCTGCCCGTGTTGGCATACTGCTTGCATAAATGCGGACCACCGTTTCTCCCCACGCTGGCACACTGCTACTATTCATGGGCACGGTTCACGGGGGCCGCTCCTGACCAGAGGTGCATCAAAAAACATGTGATCTCGTTGCTGTTGCTTTTTGTTAAGCATTCTTACTCCTGTTCTCAAAGCAACACTTGCAGTCAATGCTAAACAATCCGCGAACACTCTCTAGGGGTGTGTCATCACACAGCAACAACCACGAGACTTGCGATGCCGATGACAGATGAAACTGAGCTCTGCGAGTCTAAACCTGCAGATTCCACTACAGACTACCACCCTTTGTGCGTTTCTTTGCGTACAGCTTCTTTGGGACACACAACGTGATGAACTTTGATCCAATCAGCTCCGTGTAACAAACAAGACACATTTAAAAGTCGGACTGGACTGGCCAGGGGACATCTTCCAAATAGGGATCTAGCATGTGTGCTATGGAGGAAGACAAGTAAATGTGCCTTGACGAGGCCCTCCGCACACGTGGGGATGAGCCTCCAAGGTCGGCCATGCACCTAATCTTGCCGTGACAACTCCACATCCGATGGGCCGCGGCGATAGGCTCCCTGGAGTCCCACGGGATGCATTATTGACGACCCTGAAAAGAAGAAGCCACAGCACGGCATGTTCCTGAAGCGTTCCTGAAAAGGAACCCAAGATCTAATTTTCAGACCGGGTGGATGGAGTCCTAGGGAGCTGCCAGACCGTTTAGGCTGGATCGTTTGATCGCGTGTGACTGACTGAGAATGACGCTTGGTGATGGGGCCTCTTGTGATCCTGTGACACCCGGGCAGAGAGCAATCATCATCAGCCTGCAGCTGAGAGCGCCCAGCAGTTCCCTCCTCACATCAACAAGCGCGGTGCGTGCGCACTGCAAGGAATGTGAGGTATGCCGCTGGCACCCGGCCGCGCTGCTGCTCGCTCCCGAGCTCCCTAGGCCAGGGGAGAGAGAAGGCGGGACATGCACCCGCCTTTGGCCAATTGCGTGCTGTCTTTCTTAGAAAGATGCAATCAAAGGCCAATAGCGTGTGAGCACAAAAAAAAAGCACACGCACGAGTGTGTGGTCCGAGATGAAAGTCCTTACTAGAAGCCTCGCAGAGCAGCGCATGTGCGCTGGCTCAGGCGAGACCTAAAAAGGAAAAGTATCACAATATGTCCCTGTAAAAAATATGAAGAAACGGTATACAGGTACAGGAAGGATATAAATCTCAATACATTTGAATATGTTATAAAGGAACAGGGAGGAAACAAGCCATGTATCACAAATAATACCTTCAAAGTTTGGTAAAGTGGAAGACAAAGAGAGAAAAAAGGGGGAAAGATAGGGAAGGAGGGGTAAGGGAGCGCAAGTGGAACAACTACTTCAAAAAAGTAAAAGAGATAGAAAAATAAACTCAAAAAAAGTCTTAAAATGGTTCGGGTAATAAGGGAGTTAGAGATACGTGCCCCAGAATCCTGAGCTCAGTGTTGGGCATAATTGTCCAAAAATCTCCAGACAGCGCTAGGAATAGTAGGAGAAGAGTGACTATCAGAGTACAACGTGTGAGCACTACGAAGGTATGATACCCAGGCCCACCAAGTCTGAAAAGAAAGGTGTTGGGAGGACTTCCGTCCTGTGAGGGAGCTCCTAGGATGGTTGTTGTGATGGCATTACACGCAGCTAATTTAGCAATAGAAAGGGTCCAACATTTAATAGCCCAATTTAAGATCGTAAGGTAAATATTAATGTATGCACAACAGACTTACTAGAAGAACACATTGGTTTAAACTAGCTGCAGTAAAAATTATATTATTTGGTGCAAAGGATTACAAATTGAGCATTATCCAATGCATATGTAATGATGAGCTGATGTCACACCAGGCACACAGAAATGAGAGCGGAAGATGGTGTTACTGTGACTGAGGTAAGGGACAAGATTATTTTCAGAAGAAGACACGGTGGCAGACAATTAAACAGAAGCGCTTTGACATCCTCTCCTGAAATCAACAAGTGGGAAGCACTGAAACTGCTTAAATGAATTATTAAACCTACCCTTTAAGAGCGTGTTGACATGTTTCAGAAAATGTTGAACCGGGTATCCTACACCGCATTGGCGTGCACGTGTGTAAATAGTCTATCAACTGTCTTGGCTGGAAAATAAGCGTGTTGATTCAAAAATAATTCTTTAATGTTCCTATTCAAATCCAAACAAATCCAAACAAAATTCATGTCTGACTTTTTACCTTTTTTAAACTTTATAATTAATACAATCTCCAATGAAGTGCTGTAAGGGTAGTTAACAGCGCACTCAATGCTTTTCGAGCGGATAATCACTCTTCATCAGGTAAATATGTGTGTGAAAAATTCACATAGTTTGCTTTGCCGTAATTATGCGAAACTTGAGGAAAATGATTCAAAATTATGCATAGTTACGTGAAATGCAAATCCATCATATAGCGCTGTAGTTTCGTGCGAAATGTGTCTTTTTGCTAATTTTTGATGTGAGGTCACATTTTGTGCTAAAAAACTGCGCAAAAACCACGTGCTGAAAATAACTGCTGCTCGTTTTCTTTTTGTCTGCGTTGTTCTGCCACTCCTGAGTCCTGAACAACAGTTTTGCAGAGAATGAAGGTGAATTTGCACAACATGATGTAATGGCGAAATTCCTGGAATTTTGCATAGCAAGCATAATCCGAAACTTCCTAAATTATGCAAATTATGGGACAATAATTTAAATAATTTCACACAGGCGTAGTCTGCAACAGAAAGTATACATAAGAGACAAACTAAACAGCTAAGGCAACTTGGAAAACAATCTCCAAACCTGAAGATAAAAAAGTCTCTTTGATATCAACTCAGATGAACCCTTTGGGTCCTGTGTTCCTTCACCACTAACAGATTTTGTGCATCACCACAACCAAAGCAAGATGGCTCCTCCTTCACCTCTCAGCATATGTCTGGTCCTGTCTGTACACCTGCTGGTGCACATGACAACTGACTTATCTCTTAATTCACTATTGGCACTGTCGTCAGGCCGGGAGGAGGGGCATCAATGTTTCCAAGTTGATGTTTAAAAACGATCACTTTTGATTCATCAAGAAATACTTTTTTGAATTTTGAAGAGGCCTTATCATATTTTAACATGACCTTTGTTGAATGAGTTACATGCCGAGCCTATTTTCTCAGCTTGTGCACCCGCTCTTAGAGCCAAGCCAGACCCTTGGCTTGGCTCTGTCTCTCCATGCTAATTTGCTGCCTTGCCCACCTCAATAACTTCCTAACTGCTGTACTGTGAACATTTCATTCGATTTCGGGTAGGCAGGTAGCAATATTGATTTTGATTACATTAGACTAGTAACCACAACATAGGTACAGAAAAATGATAATTTGTCTTTAGCCAGTTTAAGTCCTTTGGGGTTTCTTCTCAGCTGTCATAACCCTCTCTGATGTCTGTGTGACATTTATATGGTGGTTGCATATCAAATCCAAGCTTAAGGTGTCCCTTTAGACCAAATTCCAGTTGTGTTGAATGATACAACTCATGCGGTGACAGCTGAAGAGGATGTTGCATTACAAGGATGGTTCTGGAGTAGGTTTCGGGGTTACAGTTGATCTTTAGTATAAGTTTTCGCCCTGTTTAATACTTCGAGGGCAGGTACCGGGTAACCCCTTTGTCGCAATCTGTCACATATTTCCACGATCAATCATCAACACGTCATGGAGGCAAACAAATGTCTCCAGAGTTCATATTTTAAGAGTGATGAGGGATTTGCGGTTCTATTTCAGCCTTATCCCTAGGGTGAGGTCACTGCACATGGTGCTGTTAAGGGAAAACATGATGGCGTTGTTAGGGACTCAGGGACCCAGCGGTTCTGTGGGTACCAGCCCAATGCAGAATCCTTCTTAAATGCACAGATGAAGGAGCTGAACACGGTGAGCCATGGCAAAGGTAGAGCTGCTATCCGTGGAGTGGTCAGTGAGGCCAGAGATGGCGGTGCATTCCCACATCCAGTGTACATACACCTCGGGATAGCGCTTGTAACACTAGAGGCGCGACACAGAATGAGCTAGACAAGGAGGTGGGAGCACAAACCTTCCAACAAAAAAGTACCTTGAGGTACATAAAAGTGCATTTTGAGGGGGGAAAAACTGTATGTTGATAACAAACCCCTTGGACTCGGGGCAAAGAAGACCTCAGAGCCGTCAAGGGTGTCAACAGTGTGTCATACACAGTTTAAGAATGTGCCACACAAACGCATATAGTGGAAAGAGTCTTCAGTTGGAAATACAGGTATGTATTCTATAGTGTCTTTATTGAGGACAGTTTGGCGAGGCTGGCACATCGCTAGGAGTCATCCTACTACAGTGTGTAGCTGAAAGCTGTTGTAGGTTAGTGTTTGAAAACAACAATCACGGTGTAGACCTAGCGATTCACCCTTCTCGCCTGAGCTGGCATCCAGGACCGATCACATGCTGAGACTGCCCAAAGCTCTGTTCAATGCCTTAACAGAGCTCTACAGCAAGGTAACCCACAGTGAAGCTGAGTGGGCTGGAAACATGGGGCATATTTACAAGATAATGACGCAGCGCAGAGCTGCAAGCCAGCTTGCTGCGCAGAGCTGCGTCATTAGGAAAGTGCAGGGATGCATCATATTTACAACAATACGACACATCCCTGTGCTCTGCGCTGGCACACAATAGGCTGCGTGGTGCCAACGCAAGCACCTTTGCATCATTGTAATTGTAATTGTAAAAATATTTGTTGAGCGCGGTTGCTGCCCGTAGGCGTCCAAGCGCTGAGTTGAAGCAGAGAGGTGACGGGAAGAGGAGTTAGGGAACATAGGATTTGGCAAACAGTAGTGTCTTTAAGCTTTTACGGAATGAGAGCAGGTTTGGGTTGGACCGGAGTGAGAGGGGGAGAGCATTCCAGAGCCTGGCGGTATTCAAAGAGAACAGCCTACCCCCAGACCTGGCTCGCTTCACTCTGGGAACAACAGCAAGGAAAGCCTCCGTCGAAGGTTCCTGTTAGGGTGGTAGGGGATGACAAGGTCGTTGTTAATGGCTGGGCTCGTTTTCCAGAAGGCGCGGTGCGCCATGCACAGCGCCTTGAAAGCCACTCTCTGCCTCACTGGTAACCAGTGGAGACTTTTTAGAGCAGGTCTGGCTGACTGGGAGCGCGGGATCTGTAACAGGGTACGTGCTGCACAGTTTTGTACAACCTGCAGTTTCCGGAGGGTCATCTCAGGTGCCCTCACGTATAGGGCATTGTTCGAGTCCAGGCGAGACTGGATGAGACCTTGTACCGCCATCTTTTTGGCCTCTAGAGGAAGTAGCAGGAGGACCTTCCTCAGGATTCTGAGTAGGCCAAAGCATGTGGCGGACAGTTTAGTGGCCTGGGTGGAGAAGGAGAGTTTGTTGTCCAGCCACACTCCCAGGCTCTTAACACTCTCCTTAGGGGTGGGGGGAGGGCCCAGTGTACAGGGCCACAAGGAGGTGAAAGGCACAGGAGAGGCTGGGCCTAGGAGCATGAGCTCCGTCTTTTCTCCGTTTAGCTTTAGGGAGGAGTTGGTCATCCATCCCATGACGTCCTCTAAGCATTTTAGCAGATCTGCCGGGGATTGCCTGTTGTTCTCAGTGGCCAGCGAGACCACAAGCTGGGTGTCGTCGGCGTACGACACGATTTTAATGCCGTACGGTTCGACAACACCCGCCAGCGGCCTCATGTACACGTTGAACAATACAGGGCTCAGGGAGGAGCCCTGCGGTACTCCGCAGCTCAGAGGTTTGCTAGAGGACACTGTCTCTCCGTCGAAGATCTGAAAAGATCTCTCAGACAGAAAGGAGTCAAACCACCTTAATGCGTCACCTGAAACTCCGATGTCATAGAGACGGTCCAGCAAGGTGGTATAGCTGACCGTATCGAAGGCGGCACTTAGATCAAGGAGGATCACTGCCACTGATCCTCCCTGGTACTGTACCCTTCGAGTTTCTTCGGTGACCGCTAATAAGGCGGTTTCCGTGCCATGCTTCGGTCTGAAGCCTGTCTGGGATGTGTGTAATAGAGAGTGGTCCTCTAGGAACTGGACCAGCTGCGCGTTTATATACTTCTCTAACACCTTGCTAGCCCAAGGGAGAAGTGAGATGGGGCGGTAGCTGGAGTGGTCATCTGGGTCTAGGCTGGGTTTCTTCAACAGCGCCCGCACCATGGCTTGCTTCCAGGCTGTGGGGACAGAGCATGCGGATATGGACGTGTTTAGAAGTTCCAGGATTACAGGCAGGGTGGCTTTGCTTGCCTGCATCAGGACTTCTGGAGGAGCAGGATCACAAGGAGAGCCCGACTTGACTTGTCGTGCCACTTTGCTTAAGGTGTCGAGGTCCAAAGGAGGGAAGTGCTCGAGGGAAGGCTGTTCTGGGTGAAGAGGCGGTCTAGGGGGGATGGATTAATCATATCCGGGGTTGTGGCTGCTGTTGGGAAGGTAGAGTAAATTTTTAAAACTTTATTGTGAAAGAAATCCGCAAGCTCATTGCATTGGTCCTGGGTTTTGTTAGGAGGGGGTGCCGTGTTGGCACTGGTACATTGCTTTATTATATGGAAAATTTCCTTAGGCTTTGATTTCGCTTCTAGTATTTTCTCAGAGTAGTGGGTTGCCTGGGCCGTTCTGATCCCTTCTCTGTAGGCTTTGATCGCCTCTTTGTAGGAAGCCTTTTTATCTGGGAGAAAGTCTAAACGCCAGGCTCTCTCTCGTTGCCTGCAAAGGCGTTTTAGCTCTCTTAGAGAGTCGGAGAACCAGGGGGCTGATTTCTGTAATCTCTTCGAGGAGGATCTGCGAAGCGGGAGGATCGAATCTAGCGAGTGAGTGATCCAACCTACATAGTTGCCGTTTGCCACATTGGGGTCTAGGCAGGGTGGCGGGCGGGTGGAGTCCAGGTTATGCAACCAGGGCTCCAATGGGAGCCTTGTCCAGTTCCTCCTAGTGGTGACTTGGGGAGGTAACTGGGGGGTTTTGTGTGTAACCCAGGTAAGCGGGACCAAAAAATGGTCTGACCATGAAAGGGGGATGGGTTGATCAACAGTTAGATCCAGGCAGTTATTAAATATAGGGTCAAGTAAATTGCCTTTTTCATGGGTCGGGGCTGATACCAGTTGGGACAATAGAAGAGCTTCCAGATCATCTAGTAACTCCTTAGCAATGTGGTCTGAGGGGGAATTGAAATGGAGATTAAGGTCCCCTAGGACCGTGTGGTTGGCGGAAGATAGAATTCTTTCCGCTATGATTTCTGGAAGAGACCTATGGAACACTTTTACAGGCTCAGGGGGGCGGTAGATCAGGGTGCCGGAAAAAGAGCTATTTGCGTTGAACTCTATGCAGAATGCTACACTCTCGCACTCAGGGATAGATTCTGCTGTAGTACGGCATCGGTACTGGTTTTTCAATATGATCGCCAGACCTCCGCCTCTCCCTACCGGTCTATCCAGTCTAAGGATATAGTAACCTACGGGTAAGGCTAGAACCACGTCTGGCTCAGAGTGAGCAGTGAGCCATGTTTCTGTCAGGAAAACCGCGTCTGGCTTTTTCTCCTCGAGCAGCATGGCAATCTGTGTGCTATGTTTTGGTAAAGAGCGGCAGTTTAGCGCATACATGCGGTAAGTTTGTGCCGAGGCCGACGGGGATTTGCGGAAGGAATGTTTGCACCCCGAACATTGATGGCGTTTTCCTCCTTCTATGTGTGCTGCCAAATGCAGCACAAGTAGAAATAGGAATAAACGAGGAGAAATAAAAGTATTTCTCCTCGTTGCGCCACTTTAACACCTCCCCTGGGGAGGTGTTAGAATCTGAGCATTTCCAGGTTCCCGAAACCTTGTAAATCTGGGAATGCGTCCAAATCCATGGGTGTTGTGTGGGAACACCCACAGCAACACCCATGGAAAGCACCTTTCAAGCAGAGTAATGAGTAAAAGAATGCCATATTTACAAGGCCATGAAATGCCACACAGGGTGGCTTTGCGTGGCCTTGTAAATATAGGCCCGCACACTGCGCCGCCGGAGCGTCAAAAATAGTGATGCTCCAGTGGCGCAATGGGTTTCCTGTCCAACCCATTTAATGGGAAAGTGAAGTACAGTCAACAAAACATTTAAGAGATACCATTTTTACACCAGGCAAGTTTTCAAAGGGAACTTTACTTGAAGAACTACATTTGGGAGCCTTCAATAAGCACAGCACAGATCTAAAGCCATGTGAATATACTTCACTTGATTAGCATCAGGTCTATTCCATGATCTCCACTAGCAGCCAGTAAAGAATACTGGATGGAGGATGTTTGTGCTGAACATACCAGACCGCCTTCCCCTAGAGATCCCGGAGATGTTACAGCACAGATGGAAAGATAGCTTTTGGCTTGGGTGGTGGTGGTGGGGGAGTTTGAGGGTAGGGAGAATGGGAAAGTTTCCTGTCCTCCTGTGACCCAGGGCATAGAATAGAAAGTTGGTTCATAAGCCCTCTGGGGCCACCATGGACGGTCTTGGCTAACATACATGGAACTTGTAGCGCCTGAGCGGTCTGCAGGGAAGATTCTGGCTCTATTTCTCTCACCTCTTCCCCTCTCAGCATACATCTGGTTCCTCCTGTCTGCGATGGCACCATGGGAAAAACATAATGAACTAGATTGTGGCCCAGAATAATTACCAGTGGCTAAGATTAGTTCAAGAAGTCCACCCATCACTTTTTGTTTTCCTCAGTCTGAGAACCTAAATGTGATGGACATGCCCAGATGTGGGTCCTGTGCTCAGCGTGCCAAAGGGCGCAAACTGCACCCTATTGAGAGGCCCAAAGAGGCAGAAATTGGCCTGGGGTTGCTTGCTTCCCGGTTCCGAGGGGGCCTGGCCGTCACGCTGGACGGTTCCTTTGGAAGCAGGACCAGGGCTGATTTGCATATGGCTGGCTCCCGTCTGGCGTGACATGGGCAGAAAACATGATGCATTGGATTGTGGTCCACGCTAATTGTCAGTGACTGATATTAGTTCAAGGAATCAACACATCACTCTAGGGGCCACAATTAGTGTAAGCGGAGAGGGCCACAGTGAGTGCCCGGCCTTCAGAGAAAGCCAATGTCTCAGTTGTACATTCAGTGACCCAACCCTGCAGTCAGCATCTTGTCGTGAAATCAGTCCCCCGAGCCTGTATTAGGTATTCCAGCCCTGCAGTCAGTGTTACAGTAGAGCGCAGGAGTCGGCGCCCCGGCCCTGCAGTCAGTTTTACAGTAGAGCGCAGGAGTCGGCGCCCCGGCCCTGCAGTCAGTGTTACAGTAGAGCGCAGGAGTCGGCGCCCCGGCCCTGCAGTCAGTGTTACAGTAGAGCGCAGGAGTCAGCGCCCCGGCCCTGCAGTCAGTGTTACAGTAGAGTGCAGGAGTCAGCGCCCCGGCCCTGCAGTCAGTGTTACAGTAGAGCGCAGGAGTCAGCGCCCCGGCCCTGCAGTCAGTGTTACAGTAGAGCGCAGGAGTCAGCGCCCCGGCCCTGCAGTCAGTGTTACAGTAGAGCGCAGGAGTCGGCGCCCCGGCCCTGCAGTCAGTGTTACAGTAGAGCGCAGGAGTCGGCGTCCCGGTCCTGCAGTCAGTGTTACAGTAGAGCGCAGGAGTCAGTGCCCCGGCCCTGCAGTCAGTGTTACAGTAGAGCGCAGGAGTCGGCGCCCCGGCCCTGCAGTCAGTGTTACAGTAGAGCGCAGGAGTCGGCGCCCCGGCCCTGCAGTCAGTGTTACAGTAGAGCGCAGGAGTCAGCGCCCCGGCCATGCAGTCAGTGTTACAGTAGAGCGCAGGAGTCGGCGCCCCGGCCCTGCAGTCAGTGTTACAGTAGAGCGCAGGAGTCGGCGCCCCGGCCCTGCAGTCAGTGTTACAGTAGAGCGCAGGAGTCGGCGCCCCGGCCCTGCAGTCAGTGTTACAGTAGAGCGCAGGAGTCGGTGCCCCGGCCCTGCAGTCAGTGTTACAGTAGAGTGCAGGAGTCAGGGCCCCGGCCCTGCAGTCAGTGTTACAGTAGAGCGCAGGAGTCATGCCCCGGCCCTGCAGTCAGTGTTACAGTAGAGCGCAGGAGTCATGCCCCGGCCCTGCAGTCAGTGTTACGGTAGAGCGCAGGAGTCATGCCCCGGCCCTGCAGTCAGTGTTACAGTAGAGCGCAGGAGTCAGTGCCCCGGCCCTGCAGTCAGTGTTACAGTAGAGTGCAGGAGTCGGCGCCCCGGCCCTGCAGTCAGTGTTACAGTAGAGCGCAGGAGTCAGCGCCCCGGCCCTGCAGTCAGTGTTACAGTAGAGCGCAGGAGTCAGCGCCCCGGCCCTGCAGTCAGTGTTACAGTAGAGCGCAGGAGTCGGCGCCCCGGCCCTGCAGTCAGTGTTACAGTAGAGCGCAGGAGTCGGCGCCCCGGCCCTGCAGTCAGTGTTACAGTAGAGTGCAGGAGTCGGCGCCCCGGCCCTGCAGTCAGTGTTACAGTAGAGCGCAGGAGTCAGCGCCCCGGCCCTGCAGTCAGTGTTACAGTAGAGCGCAGGAGTCAGTGCCCCGGCCCTGCAGTCAGTGTTACAGTAGAGCGCAGGAGTCAGCGCCCCGGCCCTGCAGTCAGTGTTACAGTGGAGCGCAGGAGTCAGCGCCCCGGCCCTGCAGTCAGTGTTACAGTAGAGCGCAGGAGTCGGCGCCCCGGCCCTGCAGTCAGTGTTACAGTAGAGCGCAGGAGTCGGTGCCCCGACCCTGCAGTCAGTGTTACAGTAGAGTGCAGGAGTCAGGGCCCCGGCCCTGCAGTCAGTGTTGCAGAAGGGTGCAGGAGTCAGTGCCCCGGCCCTGCAGTCAGTGTTACAGTAGAGCGCAGGAGTCAGCGCCCCGGCCCTGCGGTCAGTGTTACAGTAGAGCGCAGGAGTCAGCGCCCCGGCCCTGCAGTCAGTGTTACAGTGGAGCGCAGGAGTCAGCGCCCCGGCCCTGCAGTCAGTGTTACAGTAGAGCGCAGGAGTCGGCGCCCCGGCCCTGCAGTCAGTGTTACAGTAGAGCGCAGGAGTCGGTGCCCCGACCCTGCAGTCAGTGTTACAGTAGAGCGCAGGAGTCGGCGCCCCGGCCCTGCAGTCAGTGTTACAGTAGAGTGCAGGAGTCGGCGCCCCGGCCCTGCAGTCAGTGTTACAGTAGAGTGCAGGAGTCGGCGCCCCGGCCCTGCAGTCAGTGTTACAGTAGAGTGCAGGAGTCAGGGCCCCGGCCCTGCAGTCAGTGTTACAGAAGGGTGCAGGAGTCAGTGCCCCGGCCCTGCAGTCAGTGTTACAGTAGAGCGCAGGAGTCAGCGCCCCGGCCCTGCGGTCAGTGTTACAGTAGAGCGCAGGAGTCGGCGCCCCGGCCCTGCAGTCAGCGTTACAGTAGAGTGCAGGAGTCAGCGCCCCGGCCCTGCAGTCAGTGTTACAGTAGAGCGCAGGAGTCAGCGCCCCGGCCCTGCAGTCAGTAATACAGTAGAGCGCAGGAGTCGGCGCCCCGGCCCTGCAGTCAGTGTTACAGTAGAGCGCAGGAGTCAGCGCCCCGGCCCTGCAGTCAGTGTTACAGTAGAGCGCAGGAGTCGGTGCCCCGGCCCTGCAGTCAGTGTTACAGTAGAGCGCAGGAGTCGGTGCCCCGGCCCTGCAGTCAGTGTTACAGTAGAGTGCAGGAGTCGGCGCCCCGGCCCTGCAGTCAGTGTTACAGTAGAGCGCAGGAGTCAGCGCCCCGGCCCTGCAGTCAGTGTTACAGTAGAGCGCAGGAGTCAGGGCCCCAGCCCCGCAGTCAGTGTTACAGTAGAGCGCAGGAGTCAGCGCCCCGGCCCTGCAGTCAGTGTTACAGTAGAGCGCAGGAGTCAGTGCCCCGGCCCTGCAGTCAGTGTTACAGTAGAGCGCAGGAGTCAGGGCCCCGGCCCTGCAGTCAGTGTTACAGTAGAGCGCAGGAGTCAGCGCCCCGGCCCTGCAGTCAGTGTTACAGTAGAGCGCAGGAGTCAGTGCCCCGGCCCTGCAGTCAGTGTTACAGTAGAGCGCAGGAGTCAGGGCCCCGGCCCTGCAGTCAGTGTTACAGTAGAGCGCAGGAGTCGGTGCCCCGGCCCTGCAGTCAGTGTTACTGTAGAGTGCAGGAGTCAGAGCCCCGGCCCTGCAGTCAGTGTTACAGTAGAGCGCAGGAGTCGGCGCCCCGGCCCTGCAGTCAGTGTTACAGTAGAGCGCAGGAGTCGGTGCCCCGGCCCTGCAGTCAGTGTTACAGTAGAGTGCAGGAGTCGGTGCCCCGGCCCTGCAGTCAGTGTTACAGTAGAGTGCAGGAGTCGGTGCCCCGGCCCTGCAGTCAGTGTTACGGTAGAGCGCAGGAGTCAGCGCCCCGGCCCTGCAGTCAATGTTACAGTAGAGTGCAGGAGTCAGTGCCCCGGCCCTGCGGTCAGTGTTACAGTAGAGTGCAGAAGTCGGCGCCCCGGCCCTGCAGTCAGTGTTACAGTAGAGTGCAGGAGTCAGTGCCCCGGCCCTGCGGTCAGTGTTACAGTAGAGTGCAGGAGTCGGTGCCCCGTCCCTGCAGTCAGTGTTACAGTAGAGTGCAGGAGTCAGTGCCCCGGCCCTGCGGTCAGTGTTACAGTAGAGTGCAGAAGTCGGCGCCCCGGCCCTGCAGTCAGTGTTACAGTAGAGCGCAGGAGTCAGCGCCCCGGCCCTGCAGTCAGTGTTACAGTAGAGCGCAGGAGTCGGCGCCCCGGCCCTGCAGTCAGTGTTACAGTAGAGCGCAGGAGTCAGTGCCGGGCCCTGCAGTCAGTGTTACAGTAGAGCGCAGGAGTCGGCGCCCCGGCCCTGCAGTCAGTGCCCTGGCCCTGCAGTCAGTGTTACAGTAGAGCGCAGGAGTCAGCGCCCGGCCCTGCAGTCAGTGTTACAGTAGAGCGCAGGAGTCAGCGCCCCGGCCCTGCAGTCAGTGTTACAGTAGAGCGTAGGAGTCAGCGCCCCGGCCCTGCAGTCAGTGTTACAGTAGAGCGCAGGAGTCGGCGCCCCGGCCCTGCAGTCAGTGTTACAGTAGAGCGCAGGAGTCAGTGCCCCGGCCCTGCAGTCAGTGTTACAGTAGAGTGCAGGAGTCGGTGCCCCGGCCCTGCAGTCAGTGTTACAGTAGAGTGCAGGAGTCAGCGCCCCGGCCCTGCAGTCAGTGTTACGGTAGAGTGCAGGAGTCGGTGCCCCGGCCCTGCAGTCAGTGTTACAGTAGAGTGCAGGAGTCGGTGCCCCGGCCCTGCAGTCAGTGTTACAGTAGAGTGCAGGAGTCAGTGCCCCGGCCCTGCAGTCAGTGTTACGGTAGAGCGCAGGAGTCAGCGCCCCGGCCCTGCAGTCAGTGTTACAGTAGAGTGCAGGAGTCAGCGCCCCGGCCCTGCAGTCAGTGTTACAGTAGAGTGCAGGAGTCAGTGCCCCGGCCCTGCAGTCAGTGTTACGGTAGAGCGCAGGAGTCAGCGCCCCGGCCCTGCAGTCAGTGTTACGGTAGAGCGCAGGAGTCAGTGCCCCGGCCCTGCAGTCAGTGTTACAGTAGAGTGCAGGAGTCGGTGCCCCAGCCCTGCAGTCAGTGTTACAGTAGAGTGCAGGAGTCAGCGCCCCGGCCCTGCAGTCAGTGTTACGGTAGAGCGCAGGAGTCAGCGCCCCGGCCCTGC
This sequence comes from Triturus cristatus, assembly GCF_964204655.1. NCBI lineage: Eukaryota > Metazoa > Chordata > Amphibia > Caudata > Salamandridae > Triturus > Triturus cristatus. The sequence continues at coordinate 127,660,392 of NC_140594.1, forward strand.
AGTCAGTGTTACAGTAGAGCGCAGGAGTCAGTGCCCCGGCCCTGCAGTCAGTGTTACAGTAGAGCGCAGGAGTCAGCGCCCCGGCCCTGCAGTCAGTGTTACGGTAGAGCGCAGGAGTCAGCGCCCCGGCCCTGCAGTCAGTTTTACAGTAGAGTGCAGGAGTCAGAGCCCCGGCCCTGCAGTCAGTGTTACAGTAGAGCGCAGGAGTCAGCGCCCCGGCCCTGCAGTCAGTGTTACAGTAGAGTGCAGGAGTCAGAGCCCCGGCCCTGCAGTCAGTGTTACAGTAGAGCGCAGGAGCCAGCGCCTCGGCCCTGCAGTCCGTGTTACAGTAGAGCGCAGGAGTCGGTGCCCCGGCCCTGCAGTCAGTGTTACAGTAGAGTGCAGGAGTCAGTGCCCCGGCCCTGCAGTCAGTGTTACGGTAGAGCGCAGGAGTCAGCGCCCCGGCCCTGCAGTCAGTGTTACGGTAGAGCGCAGGAGTCAGTGCCCCGGCCCTGCAGTCAGTGTTACAGTAGAGTGCAGGAGTCGGTGCCCCAGCCCTGCAGTCAGTGTTACAGTAGAGTGCAGGAGTCAGTGCCCCGGCCCTGCAGTCAGTGTTACGGTAGAGCGCAGGAGTCAGCGCCCCGGCCCTGCAGTCAGTGTTACAGTAGAGCGCAGGAGTCAGTGCCCCGGCCCTGCAGTCAGTGTTACAGTAGAGCGCAGGAGTCAGCGCCCCGGCCCTGCAGTCAGTGTTACGGTAGAGCGCAGGAGTCAGCGCCCCGGCCCTGCAGTCAGTTTTACAGTAGAGTGCAGGAGTCAGAGCCCCGGCCCTGCAGTCAGTGTTACAGTAGAGCGCAGGAGTCAGCGCCCCAGCCCTGCAGTCAGTGTTACAGTAGAGTGCAGGAGTCAGAGCCCCGGCCCTGCAGTCAGTGTTACAGTAGAGCGCAGGAGCCAGCGCCCCGGCCCTGCAGTCCGTGTTACAGTAGAGCGCAGGAGTCGGTGCCCCGGCCCTGCAGTCAGTGTTACAGTAGAGTGCAGGAGTCGGCGCCCCGGCCCTGCAGTCAGTGTTACAGTAGAGCGCAGGAGTCAGTGCCCCGGCCCTGCAGTCAGCGTTACAGTAGAGCGCAGGAGTCAGCGCCCCGGCCCTGCAGTCAGTGTTACAGTAGAGCGCAGGAGTCAGCGCCCTGGCCCTGCAGTCAGTGTTACAGTAGAGCGCAGGAGTCAGCGCCCCGGCCCTGCAGTCAGTGTTACAGTAGAGCGCAGGAGTCAGCGCCCCGGCCCTGCAGTCAGTGTTACGGTAGAGCGCAGGAGTCAGCGCCCCGGCCCTGCAGTCAGTGTTACAGTAGAGCGCAGGAGTCAGCGCCCCGGCCCTGCAGTCAGTGTTACGGTAGAGTGCAGGAGTCAGCGCCCCGGCCCTGCAGTCAGTGTTACAGTAGAGCGCAGGAGTCAGCGCCCCGGCCCTGCAGTCAGTGTTACAGTAGAGTGCAGGAGTCAGCGCCCCGGCCCTGCAGTCAGTGTTACAGTAGAGCGCAGGAGTCAGCGCCCCGGCCCTGCAGTCAGTGTTACAGTAGAGTGCAGGAGTCGGCGCCCCGGCCCTGCAGTCAGTGTTACATTAGAGCGCAGGAGTCAGCGCCCCGGCCCTGCAGTCAGTGTTACAGTAGAGTGCAGGAGTCAGCGCCCCGGCCCTGCAGTCAGTGTTACAGTAGAGCGCAGGAGTCAGCGCCCCGGCCCTGCAGTCAGTGTTACAGTAGAGTGCAGGAGTCGGCGCCCCGGCCCTGCAGTCAGTGTTACAGTAGAGCGCAGGAGTCAGCGCCCCGGCCCTGCAGTCAGTGTTACAGTAGAGTGCAGGAGTCGGCGCCCCGGCCCTGCAGTCAGTGTTACAGTAGAGCGCAGGAGTCAGCGCCCCGGCCCTGCAGTCAGTGTTACAGTAGAGTGCAGGAGTCAGCGCCCCGGCCCTGCAGTCAGTGTTACAGTAGAGCGCAGGAGTCAGCGCCCCGGCCCTGCAGTCAGTGTTACAGTAGGGTGCAGGAGTCAGCGCCCCGGCCCTGCAGTCAGTGTTACAGTAGAGCGCAGGAGTCAGCGCCCCGGCCCTGCAGTCAGTGTTACAGTAGAGTGCAGGAGTCGGCGCCCCGGCCCTGCAGTCAGTGTTACAGTAGAGCGCAGGAGTCAGTGCCCCGGCCATGCAGTCAGTGTTACAGTAGAGCGCAGGAGTCAGTGCCCCGGCCCTGCAGTCAGTGTTACAGTAGAGCGCAGGAGTCAGCGCCCCGGCCCTGCAGTCAGTGTTACAGTAGAGTGCAGGAGTCAGAGCCCCGGCCCTGCAGTCAGTGTTACAGTAGAGCGCAGGAGTCAGCGCCCTGGCCCTGCAGTCAGTGTTACAGTAGAGCGCAGGAGTCAGCGCCCCGGCCCTGCAGTCAGTGTTACAGTAGAGCGCAGGAGTCAGCGCCCCGGCCCTGCCGTCAGTGTTACAGTAGAGCGCAGGAGTCGGCGCCCCTGCCCTGCAGTCAGTGTTACAGTAGAGCGCAGGAGTCAGCGCCCCGGCCCTGCAGTCAGTGTTACAGTAGAGCGCAGGAGTCGGTGCCCCGGCCCTGCAGTCAGTGTTACAGTAGAGCGCAGGAGTCAGCGCCCCGGTCCTGCAGTCAGTGTTACAGTAGAGCGCAGGAGTCAGTGCCCCGGCCCTGCAGTCAGTGTTACAGTAGAGTGCAGGAGTCAGAGCCCCGGCCCTGCAGTCAGTGTTACAGTAGAGCGCAGGAGTCAGCGCCCCGGCCCTGCAGTCAGTGTTACAGTAGAGTGCAGGAGTCGGCGCCCCGGCCCTGCAGTCAGTGTTACAGTAGAGCGCAGGAGTCAGCGCCCCGGCCCTGCAGTCAGTGTTACAGTAGAGTGCAGGAGTCAGCGCCCCGGCCCTGCAGTCAGTGTTACAGTAGAGCGCAGGAGTCAGCGCCCCGGCCCTGCAGTCAGCGTTACAGTAGAGCGCAGGAGTCAGCGCCCCGGCCCTGCAGTCAGTGTTACAGTAGAGTGCAGGAGTCGGCGCCCCGGCCCTGCAGTCAGTGTTACAGTAGAGCGCAGGAGTCGGCGCCCCGGCCCTGCAGTCAGTGTTACAGTAGAGCGCAGGAGTCGGCGCCCCGGCCCTGCAGTCAGTGTTACAGTAGAGCGCAGGAGTCGGTGCCCCGGCCCTGCAGTCAGTGTTACAGTAGAGTGCAGGAGTCAGCGCCCCGGCCCTGCAGTCAGTGTTACAGTAGAGTGCAGGAGTCAGGGCCCCGGCCCCGCAGTCAGTGTTACAGTGGAGCGCAGGAGTCAGCGCCCCGGCCCTGCAGTCAGTGTTACAGTAGGGTGCAGGAGCCAGCGCCCCGGCCCTGCGGTCAGTGTTACAGTAGAGCGCAGGAGTCAGTGCCGGGCCCTGCAGTCAGTGTTACAGTAGAGCGCAGGAGTCAGCGCCCCGGCCCTGCAGTCTGTGTTACAGTATAGCGCAGGAGTCAGTGCCCCGTCCCTGCAGTCAGTGTTACAGTAGAGTGCAGGAGTCAGCGCCCCGGCCCTGCAGTCAGTGTTACAGTAGAGCGCAGGAGTCAGTGCCCCGGCCCTGCAGTCAGTGTTACAGTAGAGCGCAGGAGTCAGTGCCCCGGCCCTGCAGTCAGTGTTACAGTAGAGCGCAGGAGTCGGCGCCCCGGCCCTGCAGTCAGTGTTACAGTAGAGCGCAGGAGTCAGCGCCCCGGCCCTGCAGTCAGTGGTACAGTAGAGCGCAGGAGTCGGCGCCCCGGCCCTGCAGTCAGTGTTACAGTAGAGCGCAGGAGTCAGCGCCCCGGCCCTGCAGTCAGTGTTACAGTAGAGCGCAGGAGTCAGTGCCCCGGCCCTGCAGTCAGTGTTACAGTAGAGCGCAGGAGTCAGCGCCCCGGCCCTGCAGTCAGTGTTACAGTAGAGCGCAGGAGTCGGTGCCCCGGCCCTGCAGTCAGTGTTACAGTAGAGTGCAGGAGTCAGCGCCCCGGCCCTGCAGTCAGTGTTACAGTAGAGCGCAGGAGTCAGTGCCCCGGCCCTGCAGTCAGTGTTACAGTAGAGCGCAGGAGTCAGCGCCCCGGCCCTGCAGTCAGTGTTACAGTAGAGTGCAGGAGTCAGCGCCCCGGCCCTGCAGTCAGTGTTACAGTAGGGTGCAGGAGCCAGCGCCCCGGCCCTGCGGTCAGTGTTACAGTAGAGCGCAGGAGTCAGGGCCCCGGCCCTGCAGTCAGTGTTACGGTAGAGCGCAGGAGTCGGCGCCCCGGCCCTGCAGTCAGTGTTACAGTAGAGCGCAGGAGTCAGCGCCCCGGCCCTGCAGTCAGTGTTACAGTAGAGCGCAGGAGTCGGCGCCCCGGCCCTGCAGTCAGTGTTACAGTAGAGCGCAGGAGTCAGCGCCCCGGCCCTGCAGTCAGTGTTACAGTAGAGCGCAGGAATCAGCGCCCCGGCCCTGCAGTCAGTGTTACAGTAGAGTGCAGGAGTCGGCGCCCCGGCCCTGCAGTCAGTGTTACAGTAGAGTGCAGGAGTCAGCGCCCCGGCCCTGCAGTCAGTGTTACAGTAGAGCGCAGGAGTCAGCGCCCCGGCCCTGCAGTCAGTGTTACAGTAGAGTGCAGGAGTCAGCGCCCCGGCCCTGCAGTCAGTGTTACAGTAGAGCGCAGGAGTCGGCGCCCCGGCCCTGCAGTCAGTGTTACAGTAGAGCGCAGGAGTCAGCGCCCCGGCCCTGCAGTCAGTGTTACAGTAGAGCGCAGGAGTCGGTGCCCCGGCCCTGCAGTCAGTGTTACAGTAGAGTGCAGGAGTCAGTGCCCCGGCCCTGCAGTCAGTGTTACAGTAGAGCGCAGGAGTCAGTGCCCTGGCCCTACAGTCCGTGTTACAGTAGAGCGCAGGAGTCAGCGCCCCGGCCCTGCAGTCAGTGTTACAGTAGAGCGCAGGAGTCAGCGCCCCGGCCCTGCAGTCAGTGTTACAGTAGAGCGCAGGAGTCGGCGCCCCGGCCCTGCAGTCGGTGTTACAGTAGAGCGCAGGAGTCGGCGCCCCGGCCCTGCAGTCAGTGTTACAGTAGAGTGCAGGAGTCAGCGCCCCGGCCCTGCAGTCAGTGTTACAGTAGAGCGCAGGAGTCAGCGCCCCGGCCCTGCAGTCAGTGTTACAGTAGAGCGCAGGAGTCAGCGCCCCGGCCCTGCAGTCAGTGTTACAGTAGAGCGCAGGAGTCAGTGCCCCGGCCCTGCAGTCAGTGTTACAGTAGAGTGCAGGAGTCGGCGCCCCGGCCCTGCAGTCAGTGTTACAGTAGAGCGCAGGAGTCAGTGCCGGGCCCTGCAGTCAGTGTTACAGTAGAGCGCAGGAGTCGGTGCCCCGGCCCTGCAGTCAGTGTTACAGTAGAGCGCAGGAGTCAGCCCCCCAGCCCTGCAGTCAGTGTTACAGTAGAGTGCAGGAGTCAGGGCCCCGGCCCCGCAGTCAGTGTTACAGTAGAGTGCAGGAGTCAGTGCCCCGGCCCTGCGGTCAGTGTTACAGTAGAGTGCAGGAGTCAGGGCCCCGGCCCTGCAGTCAGTGTTACAGTAGAGTGCAGGAGTCAGTGCCCCGGCCCTGCGGTCAGTGTTACAGTAGAGTGCAGGATTCAGGGCCCCGGCCCTGCAGTCAGTGTTACAGTAGAGCGCAGGAGTCAGCGCCCCGGCCCTGCGGTCAGTGTTACAGTAGAGTGCAGGAGTCAGTGCCCCGGCCCTGCAGTCAGTGTTACAGTAGAGCGCAGGAGCCAGTGCCCCGGCCCTGCGGTCAGTGTTACAGTAGAGCGCAGGAGTCAGCGCCCCGGCCCTGCAGTCAGCGCCCCGGCCCTGCGGTCAGTGTTACAGTAGAGTGCAGTAGTCAGGGCCCCGGCCCTGCGGTCAGTGTTACAGTAGAGTGCAGGAGTCAGGGCCCCGGCCCTGCAGTCAGTGTTACAGTAGGGTGCAGGAGTCAGCGCCCCGGCCCTGCAGTCAGTGTTACAGTAGGGTGCAGGAGTCAGCGCCCCGGCCCTGCAGTCAGTGTTACAGTAGAGCGCAGGAGTCAGCGCCCCGGCCCTGCAGTCAGTGTTACAGTAGAGCGCAGGAGTCAGTGCCCCGGCCCTGCAGTCAGTGTTACAGTAGAGCGCAGGAGTCAGCGCCCCGGCCCTGCAGTCAGTGTTACAGTAGAGCGCAGGAGTCAGCGCCCGGCCCTGCAGTCAGTGTTACAGTAGAGCGCAGGAGTCAGCGCCCCGGACCTGCAGTCAGTGTTACAGTAGAGTGCAGGAGTCAGTGCCCCGGCCCTGCAGTCAGTGTTACAGTAGAGCGCAGGAGTCGGTGCTCCGGCCCTGCAGTCAGTGTTACAGTAGAGTGCAGGAGTCAGAGCCCCGGCCCTGCAGTCAGTGTTACAGTAGAGCGCAGGAGTCAGTGCCGGGCCCTGTAGTCAGTGTTACAGTAGAGTGCAGGAGTCAGCGCCCCGGCCCTGCAGTCAGTGTTACAGTAGAGTGCAGGAGTCAGCGCCCCGGCCCTGCAGTCAGTGTTACAGTAGAGTGCAGGAGTCAGCGCCCCGGCCCTGCAGTCAGTGTTACAGTAGAGCGCAGGAGTCAGGGCCCCGGCCCTGCAGTCAGTGTTACAGTAGAGTGCAGGAGTCAGCGCCCCGGCCCTGCAGTCAGTGTTACAGTAGAGCGCAGGAGTCAGGGCCCCGGCCCTGCAGTCAGTGTTACAGTAGAGCGCAGGAGTCGGCGCCCCGGCCCTGCAGTCAGTGTTACAGTAGAGCGCAGGAGTCAGTGCCCCGGCCCTGCAGTCAGTGTTACAGTAGAGTGCAGGAGTCAGTGCCGGGCCCTGCAGTCAGTGTTACAGTAGAGCGCAGGAGTCGGTGCCCCGGCCCTGCAGTCAGTGTTACAGTAGAGTGCAGGAGTCAGTGCCCCGGCCCTGCAGTCAGTGTTACGGTAGAGCGCAGGAGTCAGCGCCCCGGCCCTGCAGTCAGTGTTACAGTAGAGCGCAGGAGTCAGAGCCCCGGCCCTGCAGTCAGTGTTACAGTAGAGCGCAGGAGTCAGCGCCCCGGCCCTGCAGTCAGTGTTACAGTAGAGTGCAGGAGTCAGCGCCCCGGCCCTGCAGTCAGTGTTACAGTAGAGTGCAGGAGTCAGCGCCCCGGCCCTGCAGTCAGTGTTACAGTAGAGCGCAGGAGTCAGCGCCCCGGCCCTGCAGTCAGTGTTACAGTAGAGCGCAGGAGTCAGAGCCCCGGCCCTGCAGTCAGTGTTACAGTAGAGCGCAGGAGTCAGCGCCCCGGCCCTGCAGTCAGTGTTACAGTAGAGTGCAGGAGTCAGCGCCCCGGCCCTGCAGTCAGTGTTACAGTAGAGTGCAGGAGTCAGCGCCCCGGCCCTGCAGTCAGTGTTACAGTAGAGTGCAGGAGTCAGCGCCCCGGCCCTGCAGTCAGTGTTACAGTAGAGTGCAGGAGTCAGCGCCCCGGCCCTGCAGTCAGTGTTACAGTAGAGCGCAGGAGTCGGTGCCCCGTCCCTGCAGTCAGTGTTACAGTAGAGTGCAGGAGTCAGCGCCCCGGTCCTGCAGTCAGTGTTACAGTAGAGCGCAGGAGTCAGTGCCCCGGCCCTGCAGTCAGTGTTACCGTAGAGTGCAGGAGTCAGAGCCCCGGCCCTGCAGTCAGTGTTACAGTAGAGCGCAGGAGTCAGCGCCCCGGCCCTGCAGTCAGTGTTACAGTAGAGTGCAGGAGTCGGCGCCCCGGCCCTGCAGTCAGTGTTACATTAGAGCGCAGGAGTCGGCGCCCCGGCCCTGCAGTCAGTGTTACAGTAGAGCGCAGGAGTCGGCGCCCCGGCCCTGCAGTCAGTGTTACAGTAGAGCGCAGGAGTCAGCGCCCCGGCCCTGCAGTCAGTGTTACAGTAGAGTGCAGGAGTCGGCGCCCCGGCCCTGCAGTCAGTGTTACAGTAGAGTGCAGGAGTCAGCGCCCCGGCCCTGCAGTCAGTGTTACAGTAGAGCGCAGGAGTCAGCGCCCCGGCCCTGCAGTCAGTGTTACAGTAGAGTGCAGGAGTCAGTGCCCCGGCCCTGCAGTCAACGTTACAGTAGAGCGCAGGAGTCAGCGCCCCGGCCCTGCAGTCTGTGTTACAGTAGAGCGCAGGTGTCAGCGCCCCGGCCCTGCAGTCAGTGTTACAGTGGAGCGCAGGAATCAGCGCCCCGGCCCTGCAGTCAGTGTTACAGTAGAGCGCAGGAGTCAGCGCCCCGGCCCTGCAGTCAGTGTTACAGTAGAGCGCAGGAGTCAGCGCCCCGGCCCTGCAGTCAGTGTTACAGTAGAGCGCAGGAGTCAGTGCCCCGGCCCTGCAGTCAGTGTTACAGTAGAGCGCAGGAGTCGGTGCCCCGGCCCTGCAGTCAGTGTTACAGTAGAGCGCAGGAGTCAGTGCCCCGGCCCTGCAGTCCGTGTTACAGTAGAGCGCAGGAGTCAGTGCCCCGGCCCTGCAGTCAGTGTTACAGTAGAGCGCAGGAGTCAGCGCCCCGGCCCTGCAGTCAGTGTTACAGTAGAGCGCAGGAGTCGGCGCCCCGGCCCTGCAGTCAGTGTTACAGTAGAGCGCAGGAGTCGGCGCCCCGGCCCTGCAGTCAGTGTTACAGTAGAGCGCAGGAGTCAGCGCCCCGGCCCTGCAGTCAGTGTTACAGTAGAGCGCAGGAGTCAGTGCCCCGGCCCTGCAGTCAGTGTTACAGTAGAGCGCAGGAGTCAGCGCCCCGGCCCTGCAGTCAGTGTTACAGTAGAGCGCAGGAGTCAGCGCCCGGCCCTGCAGTCAGTGTTACAGTAGAGCGCAGGAGTCAGCGCCCCGGACCTGCAGTCAGTGTTACAGTAGAGTGCAGGAGTCAGTGCCCCGGCCCTGCAGTCAGTGTTACAGTAGAGCGCAGGAGTCGGTGCCCCGGCCCTGCAGTCAGTGTTACAGTAGAGTGCAGGAGTCAGAGCCCCGGCCCTGCAGTCAGTGTTACAGTAGAGCGCAGGAGTCAGCGCCCGGCCCTGCAGTCAGTGTTACAGTAGAGCGCAGGAGTCAGCGCCCCGGACCTGCAGTCAGTGTTACAGTAGAGTGCAGGAGTCAGTGCCCCGGCCCTGCAGTCAGTGTTACAGTAGAGTGCAGGAGTCAGAGCCCCGGCCCTGCAGTCAGTGTTACAGTAGAGCGCAGGAGTCAGTGCCGGGCCCTGTAGTCAGTGTTACAGTAGAGTGCAGGAGTCAGCGCCCCGGCCCTGCAGTCAGTGTTACAGTAGAGTGCAGGAGTCAGCGCCCCGGCCCTGCAGTCAGTGTTACAGTAGAGTGCAGGAGTCAGCGCCCCGGCCCTGCAGTCAGTGTTACAGTAGAGCGCAGGAGTCAGGGCCCCGGCCCTGCAGTCAGTGTTACAGTAGAGTGCAGGAGTCAGCGCCCCGGCCCTGCAGTCAGTGTTACAGTAGAGCGCAGGAGTCAGGGCCCCGGCCCTGCAGTCAGTGTTACAGTAGAGCGCAGGAGTCGGCGCCCCGGCCCTGCAGTCAGTGTTACAGTAGAGCGCAGGAGTCAGTGCCCCGGCCCTGCAGTCAGTGTTACAGTAGAGTGCAGGAGTCAGTGCCGGGCCCTGCAGTCGGTGTTACAGTAGAGCGCAGGAGTCAGTGCCCCGGCCCTGCAGTCAGTGTTACAGTAGAGCGCAGGAGTCGGTGCCCCGGCCCTGCAGTCAGTGTTACAGTAGAGTGCAGGAGTCAGTGCCCCGGCCCTGCAGTCAGTGTTACGGTAGAGCGCAGGAGTCAGCGCCCCGGCCCTGCAGTCAGTGTTACAGTAGAGCGCAGGAGTCAGAGCCCCGGCCCTGCAGTCAGTGTTACAGTAGAGCGCAGGAGTCAGCGCCCCGGCCCTGCAGTCAGTGTTACAGTAGAGTGCAGGAGTCAGCGCCCCGGCCCTGCAGTCAGTGTTACAGTAGAGTGCAGGAGTCAGCGCCCCGGCCCTGCAGTCAGTGTTACAGTAGAGCGCAGGAGTCAGCGCCCCGGCCCTGCAGTCAGTGTTACAGTAGAGCGCAGGAGTCAGAGCCCCGGCCCTGCAGTCAGTGTTACAGTAGAGCGCAGGAGTCAGCGCCCCGGCCCTGCAGTCAGTGTTACAGTAGAGTGCAGGAGTCAGCGCCCCGGCCCTGGAGTCAGTGTTACAGTAGAGTGCAGGAGTCAGCGCCCCGGCCCTGCAGTCAGTGTTACAGTAGAGTGCAGGAGTCAGTGCCCCGGCCCTGCAGTCAGTGTTACAGTAGAGTGCAGGAGTCAGCGCCCCGGCCCTGCAGTCAGTGTTACAGTAGAGCGCAGGAGTCGGTGCCCCGGCCCTGCAGTCAGTGTTACAGTAGAGTGCAGGAGTCAGCGCCCCGGTCCTGCAGTCAGTGTTACAGTAGAGCGCAGGAGTCAGTGCCCCGGCCCTGCAGTCAGTGTTACCGTAGAGTGCAGGAGTCAGAGCCCCGGCCCTGCATTCAGTGTTACAGTAGAGCGCAGGAGTCGGCGCCCCGGCCCTGCAGTCAGTGTTACAGTAGAGCGCAGGAGTCGGCGCCCCGGCCCTGCAGTCAGTGTTACAGTAGAGCGCAGGAGTCGGCGCCCCGGCCCTGCAGTCAGTGTTACAGTAGAGCGCAGGAGTCGGCGCCCCGGCCCTGCAGTCAGTGTTACAGTAGAGCGCAGGAGTCGGCGCCCCGGCCCTGCAGTCAGTGTTACAGTAGAGTGCAGGAGTCAGCGCCCCGGCCCTGCAGTCAGTGTTACAGTAGAGCGCAGGAGTCAGCGCCCCGGCCCTGCAGTCAGTGTTACAGTAGAGTGCAGGAGTCAGTGCCCCGGCCCTGCAGTCAGCGTTACAGTAGAGCGCAGGAGTCAGCGCCCCGGCCCTGCAGTCTGTGTTACAGTAGAGCGCAGGAGTCAGCGCCCCGGCCCTGCAGTCAGTGTTACAGTGGAGCGCAGGAATCAGCGCCCCGGCCCTGCAGTCAGTGTTACAGTAGAGCGCAGGAGTCAGCGCCCCGGCCCTGCAGTCAGTGTTACAGTAGAGCGCAGGAGTCAGCGCCCCGGCCCTGCAGTCAGTGTTACAGTAGAGCGCAGGAGTCAGTGCCCCGGCCCTGCAGTCAGTGTTACAGTAGAGCGCAGGAGTCGGTGCCCCGGCCCTGCAGTCAGTGTTACAGTAGAGCGCAGGAGTCAGTGCCCCGGCCCTGCAGTCCGTGTTACAGTAGAGCGCAGGAGTCAGTGCCCCGGCCCTGCAGTCAGTGTTACAGTAGAGCGCAGGAGTCAGCGCCCCGGCCCTGCAGTCAGTGTTACAGTAGAGCGCAGGAGTCGGCGCCCCGGCCCTGCAGTCAGTGTTACAGTAGAGCGCAGGAGTCGGCGCCCCGGCCCTGCAGTCAGTGTTACAGTAGAGCGCAGGAGTCAGCGCCCCGGCCCTGCAGTCAGTGTTACAGTAGAGCGCAGGAGTCAGTGCCCCGGCCCTGCAGTCAGTGTTACAGTAGAGTGCAGGAGTCAGCGCCCCGGCCCTGCAGTCAGTGTTACAGTAGAGCGCAGGAGTCGGTGCCCCGGCCCTGCAGTCAGTGTTACAGTAGAGTGCAGGAGTCAGCGCCCCGGTCCTGCAGTCAGTGTTACAGTAGAGCGCAGGAGTCAGTGCCCCGGCCCTGCAGTCAGTGTTACCGTAGAGTGCAGGAGTCAGAGCCCCGGCCCTGCAGTCAGTGTTACAGTAGAGCGCAGGAGTCAGCGCCCCGGCCCTGCAGTCAGTGTTACAGTAGAGTGCAGGAGTCGGCGCCCCGGCCCTGCAGTCAGTGTTACAGTAGAGCGCAGGAGTCGGCGCCCCGGCCCTGCAGTCAGTGTTACAGTAGAGCGCAGGAGTCGGCGCCCCGGCCCTGCAGTCAGTGTTACAGTAGAGTGCAGGAGTCAGCGCCCCGGCCCTGCAGTCAGTGTTACAGTAGAGTGCAGGAGTCAGCGCCCCGGCCCTGCAGTCAGTGTTACAGTAGAGCGCAGGAGTCAGCGCCCCGGCCCTGCAGTCAGTGTTACAGTAGAGTGCAGGAGTCAGTGCCCCGGCCCTGCAGTCAGCGTTACAGTAGAGCGCAGGAGTCAGCGCCCCGGCCCTGCAGTCTGTGTTACAGTAGAGCGCAGGAGTCAGCGCCCCGGCCCTGCAGTCAGTGTTACAGTGGAGCGCAGGAATCAGCGCCCCGGCCCTGCAGTCAGTGTTACAGTAGAGCGCAGGAGTCAGCGCCCCGGCCCTGCAGTCAGTGTTACAGTAGAGCGCAGGAGTCAGCGCCCCGGCCCTGCAGTCAGTGTTACAGTAGAGCGCAGGAGTCAGTGCCCCGGCCCTGCAGTCAGTGTTACAGTAGAGCGCAGGAGTCGGTGCCCCGGCCCTGCAGTCAGTGTTACAGTAGAGCGCAGGAGTCAGTGCCCCGGCCCTGCAGTCCGTGTTACAGTAGAGCGCAGGAGTCAGTGCCCCGGCCCTGCAGTCAGTGTTACAGTAGAGCGCAGGAGTCAGCGCCCCGGCCCTGCAGTCAGTGTTACAGTAGAGCGCAGGAGTCGGCGCCCCGGCCCTGCAGTCAGTGTTACAGTAGAGCGCAGGAGTCGGCGCCCCGGCCCTGCAGTCAGTGTTACAGTAGAGCGCAGGAGTCAGCGCCCCGGCCCTGCAGTCAGTGTTACAGTAGAGCGCAGGAGTCAGTGCCCCGGCCCTGCAGTCAGTGTTACAGTAGAGCGCAGGAGTCAGCTCCCCGGCCCTTCAGTCAGTGTTACAGTAGAGCGCAGGAGTCAGCGCCCGGCCCTGCAGTCAGTGTTACAGTAGAGCGCAGGAGTCAGCGCCCCGGACCTGCAGTCAGTGTTACAGTAGAGTGCAGGAGTCAGTGCCCCGGCCCTGCAGTCAGTGTTACAGTAGAGCGCAGGAGTCGGTGCCCCGGCCCTGCAGTCAGTGTTACAGTAGAGTGCAGGAGTCAGAGCCCCGGCCCTGCAGTCAGTGTTACAGTAGAGCGCAGGAGTCAGCGCCCGGCCCTGCAGTCAGTGTTACAGTAGAGCGCAGGAGTCAGCGCCCCGGACCTGCAGTCAGTGTTACAGTAGAGTGCAGGAGTCAGTGCCCCGGCCCTGCAGTCAGTGTTACAGTAGAGCGCAGGAGTCGGTGCCCCGGCCCTGCAGTCAGTGTTACAGTAGAGTGCAGGAGTCAGAGCCCCGGCCCTGCAGTCAGTGTTACAGTAGAGCGCAGGAGTCAGTGCCGGGCCCTGTAGTCAGTGTTACAGTAGAGTGCAGGAGTCAGCGCCCCGGCCCTGCAGTCAGTGTTACAGTAGAGTGCAGGAGTCAGCGCCCCGGCCCTGCAGTCAGTGTTACAGTAGAGTGCAGGAGTCAGCGCCCCGGCCCTGCAGTCAGTGTTACAGTAGAGCGCAGGAGTCAGGGCCCCGGCCCTGCAGTCAGTGTTACAGTAGAGTGCAGGAGTCAGCGCCCCGGCCCTGCAGTCAGTGTTACAGTAGAGCGCAGGAGTCAGGGCCCCTGCAGTCAGTGTTACAGTAGAGCGCAGGAGTCGGCGCCCCGGCCCTGCAGTCAGTGTTACAGTAGAGCGCAGGAGTCAGTGCCCCGGCCCTGCAGTCAGTGTTACAGTAGAGTGCAGGAGTCAGTGCCGGGCCCTGCAGTCGGTGTTACAGTAGAGCGCAGGAGTCAGCGCCCCGGCCCTGCAGTCAGTGTTACAGTAGAGCGCAGGAGTCGGTGCCCCGGCCCTGCAGTCAGTGTTACAGTAGAGTGCAGGAGTCAGTGCCCCGGCCCTGCAGTCAGTGTTACGGTAGAGCGCAGGAGTCAGCGCCCCGGCCCTGCAGTCAGTGTTACAGTAGAGCGCAGGAGTCGGTGCCCCGTCCCTGCAGTCAGTGTTACAGTAGAGCGCAGGAGTCAGTGCCCCGGCCCTGCAGTCAGTGTTACAGTAGAGTGCAGGAGTCAGCGCCCCGGCCCTGCAGTCAGTGTTACAGTAGAGCGCAGGAGTCGGCGCCCCGGCCCTGCAGTCAGTGTTACAGTAGAGCGCAGGAGTCGGTGCCCTGGCCCTGCAGTCAGTGTTACAGTAGAGCGCAGGAGTCAGCGCCCCGGCCCTGCAGTCAGTGTTACAGTAGAGCGCAGGAGTCAGCGCCCCGGCCCTGCGGTCAGTGTTACAGTAGAGTGCAGGAGTCAGTGCCCCGGCCCTGCAGTCAGTGTTACAGTAGAGCGCAGGAGTCAGCGCCCCGGCCCTGCGGTCAGTGTTACAGTAGAGCGCAGGAGTCGGCGCCCCGGCCCTGCAGTCAGTGTTACAGTAGAGCGCAGGAGTCAGCGCCCCGGCCCTGCAGTCAGTGTTACAGTAGAGCGCAGGAGTCAGAGCCCCGACCCTGCAGTCAGTGTTACGGTAGAGCGCAGGAGTCAGTGCCCCGGCCCTGCAGTCAGTGTTACAGTAGAGCGCAGGAGTCAGTGCCCCGGCCCTGCAGTCAGTGTTACAGTAGAGCGCAGGAGTCGGCGCCCCGGCCCTGCAGTCAGTGTTACAGTAGAGCGCAGGAGTCGGCGCCCCGGCCCTGCAGTCAGTGTTACAGTAGAGCGCAGGAGTCAGCGCCCCGGCTCTGCTGTCAGTGTTACAGTAGAGCGCAGGAGTCAGCGCCCCGGCCCTGCAGTCAGTGTTACAGTAGAGCGCAGGAGTCAGCGCCCCGGCCCTGCAGTCAGTGTTACAGTAGAGCGCAGGAGTCGGCGCCCCGGCCCTGCAGTCAGTGTTACAGTAGAGTGCAGGAGTCGGCGCCCCGGCCCTGCAGTCAGTGTTACAGTAGAGCGCAGGAATCAGTGCCCCGGCCCTGCAGTCAGTGTTACAGTAGAGTGCAGGAGTCAGTGCCCCGGCCCTGCAGTCAGTGGTACAGTAGAGCGCAGGAGTCAGTGCCCCGGCCCTGCAGTCCGTGTTACAGTAGAGCGCAGGAGTCAGCGCCCCGGCCCTGCAGTCAGTGTTACAGTAGAGTGCAGGAGTCAGCGCCCCGGCCCTGCAGTCAGTGTTACAGTAGAGCGCAGGAGTCAGTGCCCCGGCCCTGCAGTCAGTGTTACAGTAGAGCGCAGGAGTCAGCGCCCCGGCCCTGCAGTCAGTGTTACAGTAGAGCGCAGGAGTCAGAGCCCCGGCCCTGCAGTCAGTGTTACGGTAGAGCGCAGGAGTCAGTGCCCCGGCCCTGCAGTCAGTGTTACAGTAGAGCGCAGGAGTCAGTGCCCCGGCCCTGCAGTCAGTGTTACAGTAGAGCGCAGGAGTCGGCGCCCCGGCCCTGCAGTCAGTGTTACAGTAGAGCGCAGGAGTCAGCGCCCCGGCCCTGCAGTCAGTGTTACAGTAGAGCGCAGGAGTCGGCGCCCCGGCCCTGCAGTCAGTGTTACAGTAGAGCGCAGGAGTCATGCCCCGGCCCTGCAGTCAGTGTTACAGTAGAGCGCAGGAGTCAGTGCCCCGGCCCTGCAGTCAGTGTTACAGTAGAGCGCAGGAGTCGGCGCCCCGGCCCTGCAGTCAGTGTTACAGTAGAGCGCAGGAGTCAGTGCCCCGGCCCTGCAGTCCGTGTTACAGTAGAGTGCAGGAGTCGGCGCCCCGGCCCTGCAGTCAGTGTTACAGTAGAGCACAGGAGTCGGCGCCCCGGCCCTGCAGTCCGTGTTACAGCAGAGTGCAGGAGTCAGCGCCCCGGCCCTGCAGTCAGTGTTACAGTAGAGCGCAGGAGTCAGCGCCCCGGCCCTGCAGTCAGCGTTACAGTAGAGCGCAGGAGTCAGCGCCCCGGCCCTGCAGTCAGTGTTACAGTAGAGCGCAGGAGTCAGCGCCCCGGCCCTGCAGTCAGTGTTACAGTAGAGTGCAGGAGTCGGCGCCCCGGCCCTGCAGTCCGTGTTACAGCAGAGCGCAGGAATCAGTGCCGGGCCCTGCAGTCAGTGTTACAGTAGAGTGCAGGAGTCGGCGCCCCGGCCCTGCAGTCAGTGTTACAGTAGAGCGCAGGAGTCAGCGCCGGGCCCTGCAGTCAGTGTTACAGTAGAGCGCAGGAGTCAGCGCCCCGGCCCTGCAGTCTGTGTTACAGTAGAGCGCAGGAGTCAGCGCCCTGGCCCTGCGGTCAGTGTTACAGTAGAGCGCAGGAGTCAGCGCCCGGCCCTGCAGTCAGTGTTACAGTAGAGTGCAGGAGTCAGCGCCCCGGCCCTGCAGTCAGTGTTACAGTAGAGTGCAGGAGTCGGCGCCCCGGCCCTGCAGTCAGTGTTACAGTAGAGCGCAGGAGTCAGCGCCCCGGCCCTGCAGTCAGTGTTACAGTAGAGTGCAGGAGTCGGCGCCCCGGCCCTGCAGTCAGTGTTACAGTAGAGCGCAGGAGTCGGCGCCCCGGCCCTGCAGTCAGTGTTACAGTAGAGTGCAGGAGTCAGCGCCCCGGCCCTGCAGTCAGTGTTACAGTAGAGCGCAGGAGTCAGCGCCCCGGCCCTGCAGTCAGTGTTACAGTAGAGCGCAGGAGTCAGCGCCCGGCCCTGCAGTCTGTGTTACAGTAGAGTGCAGGAGTCAGCGCCCCGGCCCTGCGGTCAGTGTTACAGTAGAGCGCAGGAGTCAGCGCCCCGGCCCTGCAGTCAGTGTTACAGTAGAGTGCAGGAGTCAGTGCCCCGGCCCTGCAGTCAGTGTTACGGTAGAGCGCAGGAGTCAGCGCCCCGGCCCTGCAGTCAGTGTTACAGTAGAGCGCAGGAGTCAGTGCCGGGCCCTGCAGTCAGTGTAACAGTAGAGTGCAGGAGTCTGCGCCCCGGCCCTGCAGTCAGTGTTACAGTAGAGTGCAGGAGCCAGCGCCCCGGCCCTGCAGTCCGTGTTACAGTAGAGCGCAGGAGTCGGTGCCCCGGCCCTGCAGTCAGTGTTACAGTAGAGTGCAGGAGTCGGCGCCCCGGCCCTGCAGTCAGTGTTACAGTAGAGTGCAGGAGTCGGTGCCCCGGCCCTGCAGTCAGTGTTACAGTAGAGTGCAGGAGTCAGCGCCCCGGCCCTGCAGTCAGTGTTACAGTAGAGCGCAGGAGTCAGCGCCCCGGCCCTGCAGTCAGTGTTACAGTAGAGCGCAGGAGTCGGCGCCCCGGCCCTGCAGTCAGTGTTACAGTAGAGCGCAGGAGTCAGCGCCCCGGCCCTGCAGTCAGTGTTACAGTAGAGTGCAGGAGTCAGCGCCCCGGCCCTGCAGTCAGTGTTACAGTAGAGGGCAGGAGTCAGTGCCCCGGCCCTGCAGTCAGTGTTACAGTAGAGTGCAGGAGTCAGGGCCCCGGCCCCGCAGTCAGTGTTACAGTGGAGCGCAGGAGTCAGCGCCCCGGCCCTGCAGTCAGTGTTACAGTAGGGTGCAGGAGCCAGCGCCCCGGCCCTGCGGTCAGTGTTACAGTAGAGCGCAGGAGTCAGTGCCGGGCCCTGCAGTCAGTGTTACAGTAGAGCGCAGGAGTCAGCGCCCCGGCCCTGCAGTCTGTGTTACAGTAGAGCGCAGGAGTCAGCGCCCCGGCCCTGCAGTCAGTGTTACGGTAGAGCGCAGGAGTCAGTGCCCCGGCCCTGCAGTCAGTGTTACAGTAGGGTGCAGGAGTCAGTGCCGGGCCCTGCAGTCAGTGTTACAGTAGAGCGCAGGAGTCAGTGCCCCGGCCCTGCAGTCAGTGTTACAGTAGAGCGCAGGAGTCAGTGCCCCGGTCCTGTAGTCAGTGTTACAGTAGAGCGCAGGAGTCGGTGCCCCGGCCCTGCAGTCAGTGTTACAGTAGAGTGCAGGAGTCAGCGCCCCGGCCCTGCAGTCAGTGTTACAGTAGAGCGCAGGAGTCAGCGCCCCGGCCCTGCAGTCAGTGTTACAGTAGAGCGCAGGAGTCGGCGCCCCGGCCCTGCAGTCAGTGTTACAGTAGAGCGCAGGAGTCGGCGCCCCGGCCCTGCAGTCAGTGTTACAGTAGAGCGCAGGAGTCAGCGCCCCGGCCCTGCAGTCAGTGTTACAGTAGAGCGCAGGAGTCAGCGCCCCGGCCCTGCAGTCAGTGTGACAGTAGAGCGCAGGAGTCGGTGCCCCGACCCTGCAGTCAGTGTTACGGTAGAGCGCAGGAGTCAGCGCCCCGGCCCTGCAGTCAGTGTTACAGTAGAGCGCAGGAGTCATGCCCCGGCCCTGCAGTCAGTGTTACAGTAGAGCGCAGGAGTCGGTGCCCCGGCCCTGCAGTCAGTGTTACAGTAGAGTGCAGGAGTCAGCGCCCCGGCCCTGCAGTCAGTGTTATAGTAGAATGCAGGAGTCAGTGCCCCGGCCCTGCAGTCAGTGTTACAGTAGAGCGCAGGAGTCGGTGCCCCGGCCCTGCAGTCAGTGTTACAGTAGAGCGCAGGATTCAGCGCCCCGGCCCTGCAGTCAGTGTTACAGTAGAGTGCAGGAGTCAGGGCCCCGGCCCCGCAGTCAGTGTTACAGTAGAGCGCAGGAGTCAGCGCCCCGGCCCTGCAGTCAGTGTTACAGTAGAGCGCAGGAGTCAGTGCCCTGGTCCTGCAGTCAGTGTTACAGTAGAGCGCAGGAGTCGGTGCCCCGGCCCTGCAGTCAGTGTTACAGTAGAGCGCAGGAGTCATGCCCCGGCCCTGCAGTCAGTGTTACAGTAGAGCGCAGGAGTCGGCGCCCCGGCCCTGCAGTCAGTGTTACAGTAGAGTGCAGGAGTCAGCGCCCCGGCCCTGCAGTCAGTGTTACAGTAGAGGGCAGGAGTCAGTGCCCCGGCCCTGCAGTCAGTGTTACAGTAGAGTGCAGGAATCAGGGCCCCGGCCCCGCAGTCAGTGTTACAGTGGAGCGCAGGAGTCAGTGCCGGGCCCTGCAGTCAGTGTTACAGTAGAGCGCAGGAGTCAGCGCCCCAGCCCTGCAGTCTGTGTTACAGTAGAGCGCAGGAGTCAGCGCCCCGGCCCTGCAGTCAGTGTTACAGTAGAGCGCAGGAGTCGGTGCCCCGGCCCTGCAGTCAGTGTTACAGTAGAGCGCAGGAGTCAGCGCCCCGGCCCTGCAGTCAGTGTTACAGTAGAGTGCAGGAGTCAGGGCCCCGGCCCCGCAGTCAGTGTTACAGTAGAGCGCAGGAGTCAGCGCCCCGGCCCTGCAGTCAGTGTTACAGTAGAGCGCAGGAGTCAGCGCCCCGGCCCTGCAGTCAGTGTTACAGTAGAGCGCAGGAGTCGGCGCCCCGGCCCTGCAGTCAGTGTTACAGTAGAGCGCAGGAGTCAGTGCCGGGCCCTGCAGTCAGTGTTACAGTAGGGTGCAGGAGCCAGCGCCCCGGCCCTGCGGTCAGTGTTACAGTAGAGCGCAGGAGTCAGCGCCCCGGCCCTGCAGTCAGTGTTACAGTAGAGTGCAGGAGTTGGCGCCCCGACCCTGCAGTCAGTGTTACGGTAGAGCGCAGGAGTCAGCGCCCCGGCCCTGCAGTCAGTGTTACAGTAGAGCGCAGGAGTCAGCGCCCCGGCCCTGCAGTCTGTGTTACAGTAGAGCGCAGGAGTCAGCGCCCCGGCCCTGCAGTCAGTGTTACAGTAGAGCGCAGGAGTCGGCGCCCCGGCCCTGCAGTCAGTGTTACAGTAGAGCGCAGGAGTCAGCGCCCCGGCCCTGCAGTCAGTGTTACAGTAGAGCGCAGGAGTCGGTGCCCCGTCCCTGCAGTCAGTGTTACAGTAGAGCGCAGGAGTCAGTGCCCCGGCCCTGCAGTCAGTGTTACAGTAGAGTGCAGGAGTCAGCGCCCCGGCCCTGCAGTCAGTGTTACAGTAGAGCGCAGGAGTCGGCGCCCCGGCCCTGCAGTCAGTGTTACAGTAGAGCGCAGGAGTCGGTGCCCTGGCCCTGCAGTCAGTGTTACAGTAGAGCGCAGGAGTCAGCGCCCCGGCCCTGCAGTCAGTGTTACAGTAGAGCGCAGGAGTCAGCGCCCCGGCCCTGCGGTCAGTGTTACAGTAGAGTGCAGGAGTCAGTGCCCCGGCCCTGCAGTCAGTGTTACAGTAGAGCGCAGGAGTCAGCGCCCCGGCCCTGCGGTCAGTGTTACAGTAGAGCGCAGGAGTCGGCGCCCCGGCCCTGCAGTCAGTGTTACAGTAGAGCGCAGGAGTCAGCGCCCCGGCCCTGCAGTCAGTGTTACAGTAGAGCGCAGGAGTCAGAGCCCCGGCCCTGCAGTCAGTGTTACGGTAGAGCGCAGGAGTCAGTGCCCCGGCCCTGCAGTCAGTGTTACAGTAGAGCGCAGGAGTCAGTGCCCCGGCCCTGCAGTCAGTGTTACAGTAGAGCGCAGGAGTCGGCGCCCCGGCCCTGCAGTCAGTGTTACAGTAGAGCGCAGGAGTCGGCGCCCCGGCCCTGCAGTCAGTGTTACAGTCGAGCGCAGGAGTCAGCGCCCCGGCTCTGCTGTCAGTGTTACAGTAGAGCGCAGGAGTCAGCGCCCCGGCCCTGCAGTCAGTGTTACAGTAGAGCGCAGGAGTCAGCGCCCCGGCCCTGCAGTCAGTGTTACAGTAGAGCGCAGGAGTCGGCGCCCCGGCCCTGCAGTCAGTGTTACAGTAGAGTGCAGGAGTCGGCGCCCCGGCCCTGCAGTCAGTGTTACAGTAGAGCGCAGGAATCAGTGCCCCGGCCCTGCAGTCAGTGTTACAGTAGAGTGCAGGAGTCAGTGCCCCGGCCCTGCAGTCAGTGGTACAGTAGAGCGCAGGAGTCAGTGCCCCGGCCCTGCAGTCCGTGTTACAGTAGAGCGCAGGAGTCAGCGCCCCGGCCCTGCAGTCAGTGTTACAGTAGAGTGCAGGAGTCAGCGCCCCGGCCCTGCAGTCAGTGTTACAGTAGAGCGCAGGAGTCAGTGCCCCGGCCCTGCAGTCAGTGTTACAGTAGAGCGCAGGAGTCAGCGCCCCGGCCCTGCAGTCAGTGTTACAGTAGAGCGCAGGAGTCAGAGCCCCGGCCCTGCAGTCAGTGTTACGGTAGAGCGCAGGAGTCAGTGCCCCGGCCCTGCAGTCAGTGTTACAGTAGAGCGCAGGAGTCAGTGCCCCGGCCCTGCAGTCAGTGTTACAGTAGAGCGCAGGAGTCGGCGCCCCGGCCCTGCAGTCAGTGTTACAGTAGAGCGCAGGAGTCAGCGCCCCGGCCCTGCAGTCAGTGTTACAGTAGAGCGCAGGAGTCGGCGCCCCGGCCCTGCAGTCAGTGTTACAGTAGAGCGCAGGAGTCATGCCCCGGCCCTGCAGTCAGTGTTACAGTAGAGCGCAGGAGTCAGTGCCCCGGCCCTGCAGTCAGTGTTACAGTAGAGCGCAGGAGTCGGCGCCCCGGCCCTGCAGTCAGTGTTACAGTAGAGCGCAGGAGTCAGTGCCCCGGCCCTGCAGTCCGTGTTACAGTAGAGTGCAGGAGTCGGCGCCCCGGCCCTGCAGTCAGTGTTACAGTAGAGCACAGGAGTCGGCGCCCCGGCCCTGCAGTCCGTGTTACAGCAGAGCGCAGGAGTCAGCGCCCCGGCCCTGCAGTCAGTGTTACAGTAGAGCGCAGGAGTCAGCGCCCCGGCCCTGCAGTCAGCGTTACAGTAGAGCGCAGGAGTCAGCGCCCCGGCCCTGCAGTCAGTGTTACAGTAGAGCGCAGGAGTCAGCGCCCCGGCCCTGCAGTCAGTGTTACAGTAGAGTGCAGGAGTCGGCGCCCCGGCCCTGCAGTCCGTGTTACAGCAGAGCGCAGGAATCAGTGCCGGGCCCTGCAGTCAGTGTTACAGTAGAGTGCAGGAGTCGGCGCCCCGGCCCTGCAGTCAGTGTTACAGTAGAGCGCAGGAGTCAGCGCCGGGCCCTGCAGTCAGTGTTACAGTAGAGCGCAGGAGTCAGCGCCCCGGCCCTGCAGTCTGTGTTACAGTAGAGCGCAGGAGTCAGCGCCCTGGCCCTGCGGTCAGTGTTACAGTAGAGCGCAGGAGTCAGCGCCCGGCCCTGCAGTCAGTGTTACAGTAGAGTGCAGGAGTCAGCGCCCCGGCCCTGCAGTCAGTGTTACAGTAGAGTGCAGGAGTCGGCGCCCCGGCCCTGCAGTCAGTGTTACAGTAGAGCGCAGGAGTCAGCGCCCCGGCCCTGCAGTCAGTGTTACAGTAGAGTGCAGGAGTCGGCGCCCCGGCCCTGCAGTCAGTGTTACAGTAGAGCGCAGGAGTCGGCGCCCCGGCCCTGCAGTCAGTGTTACAGTAGAGTGCAGGAGTCAGCGCCCCGGCCCTGCAGTCAGTGTTACAGTAGAGCGCAGGAGTCAGCGCCCCGGCCCTGCAGTCAGTGTTACAGTAGAGCGCAGGAGTCAGCGCCCGGCCCTGCAGTCTGTGTTACAGTAGAGTGCAGGAGTCAGCGCCCCGGCCCTGCGGTCAGTGTTACAGTAGAGCGCAGGAGTCAGCGCCCCGGCCCTGCAGTCAGTGTTACAGTAGAGTGCAGGAGTCAGTGCCCCGGCCCTGCAGTCAGTGTTACGGTAGAGCGCAGGAGTCAGCGCCCCGGCCCTGCAGTCAGTGTTACAGTAGAGCGCAGGAGTCAGTGCCGGGCCCTGCAGTCAGTGTAACAGTAGAGTGCAGGAGTCTGCGCCCCGGCCCTGCAGTCAGTGTTACAGTAGAGTGCAGGAGCCAGCGCCCCGGCCCTGCAGTCCGTGTTACAGTAGAGCGCAGGAGTCGGTGCCCCGGCCCTGCAGTCAGTGTTACAGTAGAGTGCAGGAGTCGGCGCCCCGGCCCTGCAGTCAGTGTTACAGTAGAGTGCAGGAGTCGGTGCCCCGGCCCTGCAGTCAGTGTTACAGTAGAGTGCAGGAGTCAGCGCCCCGGCCCTGCAGTCAGTGTTACAGTAGAGCGCAGGAGTCAGCGCCCCGGCCCTGCAGTCAGTGTTACAGTAGAGCGCAGGAGTCGGCGCCCCGGCCCTGCAGTCAGTGTTACAGTAGAGCGCAGGAGTCAGCGCCCCGGCCCTGCAGTCAGTGTTACAGTAGAGTGCAGGAGTCGGCGCCCCGGCCCTGCAGTCAGTGTTACAGTAGAGTGCAGGAGTCAGCGCCCCGGCCCTGCAGTCAGTGTTACAGTAGAGGGCAGGAGTCAGTGCCCCGGCCCTGCAGTCAGTGTTACAGTAGAGTGCAGGAGTCAGGGCCCCGGCCCCGCAGTCAGTGTTACAGTGGAGCGCAGGAGTCAGCGCCCCGGCCCTGCAGTCAGTGTTACAGTAGGGTGCAGGAGCCAGCGCCCCGGCCCTGCGGTCAGTGTTACAGTAGAGCGCAGGAGTCAGTGCCGGGCCCTGCAGTCAGTGTTACAGTAGAGCGCAGGAGTCAGCGCCCCGGCCCTGCAGTCTGTGTTACAGTAGAGCGCAGGAGTCAGCGCCCCGGCCCTGCAGTCAGTGTTACGGTAGAGCGCAGGAGTCAGTGCCCCGGCCCTGCAGTCAGTGTTACAGTAGGGTGCAGGAGTCAGTGCCGGGCCCTGCAGTCAGTGTTACAGTAGAGCGCAGGAGTCAGTGCCCCGGCCCTGCAGTCAGTGTTACAGTAGAGCGCAGGAGTCAGTGCCCCGGTCCTGTAGTCAGTGTTACAGTAGAGCGCAGGAGTCGGTGCCCCGGCCCTGCAGTCAGTGTTACAGTAGAGTGCAGGAGCCAGCGCCCCGGCCCTGCAGTCAGTGTTACAGTAGAGCGCAGGAGTCAGCGCCCCGGCCCTGCAGTCAGTGTTACAGTAGAGCGCAGGAGTCAGCGCCCCGGCCCTGCAGTCAGTGTTACAGTAGAGCGCAGGAGTCGGCGCCCCGGCCCTGCAGTCAGTGTTACAGTAGAGCGCAGGAGTCAGCGCCCCGGCCCTGCAGTCAGTGTTACAGTAGAGCGCAGGAGTCAGCGCCCCGGCCCTGCAGTCAGTGTGACTGTAGAGCGCAGGAGTCGGTGCCCCGACCCTGCAGTCAGTGTTACGGTAGAGCGCAGGAGTCAGCGCCCCGGCCCTGCAGTCAGTGTTACAGTAGAGCGCAGGAGTCATGCCCCGGCCCTGCAGTCAGTGTTACAGTAGAGCGCAGGAGTCGGTGCCCCGGCCCTGCAGTCAGTGTTACAGTAGAGTGCAGGAGTCAGCGCCCCGGCCCTGCAGTCAGTGTTATAGTAGAATGCAGGAGTCAGTGCCCCGGCCCTGCAGTCAGTGTTACAGTAGAGCGCAGGAGTCGGTGCCCCGGCCCTGCAGTCAGTGTTACAGTAGAGCGCAGGATTCAGCGCCCCGGCCCTGCAGTCAGTGTTACAGTAGAGTGCAGGAGTCAGGGCCCCGGCCCCGCAGTCAGTGTTACAGTAGAGCGCAGGAGTCAGCGCCCCGGCCCTGCAGTCAGTGTTACAGTAGAGCGCAGGAGTCAGTGCCCCGGTCCTGCAGTCAGTGTTACAGTAGAGCGCAGGAGTCGGTGCCCCGGCCCTGCAGTCAGTGTTACAGTAGAGCGCAGGAGTCATGCCCCGGCCCTGCAGTCAGTGTTACAGTAGAGCGCAGGAGTCGGCGCCCCGGCCCTGCAGTCAGTGTTACAGTAGAGTGCAGGAGTCAGCGCCCCGGCCCTGCAGTCAGTGTTACAGTAGAGGGCAGGAGTCAGTGCCCCGGCCCTGCAGTCAGTGTTACAGTAGAGTGCAGGAATCAGGGCCCCGGCCCCGCAGTCAGTGTTACAGTGGAGCGCAGGAGTCAGTGCCGGGCCCTGCAGTCAGTGTTACAGTAGAGCGCAGGAGTCAGCGCCCCAGCCCTGCAGTCTGTGTTACAGTAGAGTGCAGGAGTCAGCGCCCCGGCCCTGCAGTCAGTGTTACAGTAGAGCGCAGGAGTCGGTGCCCCGGCCCTGCAGTCAGTGTTACAGTAGAGCGCAGGAGTCAGCGCCCCGGCCCTGCAGTCAGTGTTACAGTAGAGTGCAGGAGTCAGGGCCCCGGCCCCGCAGTCAGTGTTACAGTAGAGCGCAGGAGTCAGCGCCCCGGCCCTGCAGTCAGTGTTACAGTAGAGCGCAGGAGTCAGCGCCCCGGCCCTGCAGTCAGTGTTACAGTAGAGCGCAGGAGTCGGCGCCCCGGCCCTGCAGTCAGTGTTACAGTAGAGCGCAGGAGTCAGTGCCGGGCCCTGCAGTCAGTGTTACAGTAGGGTGCAGGAGCCAGCGCCCCGGCCCTGCGGTCAGTGTTACAGTAGAGCGCAGGAGTCAGCGCCCCGGCCCTGCAGTCAGTGTTACAGTAGAGTGCAGGAGTCGGCGCCCCGACCCTGCAGTCAGTGTTACGGTAGAGCGCAGGAGTCAGCGCCCCGGCCCTGCAGTCAGTGTTACAGTAGAGCGCAGGAGTCAGCGCCCCGGCCCTGCAGTCTGTGTTACAGTAGAGCGCAGGAGTCAGCGCCCCGGCCCTGCAGTCAGTGTTACAGTAGAGCGCAGGAGTCGGCGCCCCGGCCCTGCAGTCAGTGTTACAGTAGAGCGCAGGAGTCAGCGCCCCGGCCCTGCAGTCAGTGTTACAGTAGAGCGCAGGAGTCGGTGCCCCGTCCCTGCAGTCAGTGTTACAGTAGAGCGCAGGAGTCAGTGCCCCGGCCCTGCAGTCAGTGTTACAGTAGAGTGCAGGAGTCAGCGCCCCGGCCCTGCAGTCAGTGTTACAGTAGAGCGCAGGAGTCGGCGCCCCGGCCCTGCAGTCAGTGTTACAGTAGAGCGCAGGAGTCGGTGCCCTGGCCCTGCAGTCAGTGTTACAGTAGAGCGCAGGAGTCAGCGCCCCGGCCCTGCAGTCAGTGTTACAGTAGAGCGCAGGAGTCAGCGCCCCGGCCCTGCGGTCAGTGTTACAGTAGAGTGCAGGAGTCAGTGCCCCGGCCCTGCAGTCAGTGTTACAGTAGAGCGCAGGAGTCAGCGCCCCGGCCCTGCGGTCAGTGTTACAGTAGAGCGCAGGAGTCGGCGCCCCGGCCCTGCAGTCAGTGTTACAGTAGAGCGCAGGAGTCAGTGCCGGGCCCTGCAGTCAGTGTTACAGTAGAGTGCAGGAGTCAGCGCCCCGGCCCTGCAGTCAGTGTTACAGTAGAGCGCAGGAGTCAGTGCCCCGGCCCTGCAGTCAGTGTTACAGTAGAGCGCAGGAGTCAGTGCCGGGCCCTGCAGTCAGTGTTACAGTAGAGTGCAGGAGTCAGCGCCCCGGCCCTGCAGTCAGTGTTACAGTAGAGCGCAGGAGTCAGCGCCCCGGCCCTGCAGTCAGTGTTACAGTAGAGTGCAGGAGTCGGCGCCCCGGCCCTGCAGTCAGTGTTACAGTAGAGCGCAGGAGTCAGTGCCCCGGCCCTGCAGTCAGTGTTACAGTAGAGCGCAGGAGTCAGTGCCCCGGCCCTGCAGTCAGTGTTACAGTAGAGTGCAGGAGTCGGTGCCCCGTCCCTGCAGTCAGTGTTACAGTAGAGCGCAGGAGTCGGCGCCCCGGCCCTGCAGTCAGCGTTACAGTAGAGTGCAGGAGTCAGCGCCCCGGCCCTGCAGTCAGTGTTACAGTAGAGCGCAGGAGTCAGCGCCCCGGCCCTGCAGTCAGTAATACAGTAGAGCGCAGGAGTCGGCGCCCCGGCCCTGCAGTCAGTGTTACAGTAGAGCGCAGGAGTCAGCGCCCCGGCCCTGCAGTCAGTGTTACAGTAGAGCGCAGGAGTCAGCGCCCCGGCCCTGCAGTCAGTGTTACAGTAGAGTGCAGGAGTCGGCGCCCCGGCCCTGCAGTCAGTGTTACAGTAGAGCGCAGGAGTCAGCGCCCGGGCCCTGCAGTCAGTGTTACAGTAGAGCGCAGGAGTCAGAGCCCCGGCCCTGCAGTCAGTGTTACAGTAGAGTGCAGGAGTCAGCGCCCCGGCCCTGCAGTCAGTGTTACAGTAGAGCGCAGGAGTCAGCGCCCCGGCCCTGCAGTCCGTGTTACAGTAGAGTGCAGGAGTCGGCGCCCCGGCCCTGCAGTCAGTGTTACAGTAGAGCGCAGGAGTCAGCGCCCCGGCCCTGCAGTCCGTGTTACAGTAGAGCGCAGGAGTCGGTGCCCCGGCCCTGCAGTCAGTGTTACAGTAGAGCGCAGGAGTCAGTGCCGGGCCCTGCAGTCAGTGTTACAGTAGAGCGCAGGAGTCGGCGCCCCGGCCCTGCAGTCAGTGTTACAGTAGAGCGCAGGAGTCAGAGCCCCGGCCCTGCAGTCAGTGTTACAGTAGAGCGCAGGAGTCAGCGCCCCGGCCCTGCAGTCCGTGTTACAGTAGAGTGCAGGAGTCAGCGCCCCGGCCCTGCAGTCAGTGTTACAGTAGGGTGCAGGAGTCAGCGCCCCGGCCCTGCAGGTGGTAGCCCAGCATAGTACAGCTATGAGCGCCCCTGCCATACAGTCGATGTCCCATCAGAGGGCAGTAGTCAGGGTCTTGGCTTGGCAAATATTCCGTGTACCAGGCCTACGATCAGTGCACTAGCCCATAGCTGCCAGTTTTCCCAGGCCCACGCGTGATGTGCTAATCCAGTCCAGGTTTTTTTTAAAATTTTAATTCTGGGACTTGTAGTACTGATTTATAATGGAATGAAGAAGACTACAAGTCCCACAATTCAAAGAAAACCCGTGGACTGGAGCATCACATCATGTATGGACCTAGGAAACGTGGCAGGGCTGCTAGCCGGTGAAATACAGTCTGTCCCAGCATAGAAGGCAGCAGTCAGTTTAAGGCTTCTCCTGAGCACCCAATGTCTGCATGAGCGTGTGTTCCTGGCATACAGTCTCAGCGCGAGGCTGCAGCCTATGTCCCTCGGGAGTCTATATTCGGGATGCCTGGCCTTCAGTTAGTGCCCTGGCCCTGAAGTACAGTAGTCTGCACGCCACCAGAGGGCAGCAGTGGACGCTCGGAAAAGCATGTAGATGGGCCCTGCAATATAATCAGTGGCCCAGCAGGGAGCGCAGCAGTTAGTGCTCCTGCACACAGATGGTAGTGCCCTCCCACTGCTCAGGTTTTATTCTTCATCTGTGTCCCAGGCCTGCGGAAAGGGCCCCTTTTATGCAACCCGTGCCCCTGCACATAGCTGTCAGTGTCAGTGCCGCAGTCAGCATTTCGGGTTTTCATTCTGTGTTTTTATCTCGGCCCTGCAGTGAGTGAGTGTCCCTGCCGTGCAATCAGTGCCTCTGCACACAGGTGGTGGCATTGCACCAGTCAGTATTTCCCGTTTTGATCTGTACGTGTCTATGTGTCCCACGGCTGCGGCGAGTGCCCCTGTCGTACAGTGGGTGTACCTGGGCAGCACCCAGAGTCTCTGTCGGCCCTGTAGGCCTGCACTGGCCTCCCCGGCCGGTGATACGCCGCCTGCGTCGCTCAGAGGAAGCAGGTGGGCGCCCCCCCCAGGGCCGTGGCCCAGCAGAGGCAGCAGGAGGGCGCGGCCGCCCCGAGGGCCGTGGCCCAGCAGAGGCAGCAGGTCGGCGCGGCCGCCCCGAGGGCCGTGTCAACGCCGGCGCGGGATGCCGCGTTCCTGTCACTCACGGCTCTTCTTTATAGCTTCGCTCTCTGCGGGATGAGGATGGAGCGGAGAATCTCAGCCTCTCTTTCCAAATATAGAAACGTCTTCCTTGTCCTTTTGTGTTCCCACGCGGCTATAAAAGGCTCGCGCTGCCCACCCTGGGGCCTGGAGTCGCGCGCGCGCACTGCACGATCACAGGCCTTCTGGGGCCAGTGGGGTAGGCACAATGATGCCCCACCCCGCCCCGCGCGGAATGTGATGAGGGAACCTTGGGTCTCCGTATCCCACAGATATTCATTGACCTTGGACTAAATGGGACCCCACTCGAGGGTTGGGGCTCCCCTAGGCTACTGTCTGTTATAGGACTGTGCTAGCTAGGCAGGGCCAGACTGGAAACCCACAGAAGCTATGGTAATTTTGTAGGACCAGACCCACTCCCCCCCCAGGGCGGGGACAGGGGGGCTGCAATTGTACAGCACTTCTGCTTTTGCTACTGGGGGCTGATACTGCAGTACCACTGCAAAACGGGCCCACCGGCCCCCACCCTTCCAGCCTCCCTGGAAAATGCTCGATGCCCGCTCTTGCCAGTCCGGCCCTGCAGCTAGGTACCCACCAAGCCTGCCAGCACTATCTGAGCGGAGGGCAGCAGGAAGTGTCCCAGTCCTGCAATCGGTAGCCCAGCATAGTACAGCCGTTAGCTCCCCTACTATGCACTCAGTGACCCAGTAGCAGGCAGTAGCCTTGGCTTGGCATATATCCGGTGTACCCGCAGACTTGTGACTGGCCGTGCCCATCTCCACGCCAACCCAGCTCTTGGATTGTCTGGAGCGGGTCGTAACCTGAGATCCAGGGCCACGCTTTCAGCTGGGTTTGCCACCTTCGTACATAAAAAAACAAGCATTGGCATAGCCAATAGGTCTCGCTTTTGGGACCTTCTAAGTATTTAGTTATGCAGCACAATATCCTTGGTGCAACCACATCAACTGTTGCGTCGCTAAACACTTATAAGGTGCCAAAGGCGAGACCTATCGGCTATGCAAATGCTTGGTGTGGTTGTGTGTGTGGTTGTGTGTGTATGTGGTTGTGTGTGTGTGGTTGTGTGTGTGGTTGTGTGTGTGTGTGGTTGTGTGTGTGGTTGTGGGTGTGGGTGTGGTTGTGGGTGCAGTTGTGGGTGCGGATGTGTGGTTGTGTGTGTGGTTGTGTGTGTGTGGTTGTGTGTGTGTGTATGTGTGGCTATGTTTGTGTGTGGTTGTGTGTGTGTGGTTGTGTGTGTGTGGTTGTGTGTGTGGTTGTGTGTGTGGTTGTGTGTGTGTGTGTGTGTGGTTGTGTGTGTGTGTGTGGTTGTGTGTGTGGTTGTGGTTGTGTGTGTGGTTGTGGCTGTGTGTGTGGTTGTGTGTGTGTGTGGTTGGGGTTGTGTGTGTGGTTGTGTGTGTGGTTGTGTGTGTGACACTAATACTAAAAGCATCTCAAAATAAAGTAACACAAACATCCAGTTTGTGGAAAGAGGAAGCACATTGTAAGTCAAACGGGCGCAGCAAAGCATTAACACAACAACAAAACAAACAAGATCACTTAGCGAAGACTGAGTGCTGATAATGGATACACACAGCCCATCATCTTAAGAGTTCGATTGCAGCCAATGTGCACTCAAACCTGCCCCCTCCTTGTGAGTTGCACCCCATATTTCATGAGTTGGAACTGCTGCACCCACCATAGCGCTTTGAGATCTAAAGCGCTACATAGGTCTAATCGATTAACCAGTCGCCAACATGCTGTGCTTTTAAAGAGAATGTGACAAAAGTTTCCAGCTTCCTCATCATGTCCTCATGAAAGCGCCAACGAAAGGACTCCCTGAATGGTGCAACAGGCATGAAGCAGCCGCTGCGATCAGAAATAAACACTGTGAACGTTGTCCAGTTTCACAGTAACATTTCCTTAATGTTCTTTAAGTCACAAAACAGTAATACTAAAAGCATCTCAAAATAAAGGAACACAAACATCGAGTTTGTGGAAAGAGAAAGCACATTGTAAGTCAAACGGGCGCAGCAAAGCATTAACACAACATGTTCTTTGATGTTTGATGTTCTTTGAACAAGAACATCAAAGGGGCGTCGCGAAAGTGATCGCGGGCGCTTTATGAGCATGACGAGGTTTGCCAGCCTCTGCTCCTAAGCACGCGCCCGCGCACATGCACTGTAGCTCTAGCCTGGCCATGGTAGCGTTTTTTGAGCCCTCACAAAAAGTCTCGCCAGACCAGCGCATGCGCTGGGTCAGGCGAGACCTAATAATAAAGGGGCTTTCGATCATCCCTTTTCATTCATTAGTCAGTCACCTGTTCCTTCCTTCCAGCACAGAGCGTGGTAATGAGACTGCCCACTTCATCCATTGGCTGTTTTCTTGGACTGTGAGTGATGGCATTTCGCCTAATCACAGGTGAGCTGCTGCCTGAAAAGGAATGCATGTCAGTGCAAAGGTTGGTGTGTTTAGGCTGCTGGGCTACTCCTGTTTTTATATTTTTGTCAATACTTTTTGTGCATGTTTGCAAAAAGTGTTTTTGAATTGCATGCTTGCCAAGGCAGGCAAATTGGCTTTGCAATTGCTTCTTTCATGAAATGTTTTGGTTTATTGGTTTAATGGAAGCAAAAGAAAACAACTCGCAGAACATAATATGTTGTTAAATGGAAGAACAAGACTGGAAATATGGTGCCCTGACAACATGAAGCTAACAAGGTGGCTGCCCTTTTAGCTTGCGCATACTAGCTGAAGGGGTAAATGTGAGCTCTTGCTATAGGCTAACCATGCCAAACTTCCATCTCCGAAACCACGGCCTGATTGCCTACAAAGCTCCTCTATGAGAACCTCAATATTGCACAATTCAGAATACATCGGATTGTTTATAGCATTGTACTGCTCTTGAAAGTACACAAATCACCTGTGTCGAATGTTTTATATTTGTAGTACTGTCAGTGCTTAATTTGAGCCAGTGATTTCCGGTGCTCAACACCAGCTCTCAATCATCAACACTGGTGCTTTCCATGAGTACCAGTTAAGGACACATTCATTTATGAGGGCACTAAGGGATTTGCCCAGAAACACAGGATGTTGAGCAGAAGCCGCGACTCGAACCTTGTTTCCCAGTTCCGAAGTCAGCAGGTCTGGCCATTACGACACATCCTCTGTCCACTTCCATGGTTAGTAGCTGTTCTGTTTTAGGTGGCGCTAACAGGAGAAATGGGCAGGTGCAAGCTCCCTCCAGACAAGAGCTCCGGCACCTATTTCTTTTTTACAAATTAACCACTGAGTACTGTACACCCACATACAACTCAAAAACGCCCTATCCGGAAAGCAGTGGAATGTTTGTAGCATGGGATCCCCATTGGAAGCTCAATACCAACATTTCCACAATGCACTAGAATGTTTGTATCATTGGATCCCAATTGGATGCTCAACAACACCTGTCCCAGAATGCATTAGAGTGTTTGATGTATTGGATCCCCTGCAGAACTTCAACAACACCCATCCCATAATTCATTGAAATGTTTGTAGTGCTGCACGTCCCTAGAATAGGCTTCCCAGGATCAGGTGTGGCCGGTACAGATCAGATCGGTGCGGCGGGACGGGGAGGGGTGAGTCGACATAAGACGGGATAGGGAAAATATAATAAATAAATACATAAAAACAACACTGAAACAGCGAGCCTATATAGCAACCGCACCGCCCTCTCAGTTTCCCAAAATGAGTCCAGAGTACAATAGTGTGAAGCAACTTGGCGTGCACATCCACTAGTCCCGCTGTTTCCAGAGAGTAATCCAAGGACCAAAGCAATTTCACCAACAAATTTGAAATGCACCTCAAAAGAGAGTTTCCAAAATAAGTTGGTCCAATCCTTTCATACTGTATCCAAAGTATTCTTTATTCTTCATAGGAATAACATAAAAACAGCCAACGCGTTTCGTCCACTACCTGTGGACTTCATCAGGGCGTCTCCCAGGGAGACATCAACTCACTAAGCGGGAACTGGTGCTTACCAAGGTACCATCGCTCTCTTTACTCAAATATTCATATAAGGAATCTGACTTAGCCCTGGAACCATGAGGGCCTAGGGAGTTATAGGGACGCGCCACCGATCGGATACTGCAGGGTTGGGGATGATGACTCTTGATACACTGGAGAAATCAATACGATAAACTATTATTCCCTGATGCAGTCCACAGGTAGTGGACGAAACGCGTTGGCTGTTTTTATGTTATTCCTACGACGATTAAAGAATACTTTGGATACAGTATTAAGAGACTGAAGCAACTTATTTTGGAAACTGCCTATGAAAAAGAAACCGCAATGGGAGCATCAAAGGCAGTTCCTGCAGGCCATGGACTGTTAAGTCCTTGCCGTACAGGAACTGGGGTGCATGCACCCCATGGTCCAGAGGCAACAGGGGGCCCTGTAAGGCCCCCTTTGTTTCCACACCGCCACACTTTTCATGCCGGGCTCACCGCCATGAAATCTGTGGTGGTGAGGAAACTAGTAATAGGCATGGCATATTACCAGCCTGACACCGCTGCAAGACCACCAGGAATCGTGGATCCTTGGCGGAAGCAGTGGTTCTGTGGTGGTCTGACCACCATAGTCAGTGCCACCACGGACTGCCACCAGGACATAGTCGTAATAAGGCCCTAAAAATCAGGTCCTCAGCTTCTTATAGGATTTGGGTTCTTATAAAATGTCTTCCCAGGACGGCCGAGACTGGGAGCAGGCTATATGTCCACAGTAATCAATGTAGAACTAATGGGAGAAGCACTGGAACATTACTGCACCTGCCTACAAATCTCAAGAGCACATCCCTAGAAATCATCTTTGCAGTTCTGCACCTCTGTAAAAAAAGGTCTGGTAAATACCCATTTCAGAATACAGAAGAAAATACTTGGAACTGAACTTCCCTAGAAACCCCAAGAAAACATTTCTTAGAATGCACTAGAATGTTTACCGTTCTGCTTCTCCCTGGAATCTCCAAGAACAGACTTCAAGTACATTTTTAGAATTGCACTGCTACTGACCCCTCAAAAATACCCCTCTCGGTGCCCTTGGAATGTTTGTAGTACTGCAGCAGTGTTTAATTTGCAAAAGAATAAGTGCCAGGGCCCACAGTTTTGGTCAGAAACCCATGGATGGCGGTACCGAAGGCTGGGTGCTGCATACCAAAGCATCCTAGTCTTGATTCCACCTCATGCCAATTTAATTCACCACAAAAACTCCCTGACTCTTTATCTCACTTGTGTAGGTTCTTTTTCATCCCTTCTTTCTCCCTCCTCACTATATTTCTTTCTCTTCTTTTGTTTTTCCCGTTTTGTGCTTTTCTGTCTTTTGCTCTGGAACACAGTCTGCTGAGGAAAAATGCCTGTGCCCAGAGTTGAGTCCCGGCTGGCCCCACCTGCAACCACCTGCTCAAATTAACCACTGCTGCGTCTTCATAAACCCTGAAGAATCCTTGTGAGGAGGTGCCCCCCCCCCCCCCCCCCAAGCAGAATGCCAGGCTCATCTGTAGTTCAGCAGGAAGAGTAAGTTTATTCAAGATAAAAAAAACTCCACCCACCCGCCTGCTCCAGCCCTCAGTGCCAACTGCTGCCAGTTCTTTTACCAAGATCTTTCATAACAAATTTTAGGAGCAGAAGCACATCGGGCACTCTAAATTAGGGGGAAGGATGTGGCATCAGGGCTAGAGCAGTCGACCTTGACGCTGGGGAACCGGGTTCGAGTCTCGGCAGGGACCTCAACATCCTGTGATTCTGGGCAAATCACTTAGGGGCATATTAACAAGGCGGCGATAAAAAATTATCGCCGCTTTTGCGTCTGTTTTCGGCCGAAAAGCACGATAATTTTATTGCTTTCAGCAAGGTCACGCTATCGCGTGAATCCTTGCCTTAGCGTCCTTTCCCGTAACGCCCACCCTTGCATCTCTAATGAGATGCAAAGTGGGTGTTCCAGCTCAAAATAACTGGAGAAATGTCGCTAACCGACATTTCTCCAATTATCAATGGGCACGCTAACAAGCATAGCGATAAGAAAAGTAGCGCTAACCTTGGTTATCGTTACTTTCCTTACGCCTGCTTTTAGTTTGACTTAGCCATGATATCCAATGGAAGGTGGATATCATGGCTGAGTCTGCCCTGCCCTATCAGCAAGCTATTGCCAAACGTTGTGCGATTATCGCTGTATTTCCACAGATAATCGCACAAGTGGCAGCTTGCGCATGGAATTTTATCGCTTTTGAGATAAGTGTTGCTAATAGCACGCTATCTCAGCGATAAAATTCGGCGATAGCCGGCGATAATTATCCTAGCGCTAAGTGCACTTAGCAATAATTCTCGCTGTTTGTTGCTGATATGCCCCTTAATCTCCCGTGCCTAACAAAAGTTGAATATGCCCTTCTGTAACACAACTGGTGCACATGTAAAGCGCTCTGATAGCTTTGGGGTCAAGTTTGTGGTATATAAAACTCCGGGGAAAAAAAAAAAATCAATCAACTAACCAAATAGCATTTATAAAGCGCATAGCTGCTTCATAAGAGGTGTCCCAGCGCTATGCTGCATAGACTAGACCAGTGTCCCAGAAAACGAAAGTACCCTTCCCACAATGTCTTTCAAAGCACCTTGTACAGGTCCCATATATACAGGTAACAATCAAAAAAGCACAAGAACCAGGCTGCATGGTTTAGGAACTCACACATAACATTGCATAACTGGTTCTAAAAAGGATAGGATGAAAGAAATCTCCGACATAGAACAGGAGCTTTATCGACTAGAACAAGAAGCTACCTCAGACGCCACACCTGAAGCCCTTCACTCCCTCCGACTGCGCCAGGATGAATACCGAGCTTTGGTCACCGACCGGGCCAAGTTATTGGGACAGGATAAGCTGGGATGGATATATGACTGGGGAGATAAGGCTGGCAAATTGCTTGCCTGGTTAGACAAAAGGGAACAAGCCAGCAGGCTTGTACCAGGACTTAAGGGACCAGATGGATCCCCAGTGACAGACCCACAAGAGATAGCTAACCACTTTGCAGCACACTTCCAACTTGTATACAGCTTAGTGGCACCATATCCTGAAGCAGAATTTACTGACCTTATAAAAGACATCTCTCTCCCGAAACTATCAGACTCAGATCATACATTCCTGGACAGTGCACTCACTGCTGATGAAATAGCTACAGCTATAAGGGTGCTACGCTCAGGGAAAGCCCTGGGCCCTAACGGCATCCCAAATGAGCTTTACAAACTTCGACCAGATAAATTGGCCCCCTATCTCAAATCTATGTTTGAGGACAGCCTCGAGCAGGGCGCATTGCCAAGTGACCAAAGGATAGCCACTATAGTCACAATCCACAAGGCAGGAAAACCCAAAATAGAGTGCACCTCCTATCGACCTATTTTGCGACTGAATGCGGAACCCATGATTCTAGCCAAAGTACTAGCCACTAGGCTGATCAAGGTAATAAGTGATCGTGTACATCCAGTTCATGCCCAAAAGAAATACTGCCCTCAACCTGCGAAGACTACATGGAGTCTTGGGCAGAGTACCGACGATTCGTGAGGACGCCATTATAGTTTCCCTGGATGCCACTATGGCATTTGATACACTGGAGTGGCCTTATCTCTTTGCGGTGCTTGTCAAACTAGGGTTTGGGCCAAATTTTTGCCGCTTGGTGCGACTGTTATACAGCGCGCCGATGGCTCAGATAGTTGTAAACAACAGGAAGTCAGAGCCTTTTATACTCAGCCGAGGGACCCGTCAGGGGTGCTCCCTTTCTCCCTTACTGTTCGCTTTGGCCCTTGAACCACTTGCGGTGTGGATCCGCAAAGATGCAATGATTCGCGGCATGCGTTGGTCGGCAGAATGGGAGGGCCGAATATCCCTATATACGGATGATATTCTCCTCTATCTTACGTCCCCGAAAAGATCCTTAATAGCAGCTTTTGACATATTGGATATATTTGGCAGGTATTCTGGATTTCGCATCAATTGGCAAAAATCACTTTTGTATGTCCTATGGGGGACTTCTCCCCCTGTGCCCAGTAATTGCCCGATTCCCATAGTCTCAGAAGGTTTCAAATACTTAGGCATATTTATTTCTCTTGACCCCTCAGTCCGATATTCCCACAATCTGCTCCCGCCACTGCAGTGGCTCAAAAGCGACATAATACACTGGAAGTCACTCCCGCTCTCACTCTTGGGCAAAGCGGCATTATTTAAAAGGATGTCATTGCCCCGGTTTTTATATGCGTTGCAGAACTCGGCTGACCTTGTTCCGAACTCCTATTTTAAGGATGTCGAAGGGCTCCTTAGAGATCCCTTATGGGGAGGGAGACCGCGTATCGCTATAAAAAAACTCACACTTAGCTGGTATGATGGGGGAATCGGCTTGCCCGATATTAAAAAATACTATAGGGCTGCGCACCTCACAGCTATTAATCATTGCACATATGGCCTCCTTGATAACCCAAGGTTTCTAATGGATCGCTGGCTTTCACCCACCAGGACCTTTTTGAGGGCACTATACTCAACGCCAACCAAATACCCACTTACCGGCCCCACTGGCCATACAGTCAAAATATGGCACTCTGCTACTAAATCACTAGGCTGGCAAAATAGGCTGGCCCTTGCCACACCTCTGTGGGATTCGCAAAAACTTGGCTATATGGGAAACTCAAAGGGCTCTGACAAATGGGACTTAATAGACATTTCTCATGTCAGAGACCTTTGGTGCACTGGGGGTGTGAAATCCTTTGACGCTCTACGAACGCAATATGCCCTGGCAGACTCAGAATATTATCGATACCTTCAAATCAGGCACTCGCTGCTTGCATCAATTCCGGACGATTTGACCCCACCAGACACCTCCCCACTAGAAGACAGATTGCTAGATGGCCATCTGCCTGACAGAGCCGTTTCCCTAACATATCATAAATTTATCAATAATATCGACAACCCCCTATTGAAACTGCGAGACAAATGGACTGAGGATGGGATAGAATTAGATGATGAAACCTGGCAGGAAGCGATCTCCTCTCCTAAAACGGTCGCTATCTCAGCGCGACTCAGATTGGTGCAGCTGAAGATCCTCCATAGAATGTATGTAACGGGTCCCCAACTGGTGCAGATGAGTGGACTAATGGATGGCTCTTGTAGGAGGGGATGCACACAAATGGGCACATTCATACATATATTGTGGCACTGTGAGCAAATCCAGGAATACTGGCGTAACATCCATAAGGTCATGAGTGAGGTGCTGGGGGCAGAAGTCAGGCCGGAAGTGCCCAGATGCCTCCTTAACATCTGGGAACCCACTGACCTCACCACCTATACTATGAACTGGGTCACGCTTGGATGCATGATCGCCAAGAGAAATATAGCCCAGCTCTGGGGTGCCCCGCATCCGCCCACAGTTAAAGCTTGGGAGAGAGATTTAGACTGGTGCATCCTAAGAGAGAAAACAGTATACGTGGCCCGGGGTTGCCCCCGTAAATGGTCCAAGATTTGGTCGCCCTGGAATACATACCCGGGAGAGATATGTATCCCTCCCTGTGTGGCTGATGAGGATGATCCCCCATCCCCGTGACTTCCAGTATAATTTAATTGTTGTAATTTATGTAATCTGATTTCACTGTAACTCTCAATTGATTCTGTGAATTTGTACCTTTATGTCGAGACTGTTTAATAAAAAAAAGATTTATAAAAAAAAAAACCATTGCATAACTGTCATATCAACAGTGCTTTATTTGTTTAAAAAAATGAAAATAAGTGCAAGGACCCAAGGTTTTTATTATGAGCTCTGCTTTGCCAAATACTAAGTCTGCCTAGTTGTGATGCCAGTACTTGATCTGTAAAAAAAGAAAATATTAAAAATAAAGTTAAGTACAGGGGCCCACAGGTTTTCTTAGGAGCTCACCAGTGGTGCAGATTAATTACAGGGGTGCCAAATACCCACCCTGCCTTATTTTGATTCCTCCTCATGCCTCCTTCTTCCACCCTCCTATGCTTCCTGTCTTCATATCACTATTGCAGGGTCTTTTTGTCCATACTTTCTCCCTATTTCACTATGTTCCTATCTTTTTCTTACTCATTTTTCTCCCCTTTTTGCATTTCTCTCTCTTGCTCTGGTTCAAATTCTGATGATGGAAAAACAAGTCTTGATTTACAAAAATGAGTGTCACCCCTTGCGGTCACCAGCACAAATTGAGCACTTCATGCATCTCCCTCATGCCTCTTTTTTCCATCTCCCTCCACTACCTGTTTCTCCCTCTCACGCTTGCCGTTCATTTTTTTAATCCTGCTTCTCCCTTAGTCACTGTTTCCCAATCTTTCTCTTCCTCCTTCTTTCTGCCTTTATCGCTCTTGCACTGGGTCAAAGTTTAATGATTAAAAATAGCTCCTGCTCCCCAAAAATGATGCCAGCGCTCACCACCTACAACCACCAGCACAAATTAGGCACTGCCTCTGAGGCTAGAAAAGTATATTACCAGTCACCTATTACTAAGAAGTCACTGAGCCCTATCCCATTCCGCTTTGCTGCAACCCAGGCAAGTGAGGATTCCCACCTCTGTGATCTGTGTATCTGTGTGCTACAGGACCCGGCCCAGTGACCTCATTCCAGTGGTGCCCTGTTTGTGGTGTAGCACCCTAGGAGAGTGAGCTCCCTCCAGCAGTGCCCTCAGTGCGGCCGACACAAATAAAAAGTGGTAGGGCTGGTGGAGAGGGTGCGGGAGAGCGCGGGATGGAGCGCCAGGGGGGTTAATAATAAATAAGACTTACCTGATGCTGCCGGCCGTCTCACGCCTCTGTGCTCCTCTGCTTCCGGCAGTCCCTGGGACAGCATCAGAGACTCTCCATCGAATCTCCGCACTGCTCTCATGCTATTACCAAGCATGAGAGCAGCGGGGGGATTGGCCTGAGTGGGCGGGCTTAATGCTTGCTCAGGCACAGGGAGTCTGTGCTGTTTCTCCAACCCGGCTGTGCAATACAGCTGGGTTGGAGAACCTAACTGTGCATGTCTGTTTTGCCAGCCTAAGATGTCCGGCCAAACTGACATGCGCACTTAGCAGTGCACATCACTCCGCCCCATCTGCCATGGCTGGGCTCCACCCCTCTCTACACATTCTGGCCCAGCCAGCAGCAGAAAAATAAAACAATAATAAAAATTTTTATTTTTCAGCTGCTGAGCCAGTGGGGCAATGCTCCTCCACCATTTCGGAGAAGCCGCCGCTGATTGCCCTGCCAGTGCTACAGGGCTGTAGAAGTATCCTACATGCCAACATTTTAGAGCAGGCAAGTGAGCAAAATAAAAAAAAGTGTCTGCAGAATGTATTTTTCCCATTGACTTAGATTCAAGCAGAGTCAATCTGTCTGAATCTGGTCTATTGGCGTGTATGGTGACAGACAATCAGCATTTCATTTTTAGCAGTTTAATAACAGCACAAACAAAAACAGAGTTCTCAGAGTTCTAAACTATGTGAAACTGTCAAAAAATGAAATGTCGCGGTCTGTCACACCCTCTAATCTCCCCCTCCAAGAATTAAGGTCAAAGTGTTCAGGCTCAGGATAAGTATTTCTGAGCTCAAGCTGTCTTGTTTCCAGCAGATCATGATTTCTGCATGCAGGAATCGAGAGGCGGGAGACTAGCCTTGAAATTGGTACTCTCCCACCTGAATCGGGAGGGTTGGAATGTATGCAGTATGTGAGTCCTCCAGCGGTGTGTTGTGAGCTTCCTCTAGTGAGACCACAACAGTGCTGCAAGACCCGAGCAGTGTGAGCTTCATCCAGAGGTGCCCTGTCAGTACCACAAGACCCCTCCAGTGCAAGCTTCTTCCAGAGGTGCCTTGTCAGTACCACAAGACCCTGACAGTGCAAAGTTTTTCCAAAGGTGCCCTGTCAGTACTACTCGACCCCAGCAGAGCAAGCTTCTTCCAAAGGTGCCCTGTCAGTACTACTAGACCCCAGCAGTGCAAGCTTCTTCCTAAGGTGCCCTGTCAGTACCAAAAGACCCCGACAGTGCAAGCTTCTTCCAGAGATGCCCTGTCAGTAGTACTAGAACCCAGCAGAGCAAGCTTCTTCCAAAGGTGCCCTGTCAGTACCACAAGACCCCGACAGTGCAAGCTTCTTCCAGGGATGCCCTGTCAGTACTACTAGACCCCAGCAGTGCAAGCTTCTTCCAAAGGTACCCTGTCAGTACCACATGACCCCACCAGTGCAAGCTTCTTCCAGAGATGCCCTGTCAGTACTACTAGACCCCAGCAGAGCAAGCTTCTTCCAAAGGTGCCCTGTCAGTACTACTAGACCCCAGCAGTGCAAGCTTCTTCCAAAGGTGCCCTGTCAGTACTACTAGACCACAGGAGTGCGAGCTTTCTCCGTCAGTACCGGGTCAGTGCTATAGGACTCCAGCAGTGTGAGGTCCCTCCAGAAGTACCTTGTCAGTGCTACATGACCACAGCAGTGCAAACTCCCTCCAGTGGGGCCTTGTCTGTGCTACAAGACTCCTTTGGTGTGAACCTCCTCCAATGGTGCCATGTCAGTGCTACAGGACCCAACGTCCTGCACTTCCTGCAGCTGTTTCCAGTCAATGCTTTGAAGACCAGAGCAGTGTCAGCTTTCTCCAGCAGTGGTTCATCGGTATTGCAGGATCCAAGTAGTGTGAGCATTCTTCAGCACTGCATTGTCACTGATACAAGCCTTAATTTCCTCTTGCAGTGCATGGTCAGTTCTTCACATCCACAGCAGTGTGAGCCTCCTACAGAAGCACCCAGTGCTGCGAGACCCCAGCCGCGTGAGCTCCCCCCACCGGTACCTTGTCACTGCTGTACAGTCACCATGTAAAGGGATCCCTCTGCTGTACCTGGTCAGTGTTACAAGATCACAGCAGGGGGAGCTTTCTAGAGTGGGGCTCTGTCAGGGTTGTGGCACCCTGGCAGCATGAGCCTCCTCTGGCAGTGTCCTCTCTGAACAGAAAGAACCGCTGCAGCGTGAGTGCCCCCAGCGGTGCCCTGTGAGTTCTACAAATCCAGTGAGAGCTTCTTCCAAAGGTCCGTTCTGTGGGCAGCAGTACTATGAGCACTCTCCAGGTGAGCCATGTCTGTGCCACAAGACAACAGGAATGTGAGCATTCTCCAGCAGGGCCTGGCCAATGCTACAAGGCCACAGCAGGGTGAGCTTTGTCCAGCTTGGCCGTGTGGTGGGACACTAACAGCACGAGCATCCTCCGGGGGACCCACGTCAGACCCAGGATCCGAGCACAGTGAGCTTCTCCAGCAGTGCCCTACAAGACCACAGAAGAGTGGAGTCCTGCAGTGTTGCCCGGTAACAGCTACAGGACATCTGCAGTGTGAACTTTCTCCAGCAGTGCCCTACAAGACCACAGAAGAGTGGAGTCCTGCAGTGTTGCCCGGTAACAGCTACAGGACATCTGCAGTGTGAACTTTCTCCAGCAGTGCCCTACAAGACCACAGTAGAGTGGATTCCTGCAGTGTTGCCCTGTAACAGCTACAGGACATCTGCAGTGTGAACTTTCTCCAGTTGTGCCCTGCCAGTGCCACAAGACACCAGCAGTGTGACCTTCATCCAACAGTGCCCTGACAGTGCTGTGAAGCCCGAAGAGTATGAGCCACCCTCAGTCTTGTTCTGTCAGTGCTTCAAGGCCACAGCACAGTTTACTCCATAGAAGCCCTATCAACGTGGTGGGGTCACACTTGTTTTTAATTTCCTCCAGCAGGGACTTATCTGTGCTTTATGTCCTCAGTAATATGACCAGTGGTGTCCTGTCAGCCCTGTGAGCTGCCAGTAATGTCCGCTTGCTCCAGCAGTGGCACATCAGTACCACAAGGGTGCAGTAGTGTGGCCATCCTCTAGTGATGTGCTGTCACTGGTATGGAACCCACGTCAGTGTGAGACCCTCCAACTGTGCCCTGTCAGTGCTACAGGACCACAGCAGTGCACGCCTCCTACAGCAGTGTCCTGTCAGTGCAACAGGACCACAGCAGTGCACGCCTCCTACAGCAGTGTCCTGTCAGTGCTACAGGACCACAGCAGTGCACGCCTCCTACAGCAGTGTCCTATCAGTGCTACAGGACCACAGCAGTGCACGCCTCCTACAACAGTGTCCTGTCAGTGCTACAGGACCACAGCAGTGCACGCCTCCTACAGCAGTGCCCTATCAGTGCTACAGGACCACGGCAGTGCACGCCTCCTACAGCAGTGTCCTGTCAGTGCAACAGGGCCACAGCAGTGCACACCTCCTACAGCAGTGTCCTGTCAGTGCTACAGGACCACGGCAGTGCACGCCTCCTACAGCAGTGTCCTGTCAGTGCAATAGGACCACAGCAGTGCACGCCTCCTACAGCAGTGTCCTGTCAGTGTTACAGGACCACAGCAGTGCACGCCTCCTACAGCAGTGTCCTGTCAGTGCTAAAGGACCACAGCAGTGCACGCCTCCTACAGCAGTGTCCTGTCAGTGTTACAGGACCACAGCAGTGCACGCCTCCTACAGCAGTGTCCTGTCAGTGCTACAGGAGCACAGCAGTGCACGCCTCCTACAGCAGTGTCCTGTCAGTGCAACAGGACCACAGCAGTGCACGCCTCCTACAGCAGTGCCCTGTCAGTGCCACAGGACCACAGTAGTGCACTCCTCCTACAGCAGTGTCCTGTCAGTGCAACAGGAGCACAGCAGTGCACGCCTCCTACAGCAGTGTCCTGTCAGTGCTACAGGACCACAGCAGTGCACGCCTCCTACAGCAGTGTCCTGTCAGTGCTACAGGAGCACAGCAGTGCACGCCTCCTACAGCAGTGTCCTGTCAGTGCTAAAGGACCACAGCAGTGCACGCCTCCTACAGCAGTGTCCTGTCAGTGCAACGGACCACAGCAGTGCACGCCTCTTACAGCAGTGTCCTGTCAGTGCTACAGGACCACAGCAGTGCACGCCTCCTACAGCAGTGTCCTGTCAGTGCAACAGGACCACAGCAGTGCACGCCTCCTACAGCAGTGTCCTGTCAGTGCTACAGGACCACAGCAGTGCACGCCTCCTACAGCAGTGTCCTGTCAGTGCTACAGGAGCACAGCAGTGCACGCCTCCTACAGCAGTGCCCTATCAGTGCTACAGGACCACAGCAGTGCACGC
This sequence comes from Triturus cristatus, assembly GCF_964204655.1. Lineage (NCBI taxonomy): Eukaryota > Metazoa > Chordata > Amphibia > Caudata > Salamandridae > Triturus > Triturus cristatus. The sequence continues at coordinate 127,703,637 of NC_140594.1, forward strand.
CTCCTACAGCAGTGTCCTGTCAGTGCTACAAAACCACAGCAGTGTGAACTTCTTTAAGTGGTGTACAGCCGGTGCTGTGGGACCCCAACAGTGTGAGCTTCCTTCAGAGGTGTAGAGGTGCACTGTCACCGGTCCTGTCCCCTGTAATGTGATCTTCCTCCAGGAATAGCCCTACAGTGCCACAAGACCACATCAGTGTGAACATCTTTCAGAGGTGTGCATCCAAAGCTGGGGACCCCAGGCACGTGAGCATCTGCCAGAGGCGAAGAGGTGCCTTGGCAGTGGTGTATGAACTCAGCAAGGTGAGTTTCTCCCAACAATGGCCATAGAGTGCCACAAGACCACATCAGTGAGAGCTTCCTTCAGAGGTGTCCATCCAGAGCTGTGGGACCTCAGCCGTGTGAGCTTCCACCAGAGGCAAAGAGGTGCCTCGACAGTGGTCTAGGACCTGAGCAAGGTGAGCTTCCCCCAGCAATGGCCCTACAGTGCCGCAAGAACATATGGATGTGAGCTTTCTCCAGCAGTGTGCATCCGGTGCTGTGAACCCCGAACCATGTGAGCTTCCACCAGAGGCAAAGAGGAGCCTCGACAGTGGTCTAGGACCTGAGCAAGGTGAGCTTCCCCCAGCAATGGCCCTACAGTGCCACAAGCACATATGGATGGGAGCTTTCTCCAGCAGTGTGCATCCGGTGCTGTGGGACGCCAGCAGTGTGAGCCTCTTCCAACTATGGCCTAACAGTGCACACTTGCTCTAAAGGTGCACCATTAGTGCTATGGAACTCCAGCAGTGTACGCGTCCTCCTGCACTTCTCTGTTATGGGAATATTCCCCAAAGTGTTCCCTTTCTCAGTTACAAATATATTGATCAAACGTATTACAAGCAACCCTCCACAAATTACCATGTCTCTCTTACAACCGTACATCAACAAAGGGAGAGAGACTGAGGGCGCTTAAAGGCCCAGCATACGTGCCCCCGGTGAGATAAGTACAAATAACGGGGTATGCAGTTCCTAAGGGGGTAGGCAGCAAATAGGAGCCTAGGAAGGTCTGTGTCCTGACCCTATGGTGGAGACAGGCTGTCTCCCAATTTGCGAAGTGGGGCCCTCACACACCCAGCTGGGTGTCATGCTTCATCATAGGGCATGCTCCTCGTCAGGTCGGTGCTGCAATGCCTGACGGGCACCCTATGAGGGGCTCTTTATCGGAGATCTTTTTATCACATGCCGTTAGGTGCGGTGCGGGTAGAGTTGGGTATGCTTTGTTTCACTGTACCACTGTGAGACTGCGGATCTCCAGTCCTCCCCTCTTTTACACTAATGTCGACTTCTCTGACTTCCATTAATTTGTTTTTAGGGCGCTATTAAATACAGCGTTTTGCCTCCACCATTGATTCGAAGGAGCATAACATTCACCACTATTGGGTGAGTGTTCAGACAAAATACTAACTACAGTGGTTCCTGACTACCATTGAAATGTATACTTATGGTTGAACTCCACGTATGCCACTGCGCCTCCCGTTTTAAATACACCTCGCACTATCACTTTTGTGGTTTTTTGCACTGTCTCAAGATGTAGCCACAAGAAGGCCATGACGTATAATAAGTATGTAATAATATTTATGCTTTTTACGTTTGTCTTTTTAGGTTGGTGTACTCCACAAGGTACCTCATTGTTAGGTTGTGGGTTCACGACACTAAGAGTGAACCAACCATCGTGTAGATAGTTTATGTAGATTGGTCCTGAAGAATTGCCACGTGATTGGTTTGACACACCAGGCAAGAAACATGTCGAGCTCAAATTTAGAGCCACTATTGGACATTACTCCGGAAATGGCCTGCACTGCCTGTTTTTAGTTGGGACCAGTGGGCTGTCATATTAAAATTGAATTTTGGAGCAACACTGGTTTCCCCTATTTAATACTCTCCACCACACGTTCACTGCACATCTCACACACATATACACCTAATGGCCCTCTACCCGCACAGCACCTAACGGCTTGGGATAAAGAAAATCTCCTATAAAGAGCCCTTCATAGGGTGCCCGCCAGCAATTGCAGCGCTGGCCTGACGAGGAGCATGCCCTATGATGAAGCATGACACACAGCTGGGAGTGTTAGGGCCCCACTTCCCAAATTGGGAGACACCCTGTCTCCACTATAGGATCAGGAAACAGACCTACCTAGCCTCCTTTTTGCTGCCTCCCCTCTTAGGAACTGCATACCCCGTTATTTGCATTTCTCTTACAACCATCCCACCTGGAAGAACACTTCCCGATTACAAAAACCTCTCCACAATATACCCTCTTTCCCTGTCCTCCACTATCACTCCACCTTAACATGCATGCATTCTCTATGTTATATTATAGCCTGCTGCCATCGTGTTTTTTGGTCCAACCTGGAATGGCGTGGCGAGCAAAAAAAAAACGAATTCAACCCAGATCTGTGACTGGGGGTGATTGTTTTGTTTGTTAAGCATTCCGTCCATCATCTGTTATTTTTGCATTTGTCGCCCTCAGTTGGAAGGGTATGCCCAGATGTGGGTCCCGTGTGTGCTATGCCACCAGATTCAAGCTAGCCTGCTGATGAGGGGTGATACCCCGAAGTCGCGGTCCCAGGATCCTTGTTTCTGGTCAGGGAGGACCTGGCCTAGCAGTTCGGGCTGGACTGTTCTCATGGGTAGCAGGCTCGAGACTGATTTGCATACGGCTTGTTCCAAAATGGAATGGAATGACATGGCGAGCAAAAGAAACAGTGGATTTAACCCAGATCTGTGACTGGGGGTGAAAGTTCGATTGATTCACAATTAAGTCCTTCATCTGTTCTTTTTGTAATTATTCCTCATTATGGGCACAGAACTCCTAATATCCTTAACATGTATGGCGGGAGGTGCTTTATACCACTTTCTTCATGTTGGGTGGATGCCACGGATTAGGTCTGCGTTGCAACGCAGCATTTGTCTGAGGCGATTTTACCAGCCACATTTTCGGGCTGATAAATATGTATTCGGGGTTCTCGGGCTCATAAAGTCCAGCTATAGGAACAATGGTACAGTTACAATTGTGCGGAGCTGAATTCCACAATGGATTGGGCTCCATTCATCTTGTAGTCCGAACCTATCTGGAACATCCGAGCCCATGTTGGATGTGTGCTCAGTTTTCTGTAGAATATCTCCTTTTGGACCTTGTGCGACAATAATAATCACTAAAATCACATTAAAATCACACTTCTCCATTCCCAGTACCCAACTGTAACTCACCTGTTTTCACTGTTACAAACACCTCACCCCAACAAACAGCCTTTCTCTGTTACAGACTCCACATCACAATAGATATGTTCACGATAGACACCTCCCCCAACACAAACACCCATTCCAGAATAGCCAACAAAAATTTACTTGTTAGAAATCGCCCACATTAACCAGCATCCTTCACTGTCACATGCTGGCCGCCCCTATGCACAAACCTTTCTTTTTTACAAATAGCCAACTCAACATAAGGCTCTCCCCCATCTCAAATACCCCCTGCAAAACTTCTACCCATCCAGCTTCCAAACCTGCCAGATGTGTCCCTTCTGCATGAGAATGATTCAATGCAACATAACTATTACATATCAGGCCTCCATCTGATGGGGGTCAGATGTTATCAGGGCGAGCTATTTTTAGGGACTACTGGCCTGGTTTGGTAAGAGACGCCAGCTGGCAAAGGACAGGTGTTCTTGTAATTAAGAAAGTGAAAGAACAATAAAGATGCTTTCAAATCTTGTTAAATTTGCTGTGTGTTCAAAAACAGAGGTCAGAGGTCAGTTTATGTCTTCTTACAGATCCTTCCTTATTTTATCCAGGAGATTCTGTTTACAAAATCCTCTAACTTTGTAGTCTGAGACAGAAAAGTAAAGTGAACTGTCTGACAATCATGCTGTGTGCAGGAAAAGGCAAGTAAAGGCCATTGGTTGTCAGTTTTGTTTCTAAAAAACATTTAAATACTTTATAAATGAAAAATACAAACATTTCAAAATATATATTGCAGTAGTTGGGAAAGCACTTTTCATTTTTTTAAAAATTCTAATGTGTGATGGAAACACATATTTTAATGGCCTCAAAACAAATCAAAACACTTGGTGATGTGCAAATGATAAATATTTACTGAAACACAGTTTCCCCATTATCACTTGTACACTATATAGTTTTATCAGTAAAACTGAATGCCAGTGGGTATTTTTTGGGCGATTTCAATGGAAATGTTCTGTCTGCACATGAAAGTGCACTACCACATCATGCTTTAGTAAAGTTGGAGTTTTTTAACATGAACTTAGAAACATTCCTGCCCCACCCTTATGCCAATACTATTAATGTACCTTTTTATGTGGGCTACATTTTTATTATACACTGTGCAAGTGTATAGTCTAGTAAATCAAACATAAGAGTTTTTGTACAGCAGATACGCTGAACTCACAAATTTGAAGGTGCTCTCTCAAAAATGATGAAAAAGGCGACTCATTTAGATAAAATATTGGCCCAGGGTCACACAATTTGGACATGTTTATGTAACAAGCATATTACAGCTACGTGAAGTAGATCATTCAAGCCGTTAGCCCTGCAGGTCTAGTACATTTTTAATAATTTTTCCAGGCCTGCATATGCAACATGTGGGACGCCTTCTCTCCCCCATATAATAACCTACCTACTCTAAAACAGACCCTGCGCCATTAAAGTCACACAATGTAAATGTACACCCTTTCTCCACTACAAACAACAAGCCCAAAGCATACTGTTCCTGCATTACAAGCACCACACCTCAACACACGCCCAATACAACAAATACCCTTTTCCATAGAAAACACAACGACAGCACCGAGCACCCCAAAGCGCAACTACCCCATTAAACACACCCAAACAGACAATGTTCGCCTATTCAAAACAGCCAAACTGAACACATATTAATACCCTACAACAAGCTTGTCACCTAAATACATACGCGTTTTCTCTATGAATCTCCCACCTCCTTACACACCCCTTCTCTATAATGAATCCCCTAAACATATCCCTCCTCTGTTACAGACCTCTCAGCTCAACACTTTGACACCATCTATTGCAAACACTCCACCTCAACAGACACCCTTCCTCTAGTACAAAAACCACATCTCAACACACACCCTTCCTCTAGTACAAAACCCACATGTCAACACACACCCTTCCTCTAGTACAAAACCCACATCTCAACACACACCCTTCCTCTAGTACAAAAACCACATCTCAACAGACACCCTTCCTCTAGTACAAAACCCACATCTCAACACACACCCTTCCTCTAGTACAAAACCCACATCTCAACACACACCCTTCCTCTAGTACAAAAACCACATCTCAACACACACCCTTCCATTAGTACAAAAAACACGTCTCTACACACACCCTTCCCCTATTAGAAGAAACACATCCCAACACGCACCCTTCCACTAGTACAAAAAACACATCTCAACACACACTCTTCCTCTGTTAGAAAAACCACATCTCAACACACACCCTTCCACTAGTACAAAAAACACATCTCTACACACACCCTTCCACTAGTACAAAAAACACATCTCAACACACACTCTTCCTCTGTTAGAAAAACCACATCTAAACACACACCCTTCCACTAGTACAAAAACCACATCTCAACACACACCCTTCCACTAGTACAAAAAACACATCTCTACACACACCCTTCCCCTATTAGAAGAAACATATCTCAACACGCACCCTTCCACTAGTACAAAAAACACATCTCAACACACACTCTTCCTCTGTTAGAAAAACCACATCTCAACACACACCCTTCCACTAGTACAAAAAACACATCTCTACACACACTCTTCCTCTGTTAGAAAAACCACATTTCAACCCATACCCTTCCACTAGTACAAAAAAACACATCTCTACACACACCCTTCCCCTATTAGAAGAAACACATCTCAACACGCACCCTTCCACTAGTACAAAAAACACATCTCAACACACACTCTTCCTCTGTTAGAAAAACCACATCTCAACACACACCCTTCCACTAGTACAAAAAACACATCTCTACACACACTCTTCCTCTGTTAGAAAAACCACATTTCAACTCATTCCCTTCCACTAGTACAAAAAAACACATTTCTACACACACCCTTCTCCTATTAGAAGAAACACATCTCAACACACACCCTTCCACTAGTACAAAAAACACATTTCAACACACACTCTTCCTCTGTTAGAAAAACCACATTTCAACCCATACCCTTCCACTAGTACAAAAAAACACATCTCTACACACACCCTTCCCTTATTAGAAGAAACACATCTCAACACGCACCCTTCCACTATTACAAAAACCACATCTCAACACACACCCTTCCTCCAGTACAAAAAACACATCTCAACACACACTCTTCCTCTGTTAGAAAAACCACATTTCAACCCATACCCTTCCACTAGTCAAAAAACCAATTCTCAACGCACACCCTTCATCTAGTACAATAAAGACATCTCAACACACACCCTTCCGCTTTTACAAAAAACACATTTCAATGCATACCCTTCCACTAGTACAAAAAACACATCTCTACACACACCCTTCCCCTATTAGAAGAAACACATCTCAACACGCACCCTTCCTCTATTACAAAAACCACATCTCAACACACACACTTTTACAGTAACTGCACCTTAACATGATGGGTGGGTGAAACTGCTTATTATTTCCATATGCAGTCAGTGCTTAATTTGAGCCAGTGCTAAGCACTGGCACTTAATCATCAACACCAGCACTTTTCATGAGAACAAGTTAAGGACATATTCATTTCTGATAGGCACAGGGATATTAAGTGATTTGCCCAGAATCACAGGATATTGAGCTGACGCAGAGACTTGAACCTGGTTGCCTAGCTCCGAAGCCAGCAGCTCTGGCCATTACACCACATCCTCTCCCCACTTTCATGATTAGCAGTTGGTTCTGTTTTACGCGGGGGCTAACAGGAGAAATGGGCTAGTGCAAGTTGCCTCCGGACGAGAGCCCTGGCACTTATGTTTTTGCAATTGAACCACTGTGTGCAATACATGTAACGTTCATGAAACCTTGGGGTATTATCTGAAATATCACCGGGCCACTGTCTGAAATAAAACTGTGCTTGTGGTATACCCTTGAATATAAAAGTCATGCAAACTCTGTGCAGTGCATTTCTGATACAAGCGTTTCTAAAGTCATGCAGGGAAGGCTGCTATCGCAGCACACATCCAATTCCACTTTTCCTGCAAACCATTTTTTGCTCAAAATACAGTAAATGTTTTAAGTGAAAAGAATAAGAAAAACAAAAGATATATGAACTACGCAAAACCCGATAATCGGGATTTACATGAGATTACACTTGTTTAAAAACATTTCCACAGGGCTTACTCAGCACACATTGTTTGCTTTTCTCTATTACCAATGCCACCTTGACACAAACCTTCTCTGTTACAAAAAACATCTCTGCATTCATCATCTCCCAGTACAAATTGCTGTCTCTAAACAGACATCTCAGTCTCTTCATAGTAAAAATAACCCATGTCCCTATTTCCTTTCTATAGAAACTTTCTGCTAAAATAAAAACTGCCCTGCCCCAGGGCCGGCTCCTCTGTTATTGCGGAGGAGCGTCGCCCCACTGCTTTTAAGCAGAGAGAAACATACAATTATAATAACTCAAGAGATATTATCATTTTATGCTTTGTGCCTGACTCCTGCTGCTTTGCGGCGGGCGGGCGGGCGGGTGGGTAAGCGGGGCTGCTCTGCTCTCGGAGCAGGGCCCAGGGGAGGATTGGTTTGCCCACTCTTAAGTGCACAATGACTGTTTGGCCGTCCCTCTCAGGCCACCCAAACCACTCATGCACACTTTCTCTGTTCTCCATGCAGGCTGCATTAACATGTTCACCCCTCCAGCCCCTGGCTGAGTGCCGAAATATACGGAGACTCGAAATATACGGGAGAGGAGACGGACGAATAAGGCCATAAAACACGGAAGAAATCCGACTGCCAGATAAGATGATAAAATAAGAAAAAGTTAAATCAAGAATAGAACGATAATATAAGACTGATTGAGATCCGATCCCTCCGTTGAAGAAAGGATAGAAGCTGTAATCTTCTGCCATTTTATATTGGATACCACATGGATGTCCAGATTATTACTTTTCAAAAATAACATCGTAGAATATTGACCTCAAGAAGAATATATTTGGGGTTGCACTGAGTAACTGAAGTAAAGAATTTGAACTGCAACACGAATGAGGTGTAAATATCAGAGCGGGTTCCTGACGAAGGCCTAGCCGAAACGCGTTGTCAACTTACCGCCTATGTGTCCATCTATCGTCTAGAAAGTAACAATCTGAAAAAGAAGCTTTTATACTGCTTTTTGGAATATTTATATTGATTGTCAATTTACCGCCTATGTGTCCATCTATTGTCTAGAAAGTGACAATCTGAAAAAGAAGTCTTTACACTGCTTTTTTGAATATTATTATTGATTAAGAAATAACTGAAGAGCAAAATAAGTGAGAAACAATTGTAGTATAATAAGTATGCACTGCAGATTCATTATGATTGGCTAATCATGGTTATATGTATTATATAAGAAATAATCTGTATATATACAAGCATTTATGATGAGATATTATTGTCTACAAATGTACATGTTCACATAGAAAAATTAATTCATTGAAAAATCAGAAAACTAAATTAAATTATTATTTATATTTTGTATTAATTAAAGAAACATAATATCAATATATTAGTTTGTTTGGTTCATTACATGAAGTTACATGTTTGTCAGTCATGCATGCCAATTATTAGGCAACTTTGAGGTAATCTTATCAAACTGGGAGTCAATTTGCAAACCTTTTTGCTAACCACACCGTGCCCGGTGTTCAATTTTCCCCATCAGTCTATTACCAATGCCACCTTGACACAAACCTTCTCTGTTACAAAAAACATCTCTGCATTCATCATCTCCCAGTACAAATTGCTGTCTCTAAACAGACATCTCAGTCTCTTCATAGTAAAAATAACCCATGTCCCTATTTCCTTTCTATAGAAACTTTCTGCTAAAATAAAAACTGCCCTGCCCCAGGGCCGGCTCCTCTGTTATGGCGGAGGAGCGTCGCCCCACTGCTTTTAAGCAGAGAGAAACATACAATTATAATAACTCAAGAGATATCATTTTATGCTTTGTGCCTGACTCCTGCTGCTTTGCGGCGGGCGGGCGGGTAAGCGGGGCTGCTCTGCTCTCGGAGCAGGGCCCAGGGGAGGATTGGTTTGCCCACTCTTAAGTGCACAATGACTGTTTGGCCGGCCCTCACAGGCCACCCAAACCACTCATGCACACTTTCTCTGTTCTCCATGCAGGCTGCATTAACATGTTCACCCCTCCAGCCCCTGGCTGAGTGCCATGTCAAGACGCTCAGACCAATCACAATGCTGCTTTGCAGCGTCGTGATTGGCTTAGGGGAGGGAGCCTGGCTGCCTGCTTCCTGTTCCTGTCAGAGTTGGAGGTAGGAGAGCAGGAGCAAGACCAGAGATGCTGGACCCGGCCTCAAGGTGAGTTTTTTTTTTAATCCCGTCCGCCCCCGTGAAACCCCACTCTGCGCGACACCCCCCGCAACCCCCAGTGCTCGCCCCTCCACCCGCGAGCCATGCCACATGCCACTGCCCTGCCCACTGCCCATATCCATCCGACTTCCCTCCCAAAACAATACTGTCTGATTTCCAAACCAAATGTGAGACATTATTTTATATCTCTCTACATGAAATTTCCCTTTTCCATAATATAAACATGGACTCTCCTGCCCTTTCCAGACAGTGCTCTATGCATATTGTACTGGAAGTGTGCTCTGTCCTGATTTAAATGAAATAATGAACTGCAGATAGAGAATGTCCCCAGGGACCCTCAACATGCAGATGTGTACAATGTTTCCCATCCCCTGGCCTGGAGGGCTGCTTCCGCCATCTGCCAAGAACATGAACTGATGTAAACAAACCAATCTCTTCTAAAGGGGAAACTGGTCCTGCTCTGGGAAAGAATGAATGCCTGCCTCCTAGTTGTGCTGCAGACTCTGGGAGAAGTGTCCATACTTCTAACGTGAATCTTTTTACTTCGAGGAATGAATCCAAGAACATTGGGAAGGCACTTTCGAGGCCATACTTGCAGATGCATTTCAGTCACCCTTGCCGGGGAGCATGGTTCCTGTTGAGCCCCTTGATACTTGCAGACGCATTTAAGTCACCCTTGCTGGGGAGCATGGTTCCTGTTGAGCCTCTTGATACTCGCAGATGCATTAAAGTCAACCTTGCTGGGGAGCATGGTTCCTGTTCAGCCTCTTGATACTTGCAGATGCATTTAAGTCACCCTTGCTAGGGAGCATGGTCTCCGTTGAGCCTCTTGATACTAGCAGACGCATTTAAGTCACCCTTGCTGGGGAGCATGGTCCCCGTAGAGCCTCTTGATACTCGCAGATGCATTTAAGTCACCCTTGCCGGGGAGCATGGTTCCTGTTGAGCCTCTTGATACTTGCAGATGCATTTAAGTCACCCTTGCTAGGGAGCATGGCTCCTGTTGAGCCTCTTGATACTCGCAGATGCATTTAAGTCACCCTTGCTGGGGAGCATGGTTCCTGTTGAGCCTCTTGATACTTGCAGATGCATTTAAGTCACCCTTGCTGGGGAGCATGGTTCCTGTTGAGCCTCTTGATACTGGCAGATGCATTTAAGTCACCCTTGCTGGGGAGCATGGTTCCTGTTGAGCCTCTTGATACTCGCAGATGCATTTAAGTCACCCTTGCTGGGGAGCATGGTTCCTGTTGAGCCTCTTGATACTCGCAGATGCATTAAAGTCACCCTTGCTGGGGAGCATGGTTCCTGTTGAGCCTCTTGATACTCGCAGATGCATTAAAGTCACCCTTGCTGGGGAGCATGGTTCCTGTTGAGCCTCTTGATACTCGCAGATGCATTAAAGTCACCCTTGCTGGGGAGCATGGTTCCTGTTGAGCCTCTTGATACTCGCAGATGCATTAAAGTCACCCTTGCTGGGGAGCATGGTTCCTGTTGAGCCTCTTGATACTCGCAGATGCATTTAAGTCACCCTTGCTGGGGAGCATGGTTCCTGTTGAGCCTCTTGATACTTGCAGATGCATTTAAGTCACCCTTGCTGGGGAGCATGGTTCCTGTTGAGCCTCTTGATACTGGCAGATGCATTTAAGTCACCCTTGCTGGGGAGCATGGTTCCTGTTCAGCCTCTTGATACTTGCAGATGCATTTAAGTCACCCTTGATGGGGAGCATGGTTCCTGTTGAGCCTCTTGATACTCGCAGATGCATTAAAGTCAACCTTGCGGGGGAGCATGGTTCCTGTTCAGCCTCTTGATACTTGCAGATGCATTTAAGTCACCCTTGCTAGGGAGCATGGTCTCCGTTGAGCCTCTTGATACTAGCAGACGCATTTAAGTCACCCTTGCTGGGGAGCATGGTCCCCGTAGAGCCTCTTGATACTCGCAGATGCATTTAAGTCACCCTTGCTAGGGAGCATGGCTCCTGTTGAGCCTCTTGATACTTGCAGATGCATTTAAGTCACCCTTGCTAGGGAGCATGGCTCCTGTTGAGCCTCTTGATACTCGCAGATGCATTTAAGTCACCCTTGCTGGGGAGCATGGTTCCTGTTGAGCCTCTTGATACTTGCAGATGCATTTAAGTCACCCTTGCTGGGGAGCATGGTTCCTGTTGAGCCTCTTGATACTGGCAGATGCATTTAAGTCACCCTTGCTGGGGAGCATGGTTCCTGTTGAGCCTCTTGATACTCGCAGATGCATTAAAGTCACCCTTGCTGGGGAGCATGGTTCCTGTTGAGCCTCTTGATACTTGCAGATGCAGGTAAGTCACCCTTGCTGGGGAGCATGATTACTGTTCAGCCTCTTGATACTCGCAGATGCATTTAAGTCACCCTTGCTGGGGAGCATGGTTCCTGTTGAGCCTCTTGATACTCGCAGATGCATTTAAGTCACCCTTGCTGGGGAGCATGGTTCCTGTTGAGCCTCTTGATACTTGCAGATGCATTTAAGTCACCCTTGCTGGGGAGCATGGTTCCTGTTGAGCCTCTTGATACTCGCAGATGCATTTAAGTCACCCTTGCTGGGGAGCATGGTTCCTGTTGAGCCTCTTGATACTCGCAGATGCATTAAAGTCAACCTTGCCGGGGAGCATGGTTCCTGTTGAGCCTCTTGATACTCGCAGATGCATTTAAGTCAACCTTGCCGGGGAGCATGGTTCCTGTTGAGCCTCTTGATACTCGCAGATGCATTTCAGTCACCCTTGCCGGGGAGCATGGTTCCTGTTGAGCCTCTTGATACTTGGAGATGCATTTAAGTCACCCTTGCTGGGGAGCATGGCTCCTGTTCAGCCTCTTGATACTTGCAGATGCATTTAAGTCACCCTTGATGGGGAGCATGGTTCCTGTTGAGCCTCTTGATACTCGCAGATGCATTAAAGTCAACCTTGCTGGGGAGCATGGTTCCTGTTCAGCCTCTTGATACTTGCAGATGCATTTAAGTCACCCTTGCTAGGGAGCATGGTCTCCGTTGAGCCTCTTGATACTAGCAGACGCATTTAAGTCACCCTTGCTGGGGAGCATGGTCCCCGTAGAGCCTCTTGATACTCGCAGATGCATTTAAGTCACCCTTGCTAGGGAGCATGGTTCCTGTTGAGCCTCTTGATACTTGCAGATGCATTTAAGTCACCCTTGCTAGGGAGCATGGCTCCTGTTGAGCCTCTTGATACTCGCAGATGCATTTAAGTCACCCTTGCTGGGGAACATGGTTCCTGTTGAGCCTCTTGATACTTGCAGATGCATTTAAGTCACCCTTGCTGGGGAGCATGGTTCCTGTTGAGCCTCTTGATACTGGCAGATGCATTTAAGTCACCCTTGCTGGGGAGCATGGTTCCTGTTGAGCCTCTTGATACTCGCAGATGCATTTAAGTCACCCTTGCTGGGGAGCATGGTTCCTGTTGAGCCTCTTGATACTCGCAGATGCATTAAAGTCACCCTTGCTGGGGAGCATGGTTCCTGTTGAGCCTCTTGATACTTGCAGATGCAGGTAAGTCACCCTTGCTGGGGAGCATGATTACTGTTCAGCCTCTTGATACTTGCAGATGCCTTTAAGTCACCCTTGCTGGGGAGCATGGTTCCTGTTGAGCCTCTTGATACTCGCAGATGCATTTAAGTCACCCTTGCTGGGGAGCATGGTTCCTGTTGAGCCTCTTGATACTTGCAGATGCATTTAAGTCACCCTTGCTGGGGAGCATGGTTCCTGTTGAGCCTCTTGATACTCGCAGATGCATTTAAGTCACCCTTGCTGGGGAGCATGGTTCCTGTTGAGCCTCTTGATACTCGCAGATGCATTTAAGTCAACCTTGCCGGGGAGCATGGTTCCTGTTGAGCCTCTTGATACTCGCAGATGCATTTAAGTCAACCTTGCCGGGGAGCATGGTTCCTGTTGAGCCTCTTGATACTCGCAGATGCATTTCAGTCACCCTTGCCGGGGAGCATGGTTCCTGTTGAGCCTCTTGATACTTGGAGATGCATTTAAGTCACCCTTGCTGGGGAGCATGGCTCCTGTTGAGCCTCTTGATACTTGGAGATGCATTTCAGTCACCCTTGCTGGGGAGCATGGTCCCTGTTGAGCCTCTTGATACTTGCAGATGCATTTGAGTCACCCTTGATGGGGAGCATGGTTCCTGTAGAGCCTCTTGATACTTGCAGATGCATTTAAGTCACCCTTGCTGGGGAGCATGGTTCCTGTTGAGCCTCTTGATACTTGGAGATGCATTTAAGTCACCCTTGCTGGGGAGCATGGCTCCTGTTGAGCCTCTTGATACTTGCAGATGCATTTCAGTCACCCTTGCCGGGGAGCATGGTTCCTGTTGAGCCCCTTGATACTTGCAGATGCATTTAAGTCACCCTTGCTGGGGAGCATGGTTCCTGTTGAGCCTCTTGATACTTGCAGATGCATTTCAGTCACCCTTGCTGGGGAGCATGGTTCCTGTTCAGGCTCCTGTTAAGCCTGGAGTGCTGTGGGTTCTGAGAAAGGCCAGGGCTGTTAGTGGATTCTGCCCGCTTCAAGCCCCCCAGACCGCTGTAGAACGTGCTTAGATTGTCCCATCTCCCCACTACCACAGCAAGGAGGTCTTGTGAGCTGGTAGCAGATTTCCGGGAGGTTTTCAGAGGAGCGAACAAAAGCAAGAATTCTATTCCACGAGGCTGTTGTCTGATGGAAGAAGAAAACCCCAAGAGTCCACCTTAGAAAACCAACAACATTGATACACAGGCATGGTGATCCTATCGATCACTGGCCTCGCCCAAACCTACCGTACTTTGCAAAGCCTCCTGGGATGACATCTCGTAGAGATTATTGGCGTACTGACTTTGTGGCTGCTTTTTGATAACTAATTATTTTCATGCTGAAGGTTCTATCCTTTGCGAATTTTTTTTATCAATGAAACCCTTTTTATCTTAGACATTGAATATTTCAAGTTTTATATAAAAACCAATTAGGCTTCAAAACGGTCATGGTATTCATTCCATTAGAGACTTTTTTCACCCATTTTTGGCCTATTTTTACTAATTAAATTCCGATTTAAGTTGATACAGACTTTCCAGATCTGTGTTTCAGTGACTGTGATGGTTGCTTGTTATGGTGTTTTACATCCTCACCTTATGGTCATTTGTTTAGGCCTCTTTTGCTGGCACTCTGTCGCAGCTCATGCCAACTGTGTGGCATCTGTCTCCATAGTCTCACAGTCTAGTTACCAACAGCCATGCTTGTTCCAGATGGAGATGTTAAACTGATCTCACCAGTGTCTTCCCTGAACAGAAGAGTGAATTGGAAAACAAATGGTGAACAAAATAGGGGTACCCGAAATTCTCTATCTCCTTGACTAGGCATACATTTCTTAACAATTGATGCCTATAGTGAGTGTTGAACTGTAGTCTGGAGAATGCTGGCGCCTGTCTCTTCTCTGCGGCCACCACAGGAGATCCGCTCCGTGAGATGAGAGAATTTACCGTTCTGGAACATATCCAGTGAGTAAAGCATGGAATATCCTACCTCCCTTCAGAGTTCCAGGTTCATACCTCACCTCTTAAATCAGACACAATTCGGCAATTCAACTAGGAGCCCAATCGGGTTACTCATCTACTTCAGCGCCTGGATACCCCGCGGGTGAAAAGCACGCTCTACAAATCCTCATAACATAACATAACATGCATGGTGAGGCTGTTGTTCACTTCCAGACCTGCTGTAGAACCATTCAAGCAGCAGCCATGCTCTCAACATGCTCTGTCAGTAATCCCGGGCAGTCCATGCAGGGGTCCTTTTCTCTGTCCACCTGCGCCCTGCCCTCTTAGTTACCCTCGTTTGTGCCAACATCTGCATTCCAGTCTGGGTCTATCTCTGTGCCGAAGGCCCGCCTATGTGCCCCAAACTGCCTCCTCCTTCAACTGCTAGGGGCTGCTCGTCCAGCCTGGTTCCTGTGCTGGTGGCATGCACGGCCCAGCACCGCCACAGGCGGTGCTGCAGGCACCAGCTTGGATATAGAAAAACTCAGGAATGGCCTTATCTTCAATCTAATGTACGACACGACAATCTGGACTGTAATCTATTGATTTATTTTACTCCTCATTACATTTGTTTTATGCATGGATAAATATCTGTCAATGTTAGTGGAATACATAGACATGCTCCTGACGTGAAAGAATTGATATCTGCTGATTTCGAAGGTAGTTGAAATGTAAAGCGCTCTGACACCCAAACCCTGGGTCTGGTTCGTGCTATAAAAAACTCTGAATAAATAAATAAATACATATGTCTGTATACATATAACACACAGCAGTGACAAATTAAGCAACAACAGTGCACATACTGCAGATCAGTCGGACACATAGTGACCACCCAAGCTCCACACAACAGTAACGGCATACAGCCATGCCACACATGGTACTGGGTCACCTTCACTAGCAGCACCTGACCCAACCAGGTCCGTCACCTGCGCTCAGATTAGTAGGCCCGTCCCCAACGTGAGGAGTTGGTTCCTACTCTACCTGTGTGAGTATCACCACAAGCTGGGCAGAATAACAACAGGCTTGGGGTCTCATTTAATTATTGGCGGGAGAAGTTTACTCCATCAGGGCGACAAAGCAATTTACTCTGACGCCCTGACGGAGTCCCCACCTGCCAAATTTAGAAATGACCACAAAGCCGGCAGTTAGTTTTGAAGCTTTGGCAGGCACCATCACAGCGGTTCCTGTGAATGCTTTTTTAAGTTTGATGAATGGCTCTGACAAGATGACAGAGCGGTCCATCAAACTTATTTGAAAATAAAAAAAATGTACCCTCCTACCATGAGAGTTCTTTCCCATGGCGAGGGGCATTGGACTGTCTTCACTTCCCCTTAGCATCGGAGTTTTTGTGGAAGTGAGGGCAGTGAAAAGTGACTTGTATGTCAACCTGTCTAAATTAGGTGGGCGGACATAGAGGTCAACCGCCGAGGGCCCTTACTTCTTCGGCCGTCAGAGGGATGTAACAGACAGAGTAGCCGCTGCCGTGGTTACACCAATGGTCAGTCTGCATTTAAATCAGGCAGGTAGACCATTATGTTGGCTTTAAGGATACTCCGTCGCCGTTGCGATAGAGTATCCTTACTGCCAACATAGAAGTAGGCCCTTTAGGTCCTGATATATAGTTTGATGAAGGCTTACTCCGTACATGTGCCATAGGATATGATCCACTTGTAATAAGGCAAACAGCAGGGCTTTAAGTGGGCCAGGTCCTGCCGGTGCTCAGCACCGGCACTTCTGACAACCAGGTGCTGAGATGGGTCTCTATCGGGATCTCAATTTTTGCCCTCATACTCTGTGGAAAAAAAATCTTTACTCTGCAGCAGTAGCACCCTTCACTCCCTTTGATGTAACGTCAAAGAGACATTCTGTAGTTCTTTACAGTCTCATCATTTCAGAACTGAAGCATTTTTCTTGTTCTATACTACAAAGCCATAGTTGTTGCTTATTTAGTTTATACAACTAACAACCATTGACAAAGCCAATAGTCTTGACTTGCTGTAGGTGTAATGCTACTTGTTGTATTATATATCTGGATGCAATGACAGAACAGCAAAACTATTCGGGGGCACACTATGCTAAGCACAGATTTTTAGCTTACGTGTTATCAAGCCACGCCCTTAATTACATCGGACACGCTCCTTTGAGACCCCAAAGTTTTTTCATCCCACTTAAAGCCCTGCGGACAGGCAAATTTTAATGTTTGTGACAGAGTAACCGGTGTGCCCAACTCTAAATCAGGCCCTTCGTTTTTATACAGCAAACGTATGAGTAGTTTATTACTTGACATAAGAGGGACCTCAGTAGGATGACGGTGGTGCCTTGAGCAGTAGCGGAGTCAATGAAAGTCCGCCGGTGGTCTTGCAGTACATGGACAATATTTTTTACAAACTCTGCCAACAAATTGATAAATGTGGCCCGCTTGAATGGGTACATGAAGAAGGCATTCAGGTCTTAAAGCACAGGCTGCACAGATGTATGTGTGTTCAGCAGGCCCCACCCTACAATAGTAGTAAGATAGCTCAGGTGGTTAATGCACTTGCTAGGAAGACCTATGCTTATCCGCCTGTTACAGACTAGTATGATCATAAAATAGCTGAGCAGGCTAATGTGCCTGCTGCAGGGGATTGTGTGCATAATACAGCACAATGGCTTTCTTTCACAGATCCTCAGTCACCAACAGGATTACACCAGTTACAATCATGAAGGTATAATAGCTTGGTGCATTGTGTACTAGCGGCATGTAACCTGCAAGACATAAACCTGAATCTTTGTAGGTTTGAAATCTTCTTTATTTTAAAGCTGATAAATGGGTTCTTCTGGGTTGTAACAAACACTTGTTATTATGTGTAAAAAAAACTCAGTGTGTATCATCTGCTATGTAAATGGTTATTTTTTTTGGGGGGAGTTTTATTTAGCGTGAACTTGACCTAAAGGTATCGGGTATCAGAGCGCTTTACATGAGCACACGTTGCTTATACAAGGACATATTATTTTTTGTTAGGCATGGGGAGATTAAGTGATTTGCCCAGAATCACAGGATGTTGAGAGTCATTGCCGAGACTTGAACCCTGTTCCCCTGATTTGAGATCGATCGCCCTAGCCATTAGGCTACATCCTCTCCCATTATTTAATATTATTAGTTATTATGAGTGAGGTTACATACACATGCTCAATCTCATGTATATTACACAGATTGAGAAAGTGAAGTCCAGCAAACTTTCAGATCTCATTGTATCTCTTCTCACCTTGTGAAGTGGCATGATGTGGTGTGCCTGTGCCCTGATGGAGTGATCAATCTGAGGGCAAGCTGTGAGTGTCCAGCGGGTCCCATTTGGCTTACAAAGTGCTGCCAGCCAGGATACAATTCAAACAAAAAACATATTGTTTGCCCATGAAGATAGCATTGGCTGGAAGGAAAGTCTCCTTCCTCCTATTGCGCAGACTGCTGAACCGACGCAAACCGACACACATGTAATGAGTGTATCTACTGTTGACAAACTGCACCATGAGGGTTCACCGCGGCAGATCTGGACCTTGATTCCAGCTCAGGAATAGCTGCTGGAACTAGAATCCTCACTGGTGCCTGGGAAGCAAACCTTCATGTACCTCAGGGCGCCCCGCCTACCGCCCACGCTGGCAGAAGGCGGGGCCAGTGGTGGAAATGGGCAGCCTCACCAATGGCAATGAGTGGCGGCTTCTTTAGAAAGGTGGTGGGCCCTGTTACTTGTTGGGTGTGTGCGGTATTCACACAATTTGCTTTCACATAATTATGTACAATTTTGAAAAGGTATGCCTAATGACGAGAAATGTACATTTGACGTTAGCAATATATTTTAGTGCAAAATGTGCCCTCGCATCCAATTTGGACACATATTGCGCTAAAAAGTAACTCCATTTTGGTCATTCCCTTTGTTCCTGCGCTACATTTGATGGCAAATATGTTTAATTATGCAACTTGACATAATGGCAACATTTCAGGAATTTTAGGTAACAAGTGTAACACAAAATTCCAGGAATTGCGTGAATTACACTGGCGTATTAAAATTCTGCCCTGAATCAGAGTTCTATGTATATATATATTTTTAATAAAGTAAGCAATGGGTTCGGCCCTGCTTTCCTTTTCACTATTGCTTGCACCAGGTCTGCCAAAATGTTCCGTCTTCTCTAATAGCAAATCCTATACCCATACCATAGACATCATTTTTTAGGTCTCGCCTAACGACTCAGCGCATGCGCTGCCCGCCTTGGCGAGACCTATTGTTGTCGGTTTGGTGGGCGAAGGGGGACATGACATGTGCACGCTTGTTAAAGACAGGACATGTGCACGCGTACGTCTGTCTAACAGCTTAGGTGAAGACACAGCAGATGTGCGCGTACGGGTGACAAAACATATGCACGCGCTCTGCTTCCGTTGTTAAGGACAAAGCATATGCACGCGCTCTGCTTTAGTTGTTAAGGACAAAACATATGCACGCGCTTTGCTTTCGTTGCCACACGGTATTTACTTTCGCTTTTTTCACTCAGTTCTTATTTTCTTTTTCCCTCTATCAGGCCACTTCTGCTTTTGTGATACCCCACCCTACCGCAACAATACATGCCCCCACATTTAAAACCCGGCAACCGAAGCGGCCCTTCCTTCCAGAAGGGGTGCAACCTCGGCCATGCCACACTGCCTTTTGAAACCTCTGGCTTGCCCAATCCCTGCGGCGTGCCCTGCAGCAGGCCCACTCTAGCACTATTTCCCATTTTAGAAGCCTTCCTTTCTGGGTGCAGTAAAAAGGAAATGGTCCCAGAACATAAATGCGGTATGGGAGCTCCCTGTTCTATCTATCTTTCTGTTAAGCCGGTTTTTTCACAATCTTTCACGCCGTGAGCATGATTGAAGTTTTAATGTGTAGCACTTTTTCCTCACTCTGCATGATTTATAGTGCGTCAAGGTCTACTGCTCAGACTGGACCTTTGTCTAAGTATATGTCAGTTTTTCCTTTTTTCTTTTAATCTTGGGTGTGATGCGATTTTACCGCACTTGACATTGATTGCGATTCTGGATAGGTTTTCAAAAAGATAGGCTTGAACCTTTGTCGTTTTTCCTATTTATTGACGCACTGTTAAAAGATAGATTGCACGTCCCACCATGTTTCACGGTGCTGACTATTTCTTCATTGATTGAACCCTTTTCTGTTGATGATAGATTAGGGGACCAGGTCCTTGGCGCTGTATATCCTCTAGGTTAGGATTCTAACTTGTTTTTAAAACAGTACTCTTTTCATTTTATTTATGGAGGCCGATTTTCTCCGTGATTAATTTCACTTGTCACACCGATGTTTGCCACGGCGTGTGATGATGGAGTAAATAGTACCTCCTGTGTGATTTGATCAATATTAGTAAGTTACATTTACATTTATTTGAACTACACGAATCCATTTATCCGGTTTATGGATCATCACAATGACACCTCAAATTCGTTGCAGGTGTACTTCACTCCTATCCGTTTTTGGAGCCCACCAGCCCTTGCGCCCTTTGACGCCAAGTTAACAGTGACTAGATGTCCGTTTTCTAACATGGTAACTATGGTGATGCCTTCCTTTACCCAGTCTCCCTGAATAATCCTTTTGGGACTCGATACAGCTTTTAATACTTACCCAATGTCTTTGTAGGTGCCTTCCTTTCTTGTTTCACCGCCCCTTCTGTCCTGAGGAAGACCCCGCTCGTAAGGACTCAATCAACCTACCTATGCCTAGGGGTCGAAACGTCGACATATGACTTTGCCAGTACCCTCAATAGTGCAATGTGCACTGTGTTTCCTCGATTGTATATGGTTTCTGTTAAATCATCTATTCTCTTATGAATGAATTTCATCGTGACTATTTGGCACAATATTGCGTGCCCAGCAATTGATTTGTACGAGTGTTATAAATATTTGTATGTCACTTATCCCATTACCTTACCCAACTCATCACCCCCTTAACCCTTCCCTTGGCACCCCGCACTCTTTGATCAATGTGAATTTATTTAAACATAAATGTGTTCCCATCTAGGTGTGATTAAATAACACTTGGATACTTGATTGTTGCAATATTCATTGTTGTTGACTTTGTTCAGGCTCTAAAAGCATTTATGTTCTGGGACCATTTCCTTTTTACTGTTTGACACCCAGGTCCCAGCGATTCTTGGGTTTACCCTTTGTTTAAACGCTTCCTTTCTGGGTGCAGCAGATCTTATAAGTGATTTAGATGTGCGTTGGCGTGAGATGGAGGAAGCGGCGGGCTGAGTGGGTGACCTCAGCGGGCGGCGGACAGCTCTGAAGGCCAAGGCCGGCTTCACCACGGTTGCCCGGGGCGTGTGAGATCAGAGCGGGCCGATGGGAGGCTGTAAGTATGACTGGTGTCTCACAGCCCTGTGTGTCCGTCACTAGGAGCTGCTGACATTCTTGTGCTCACAGAGGACCGAGCATCACTTGTGTGCTTGGTGGTGCAGTGTGTGTGCTACTGTATCGAAAGGTTTGGTTTGTTTGTTTTTCAATAGGAGCTTATCTTATAAATGTAGTAAGTTGTTTTTCTGTAATGCTAAAGCCGATATTTGTTTCATGGTAGGCTTTACAAACAACATATCATTGTGCCATAAACGAGGAAGTGTGGGAGCAGGAGGAGAGATCAGTAAAATACAACCGTCATCTTTAAATATGTTTGGTAAAGTCTGTGCTGAGGTGATTCTACACATTTTCACGTGGAGCGATAGGGCCACCAGAAGCAGAGGGTGTGGTTTAAGTCATGTCGTGGTCATATTGTGCAATGATTTGAAGCCGTGGTCGAAGTGCATTAAAAAGCAAGCATTTGCAATGCAATAGGTCTCGCAGTTAAGCAAGTTTGAGCTATTGGCATTCTAAATAGCTATGCCTTTTATTTTGGTTTTTAAAACATAAATAAAAAGTATTGTCATTTACAATGGCAATAGCTTAAACTCGCGTAAATGCGAGACCTATTGCATTGCAAATGCTTGTTTTTTAGTGCAGGCGGCTTCAGAAGGACGGCCGAGTGGAACTCACGATTACTAGAAGGAGTGGGATTGGAAGTAATGAGGAATACTGGAGACCAGGAAGACCGGCTCAAAGTGAAGGGGAATAAGGGAAGTAATCAGACCCTTGGCCTGGCTTACAGCGATGGTGGCGAGGGACAGGCCAACACCACTGGTCATGACACAGGAGCATCGGCACCTCTTGGCTAGCGGGGTGGCACCCCCTTTTAGGGAATGTGGGGGGACAGCACCCACCCGCGTCCACACTCCAATCGTGGGGTTGTTTTGGGGTAAGAAAGTAACACCTTTCTGTCATCGCACACCCAATACCTATGTGTTTTTAATGCCAAGGAAGAAAATGTATGGCTTTACACACACTGATGCTTGCCTAGACCACAGAATGTCAAGTTATGCTACATTGTTTTGTACTTGCGTAGCATGGCTGCCTTTGCTATGATGGTGTGTCTGTGTCTCTCAGGGTCCATGCGTTCTCATGACTGACTCTCCCAGTGTCCGTGTTCCTGTGAGTCCCTATATCCTCTTGCCTGTGTCTTTCAGTATCCATGTCTCCCCTATGTCAGGCTCCCTATGTACCCGTGTCCCAGTGTCTCCACGTGCCCATGTTTCCTCTTGCCTGTGTCTTTCAGTATCCATGTCTCCCCTATGTCAGGCTCCCTATGTACCCGTGTCCCAGTGTCTCCACGTGCCCATGTTTCCTCTTGCCTGTGTCTTTCAGTATCCGTGTCTCCTCTATGTCAGTCTCCCTATGTACCTGTGTTCCAGTGTCTGTGTCTCCGCGTGCCAATGTTTCCTCTTACCTGTGTCTTTCAGTATCCGTGTCTCCCCTATGTCAGCCTCCCTATATATGTGTGTCCCAGTGTCTGTGTCTCCGTGTGCCCATTTTTCCTCTTGCCCATTTCTCCCAGTTTGTGTGCATGCCTATGTCTCACTGCATCTGTCTCCCACGTCTATATCTCCCAAGACCTGTGTCTCCATGTGTGCATGTATCCTCATGCTCAGACCTCTCAGTTTCCGTTTGTCACCAAGTCTGTACCTCCCATTGTACATATCTCCCTCTGTTTGTGTTTCGATGGGGCCCTGTATCCTCTTGCCTGTGTCTCCCAGTTCGAGTTTGACCCCTACATCTGTGTCTCCCAGGGTCTATGTCTCCTGGTGTGTGTGTGTCTCCATGTATCCATGCATCCGTTTCCCCGTGTCTCCCAGTTTCAGTGTGTTCCCATGAATGTGTCTCCTTGTATTTGTGTTGCCTACTATCCTTGTCTCCCCACATCTGTATTTCCATGTGTTAATGTTTCCTTTTGCCTGTGTCTCCCAGTTCATTGTGTTACCTGGATGTGTCTCCCTGTGCACGTGTCTCCCGGTTTCCATGTGTGTGCCTGAGTCTTCCCACATCTGTTTCTCACTGTCCATTTCTACCAGTGACTGTGTCTCCCTTTGTCCATGTTTCCTCTTGCCTTTGTCTCCCTGTTTCAGTGTGTTCCTATGTATGTGTCTCCCTGCGTCTGTCTCTCCCAGTGTCTGTTTCTCCAAGTGCCTGTGTCTCCTTGTGTCCATGCATCCTCTTGCCCCTGTGTCCCTATGACTGTCTCTCTCAGTGCCTATGTCTCCCAGTGGCTGTGTCTCCCTGTGTCTGTCTCTCCCAGTATCTGTGTCTCCCAAAGCCTATGTCTCCCAGTGTCCGTGCCTCTCTGTATCTGTCTCTCCTAGTGCCTGTGTCTCTCAGTGCCTGTGCCTCCCAGTGTCTGTCTCTCCCAGTGTCTGTCTCTCCCAGTGTCTGTCTCTCCCAGTGTCTGTGTCTCTCAGTTTCTGTCTCCCAGTGTCTGTGTCTCCCAGTGTCTGTGTCCCCCTGCGTCTGTCTCTTAGTGTCTGTCTCTCACGGTGCCTGTCTCCCAGTGCCTGTGCCTCCCAGTGTCTGTGTCTCTCTGTATCTGTCTCTCAGTGCCTGTGTCTCCGTATGTCCATGCATCCTCTTACCCTTGTCTCCCAGTTTCCTTTTGTCCAGGAGTCTGTGACTCCCAGTGTCCCTGTCTTCCTGTGTTCGTGTATCCTTATGCCTGGGTCTCCGGGTACAAAATACGATGAAATATAATCAGTGCTTTAAATGGGCAGGTATTCACAGGTACTCAGTTGCTACACTTCTTTAAATTGAAAGGGAGAGTACCTGCACCCCTTAGCAGAGGTCCAATACTTTTCCAGGGGCGGCCGGCACAGGTAAGAGCGGTGAGCCGGGGCAGGGTGGGGGGGGAGTCGACTGACGACGGGATAGGTAAAATTACAATATAAATAAAACCACTTACCTTGCACTCGCCCCATCGTCGATGATGCGGCAAGCGCAAGGTAAGTAGTTTTAGTCATTTTTTTATTTAACTTTACCTATCCCGCCGTCTGTCGACTAGCCTCCCCGCCCCCTCCCCACCACTCTTACCTGTGCCACCAGGAGAGTCCCTGCACGGCTGAGTAGCACACAGGCATCTGGGATACAGAGGCCCTTCGCTGTTATATTTCCATCACAAGCACTGGACAAAGGCCCAGAGTCTGAACATCTGTCAAGAAATCAAGTGATGCAAAAGCAGTATGCTCTGATGGACAGTAGGGAGGCCTGACCTACGACACTGGTGGCATGGGCACCCCTGCGGGCACCGGCGCACACTGCCTCAGATATCCCTTTTACAAAGACTCATTAGCAGAAGTGACTGCTGGAAGGAGGCCATGGCATGGCCAGCTGGGTTACTGCAGGACTAGCCTCCAAAGCGTAATGAGATGCACGGATCCCCCTTGTCTCCCTCCGGCACTGCGGTTGCAATCCCTGGCTCTGCCTCAAGCATGATGCATTTTGCAATTGAAGCCATATTAATTTGAGATGAATCCACTACTTGGGCATCTGGCCAGGACCCAGACCACCTAGGGCCCATGATGTTATGTGTATTTATAAAGTGCACTATCGCCCTTGAGGGCATCCTGGCCAGTGCTTAATTTGTGAAAAAACAAAAGTGCAAGGGCCCTATCTGGAGGAGGCTGCAGTTCGCAACACCCATAACACCTGCTATGGCAGTATCAATATAACTACTGACCATCACACTCCTGCAAGTGTGACCATTCAGCTACCCAAAGCTATAAGAACGGCTGGGTGACAGGTATTAGTCTTATTAATGTATTTTTAATAAATAAACAACTGTTGTTGTGCTCATCTCTAAATTAGACAGTGCCACCATGTGGCAAACTGTCAGAAGTGCCAGGGTTGACAATTAAGTGTCGTGCCGAGCACCGGAAACCACCGGCTCAAATTAAGCACTGATCCTAGCGCTGAGCAGGTGTGTGTGCCTAGCCCTACCTGTAGTAGGTTGGTTAATTTAAGAGTCAGATCTTCAGTTTCTTGCATAATTCAAGAAGAGAGGAGGAGGCTCTGATGTGGAGACAACGTCTTTTCTAGGCTTTAGGAGTAATGTAAGAGAACTCCTGCCCTCCTGATCTGGTTCTGTTTACGCGTGCGATGCTGGCAAGCAGAAGTCCTGCAGAGAGAAGGAGTCTGGATGATTGGTGGAAGGAGATGCAACTGTTCAGGTAGGCGGGGCCTGAGCTGTAGTGTGCCTTGAATGTCTTAGTGTGAGCAGGGTAAAGAGGCATGGGGAATAGGGAGTCATTTTGAGAGAAAGTTAACTCCTACTGGAAAGGAAGAAATACCTACTGGACATGTAAGAAGCTTTTGTGGGACGGGGGCCAAATCTTCTATTGAACCCCTCTTAGTTTGCCAAGCCAATGAGGAGTTCATAATTAAGGAAGCATAATTTAGTTAACAAGGGGAAACAGGGTATTTTGGCGCCCCCTAGTGGTGTTGATGCGTTAGCACAAAAGAAAAAGTTCCGGACTGTCTTTTTTTAAAAAAAAAAAGTAAATAACTGTTGTAAGAGGAGTGCGGCGACCCAAAAAAGCACATGACGTAAAGAGCATTTGTTGCCCTCCCTTTGTGACGACCCTGAAACTAAATATTTAGCTGGAAAAGAACCACTGGTCACCCCTGAGTGTTTGACCCCAAAGGCAGGAAGGCCTTCCTTATTGGGGAATTCAGTAGGAGCCGGCGGCCCCGTCCTCCACCAGTTTGAATTGATTCAGAGCTGAGCTGTGAGCTATCTTACAGATGTTTGGGCTGGTCTGGAAATATGGATGGTAAAAACATCAACTGGGAAGAAAATACTTTTAGGCACTTGAAAGAACACATCTTGTTTGGATGAATCGGGATTGCTGCAAGAAATGCTTTCTCTAGAATCAATGGAAAATCTGTTTTTGTAAAATTAGATTGCATTGAGGAACTCAGCGATATTTGGGGAACATTCCTAGCTCCATATTCTACTGCTTAACAAGAGAAATATTATTTTTATCATATAAAGATTGTTTTTTTTGTCTTTATCTTTAAATCCCATCTTCAACTGGAGGCAGGGCACCGGTCACATACCCACCAGTGCCTTCAAAACCTCGCGGTAGGCCTGCTATCATGTGCTCCCCCAATTCCTGCATCCCTGGCGGTAGCGCTGCAGTCACGTGCTATTTCAATCCCTTCTCCCTCTGTGAGTAGGGCTTCTGTCACACGCTCTTTCAATTCCTTCTCGCTCCAGGGGGTTAGGGCTGCTGTCACAGGCTCTTTCAATCCCTCCTCATCCTAGGGGTAGGACTGCTGTCACATGCTCTTTCAATCCCTTCTCCTTCTGGCGGTAGGGCTGCTGTCACATGCTCTTTCAATCCCTTCTCCCACTGTGGGTAGCGCTGCTGTCACACGCTCTTTCAATCCCTTCTCGCCCTGGGGGTAGGGCTGCTGTCACACGCTCTTTCAATCCCTTCTCTCTCTGGGGGTAGCGCTGCTGTCAGATGCTCTTTCACTCACTTCTCATCCTGGGGAAAGGGCTGCTGTCACATGCTCTCTTTCAATCTCTTCTCCCTCTGGTGGTAGGGCTGCTGTCACATGCTTTTTCAATTCCTTCTCCCTCTGGGGGTAAGGCTACTGTCAGACGCTCTTTCAATCCCTCCTCATCCTGGAGGTAGGGCTGCTGTCAGATGCTCTTTCAATCCCTCCTCATCCTGGGGGTTGGGCTGCTGTCACAGACTCTTTCAATCCCTTCTCGCCCTGGGGGTAGGACTGCTGTCACATGCTCTTTCAATCCCTTCTCCCTCTGGGGGGTAGGGCTGCTGTCAATGGCTCTTTCAATCCCTCCTCATTCTGGGGGTTGGGCTGCTGTCACATGCTCTTTCAATCCCTCCTCATCCTGGGGATAGGGCTGCTGTCACATTCTATTTCAATCCCTTCTCCCTCTGGGGGTAGGGCTGCTGTTACACACTCTTTCAATCCCTTCTCCCTCTGGGGGTAGGGCTGCTGTCACACGCTCCTTCAATCCCTTCTCCCTTTGTGGGTGGGCCTGCTGTCACATACTCTTTCAATCCCTTCTCGCCCCGGAGGTAGGGCCGCTGTCACATGCTCTTTCAATCCCTTCCCGCCCCATGGGGTAGGGCTGCTGTCACATGCTCTTTCGATCCCTTCTCCCTCCGGGGGTAGGGCTGCTGTCACATGCTCTTTCAATCCCTTCCCGCCCCAGGGGGTAGGGCTGCTGTCACATGCTCTTTCAATCCCTTCTCCCTCTGAGGGTAGGGCTGCTGTCACATGCTATTTCAATCCCTTCTCCCTCTGGGGGTGGGGCTGCTGTCACACCCTCTTTCACACCCTTCTCTCTCCAAAGGTAGGGCTGCTGTCGTGCTCTTTCAATCCCTTCTCCCTCTGGGGAATAGGACACGTTACATCGCAAACTTTTACAACGCATGCCTTTACAGTGCGGTTTTTACATCACAACATCCATTACAACGTATGATTTTACAGCGCATGCCATCACAATGCATTTTTAGAAATTACACTTACAGTGCATTCCATTACAGCGCACTCCATTACAACGCATACCATTACAGTGCATAATACTTTTAGGGCAACAGTAGTGTAAGTGTTGGGTAGTGTAGGGGTAAAAATTACTATTCCCACTCAAGTGAGTGCAACAGTAGGGTAAGTGTTGGATAGTGTAGGTGTAAAAACTACTATTCCCACTCCAGTGAGTGCAACAGTAGGGTAAGTGTTGGATAGTGTAGGGGTAAAATTTACTATTCTCACTCCAGTGAGTGCAACAGTAGGGAACGTGTTGGATAGTATTTCCCATTACTTACCTTATAATGCGTTGTAATGGCATGCGTTGTAGTGGTATGCGTTGTAACGGCATGTGCTGTAGTGACATGCGTTGTAGTGACATGCGTTGCAATGGCATGTGATGTAAAGGATGTTGCATTGTAATGACTGCGTTGTAAAGGTAGTGCGTTGTAATGACTGCGTTGTAATGGTTGTTTCCCCCTCTGGGGGTAGGGCTGCTGTCACATGCTCTTTCAATCCCGTCTCCCTCTGGGGGTAGGGCTGCCGTCACAGGCTCTTTCAATTCCTTCTCGCCCCGGGGTAGGGCTGCTGTCATAGGCTCTTACAATCCGGTCTCCCTCTGGGGGTAGGGCTGCTGTCACATGCTCTTTCAATCCCTTCTCGCCCCAGGGGGGTAGACCTGCTGTCATATGCTCATTCAATCCCTTCTTGCCAGAGGGGGGTGTGGGGTAGGGCTGCTGTCGCATGCTCCTCCAATCCCTTCTAGCCCTGGGGGGGGAGGGAGGGGGCAAGACTGCTGCCATATACCATGCAGTTTATTGTATCCTGGGGGTAGGGCTGCTGTCACAGGTTGTTTCAATTCCTTCTCCATCTGGAGGTAGGGCTGCTGTCACACGCTCTTTCAATCCCTTCTCCTGCTGGCGGTAGGGCTGCTGTCACACGCTCTTTCAATCCCTTCTCCCTCTGGGGGTAGGGCTGCTGTCACACGCTCTTTCAATCCCTTCTCCCTCTGGGGGTAGGGCTGCTGTCACAAGCTCTTTCAATCCCTTCTCCCTCTGGGGGTAGGGCTGCTGTCACACGCTCTTTCAATCTCTTCTCTCTCTGGGGGTAGCGCTGCTGTCAGATGCTCTTTTAATCACTTCTCATCCTGGGGGTAGGGCTGCTGTCAGATGCTCTTTCACTCACTTCTCATCCTGGGGAAAGGGCTGCTGTCACATGCTCTCTTTCAATCCCTTCTCCCTCTGGTGGTAGGGCTGCTGTCACATGCTTTTTCAATTCCTTCTCCCTCTGGGGGTAAGGCTGTTGTCACACGCTCTTTCAATCCCTCCTCATCCTGGAGGTAGGGCTGCTGTCAGATGCTCTTTCAATCCCTCCTCATCCTGGGGGTTGGGCTGCTGTCACAGACTCTTTCAATCCCTTCTCGCCCTGGGGGTAGGGCTGCTGTCACATGCTCTTTCAATCCCTTCTCCCTCTGGGGGGTAGGGCAGCTGTCAATGGCTCTTTCAATCCCTCCTCATTCTGGGGGTTGGGCTGCTGTCACATGCTCTTTCAATCCCTCCTCATCCTGGGGATAGGGCTGCTGTCACATTCTATTTCAATCCCTTCTCCCTCTGGGGGTAGGGCTGCTGTTACACACTCTTTCAATCCCTTCTCCCTCTGGGGGTAGGGCTGCTGTCACACGCTCCTTCAATCCCTTCTCCCTTTGTGGGTGGGCCTGCTGTCACATACTCTTTCAATCCCTTCTCGCCCCGGAGGTAGGGCCGCTGTCACATGCTCTTTCAATCCCTTCCCGCCCCATGGGGTAGGGCTGCTGTCACATGCTCTTTCGATCCCTTCTCCCTCCGGGGGTAGGGCTGCTGTCACATGCTCTTTCAATCCCTTCCCGCCCCAGGGGGTAGGGCTGCTGTCACATGCTCTTTCAATCCCTTCTCCCTCTGAGGGTAGGGCTGCTGTCACATGCTATTTCAATCCCTTCTCCCTCTGGGGGTGGGGCTGCTGTCACACCCTCTTTCACACCCTTCTCTCTCCAAAGGTAGGGCTGCTGTCGTGCTCTTTCAATCCCTTCTCCCTCTGGGGAATAGGACACGTTACATCGCAAACTTTTACAACGCATGCCTTTACAGTGCGGTTTTTACATCACAACATCCATTACAACGTATGATTTTACAGCGCATGCCATCACAATGCATTTTTAGAAATTACACTTACAGTGCATTCCATTACAGCGCACTCCATTACAACGCATACCATTACAGTGCATAATACTTTTAGGGCAACAGTAGTGTAAGTGTTGGGTAGTGTAGGGGTAAAAATTACTATTCCCACTCAAGTGAGTGCAACAGTAGGGTAAGTGTTGGATAGTGTAGGTGTAAAAACTACTATTCCCACTCCAGTGAGTGCAAAAGTAGTGTAACTGTTGGATAGTGTAGGGGTAAAAATTACTATTCTCACTCCAGTGAGTGCAACAGTAGGGAAAGTGTTGGATAGTATTTCCCATTACTTACCTTATAATGCGTTGTAATGGCATGCGTTGTAGTGGTATGCGTTGTAACGGCATGTGCTGTAGTGACATGCGTTGTAGTGACATGCGTTGTAATGGCATGTGATGTAAAGGATGTTGCATTGTAATGACTGCGTTGTAAAGGTAGTGCGTTGTAATGACTGCGTTGTAATGGTTGTTTCCCCCTCTGGGGGTAGGGCTGCTGTCACATGCTCTTTCAATCCCGTCTCCCTCTGGGGGTAGGGCTGCCGTCACAGGCTCTTTCAATTCCTTCTCGCCCCGGGGTAGGGCTGCTGTCATAGGCTCTTACAATCCGGTCTCCCTCTGGGGGTAGGGCTGCTGTCACATGCTCTTTCAATCCCTTCTCGCCCCAGGGGGGTAGACCTGCTGTCATATGCTCATTCAATCCCTTCTTGCCAGAAGGGGGTGTGGGGTAGGGCTGCTGTCGCATGCTCCTCCAATCCCTTCTAGCCCTGGGGGGGGGGGGGGCAAGACTGCTGCCATATACCATGCAGTTTATTGTATCCTGGGGGTAGGGCTGCTGTCACAGGTTGTTTCAATTCCTTCTCCCTCTGGGGGTAAGGCAGTTGCCACATGCTCTTTCAATCCCTTCTCCCTCTGGGGGGTGGGTAGGGCTGCTGTTACATTCTCACTAGTCCTTTCACCTCCTGGGGGTAGGGCTGCTGTTACATACTTTTTCAATCCCTTCTCGCACTGGGGGGGGGGGGGGTAGGGCTCCTATCACATGCTCTTTCAATCCATGATAGACGCGGGATGGTAGGGCTGCTGTCACATGCTTTTTCAATCCCTTCTCGCACGAGTGAGGTGGGGTTGCGGGGGTAGGGCTGCTGTCACGTGCTCTTTCAATCCCTTCTCGCCTGAGGGGAAGGGGGGGGGGTAGGGCTGCTGTCACATTCTCGCCCAATCTTTTCAGCTCCTGGTCTTAGAGCTGCTGTCACATACCCTGTGGTTCGTTGCTCTCCTGGTGGGCGGGGCTGCAGTCACGTGCTCCCTTTAACCTGCCATGCTAGGGATGTCTGTGATGATGTCACGAGGACCCTTTGTCTCTAAGGCCTGAGCACGAATGCTCCTACTCACTGCCCTGGTTCCTCCAGCCCAATAAGTGTCGAGCTGCCGACGTCAGTCGTTGAAATGGAATGACACCTGAAGACTCTAGCGGGCAGCGCCTGACTCCTCGCGAGAAGTGCAGGTACCGACTCTTTAAGAATATACCAGCCCTGCTGATAAATACCAGAAGCGCCCCTGTAAACGTTTGACCTCTCACCTGAAAACTGCAGAAAGCACTCCCTCGAAAGTACATAGGAGCCCTGCTAGGAAGTGCAGACGTGCAGGTACAGGCAGGTATGGCACCCTTCAAAGAAGTATAGGTGTGGTGCATTAATATAGCCGCCTTGCCGAGAAGCATAGGTATGGTGCCATTAAAGGTACAGAGACCCTGCTAAAAAAGTGCATGTATGGGTTGTTTTAAAGGTGTAGCAGCCCTGCTGAGAAGTGCCGGTACGATGCAGTTAAATTATAGCACTTCTGCAGAAAAGTGCAGGTACGGTGTAGTTAAAGGTACAGCAGGTCTGCTGAGAAGTGCAGACACGGTTCTGTAAAAGGTTCAGCAGCCCTGCTGAGAAGTGCAGGCACAGGTCTATTAAAGGTACAGCAGCCCTGCTGGATGTGCAGGCACGGTTCTGTTAAAGGTACAGCAGGTCTGCTGAGAAGTGCAGGCACAGGTATATTACAGGTACAGCAGGTCTGCTGAGAAGTGCAGGCACGGGTCTATTAAAGGTACAGCAGGTCTGCTGAGAAGTGCAGGCACGGGTCTATTAAACGTACCGCAGTCCTGCTGAGAAGTGCAGGCATGGGTCTATTAAAGGTACCACAGTCTGCTGAGAAGTGCAGGCACGGGTCTATTAAAGGTACAGCAGGTCTACTGAGAAGTGCAGGCACGGGTCTATTAAAGGTACCACAGTCCTGCTGAGAAGTACAGGCATGGGTGTATTAAAGGTACCGCAGCCGTGCTGAGAAGTGCATGTGTGGTTGTTTTAAAGATGTAGCAGCCCTGCAGAGAAGTGCCGGTACGATGTAGTTAAATTATAGCAATTCTGCAGAGAAGTGCAGGTACGGTGTAGTTAAAGGTACAGCAGGTCTGCTGAGAAGTGCAGACACGGTTCTGTAAAAGGTTCAGCAGCCCTGCTGAGAAGTGCAGGCACAGGTCTATTAAAGGTACAGCAGCCCTGCTAGAAGTGCAGGCACGGTTCTGTTAAAGGTACAGCAGGTCTGCTGAGAAGTGCAGGCACAGGTCTATTAAAAGTACTGCAGGTCTGCTGAGAAGTGCAGGCACAGGTATATTACAGGTACAGCAGGTCTGCTGAGAAGTGCTGGCACGAGTCTATTAAAGGTACAGCAGGTCTGCTGAGAAGTGCAGGCACGGGTCTATTAAAGGTACAGCAGGTCTGCTGAGAAGTGCAGGCACAGGTCTATTAAACGTGCCGCAGTCCTGCTGAGAAGTGCAGGCATGGGTCTATTAAAGGTACCACAGTCTGCTGAGAAGTGCAGGCATGGCACTATTAAAGGTACAGCAGGTCTGCTGAGAAGTGCAGGCACAGGTCTATTAAAGGTACAGCAGGTCTACTGAGAAGTGCAGGCACGGGTCTATTAAAGGTACCACAGTCCTGCTGAGAAGTACAGGCATGGGTGTATTAAAGGTACCGCAGCCGTGCTGAGAAGTGCATGTGTGGTTGTTTTAAAGATGTAGCAGCCCTGCAGAGAAGTGCCGGTACGATGTAGTTAAATTATAGCAATTCTGCAGAAAAGTGCAGGTACGGTGTAGTTAAAGGTACAGCAGGTCTGCTGAGAAGTGCAGACACGGTTCTGTAAAAGGTTCAGCAGCCCTGCTGAGAAGTGCAGGCACGGGTCTATTAAAGGTACAGCAGCCCTACTGGAAGTGCAGGCACGGTTCTTTTATAGGTACAGCAGCTCTGCTGAGAAGTGCAGGCACAGGACTTTTAAAAGTACTGCAGGTCTGCTGAGAAGTGCAGGCACAGGTATATTATAGGTACAGCAGGTCTGCTGAGAAGTGCTGGCACGAGTCTATTAAAGGTACAGCAGGTCTGCTGAGAAGTGCAGGCACGGGTCTATTAAAGGTACAGCAGGTCTGCTGAGAAGTGCAGGCACGGGTCTATTAAACGTGCCGCAGTCCTGCTGAGGAGTGCAGGCATGGGTCTATTAAAGGTACCACAGTCTGCTGAGAAGTGCAGGCATGGCACTATTAAAGGTACAGCAGGTCTGCTGAGAAGTGTAGGCACAGGTATATTAAAGGTACAGCAGGTCTACTGAGAAGTGCAGGCACGGGTCTATTAAAGGTACCACAGTCCTGCTGAGAAGTACAGGCATGGGTGTATTAAAGGTACCGCAGCCGTGCTGAGAAGTGCATGTGTGGTTGTTTTAAAGATGTAGCAGCCCTGCAGAGAAGTGCCGGTACGATGTAGTTAAATTATAGCAATTCTGCAGAAAAGTGCCGGTACGGTGTAGTTAAAGGTACAGCAGGTCTGCTGAGAAGTGCAGACACGGTTCTGTAAAAGGTTCAGCAGCCCTGCTGAGAATGGCAGGCACGGGTCTATTAAAGGTACAGCAGCCCTACTGGAAGTGCAGGCACGGTTCTTTTAAAGGTACAGCAGCTCTGCTGAGAAGTGCAGGCACAGGTCTATTAAAAGTACTGCAGGTCTGCTGAGAAGTGCAGGCACAGGTATATTACAGGTACAGCAGGTCTGCTGAGAAGTGCTGGCACGGGTCTATTAAAGGTACCGCAGTCCTGCTGAGAAGTGCAGGCATGGGTCTATTAAAGGTACAGCAGGTCTGCTGAGAAGTGCAGGCACGGGTCTATTAAAGGTACAGCAGGTCTGCTGAGAAGTGCAGGCACGGGTCTATTAAAGGTACCGCAGTCCTGCTGAGAAGTGCAGGCATGGGTCTATTAAAGGTACCGCAGCGCTGCTGAGAAGTGCAGGGATGGGTCTATTAAAGGTACCACAGTCTGCTGAGAAGTGCAGGCATGGCACTATTAAAGGTACAGCAGGTGTGCTGAGAAGTGCATGCACGGGTCTATTAAAGGTACCACAGTCCTGCTGAGAAGTGCAGGCATGGGTGTATTAAAGGTACCGCAGCCGTGCTGAGAAGCGCATGTATGGTTGTTTTAAAGGTGTAGCAGCCCTGCAGAGAAGTGCCGGTACGATGCAGTTAAATTATAGCAATTCTGCAGAAAAGTGCAGGTACGGTGTAGTTAAAGGTACAGCAGGTTTTCTGAGAAGTGCAGACACGGTTCTGTAAAATTTTCAGCAACCCTGCTGAGAAGTGCAGGCACGCGTCTATTAAAGGTACAGCAGCCCTCCTGGAAGTGCAGGCACGGTTCTGTTAAACGTACAGCAGGTCTGCTGAGAAGTGCAGGCACAGGTCTATTAAAGGTACTGCAGGTCTGCTGAGAAGTGCAGGCACAGGTATACTACAGGTACAGCAGGTCTGCTGAGAAGTGCTGGCACGGGTCTATTAAAGGTACCGCAGTCCTGCTGAGAAGTGCAGTCACGGGTCTATTAAAGGTACAGCAGGTCTGCTGAAAAGTGCAGGCACGGGTCTATTAAAGGTACAGCAGGTCTGCTGAGAAGTGCAGGCACGGGTCTATTAAAGGTACCGCAGTCCTGCTGAGAAGTGCAGGCATGGGTCTATTAAAGGTACCGCAGCGCTGCTGAGAAGTGCAGGGATGGGTCTATTAAAGGTACCACAGTCTGCTGAGAAGTGCAGGCATGGCACTATTAAAGGTACAGCAGGTCTGCTGAGAAGTGCAGGCACAGGTCTATTAAAGGTACAGCAGGTCTGCTGAGAAGTGCAGGCACGGGTCTATTAAAGGTACCACAGTCCTGCTGAGAAGTGCAGACATGGGTGTATTAAAGGTACCGCAGCCCTGCTGAGAAGTGCAGGTATGGGTCTATTAAAGGTACTGCAGCCCTGCTGAGAAGTGCAGACATGGGTCTATTAAAGGTACAGCAGCCCTGCTGAGAAGTGCAGGCATGGGTCTATTAAAAGTACAGCATCCCTGCTGAGAAGTGCAGGCATGGGTCTATTAAAGGTACCGTAGCCCTGCTGAGAAGCGCAGGCACGGGTCTATTAAAAGTACAGCAGCCCTGCTGAGAAGCGCAGGCACGGTTCCAAGAACCGTATACATGTTAACACCTGTGACAGGCGCTCCTAGTGCCCTGTTAAGGTCCCCAGCCCCGCTGAGACAGCCCGCAGTCAGCTCTGCTCAGCAGTCCCGCTAATGCATCTCACCCCTGCTCGGAAGATCGGACATACGGCCCAGTTAACGGTATACAAGCCCCCTTGGACCCAGAGGGAATAGCAGGTAAATGTGTCACTTGAAATACGCCACAACCTCGGAGAAGTGCCGGAGCTGTCTTTGAATGTACAGATATGCTGGCGCTGGCCCTTACTATGCACGATCGGTGCTCGGAACTGCCGTTAGATTCGCCCTTGTAAAAGGGCTGCTTTGACGCCCCCCTTCCCGCCTCGCCAATTAAGCTCGGCGCCAAGAAACGCTTTAAACCTAATGAACGCTATACAAGTGTGTTAAAAAAACAAACAAGATGTTGATCAGCCACTTTCTTTTGCTTTGCATGTGCCCCCGGGGTGCAGCTCTATTCTGCCCGCAGCTTCTGCCCAGGAAACTGACCCTAGGATGCCAGGGCCACAGCCTCGGGAGCAGGCCTGCTACTTTCCACCCTAGTAGATGCAACTCAGTTTAAGCTCTGTCAGCCCCCACCCCCCAATACATTTGCATCCGTCTCTGATCTGTCAGTTTTTACCCCAGCAAATTCGCCTCTGGGGCAGGCCTGTTACTTTCCCCCAGTCGACTGTCCCTCTGCGGCAGCTCTTCCGTTGTTTTCCTGTGATGTTTCCTTGATGTCTCTCCACCCCCAGTAGATTCTGTCACTTTCTCCCATTCGAGTCGAGTCTCTCTAGGGGCAGGTCTGTCACTTTCTCTCAGTCGAGTCTCTCTTGGGGGCAGGTCTGTCACTTTCTCTCAGTTCAGTCTCTCTTGGGGGCAGGTCTGTCACTTTCTCTCAGTCAAGTCTCTCTAGGGTGCCGCTCTGTTACTTTCTCTCAGTCGAGTCTCTTAAGGGGGCAGGTCTGTCACTTTCTATCAGTCGAGTCTCTCTAGGGGGCAGGTCTGTCACTTTCTGCCATTTGAGTCGAGTCTCTCAAGGGGCAGGTCTGTCACTTTCTCCCATTTGAGTCGAGTCTCTCAAGGGGCAGGTCTGTCACTTTCTCCCATTTGAGTCGAGTCTCTCTAGGGGCAGGTCTGTCACTTTCTCTCAGTCGAGTCTCTATAGGGGCAGGTCTGTTACTTTCTCTCAGTCGAGTCTCTTAAGGGGGCAGATCTGTCACTTTCTCTCAGTCGAGTCTCTCTAGGGGGCAGGTCTGTCACTTTCTCCCATTTGAGTCGAGTCTCTCTAGGGGCAGGTCTGTCACTTTATCTCAGTCAAGTCTCTCTAGGGGCAGGTCTGTCACTTTCTCTTAGTCGAGTCTCTCTAGGGGGCAGGTCTGTCACTTTCTCTCAGTCGAGTCTCTCTAGGGGTCAGGTCTGTCACTTTCTCTTAGTCGAGTCTCTCTAGGGGTCAGGTCTGTCACTTTCTCTCAGTCGAGTCTCTTTAGGAGGCAGGTCTGTCACTTTCTCTCAGTCGAGTCGAGTCTCTCTAGGGACTGGTCTGTCACTTTTTCTCAGTCGAGTGAATCTTGGGGGCAGGTCTGTCACTTTCTCCCAGTCGAGTCTCTCTGGGGGGGCAGGTCTGTCACTTCCTCCCAGTCGAGTCTCTCTAGAGAGGGGGGGGGGGGGGCTCTGTCACTTTCTCCCATTCGAGTCGCCTCTCCCTATGGGCAGGTCTGTCACTTCCTCCGAGTCGAGTCTCTCTAGGGGGCAGGTCTGTCACTTTCTCTCAGTCGAGTCTCTCTAGGGGGCAGGTCTGTCACTTTCTCTTAGTCGAGTCTCTCTAGGGGACAGGTCTGTCACTTTCTCTCAGTCGAGTCTCTTTAGGAGGCAGGTCTGTCACTTTCTCCCATTCGAGTCGAGTCTCTCTAGGGGCAGGTCTGTCACTCCCTCCCACTCGAGTCTCTCTAGGGGCAGGTCCGTCACTTTCTCTCAGTCGAGTCTCTCTAGGGGGCAGGTCTGTCACTTTCTCCCATTCGAGTCGAGTCTCTCTAGGGGCAGGTCTGTCACTTTCTCTGAGTCGAGTCTCTCTAGGGGCAGGTCTGTCACTTTCTCTCAGTCGAGTCTTTCTAGGGGGCAGGTCTGTCACTTTCTCTTAGTCGAGTCTCTCTAGGGGACAGGTCTGTCACTTCCTCTCAGTCGAGTCTCTTTAGGAGGCAGGTCTGTCACTTTCTCCCATTCGAGTCGAGTCTCTCTAGGGGCAGGTCTGTCACTCCCTCCCACTCGAGTCTCTCTAGGGGCAGGTCCGTCACTTTCTCTCAGTCGAGTCTCTCTAGGGGGCAGGTCCGTCACTTTCTCTCAGTCGAGTCTCTCTAGGGGGCAGGTCTGTCACTTTCTCCCATTCGAGTCGAGTGAGTCTCTCTAGGGGCAGGTCTGTCACTTTCTCTGAGTCGAGTCTCTCTAGGGGCAGGCCTGTCACTTTCTCTCAGTCGAGTCTCTCTATGGGCAGGTCTGTCGCTTTCTCTCAGTCGAGTCTCTCTAGGGGGCAGGTCTGTCACTTTCTCTGAGTCGAGTCTCTAGGAGGCAGGTCTATCACTTCCTCCGAGTCGAGTCTCTGGGGGGGGTAGTATCTTTCACTTTCTCTCAGTCGAGTCTCACTTTCTCTCAGTCGAGGTCTGTCACTTTCTCCCAGTCGAGTCTCCCTATGGGTCAGGTCTGTCACTTTCCTCTGAGTCGAGTCTCTCTAGGGTCAGGTCTGTCACTTTCTCTCTTTGTTTTCAGGGTTAAGTCTGTCTCGGTTCTTGTGTTCCAACCCGCCTCCCCCGCCCGCACCACGGGACTCATCCGTAGGACAAGGCTGTCACCCCCCTACCTCCCCAACCCCCTCCACTCCAGACCCAGGACCCTCCCCGGGGGTGCTGTTGCCCCCTAAGACACTCACCTTTCTGGAGAGGTTTCGCAGAGGCGGCTTGACGCAGTTGCCCATAGCCCGCCGAACTGGCCCCGGGCTACAGGGGGCCCGTCTCAGGGGGCGCCATTAAAGTCCCTTGGGAAGAAAATCAGAGAGTAGGAGGGGTCAGGTGTGGAGAAAGAGGCCGGGTGGGTCCGCTCTCTGCCCTGGCGCACGCCGACTGCATCCTCCCGGCATCACTCACTGTCCCCGGACTGGATGAGGAAAGAGACAGGACGGAGAGTGGAGGGGCGGGTCTGGGAGGAGGCGAGGGCACAGGGAGGTGGGACGAGAGATGAGCAGAGACGGGGAGGCACAGAGATGCAGGCCCAAGGAGGTGGGTAGAGACTGGGCAGAGAGAGGTGGGCAGAAAGAGGTGGGCAGAGAGAGAGGTGGGCAGAAACAGGCTGGGCAGAGAGATGTGGGCAAAGAGAGGTGGGCAGAGTCAGGGAAAAAGAGGATCAGAGACAGGGAAGAGACAAAGGTGTAGGAGCAAAGGACGTGCAGAGACTGGGTAGAGAGAGGTAGGCAGAGACTGAATGGGCAGAGAGGGCGGGCAGAGACAGGGAAACAGATGAGCAGAAACGGGGAAGAGACAGATATGCAGGACCAAAGAGGTGGGTAGAAATTGGGCAGAGAAAGGTGGGCAGAGAAAGACTTGGCAGAGAGAGGTGGGCAAAGACGGTGGGCAGCGACAGGGAAACAGATGAGCCGAAACGGGGAAGAGACAGAGATGCAGGAGCAAAGAGATGGGTAGAGACTGGGCAAAGTTGGGCAGAGACAGATTGGGCAGAGGCAGGGAAACAGATGAGCAGAGACGGGGGAGAGAGAGAGAGATGCGGGAACACAGAGAAGGTAGAGACTGGGCAGAGAGGGGTGGGCAGAGACAGACTGGGCCGAGAGGGGTGGGCAGAGACAGACTATGCATAGAGGGGTGGGCAGAGGCAGATTGGGCACAGAGGTGGGCAGAGTCAAGGAGGGAGGCTGGACAGGGATACTATCATAGAGATGAACAGAGGAGGGGAGGAGGCAGGACAGAGGCAGGGGCACAGAAACAGGCAGGGAGCAGGGCAGAGAGAGGTGGGCAGAGTCAGGGAGGGAGCTGGACAGAGGTATTATAACAGAGATAAACAGAGGAGGGGAGGGGGCAGGACAGAGGGCGGGACACAGGTAGTGAAAGGAGCATAGAGAGATAGATAGGAAGACTGAGAAGGGCAGATGCGGGGCTGGGGGTGGGCAGAGACATGGATCATGGCAGAGCAGCGAGAGATAGGTAGAGTCACGGACAGAGAAAGTGGTAGGTAGAGAGAAAGAAATGGACAGAGTCAGAAGGATACACAGAGACAAGAGGCACAGAGAGTTGGGCATAGATAGAGGGGTATGAGCGGGCAGGGATATGGGTAGGGACAGAGACAGATTGGGACAGAGTCAGGAAGAGCTCTGAGAGGGCAGGGATAGGGACAGAGGTAGATAGGCACAGGCAGGAGGAGATGGGCAGAGAGAGAGAGGGCTCTGAGCTGGCAGGGATAGAGATGGGCAGAGAAAAGGCTCTGAGCGGGCAGGGATAGAGATGGGCAGAGAGCGGGCTCTGAGCGGGCAGGGATAGAGATGGGCAGAGAGAGGGCTCTGAGAGGGCAG
Organism: Triturus cristatus; assembly: GCF_964204655.1. Lineage (NCBI taxonomy): Eukaryota > Metazoa > Chordata > Amphibia > Caudata > Salamandridae > Triturus > Triturus cristatus. Next base: position 127,744,012 of record NC_140594.1, read on the forward strand.
GGATAGGGACAGAGGTAGACAGGCACAGACAGGAGGAGATGGGCAGAGAGAGGGAGGGCTCTGAGCGGGCAGGGATAGAGATGGGCAGAGAGAGGGCTCTGAGAGGGCAGGGATAGGGACAGAGGTAGACAGGCACAGACAGGAGGAGATGGGCAGAGAGAGGGAGGGCTCTGAGCGGGCAGGGATAGAGATGGGCAGAGAGAGGGCTCTGAGAGGGCAGGGATAGGGACAGAGGTAGACAGGCACAGACAGGAGGAGATGGGCAGAGAGAGGGAGGGCTCTGAGCTGGCAGGGATAGAGATGGGCAGAGAAAAGGCTCTGAGCGGGCAGGGATAGAGATGGGCAGAGAGAGGGCTCTGAGCGGGCAGGGATAGAGATGGGCAGAGAGAGGGCTCTGAGCGGGCAGGGATAGAGATGGGCAGAGAGAGGGCTCTGAGCGGGCAGGGATAGAGATGGGCAGAGAGAGGGCTCTGAGCGGGCAGGGATAGGGACAGGGACAGAGACGGAAGCAGATGGGCTGAGAGAGGCTTGAGCACCAAGTTGGACAGAAACACGAACAGAGAAAGAGGTGGGCTGAGAGTCTGAACGACAGAGTTAACATAAACAGATAAAGGGACAGAAGCAGACAGAGGCAGACAGACAGATGGACAAAGACGAAAACAGAAGTACAAAGAGAAAGAAAGAGGTTGCTTCTGATGGAGAGGGCGGTTTGGACCAGAGTGACCACAAGTAGACAGGCACAGACAGAGAGCAGTTCGACTGACTGAGGGACAGGTGCTTACGCAGGCACGGAGCTTGGCAGTCTGGATTACAGGAGATGGGCAGAGATGTGACCACGGATACATAAGAAAGAGCTGCTGAGACTAAGGGCCTTATGTAGGTAAATTACATTTACCGATTCTTAAATACCGAATTTTACCGATTCGGTATTTATGAATCGGTAAATGTAATGTAGGTAAAAAAATACCGATTCGGTAAGTGTCGGTATTTTAGAGTCGGTATTTACCGATTCGGTAATGGTAACCTGTATCTCATTGATTACTATGGGCCTCCTCCATAGGAATCAATGGGAAGCCAGTTACCATTACCGAATCGGTAAATACCGAATCGGTAATGGGGGGAGCTCAATCAAGGGTGGCAGGGTGTCACATTGACACCCTGTTGCACCCCTGATTCCTGCATGTGTGCACATGTGGCACACATACATGCCCTGAGGGCATGTGTGTCTGCCACATTGCACACATCTAAGGGCCAAATAATGCATTCACAGAGACATTCGTCATTTACCACCAACAACGAATCCCCACACCCACCACACACTCCCCCTACATCTCATTTCTGTATTCGGTATTTACCGAATCGGTAAAATTACCGATTCGGTAATTTTACCGATTCGGTAAATTACCGAATGCAGAAATTATCCCCCTACATCTCAAAAGCCTAAATACCGGTCGGTAACGGTATATTTACCGAAAATCGGCCATTACCGACCGGTATTGGGCTACCTACATATGGCCCTAAGAGCGATGGACAGAGACAGCCTAGAACACAAAGGTGCGCTTAGAGTGGACCAAAGGAGGCTGGCCTGATAGGCGCAGAGAGGTGAACAGTGTCAGCAACAGAAAGGAGAACAGTGAGAGACACAGTCAAGAAAAGAGTGAGAGACAAAGCAAGGAAAAGAATGAGAGATACAGCAAGAAAATCAATGAGAGACCTCGAATGGAAAAGAGTGAGAGACATAGAAAGGAAAAGAGTGAGAGACACAGAAAGGAAAAGAGTGAGGGACACAGAAAGGAAAAGAGGGAGAGACCCAGGAAGAAAAAGAACGAGAGACACAGGAAGGAAAAGAGTGAGAGACACAGAAAGGAAAAGAGTGAGAGACACAGAAAGAAAAATAATGAGAGACACAGGAAGGAAAAGAGTGAGAGACACAAAGGGAAAGACTGAGAGACACAGAAAGGAAAATAATGAGGGATACAGAAAGGAAAAGAGTGAGATACCCAAACAGGAAAAGAGTGAGAGACACAGAAAGGGAAAGAGTGGCAGACACAGAAAGGAAAAGAGGGAGAGACCCAGGAAGAAAAAGATTGAGAGACACAGAAAGGAAAAGAGGGAGAGACACAGAAAGAAAAATAATGAGAGACACAGGAAGGAAAAGAGTGAGAGACACAAAGGAAAAGAGTGAGAGACACAGAAAGGAAAATAATGAGGGATACAGAAAGGAAAAGAGTGAGATACCCAAACAGGAAAAGAGTGAGAGACACAGAAAGGGAAAGAGTGGCAGACACAGAAAGGAAAAGAGGGAGAGACCCAGGAAGAAAAAGATTGAGAGACACAGAAAGGAAAAGAGGGAGAGACACAGAAAGAAAAATAATGAGAGACACAGTCAAGAAAAGAGTGAGAGACAAAGCAAGGAAAAGAATGAGAGATACAGCAAGAAAATCAATGAGAGACCTCGAATGGAAAAGAGTGAGAGACATAGAAAGGAAAAGAGTGAGAGACACAGAAAGGAAAAGAGTGAGGGACACAGAAAGGAAAAGAGGGAGAGACCCAGGAAGAAAAAGAACGAGAGACACAGGAAGGAAAAGAGTGAGAGACACAGAAAGGAAAAGAGTGAGAGACACAGAAAGAAAAATAATGAGAGACACAGGAAGGAAAAGAGTGAGAGACACAAAGGGAAAGACTGAGAGACACAGAAAGGAAAATAATGAGAGATACAGAAAGGAAAAGAGTGAGATACCCAAACAGGAAAAGAGTGAGAGACACAGAAAGGGAAAGAGTGGCAGACACAGAAAGGAAAAGAGGGAGAGACCCAGGAAGAAAAAGATTGAGAGACACAGAAAGGAAAAGAGGGAGAGACACAGAAAGAAAAATAATGAGAGACACAGGAAGGAAAAGAGTGAGAGACACAAAGGAAAAGAGTGAGAGACACAGAAAGGAAAATAATGAGGGATACAGAAAGGAAAAGAGTGAGATACCCAAACAGGAAAAGAGTGAGAGACACAGAAAGGGAAAGAGTGGCAGACACAGAAAGGAAAAGAGGGAGAGACCCAGGAAGAAAAAGATTGAGAGACACAGAAAGGAAAAGAGGGAGAGACACAGAAAGAAAAATAATGAGAGACACAGGAAGGAAAAGAGTGAGAGACACAAAGGAAAAGAGTGAGAGACACAGAAAGGAAAATAATGAGGGATACAGAAAGGAAAAGAGTGAGATACCCAAACAGGAAAAGAGTGTGAGACACAGAAAGGGAAAGAGTGGCAGACACTGAACGACTAGAGTGAGAGACACAGCAAGGAAAATAATGAGAGACACAGTGAGGAAAATTGTGAGAGACACAAAAAGGAAAATTGTGAGAGACATATAAAGGAAAAGAGTGATAGACACAGACAGGAGAAGAGTGAGAGACACAGAAAGGGAAAGAGTGACATACATAATGGAAATGAGTGAGAGACAAAGCAAGGAAAATAATGAGAGACAGAAAGGAAGAGAGTGAGAGACACGGAAAGGAAAAGTGTGAGAGACACAAAAAGGAAAAGAGTAAGAAACACAGAAAGGAAAAGTGTGGGAGACAGAAAGAAAAAGAATGAGAGACACGGGAAGGAATAGAGTGAGAGACACAGAAATGAAAATAATGAGGGATATGGAAAGAAAGAGAGTGAGATACCCAGACAGGAAAAGAGTGAGAGACACAGAAAGGAAAAGAGTGACAGTGCAGACACAGAACGGAAAATAGTGAGAGACAAAGAATGGAAAACAGTGAGAGACACAGCGAGGAAAAGAATGAGAGAAACAGTGAGGAAATGAATGAGAGACACAGAAAGGAAAATAGTGAGAGACACAGAAAGGAAAAGAGTGAGAGACAGACAGCAAAAGGGTGAGAGACACAGAAAGGAAAAGAGTAACAGACACAGAACGGAAAAGAGTGACAGACACAGAAAGGAAAAGAATGGGAGACACAGCGAGGAAAACAATGAGAGACACAGAGAGGGAAATAATGAGAGACACAGAAAGGAAACCAGTGAGAGATACAGAAAGGAAAAGAGTAAGATACACAGAAAGGAAAAGTGAGAGACCCAGAAAGGAAAAGAGTGAGAAATTAAGACAGTAAAAGGGTGAGAGACACAGCAAGGAACACAATGAGAGACACATAAAAGAAAAGAGTGAGGGACAGAGAAAGGGAAAGAGGGAGAAACACAGATAGGAAAAGAGTGAGAGACACAGAAAGCAAAATAGTGTGAGACATACAAAGGAACGAGCAAGAGACACAGAAAGAAAAAGCGTGAGAGACAGTCAGCAAATGAGTGAGACACAGACATGAAAAGAGTGAGAGACACAGAAAGGAAACGAGTGAGAAACACAGTCAGGAAAAGAACGAGAGACACAGGGTGTTAAACAGTGGGAGCCACCAAAAGCTACAGGATGGGTGGTGGTCACATAAACCTAACCAGAGATGGGCTAAAATGTACCTCAGGGGGAGCGTGGGGGAGAAGGACGAAGAGAGACATATGAAAGAAACATGAAGCGGAGTTAGGTAAAGGAGACAGGAAGGGAGCAGGACTCTTAAGAGACAACGATGGATGGATGGATGGATGGATGGATGGATAGATCACTGAGAGCCAGAGGCCCAGCCGGAGATGGGGAACTGAAGGAGAGGAGAAGATGGCTGCAATCTGTGGCAGATTACTACCCTCCCCCACCCCGCCCTGGGGATTATTTTACTGTCGAGAACGATGGCTTTAAGGCAGCGAGCAGAGCGCTTTCACTGATGAGCCCGGGGAATCCGGCCACTTAGAGAGTCTCCCTCAGCTCTCACTACACCCCAACCCCTGAGTGACCCTCCCCTCTCCCTAGAGTCCAGGCGCCCTTCACATCCCCACGCATGTCTGCACCTCAAACTCCGTGCACCCTCACTACACCCCTCCCCCTGTGACCCCACCCCCTAGACTCCAGGTGCCCTTCACAACCCCACTCGTGTCTGCCCCTCAAACTCCGTGCACCCTCACTACACCGCTACCAATGCCTGACCCCCCAAAACTCTAGGAGCCCTTCACAACCCCACTCATGTCTGCCTCCTCAAACTCTGTGCACCCTCACTGCACCCCTACCCCTGTGTGACCCCCCCAGACTTCAGGGCCCCTTCACATCCTCACACATATCTGCCCCCTCAAACTCCGTGCACCCTCACTACACCCCTACCCACTGTTGGATCGGGATCACAATTAGGCCCGGGCAGTCCCCAAAAAAGTGGCCCACGTTCCTGGACCACGCCCTTTCATGAATCCCCATTTGGTTAGTCTCATTGGACTAATTTTTTAGAGAAATGTTTGGTAAACTAAGCATTTGTAAGCTTTCAGAGCCAGTAACATTGCCACAAATTAAAAGTATTCCATTTTGGCGGGGTGGGCAAGGTGAATTAAAATGGCCGAAGAGCCGCAACACCTGATGAGGCTAGGGCTGCCACAGCACCTCATGAGGCTAGGGTTGCCACAGCACCTCAAGAGGCTAGGGTTGCCACAGCATCTGATGAGGCTAGGGCTGCCACAGCACCTGACGAGGCTAGGGTTGCCACAGCACCTGATGAGGCTAGGGCTGCCACAGCACCTGATGAGGCTAGTGTTGCCACAGCACCTGATGAGGCTAGTGTTGTCACAGCACCTGATGAGGCTAGGATTGCCACAGCACCTGATGAGGCTAGGGCTGCCACAGCACCTGATGAGGCTAGGGTTGCCACAGCACCTGATGAGGCTAGGGTTGCCACAGCACCTGATGAGGCTAGGGCTGCCACAGCATCTGATGAGGCTAGGGTTGCCACAGCACCTGATGAGGCTAGGGTTGCCACAGCACCTGATGAGGCTAGGGTTGCCACAGCACCTGATGAGGCTAGGGTTGCCACAGCACCTGATGAGGCTAGGGCTGCCACAGCATCTGATGAGGCTAGGGTTGCCACAGCACCTGATGAGACTAGGGCTGCCACAGCACCTGATGAGGCTAGGGTTGCCACAGCACCTGATGAGGCTAGGGCTGCCACAGCATCTGATGAGACTTGGGTTGCCACAGCACCTGGTGAGGCTATGGCTGCCACAGCACCTGATGAGGCTAGGGTTGCCACAGCACCTGATGAGGCTAGGGTTGCCACAGCACCTGATGAGGCTAGGGTTGCCACAGCACCTGATGAGGCTAGGGTTGCCACAGCACCTGATGAGACTAGGGCTGCCACAGCACCTGATGAGGCTAAGGCTGCCACAGCACCTGATGAGGCTAGGGTTGCCACATCACCTGATGAGGCTAGGGTTGCCACAGCACCTGATGAGGCTAGGGTTGCCACAGCACCTGATGAGGCTAGGGTTGCCACAGCACCTGATGAGGCTAGGCCTGCCACAGCACCTGATGAGGCTAGGGTTGCCACAGCACCTGATGAGACTAGGGCTGCCACAGCACCTGATGAGGCTAAGGCTGCCACAGCACCTGATGAGGTTAGGGTTGCCACAGCACCTGATGAGACTAGGGCTGCCACAGCACCTGATGAGGCTAGGGTTGCCACAGCACCTGATGAGGCTAGGGCTGCCACCTTGCGACATGGCCGGTATCTTAATCTCCTAACTGAAACGAAAATAAATAAAATCCCCCAAGTCAGTCATTTTCCTCTCATCACTGTGTACTGTAAACAGTAGACATAAGTAAAAAGCAGTTAATAATGTGTTCTAAAACTGCCTTATGACTGATAGTTAAACAAAGGCATAAAAACCAAGTTAAAAAGAAATATGGAGGTTTTTATATAAAGAGCCCTCTTCAATTATCATGCTCTGGCCTTTGCAGAATCTTAAAACATGATCAAATAGCAGGTTATTTATTTTTGCAGTTTCATACAGTGTGAATGCAGCCAAAGGGCACCAGAGGAATTGAAGAGTTACATTAAAAAAGATGAAATTAATTTCTATTTTAGGTTCTGAGTGATTTGCCCAGAATCACAGGATGTTGAGCTGAGGCTGAGTGTAGTTGCCTGTTTGGAAGCCGGCAGCTCTGACCATAACACCTCATTCTCTCTTTTCTGTTTCCTCTGGGAAAGGTGTTGTTGCAGCCGGCCTAGGCAAGCACACACCTCATCCACCAAGGCTTGAAAGACATTAGGGCCAAGGTGACAGGGGAATGGGTCAGAAAAAGCACACAGGTGCTACTGCTCCAGAAACAGGAAGGAGGGGGCAAAGGAAGGGCCACAAAATCACCTGCCCCAGCGAGGCCCATGCCGCTTCTCTTACTCGTCTCCTCCCAGCCCACCTTAGCCTCAGGGCGATGGTAGGGGAGGGGTCAAGAAAAGCACATAGCTGCAACTTCAGGAGCTGAGGTGAAGATGGCCCAATGATCACAAAATCACATGCACTCCCCCCACCCCTCTGTCGTGCAGCCTTACATAACTCTGACCATGCCCTGAATGCAATGGCCTAGCAATGGGGCGGTAGGGGAAAAGACACTGCTTCGGGCAGGGCTGGTCCCACAGAATGGCCCAAGGGCAGAGCAACACCTGGCCCCGCGAGGGCCCCATCTCCCGTCATAGTCTGAAGTATGATAGCCTGTCAGGGGAGGAGTGAAGCAAAGGGCATGCCTTGGCATACCGTGGGCTGGTAAACAGAGGCCCTAAAAACAAGCATTTGCAATGCAATAGGTCTTGCATTTGCGAGAGTTTAAGCTATTGGTATTATAAATGACAATGCCTTTTATTTATCTGTTTTGCTAATTAACACATAAATAAAAGGCATTTTCATATACAATGACAATAGCTCAATGTTGTAAATGGGAAACCTATTCAAAGAAGCGGCCGCCATTGTCCCTGGCTGCTTGGAAAGTGAAAGCACGCATGGCGCGCTGAATGTTGCAGGAAAACATGTCGTGCCTGCAGTAAGAGAAACTCATTACAGAAAATAGTGCTTACAGACAAAATAAGACATACTGTGTAACAACACAGATAAAAGGGCTAGTCCTCATTGGAGCTTACAAATGAAGACAACGCGGTGCTTAAGAGGGACTAACAATCATATTGACAAATCAGAAGCCAGCATTTACGAAGGGCAATGACATAAGCCAATAAAAAATATGGGCAGAGAGTGGGTGGGGCTTCTATTCCATACTCCAATACAGCATGCCACAGAGCAGTGCATGCACTGCCCAGGCTCAACTTAAAAACAGCCCACAGGCCACCCTAAGACACAGGCCTATCTCCCAATGGCCGACTGCATGCCTTTCCAATCTGACCCTTCCCCTACCCCTGTGTGACCCGACCACCCTTTGCATCCTCACTCATGTCTACCCCTCAAACTCCGTTCACCCTCACTGTACCCCTATCCCTGTGTGACCCCCCATCTCCATGCTCCCTTATGTTTCCCTCAGACTGTGCGCGCTCCCTACTCCACTCCTATATAACCCCCGCAGATTCAAAGCCCTCTCATTACACTACAGAGTCAATGGCACCTCCTGTTTCCCCCTCACACTTCATGCCCCCTCACTACCCCCCACTCATGCAGGCCCCCTGAGACTCTGTGTGCCCTCACTGCAACCCCACTGGGCACTCCCCAGGTACCCTTACTAACCCCATTCTTACCTGTATGCCTCTGACTACACCGTTAAGTGTTTCCTATTCAGACAGAAAGGTAAGAGAGCGAGGCGGATACACCGAGAAGTGATTCCATTCAAACAGAAATGTAAGAGAGCGGGGCGGATACACCGAGAAGTGATTCCATTCAAACAGAAATGTAAGAGAGCAGGGGAGTACATCATGAAGTGATTCCATTCAGACACAAAAGTGAGAGAGCAGGGTGGATAAAACGTGAAGTGTTTCCATTCAGACAGAAAGGTAAGAGAGCAGGGCAGATGCAGCTTGAAGCGATTCCATTCAGACAGAGAGGTAAGAGAGCAGGGCGGATACAGCGTGAAGCGTTTCCATTCAGACAGAGAGGTAAGGGAGCAGGGTGGATACACCATGAAGTGATTCCATTCAGACAGAAAAGTAAGAGAGCAGGGCGGATACAGCGTGAAGCGTTTCCATTCAGACACAGGTGAGAGAGCAGGGTGGATACAGCTTGAAGCGATTCCATTCAGACAGAGAGGTAAGAGAGCAGGGTGGATACACCGTGAAGTGATTCCATTCAGACAGAGAGGTAAGGGAGCAGGGTGGATACACCATTAAGTGATTCCATTCAGACAGAAAGGTAAGAGAGCAGGGCGGACACAGCGTGAAGCGTTTCCATTCAGACACACAGGTGAGAGAGCAGGGTGGATACAGCTTGAAGCGATTCCATTCAGACAGAGAGGTAAGAGAGCAGGGTGGATAAAACGTGAAGTGTTTCCATTCAGACAGAAAGGTAAGAGAACAGGGCAGATACAGCTTGAAGCGATTCCATTCAGACAGAGAGGTAAGAGAGCAGGGTGGATACACCATGAAGTGATTCCATTCAGACAGAAAGGTAAGAGAGCAGGGCGGATACAGCGTGAAGCGTTTCCATTCAGACACACAGGTGAGAGAGCAGGGTGGATACAGCTTGAAGCGATTCCATTCAGACAGAGAGGTAAGAGAGCAGGGTGGATACACCGTGAAGTGATTCCATTCAGACAGAAAGGTAAGAGAGCAGGGCGGATACACTGTGAAGCGTTTCCATTCAGACACACAGGTGAGAGAGCAGGGTGGATACACTGTGAAGTGTTTCCATTCAGGAAGAAAGGTAAGAGAGCAGGGCGGATACAGCGTGAAGCGTTTCCATTCAGACACACAGGTGAGAGAGCAGGGTGGATACACTGTGAAGTGTTTCCATTCAGACAGAAAGGTAAGAGAGCAGGGCGGATACACTGTGAAGCGTTTCCATTCAGACACACAGGTGAGAGAGCAGGGTGGATACACTGTGAAGTGTTTCCATTCAGGCAGAAAAGTAAGAGAGCAGGGCGGATACAGCGTGAAGCGTTTCCATTCAGACACACAGGTGAGAGAGCAGGGTGGATACAGCTTGAAGCGATTCCATTCAGACAGAGAGGTAAGAGAGCAGGGCGGATACAGCGTGAAGCGTTTCCATTCAGACAGAAAGGTAAGAGAGCAGGGTGGATACAGCTTGAAGCGATTCCATTCAGACAGAAAGGTAAGAGAGCAGGGTGGATACACCGTGAAGTGATTCCATTCAGACAGAGAGGTAAGGGAGCAGGGTGGATACACCATTAAGTGATTCCATTCAGACAGAAAGGTAAGAGAGCAGGGTGGATACAGCGTGAGGCGTTTCCATTCAGACAGAGAGGTAAGAGAGCAGGGCGGATACACTGTGAAGCGTTTCCATTCAGACACACAGGTGAGAGAGCAGGGTGGATACAGCTTGAAGCGATTCCATTCAGACAGAGAGGTAAGAGAGCAGGGCGGATACACTGTGAAGCGTTTCCATTCAGACACACAGGTGAGAGAGCAGGGTGGATACACTGTGAAGTGTTTCTATTCAGGCAGAAAGGTAAGAGAGCAGGGCGGATACAGCGTGAAGCGTTTCCATTCAGACAGAAAGGTAAGAGAGCAGGGCGGATACAGCTTGAAGCGATTCCATTCAGAGAGAAAGGTAAGAGAGCAGGGCGGATACACCGTGAAGCGATTCCATTCAGACAGAAAGGTAACGGAGCAGGGTGGATACACCCTAAAGTGATTCCATTCAGGCGTCAGTTTCTTGGTATTCACCAGTAATTCGAACACAGTCTGCCGAAAGGAATCCAGAAGGGGAGGCGTAACCTTTAGCCTCCACGGAGAAGCGAGGCGTGGCAGCGTTTCAGCCGTCTCCTTCAGCCGCCGCCGGGAACTCTGTCCGGGCGCTCCATTCGGACACACCAGTGCCTGAAGAAAAGAGTGCGCCCAACCCTTTGCAGTTACGGCGCTCCAAGGAACGACGTGGGACTAACCAGTTGACTTTCTTGCCTTTCCCGGCCCAACAACTCGCCGGACCCGCTGCGCGGGTCCCGCAGCGTCCAGTGAACACCGTAAGAGCGCCTGGACGGGGTTGCCTTCACCGGGGTGAGCGCATCTGTACAGGGCTGCGAGCAGCAGGGGACTCCATTGCCCAGGAGTCCCTGCGAGCCCCATTGCCTACACCTGGGCTGCTCTCCCTGCACGACACGCCCCCCTCACCTACCTAATTTCCAAACTTAAGCAGCCACTCATCCGCAGCGCGGGAGCGCGCGGGAGCGCCCGGGGCTAAGCCCGGGCAAAGGGCGGGCCGTCTAAGGCCGTCCAAGGACGTACAGGGACGGGCCGGGCCCTTTCTCTTACTCTCGGGATTCGAGGACTCAAAGTATGTTTTAGTTATCAATGTGATAAGATGTTGAATGTAGTTATAATGTGTAATTGAAGTTTTAAACTTTTATCTAATTTATATTTTAAATTGTACACATTATTCCTTATTTTTAGTCTTATGATGTCCTCATCACTAAGAAAGGGTAGGCGGGTTACAGTAAAGTCAAGTAGTGTTAAAGCCACTGGAACCTTAGATGATTTTATCACCCGTGCCACGGGGATATTAGATAAGGAAATTGCTCTTACTGAAAAGCGTTTGTCTCTGGACTTAGTTACGGGGAAGCGTTCATCTTTGGGTCGGTTTGCATCTGTGGTCACTCCTGAAAAGAGCATAATAAACGACTTGGAAGCCAGCCCAGACTTAGCCGTTACTTCAGATAATCAAGAAATATCTATGGGCGATGTAGTGAACGGTCCAATAGAAGATTGTTCTGTATTGAGCAATATTGAGGATGGGATCCAACACCCTAATTTGACCCTGTCGGGCCCCATTTCCCTACAATCCAAAGCTTCGGCCTCTGTTCCAGAAGTCACAAAAACTAGTAAACGTAAAAGAGGGGGAGGTCACTTGAAGGGAAGGGTCATACGTATGGGAGACCCTGGTGATCTGACTCATTGCTGCCAAAACAACAACAAAGCTTTGTTAACACATATTGAGAAGCTGGTAAAAAATCTCTTGTTACCCCTTATTGAGAGAACACAAATAGTTAACCTAAAATTGGACCAATTAGAGCACTTAATATCAGTTAACACACATTCGCTGGAAATTTTGGCTAACAACAGCAAATTTCCACAGGCCCAGGGGAATTGTATTGAAATAAAGAAGGGGGCTCATAAAACCTCTATTCAAAAACCAAGTAATCCGCCCCAGCCTATTGCATCTGTTGATTCCCAGCGAACCCCTGTACGATCAGTCCCAACTAGACCTGCACTGGTGGCTGATGGGGACTCTCAGTCAATACCGATTATGGCTATAGCAGCAGCACCGAGCTCAATTACATCTAAGCCAGTAGCCTCATCTCAAGTTAAACAAACTCCACTGAGCGGCCCATTAGTTCTGGATGAAATGGCACCTCCAAGTAAACCAATATGTGTGAATATACCCCCCGAATCTGCACCTTTTATGGCCATCCTGACAGGTGTCCCGGTGGTCGCACCAAATAAACATGAATCAAATCAGGACCTATCAAATAAAGTCATATTCTGGCTCAACAACAATAGACCACTCCCCCCAGCCTCTAGTACAAAAATATTAAACGTACGAAGGGTCCCTTGGGTTGGCCCAAGCAAGAAGGATTTAGAGGGGGATTGTATCCTAATTAATTTTAGGGACAGGTGGGTCAAGGACTTAATCTGTAACAAAGCAAGGTTTGCTAGAATGGGGGATATTCAATGTATAGGTCTTGAATATTTTTATCCCAACTTGCATCATCTTCCCCCTAACCCTCGCTTTCCTGGGTCGAGAGTGCAGGGTAATAATTACTCTGGATGGACTCAGATTAATACTATATCTCGACCCCCTCAAAATCATCCTGGTTTGTGGTTCCAGGGTGATGGATCTTTCATGGGGCCAACAAGTTTCAAAAATTTTGGGCAAACCCCCTATGACCAATCAAGAAGGAGATTCCAGGGGGAGGAATACCTAGGGTGGATGCCAAATAACAATATTCCATTAAGAAACCGATTTGACCCACTGGTGGGAATGGAGGGTTTAGATTGACCATTAGACAAGAAAAAGGAAAGCATTTTATCTACCACAGATTTGGTCATGGGGGAAAACGGGGGGATAAGGCAGGAGGATAACCAGGTGGTGGACGCTTTCGACCACAATGCTCAACCTAATATGCGTTCGGATAGTCAAACTGTTAGCAACTTAGCCTGTGAGCTAAACCCACCAATTACTGGGCCTGACCTGGAAACTCCAATAAAGTTTGTGGACAATAGCCTAGGGGAACCTGGGCTGTGTCTAATCTCATGGAATATTGCAGGTCTTGCGGGTAGAATGGAGGATGAAGCTTGGCTGGAGCATGTGGGTGGTCAGGATATCCTGTGCTTTCAGGAGACATGGAGCAGAGTGGGTGGGGAAATTGATGGTTTTCAATCTTTTAATGTTTTGGCGGTCCCATCACTAGCTGGGAGGGCAAGGGGTGGGTTAATGACAGCTCTATCCATCAAACTAAAGAACCTGATAACCTCAAAAATAGTGGATACTCCTTGGTACCAGTTGCTCTTGTTGGAAAATTTGTTCCCAGAGCCCGTGTTGTTAATTAATTGGTACCATAATGTCTTTGATAGAAATGATGTATCTACAATCCAGAGTTTGGAGGAAGCAATATGTAAGGCTCGTAGTGATCGAGCTTTATTAGTAGTTATTTGGGTTGGTGATTTTAATTGTACACTGTGCAAATTTGGTGGCTGCAATGTCTGTGGTATCAATGATCTAAATGAACAGCCCTTGATGCATTTTAAACACACGCCCCAGGGGGACGCTTTAAATAATATCATTATTCTAAATGACTTATGTATGGTAGAGCCCTGGGCTGCCCCAAATATATCGCCAATACCAACCTTTCAGGGAACAAGAGGTGCAATGAGTACTATTGATTTTGTATTTGTGTCTAGTAACTTTCTTCATTATGTTAATAGGCTTGAGGTAATCGCAAGTGCCGTAAGCGATCATAATCCTTTAATGCTATCCTTGAGTGCCCCTGCTAGTAGAAAACATTTGGTTTGGGAGCAACCCATAACATATAATAAAAATCAGGGAGTTACCATGAAGTGGGGGAAAATAAATGCTGAAGGCCTTGAGGTAGAGATTCTGAATGTTTGTAAAACTGAGATCGAATCATGCCTGTCTCTGACGTCTGATCCAGACAAGGTCATTGGGAGTTTTGAAAAATTATGTGGGCACGTGGCTGAGCACCTTAGAAAACCAGTGGGGAAAAAGAATTTAAGGTGTTTTAAATGGTTTGACTCTGCATGCTCTGCCTCACATAAATCCTTAAAAGCTGCCCTTACACAAAAACCAAGAAATAAGGAACTGATAAGATCGACCAGAAGGGCTTATAAAGAGGCCATCACAAAGAGGAAGCAGGAATTGAAAAATCGAGCCTGGGACGATCTAGAGAAGGCCTCTGAGCTAAAAGATAGTAGGCTCTTCTGGGAAGTAGTAAATCGTCCCTTGTTTAAAAATGACACCAAAGAAAGTATACTGACGCAGATTACTGGTGAATCTTGGGAAGTTCACTTTGGTAAAATCTTTAATCCCAAAGCATTATTACTTTCGGATTTGTTGGATGATGTAGGGGATTTGGTGGTACCATCTTCAGCTTTGCTTCTTAGCTCTTCACTTACACTGGAAGAGGTTGAAGTAGCTTTGAGGAAGGGCATATCATTAAAAGCCCCGGGCCCTGATGCCGTCCCTTTAGACTTTTTTAAACATAATATTGAAGCTTGGGCACCTTTATTACTGAATGTTTTTAGGGCTGTTGTTCTTGGTCGCATCCCTGTATCGTGGAAGGTGGCAGTGGTGGTGCCGATTTTCAAGAAGGGCGATAGGTGTGATCCCCGATGCTATCGCCCTATATCCTTGATCGATGCATCATGTAAACTATTGGGGAGGGTTATTTTGGCCAGATTAGAAACATGGGCTGACTCTGTTGGTCTAATTGTGAACTCCCAGTATGGATTCAGAAGTGGGAAGGGGACAGTTGAGCAGTGCCTGAATTTGGCGCTAATTATTGGCAAGTACATGAAGGCAAGGAGTTCTGCAATTTACCTTGCCTTCATGGACTTGTCAAGCGCCTTTGACACTGTTTGTAGAAGCAGGCTGTGGCAGATGATGGACGATATGGGCTTCGAAGAACCCCTGGTGACACTTCTCCGCAGACTACACGCAGCAACGTCCGTGGCTATAAGATTTGGACCTGGGGGGGAAACAACTAAACCTATTCCCTCAACTGAGGGGGTGCGTCAAGGTTGCATTTTGGCGCCTTTCTTGTTCCTAGTATACACAAATGGACTAGAAAAGTACTTGTTGGACCACTGTTGTGATTTTCCTAAGGTAAACGGTAGGAGTATTCCTATACTCTCATATGCAGACGATACTGTTTTAATGACCCTCACTGGAAACAGTTTGCAGTTGTGCCTAGATGCCTTTAACACCTTCATGCTGGATCTTGACCTGAAGGTAAATTTTGGAAAATCTTTTGCAATGGTCTGTGGTCCTAAAGGAACAAAACCTAGAAAATTTGTGGTGAATCACTCTACTATTGAAAGGGTGGAGAATTTTAATTACCTTGGAAATCTTTTCAATAGCAAACTAAGTTGGGCTCCTTTAATGAAGGCTCGAGCCCAGAGTGCTACCCGCTCCATAGAAGGTCTTTTTCGCTTCTGTGGTAAGTTGGGTCAAAAACCTGTTGCGCACCTTAAAACTCTTTATATATCTAAATGTTTATCTGTGGCTACCTACGGGGCAGGAGTATGGGGGACCGAAAACCCCTCAGTGGTACAAGTGATGGAAAATAAATTCCTAAAACGGGTATTACTGATTCCATCGGGTTCATCGAATAGCTTCTGTCATAATGAAATGGGAATGACCAAAGTGACTGACATCATTCGTCTGTCACCCCTATTATTATGGGGCAAAATATGGTTATCTGACGATTTGCAGCTCTCGAGAGAAATTCTCTCAGACTGCTTGAGCCTGGATAATGCAAACAAGATCCCCTGGTTGTCATACGTCAGGGACATGTTGAATAAGATAGGTTTGGGTCATGTTTATGAAAATCCTGCAAACATCCAGGGAAACATAAAAACCCAAATTAAGTCAAATTACTGGAAGTTTTTAGGCTCACGGTGTCTGGGAGGCCTTATTGGCTATGTACCTAAGTTACAGCATCAATTTTATTTAACTTTTACAACTAATGTCCAATGGCGGTTTTATCTCACGAGGTTTAGGCTAAATACCCTCCATTTTCTTTTCGCCTTTCCTAAACAAGGGGGTTGGTGTGAGCAGCTACCCCCTTGTCCCTGTAATGACAGAGTTAGCCAAAGTACTATACATGTTGTCCTGTTTTGCTCCTTATATCAAGATCCTAGGATTAGATTTATTAAACCTGTCCTGAAGGGGCGGCAACCATGCACTTATAAAGAAGGCTATGATTATTTGCTGTCATTATCTTCTGTTGATACTTGCTGTGCCATGTTAAATTTTATAAGAGTTTCACTTCAGATTAGGAAACGCTATGGATAAATTAGCTGTAGAACTGTGCTTTGCCATTGGATTTGTATTTATGCTGTATGATGGATTTTTTTGAATTGTAATTTTTATTTTATGGATGGATCACCTTATTTGTGTATTATGTTTTTTAACTTTGTGCTTTTATGATTCATTGTATGAATCGAATAAAGATTTTTGAACCGAACCGAACCGATTCCATTCAGACACACAGGTGAGAGAGCAGGGTGGATACACCGTGAAGTGATTCCATTCAGACAGAAAGGTAAGAGAGCAGGGCGGATACACTGTGAAGTGATTCCATTCAGACACACAGGTGAGAGAGCAGGGTGGATACACTGTGAAGTGATTCCATTCAGACACACAGGTGAGAGAGCAGGGTGGATACACCGTGAAGTGATTCCATTCAGACAGAAAGGTAAGAGAGCAGGGCGGATACACTGTGAAGTGATTCCATTCAGACACACAGGTGAGAGAGCAGGGCGGATACACTGTGAAGTGATTCCATTCAGACACACAGGTGAGAGAGCAGGGCGGATACAGCGTGAAGCGTTTCCATTCAGACAGAAAGGTAAGAGAGCAGGGCGGATACAGCTTGAAGCGATTCCATTCAGAGAGAAAGGTAAGAGAGCAGGGCGGATACACCGTGAAGCGATTCCATTCAGACAGAAAGGCAAGAGAGCAGGGCGGATACAGCATGAAGTGTTTCCATTCAGACAGAAAGGCAAGAGAGCAGGGCGGATACACCCTAAAGTGATTCCATTCAGACACACAGGTGAGAGAGCAGGGTGGATACACCGTGAAGTGATTCCATTCAGACAGAAAGGTAAGAGAGCAGGGCGGATACAGCTTGAAGCGATTCCATTCAGACAGAGAGGTAAGAGAGCAGGGCGGATACACTGTGAAGTGATTCCATTCAGACACACAGGTGAGAGAGCAGGGCGGATACATCATACAAGGCAGGATGGATACATCATGAATTTATTCTACTCAGAGAGAACAGTGAGACATCTGAGTGGGTGCATCTTCAAGCGAGGCCCTTCCATTGAAGGGCGAGCCTGCATGGCTGATCGGTGCATCAAGGGGCCCCAATCTAAGAGCACACAGAGCAAGCAGGACGGGTCATTTAGTATTCACAATTGTATCGTGTCCTATTGATTGTTGTATGGAGCTTTTCTCCCCATTACTAAACCTTTGCTGCTGACGTTTCTCTGCCCTTTAAGCTCTCGAGCACAGCCACATGTGTTCAGGGGGCGGCAGCGAGCACTGCAGAGCCGTTCAAATAGTAAAATGTCCTTGTACTTGGAGCTTGAAACTTTTCTGTAAGTAGGACAGACTCACTGGAAACCTGCCTTGAGATTTCTGTACACAAAACTCCTTGGAATGTCACAGAGAAGCAGTGCTTCGAGGCACCCGGCTCTCCCTCAGCTCTTCCAGCTGATGTGCACCCTCAGGCCGAGGTCCCTGGTGACAGTTCCTGGTGCACTGCTGTCCTCTGCTGTCCTTTAAAACATGTTTTAATAAAGGCTTTTTTGGCACTTAATGTAAATGGATTAGAGTAATGGAAATGTCAGAATATGTCAAGAGAAAGCCCCGGGCGGAATCCTGGCGCCTCGGTGACATGGAACCATGTGGGCAGTGCCCAGGCCACGCAGGAAATCCCTTCTGCCTGAAACAAATGCGGTATCTTAGAGTTTCAGCGCCTGAACGTTGCTTGTTTTGCAGCAGGCGCTCTGACTATAAGCCTCATAAACAAACAATTCCAGCCGGGCTTCTGAGCGGCCAGTCAGAGACCGCCACGGGATAGGATGAGAGCGCTAATCCGAGCAGAAGGTTTAATGAGGAGACAGACGTATGGCAGAAAGAGCAGGATGGAGGGTCTGGGAGAAGGGAGGGAGGAGTGATGAGCAGGGGGGAGAGAGAGAGATGGAAACAGCGAATGACACATGGAGGGAAAGTAAGGAGCCGAAATGAGAGTGATGTGGTAGGAATGTGACGGATAACAAAACGAAGAGAGGTGAGGAAGAAGAGGTGAACAGGGAGGAAGAAAGAGAGTGGAAAGACACACAAGGGCATCACGGTAAAAGCCACCCCCACCCCCCCGTGGTCCTCGTGCACGACATGGAAATACTTCTCACAGAGGAGTAAAACAAAGACCGTGCTCTTCCAAGCACACACCCTACACCAGAGGTCTTCAAACGTTTTGATGCCAAGACCCCCTTGTCAAACCTTTTTAGGCGTAAAGACCCCCTCCTGACAAAAATGTCGAGAACCCGATACAACTCATCATCGACAACTGCCGACAACCATAAACCCCTCCAATTCCCACAGCAAGTAATGTTCACGGTGAGGAAATAATATTAAACAGGGTTTCGCAAACCAAAGGTCGGTGAGCGTGGGGGCGTGGTCAAAGGTGTGGCCGAAAACAAAGAGTCTAATTTATGAGGAATTGGCGTAGGGCAGCGCCGCAGGTCGTCTTTCTGCTCGGCCCTATGCCAATGTGAAAGGGCAAGAATGCACCGTATTTATGAAATATGATGCATGCCTGTCCTCTTCCCTGGCGTTGGCGCACAAATCGCTGCCTAGCACCAACATAGGCAGGATTCTTTTTTTTTGTAATTGCTTTTTATTAACTCAAGAAACAAGCTTCAGATATAAGCAATTGACAGTACAATTACAGAAAGCATTTCCCAGACTCACTCAAACAATATCGCACATCAGCTTACAGGGAGAATGGACGTGGATCCCCCCAACCCCCTCAATATACCTCTCTAAGCCTATCAATGTATCCTGGGAAACCCCTCATAGACCTCTATACAATGTCCAGAGCCCCCATATTTTCTCCCACTTGCGAGGGAGGCAGGATTATTTTTGTACAGAAAGGGGCAACTTCCTTCACAAAAACAATCCAGAGAGGGGTTTTCCTCTTTCTATGCAAGTTGCAGAATGCAGCACCCATGGAAAGAGGAAAAAACAAGGAGAAATGAAAACATTTCTCATCGTTACGCCTCCGCTGGGGAGGCGTCAGTTTTTGGAGCTGCCCCAGGTTTTTTGTAAATATGGGGCAGCATCAAAATCCATGGGTGTTGCGTGGGAACCCCACCCAAAGCCCATGGAACACCTCCTTGACGCAGAGTAAGGCAACGCAGTGACTTGCGCTGCTATGTCTTACTCCATATCTATGAGGCCGTGCAAAGCCACGCAGGGGGACTTTGCACCGCCTCATAGGTATGGTTGAGACACTTGCGCCACAGGAGCGTCAAAAAAGGTGATGCACTGGTGATGCAAGCCTCTCATAGATAAGCTTATTCTGTACGTTGTTTAGGTCTTTCACCATCGGGTAGCTACATATAAAATAATGGGCAGCGTAAATGAAAAATATATTTAAAAAGTTGTTATTGGGAAACGCACTGTAGTACCTTATGAAACCACCTATTAGTTAATGCACTGCAGAGGTCTGTGTGTAAGCATAGAGCCACAGAATTAAATCTTGATTGGGGCAGTGGAGAATAGTGATGAGTATTTTTAGTGCTATGAGGTCACAGCCTGTGATGGAAAGCGCTGTGAATATGTATGTCAATATTTTATACTTGCATTACACACCGTGTAAGATGAAATGCTGCAAAACGTGCAAATAGTTTTACGATAAAATGGGGTTTTTCAAAATGTAGATTTTAGTAATATCAGAGCATACTTAATGCAATTTTTGTTTACATAACTATCCCCTCAACACATCTTTAGGAGTACTAAGGGCTGTGTAAATGCAGTTAAAATTAAAAGCAAGCACTTCCCAGCCCAGTTGTTAACACTTTGCACTACCACTCAAAAAACAAAACTTTGTCATCACAAAGCTTGGAGTGATTTGATCAATTAAAACCAGATCCGCTTTCAAGCATCCTTTACACTTGCAGATTAACTGATAGGCACATTTGTATTTCATTCAGGGAAGCTGCTGATAACCATCTAAATCCGATGCCCCACTGTCTTTTTCCAAAAGGAAAGCAAACATTTTGGTTTGCAGGGACAAGTGAAGCTAGGGAATGTGCGACCCCCTTCCCAGGAGTCCACGGCCCCCCTGGGGGTTGGGCCCCACAGATTGAAGGCCTCTGCGACTACATGGTGAGTATGCTACCACTTGTAGGCAAGCCCTTCAATGGGCCACATATTAACAGTAAGCGCTATATAAATGTTGCAGTACAATGCAATCATGCATGTGACCAGGAGAGACCTGTGATAGATAAGACACAGAGTCAGACAGCAAGCAGGGCAGTGTGTCTAGGAGTGGTGTAAAAAGGATGCTGTTATGTTGAATTGAACCTTTAAATGGGCAGTACCTCAGTAAACGAAAATGTGCCTGTGTGAGCTTTAAGGAGAGCACCTAATAAAACAAAAAGACATTATGTACAAATTAATGACCCTATTAAACAAGTATTTGCAATGCAATAGGTCTCACATTTGCAAGAGTTTGAGCTATTGGAATTATAAATGACAATTCCTTTTATTTATGTGTTGGTTTTTGAAACAGATAAATAAAAGGCATTGTCATTTACAACACCAATAGCTTAAGCTCTTGCAAATGCGAGACCTATTGCATTGCAAATGCTTATTTGAAAAACCACCCCATGCTGCGCTTTCACTTTAATGGCAGCTGTGCCGCTATCTTTAGATGCAGCGTGTCCAAAGAAAGGTACACGGCTGCCATTAAAGTGAAATAGTGGCATAGGACACTGTTACAAAAAAAAATCAAGTTTGGTGGCCGGCCGAGAAGCAGCATAGCACATGCAGGAATGCTGCGCTGTGCAAAAGTAAAGAAAGGCGCATGGCTGCTTAAAGAGAAAGCAACTAATGTAAACGCCTTTCAAAATAATAGAGCACTGCTACCGTCCTTGAAGCCGGGAGGGAGAATAAAGACATTTAAGAAAATAGTGCTCACAGACTGTAGATAAAACAGACCATGTAACAACACAAGTAAAAAGTCCAGTCCTCATGGGAGGTTACAAATACAGACAAGGCGGTACTAAGGAGGGACCACTAAGCCTATTCATGAATCAAAAGCAACCATTTAGAAAAGACAGTAACAGGAGCCAATTGAAAAGAGGGGCGGGAAATGGGTGGAGCTTCATGTCCCTACCTGAATACAACATGCCTCTCAGAGCAACGCATCAGTGCCCAGACTCGACCTAAAAAAGAATTAACATAAAAAATGTCTTCTGTTCTTTTGTCCTTGCACTGCTGGCAACTTCTTCCTGCCTGTTCTAATGCTTGTTTGTTATGGCTTTTTTTGTTATGGGGAGGAGGTATTAACAACGGGAGGGTAGAGGTTTGGAAATAGTTCCAAAATTACAACACGAGCAGCGGACGGACACTAGGGTAGAATCAACAGTTGCAAGATTCCAAGGGCAGACTGAGATGGTGCTGAGTGATGCTGAGGTGGTGCTGTGCTTGTGCAGAGGTGATGCTCAGATGATGCTGAATGATACTTCGGTGGTGCTGAGTGATGCTGAGGTGGTGGTGTGCTGGTGCGGAAGTGATGCTCAGGTGATGCTGAGTGATGCTGAGGTGGTGCTGAGTGCTGCTGAGTGCTGCTGAGTGATGCTGAGGTGGTGGTGCTGCACTGGTGCTCAGGTGGTGATAAGCTAGTACTCAGGTGGTGCTGAGTGATGCTGAGTTGGCGCTGCTCTGAGGTGATGCTGCGCTGATTCTGAGGTGGTGCTGCACTGATGCTGAAGTGGTGCTGCATTGCTGCTGAATTGCTGCCGAGGTGGGGTTGGGCTGGTGCTGAGGTGGGGCTGCGCTGGTGCTGAGGTGGGGCTGCGCTGGTGGTGGTGCACTGATGTGGAGGTGGTGCTGTGCTGGTGCTGGGGAAGTGCTGTGCTGGTGCTGAGGTGGTACTGCATTGATGCTGAGTTGGTGCTGAACTGGTGCTGGTGCACTGATGAGGAGGTGGTTCTTTGCTGATGCTGAGGTGGTGCTGCACTGATGCTGTACTGGTGCTGAGGTGGCGTGGAGTGGAGTGATACTGAGGTGGCGCTGAGGTGGTGGTGTGCTTGTGCAGAGGTGATGCTCAGGTGGTGCTGAGTGATGCTGAGGTGGTCCTGAGTGATGCCTTGGTGGTGCTCTGGTGATGCTCAGCAGGTGCTCAGGTGGTGCTGAGTGATGCTGAATTGGTGCTGTGCTGAGGTGATGCTGCACTGATGCAATGCTGAACTTGTGCTGTATTTGTGCTGAGTTGCTGCTGAGGTGGTGCTGCGCTGGTGTTGAGGTAGCCCTGAACTGGTGCTGAGGTGGTGCTGCGCTGCACTGATGCGGAGGTTATGTTGTGCTGATCCCGGGTGGTGCTGTGGTGGTGTTGTGTGATGCTGAGGAGATGCTGTACTGGTGCTGAGTCATGCTATGGTGGTGCTGAGTCATGCTGAGGTGGTGGTGCTGCACTGGTGCTTAAGTGGTGCTGAGCTGGTGCTCAGGTGGTGCTGAGTTATACTAAGTTGGTGCTGTGCTGAGGTGAAGCTGTGCTGATACTGAAGGGTTGCTGTGCTGATGCTGAAGTGGTGGTGCGGTGGTGCTGAGTTGCTGCTGAGTTGCTGCTGAGGTAGGGCTCCGCTGGTCCACTGATGCAGAGGTGGTGCTGTGCGGATACTGAGATGGTGCAGTGCTGGTGCTGAGGTGGTGTTGTGCCACTGAGGAGGTGGTGCTGCGCTGATGCTGAGTTGGTGCTGCACTGATGGTGAGGCACTGTTGAGGACGTGGTGCTGTGGTGATGCTGAGATGGTGCGGTGCTGATGCTGAGGTGGTACTGTGGTGGTGCTCAGGTGATGCAGGGTGCTCCTGAGGTGGTGCTGAGTGATACTGAGGTGGTGGTGAGGGATGCTGAGGTGGTGCTAAGTCATGCTGAGGTGGTGGTACTGTGCTGGTGCTCAGGTGGTGCTGAATTAGTGCTCAGGTGGTGCTCAGTGATGCCAAATTCGTGCTTTGCTGAGATGATGCTGAGGTGGTGCTGCACTGATGCTGAAGTGATGCTGTGTTGATGCTGTGTTGGTGCTGAATTGCTGCTGAGGTGGGATACACTGGTGCTGAGCTGGGGCTGGACTAGTGCTGAGATGGGGCTGCAAAGGTGATGGTGCACTGATGCTGAGATCGTGCTGCGCTAATGCTGAGGTGATGCTGTGTTGGTGCAGAGGTGGTGCTGCTCTAGTGCTGAGGTAGTGCTGCGCTGATGCTGCGTTGGTACTGCACTGGTGGTGGTGCACTGATGAGGACGTGGTGCTGTGGTGATGCTGAGATGGTGCTGTGCTGATGCTGAGGTGGTGATGTGGTGGTTCTCAGGTGGCACTGTGCTGATTCTGAGGTGGTGTTGTGTTGATGCTGAGGTGGTGCTGCACTGATGGTGAGGTGGTGTCGCACTGATGCTTAGGTGGTGCTGCACTGGTGCTGAGTGATTCTGAGGTGACGGTGTGTTTGTGTGGAGGTGGTGCTCAGGTGGTGCTTATTGATACTGAGGTGGTGCTGTGTGATGCTGAGAATTTCTGAGTGATGCTGTGTTGGTGTTCAAGTGGTGCTCTGCTGGTGCACAGGTGGTGCTGAGTGATGCTGAGTTGGTGCTGAGCTGGTGCTTTGCTAATGCTGAAGTGGTGCTGTGTTTGTGCTGAGCTGCCGCTGAGGTGGTGCTGCACTGGTGCTGATCTGGTAGTGTGCTGATGGTGTGGTAGGGCTGCAATGGTGGTATTGCACAGATGCGGAGGTGGAGCTGTGCTGATTCTACGGTGGTGCTGTGGTGATGTTGAGTGATGCTGAGGAGATGTTTTAGTGCTGGGTTGGTGCCAAGTGATGCTGTGGTGATGCTGTGCTGGTACTGAGGTGGTGCTGCTCTGGGGCTGAGGTGGTGCTGTGCTGGGGCTAAGTGATGCAGAGGTGGTGCTGTGCTGGTGATGTGGTGGTGCTCAGGTGCTGCTGACTGATGCTCGGGTGGAACTGCAGTGGTGCTCCTGAAGTGGTGCTGCGCTGATGCTCAGGTGGTGATGTGGTGGTGCTGAGGTGGTGCAGAGGTGGTGCTGCACTTAATACACTTATGGATATACCCTGGGATGAGTCTATGACCCTAGTCACACTAGATGTGGTGTCTCTTTACACTAATATTACACACGAGCAAGGCCTACAAGCTTTACGCTATTATTTGGACAAGAAACCAGTTGAATTTCTGGAACATTCGCAAATGATAATAGATATGTCGCGAATGATTTTGGAGCTCAATGTATTTCTGTTTGGGGGGGAATGGTACCAACAGACATGCGGTACTGCGATGGGTTCCAGATTTGCGCCATCTTTTGCCTGCCTCTTCATGGGGTGGTTCGAGGCGGTGCATATCTGGGGCCCATCAGGCACGAAATGGCAGGAATTTATAGTGTTCCTTGGCCGTTACATTGACGACTGCCTCCTAATATGGACTGGCAGTACTGAAGAACTCAATGCTTTCTTTGAATATTTGAATGACAACCCTTTCAATATGAAATTTACAATGGCTCAAAGTAAACAAAAAATTGTGTTCCTAGATGTGGAACTTTTTGTTGAAAATATGGGCATCTGTAGCCGTATGCACAGAAAGGAAACAGCATGTAACTCAGTTCTGCATGCAGCTAGTGCTCATCCTAAAACACAAGTTAATTCGATTCCCTATGGAGAATTTTACAGAGCGCGCCGAAATTGCAGTAAGGATACTGATTTTTCTAACTGTTTAATAGATATCGAAGAGAGATTCTTGGATAGGGGCTATGACAAAAATATAATTGAGAAAGCAAAAAAACGAGCTTGTCTTCTCAACAGAAATGAGACTTTAAAATCACATTACACTGTCAAGGACAAAAGAGAACAAATAGTAAGAATGGTAACTAATTTCCACCCTTGGTCGCATAAAGTATTTAATATACTTAAACGGCATTGGAGTCTTCTCACTTCAGATTCAGATCTCAATAAGATCCTGACCAATTATCCTAGCCTTACTTACCGTAAAGGTTTAACAATTCGCAACATGGTAAGCCCAAGCTACCCAAAGAAAAAAGACACAAATATTACCTGGTTACAGAGTAGAAGCTTGGGTTTCCATAAATGCGGTGATTGTAGCATGTGTAAACACGCCTTATCAGGAGTCAAGGAGTTTTCTTTTAACGGATCTAGAAAGTTTCATATAACAGAGTATATCAACTGCAACACCAAATTTGTCATTTATGTTATTATTTGTAATTGCTCGAAGATCTATGTGGGCAGTACGGTCAGGAATCTTAAAATTCGAATCGCTGAGCACTTTAGAGCATTAAAAAATATGGATGATAGATATCCTATAGTTCATCATGCCTTAGAATGTTCAGATCAGAACAAATCTCAGAAATTCAAATTCCATGCATTAGAATCAGTACCTAGTGACATCCGAGGTGGAAATCGAGAATTAAAGCTGCGGCAGACTGAAGCACGCTGGATTCTGAGGTTACATGCGGTGAATATGGGGATAAATATGGAAAATGAATTACAATATTTTTTGGGTGCATAACTAAATGTGCTTCCATATGTCTCCTATTCATGTCAGCCACAAATAATATTGTCAGTAGTAACAACATTGTGATACATGATACAAGCATTGTGAATCATTCTCTGTTATTTCATTGTAAACCTCTCTCTCTAGCCTCTCAATGTATTTACTTGTAAACTGTATTCAATTTGAATATGTATATCAATTATTTTATTGGTCATTATTGTTGACCTTGCCACACAGGGAATCTGTTATGGTGGGGCTCTACTTTGGTGTTGTCTTGTGGCAATTGGTACTTTTCTTTTCTTTCTGTTTCACCTTCAATTTTAGCTAGCGAATTACTTAGAATTGATTTTGTGTAGCTTTACTAACTGACTACTACTTATAGCCACCCAATTGAGAGAATAACTTGAGAATGTTTGTTCAGCCTGTCTTTAGGTGAATGTTAATCTATTAGAGAGCACTATTCAATTTTTGTCAAAATACATTGACAGCACATTAACGGGACTCGTTACGTAGAAACTGTCGTGTTGACGCGATTACTTTAATTTAATAATAACCGATGTACAGATAGCCAGCAACTGCTAGGAGTAACAAAGTAAAAGATTAATTAAATGATAGATTGTTTCACATAGCAGGTTTTAACGCGTTTATATACTATCTTGATTACTCAATTATGACATGGCGCTCGTTGGAGACATAATAATAGTATTTGGGTCGCCATTTAAGTGGACTACTAATCCCAATACAAGAAGGCGCTCGTAACTGACGCCAAAGACAGTTTATTGAGATTCAGGTTGTAAATCAACCATTCTAAGATGGCGCCCAGCGGGGACATGAGAATAGTACGTGTTAGTCCGTTTTCTAGTTGGACTATTTATTTCCATTCTAAGATGGCGCGGGTTGCAGACGCCGACACAATGAGACGCGGTCGCGATACAAGGCCGGTTTTGAATACTTTTAGGTAAGCGCTGGTTACACTATATTTGATAATATATGGCATATTGATTGCTAGCAATGATAAACGCAATTGGCCATGACATAGGCACCTAACGGGGCTTACTGTTTGCTTTGCGCTTATATGATAGGATACCCAATATGGTTAGGATATAATAACAACAACAGGTTTTCTCTTGGCAGGTTGCTGACTAGATAAACTCAATTTAATGACAAATGACGATAGTTACTTCAATTTGAGTTGAGGTTTATAGATCGGTTAATGGGAAGATATAGGACCGGTCTAAATATTTATAGATAAGCGCTGCTCACACAAGAACTTATTATACATGGTTCGATTACCGCCTGAAGTGTTAAGTCTAATTGGACTAGGCGTAGTAGCTCAAAAGGGCTAAGTTATTTGTTTTGTGTTTAGGTGACAGAATACTAAACACCATACTGACATTAGGTTCTCTCATGGCTGTTTGTTGTCGAGATTATTTCAAATTTATTTACCATTTGACGTTAGTCATTTTAATTTAATGTTCTAATGTTTAGCAGACAAATATACTATCGCTTGGTATTTTTCTTTACTTTAAGGTACATAGATCGATTAATAGTGCGGAATACTATACAAGAGTAAAACGTGAAGAATTCGAGTTAAGTCTACACCCTGGATACTACCGGTACGCCTTTATTGTATATTTAATCTAGTGCCTAACAAGGATATCCAATTGGATCACAATAACTTAAGACGATATCTTCTTTTTTCATTTTTTGGTTCACTAATTTTAGTTCGTGAAATGCAACATTAGGTTTTGGACCTAATAGTTTAAGCCCTTGATCATATCTTATATAGGTGAGTTTATACTTCGTTTACGCCTTATCACAGTGGTACTGTCTTAATTAGTGTGAATACACTTGGTGTTCACTATAAACTTATGGGTTTTGCCGTTTCCTAGGAGATTATTAGTTATGATAACGGCTTCGTCTTCATGGCTTATATAGCCTTGTTTATTTCTTTCTTCACTACGATTGGTTTGTCTTTAGGTTCTTTCCTTACAAACTACACCCCTTCAGGTGTTTCACTTCCTTTCCTATATTCACGGAATAATTTCTACTTTTCGGTGGACACATTACATCAAAATTCTGGCTCCGATCACCACTTAAACCTATTAGGTTATCCGGCACCATAAACTGAAATTTTAAATTACAGTTCACCATGCTAATTCAGATGTATGAATTTCGTTCAGTGATAATGCTTATGTATTTTGGTTATTATATATTTTTGTTTGCCTGCAGCCCTGATGAAGTCCATGACGTGATATAGTCAGGACGAAACACGTGTTGGCTGACAGGGGGCTCACATCGAAGAAGCTCTTTCAAAGAATAAAAGACAAGACTTGAACAACTGAAAATAATTTGGAAAAATATTCTTTTTTGTTGTGCACTATCAACATTACTTGGACTTTACTTTAGAACCCTATTGCTCGGTTTCCAAATTGTTGATGGTGCAGAGGTGGTGTTGCACTGTCTGCTTGCAGGATATATTGTTAAGTGACCTCACATTACATGCCGTATTTGGAGAGCACGAGGAGGCATCCGTTGATATTGGTTTTATTTCACCAACGATTGACACCTAAAAGAAAGCATCAATAGTTGAAAGCGTGCAACTTAAAGCTGCTTCCATTCTCATAAAACAGAGCAATTACAGCATGTTTATCTCTTTAATCGTATCCAAATAATCACGCTGTCAAAAGCACAATGTAAATAGGTTGATCCTACTGTTGGCTGTCTTCTTAAACTACACTTCCATTTAGTAAGTATATTATTTAAGGTTTGGTCATTTGAGCTAATAAAACCAAAAATGTTCTAGGATGAAAAGCAACATAGCCTCTAGCTGAAAGAGCACTTGTGAAACCAGAGACAGTGGAAAACAAGATAAGGGCATGATTTGGAGCCCACAGCTGAGCGTGTTTGGAAAGCCAAAACAAGCCCAGGCAAAAGTAGTGCGCTGAAACTAACTTACATGGCCGATGGTGAAGTGATCCATGTAACAGGGCCAGTCTCCAGGGTCTCACAAAAATAGAAAAAGGAGGGATAAATGTAAACTATTCACCAAAAAAAGCAAAGGAATTTTGGCACATGAAGGAACAAATTGGAATGGATGGGCGTGCTGAAAGCCCATACAGTAGATACAGCATGTTTCGAGGGACAGAGTATGTGCTGCCTAGGCGAGACCTAAATAGTTGATGCTTCCTGTCAGGGGGGCTCACATCAGTCTAGTTCTCAGAGACTATCTATGTTTTACCTTGTGCTCTGGTGCAGGAGCCACTGTCAGAAACTGGATTACTGACTATTTAAACAGCATGAAATGACCTACAAACTAATAACAAAGCTTGTTTTAATGAGGACTCCTGAGCTTACCCCTGGTAACAGGCTTCCTTCAGAGAAAATGTCTGTAAAATATGCTAGCAGTTTCACAAAAAAATTAAAATTGAGAACAAAACACATACAATTCCCAAATACATTTGTTTTACAGAAGGAAAATATAATGCTTAAAGCTACACCAAAACAATAAAAATATGTTGAGAAGACCAAGAGGAATGAGTTTTTTTTTAAAGCGTCCACTTCCAAACTATGTCTTCCACATCAGGGTACCCCGAGCGTCCTTGGGAGGCAGCTTCGGCTCCAGGCAACACAAAGGCCACCTGCACTTTTCTGAGGCTCACACAGGCAGGGAGGTCTTTGCTACTGCACACTTTCCTCCATGCAATGGAGCTGCCGGCTCCCTCACGTCATCCTGGTAATGATGCCGGAGTGGGGACCCTCCACTGGGCCTGCTGACCAGGGTCAGCAGCCGGGCTGAGACATCTTCTCGCTTCCAAAGATTTGTATCTGAAGTTCATGAGTTGAAAGGAGTAAGATGTGAAGACCTTTGGACCAAAATCCCTGGCTGAAAGCACGAATAAAACCAACCTTTGACTACTGAGCTGAGATTGTCTATTAGTGAAACTCTTGTTCGACAGATGCTGCACTCAGGGAGTGACCTGGAACCCGAGGTGCGGGATTCACAACAAGTGAGTAACACCAAAATTGAGACTTGCACCAATAGAAAGGGTACTCTAAAGCGTGCAACCTGCTCACAATATGAGAGACTGTGCAGAAAAGTGTGAGGTTCACACCAATAAGAATATGTATCATGGTGTGGGGCTCAAATGATATCAATACGGCTATGCCTCAAAGAGTGTGAGTACAAACATTGAGTGAGTGTGTCCTCCAAGAAGTGGAACTTGCAAAGAATCGGTGACACTTTGCACCAAGAAGGGTTTCTGACGCCCAGTGAGTAAGTCTTTGCCCAAAGTTGTGACGCTTACACACAGTTAGTAGCCCTGGACTTCACTTTTCCATCATCTCTCAGCCTCTTGTGCTCCCCACTCATGTACCGGAAGGACACAAGTAAGATTTCTTTAGTCCCAAGCCCAATACGCCCTCTTCAAAGAATGAGTCTTTCCTCTAATCCTCTAATCCTCAAATCGCACTTCACTGTACACCTTTTTATCCTCTCCACTACCACTGATGACATCACCTTGTGGATGGCCTAGCGGCAGCCATCTTGGCTCCAGTCAGTCACACTCCATGCAAGAGCTTGCCTGGTCATCGGACTTCACACTCATGACAACATCATACGAGGATCAGCCTGTGTTGTGTTGTGTTATGTCATGTTATGTTATTAATACTTCCAGATTTCTCATCTATCGAAGTTTCAGGGCACTAAACAAGGACCATCAACAAAACACCACATCAAACTTTGCTGAATTAAGATGGAGGAAACACCCTTGTTTGAGTGACTACCTGAATTTGCTCAGCATGGGTCCATGTGGAGGTGCAAGATTATTGCATGGCTTTGTTGGACCAGCAGGGAAGACTCACGACAGTGCTGTCGAATGGTACCTCAACCGATGTCACTCTGGCCAATGTACCACCTGCATGTAGCATCAGTGACCTCTGGCACCTGTTGGCAAGTGCCTTCTGTACCTTCATTCGTGCTTCACTAGTGCATTTTTTCACAGTGGTAACCATTGTGGAGACTGGAGCATGGCACATCCACTCTCTTGTGCATGAGGCAAGCATTGTGCCGCAGCATTTTGAACCAGATGCAGACGGTTCAATACTGATGCTCTTGAACAATTATTACTGACACAGTGAAGCCCAGAGCGAATGATGACGGTGACTAAGATCATATGACGATGGGGCTTAAGGATGGCAAAATCCTTCATAGTGCCCACTGGTGAAAACAGCAGGAGCTAGAAATAGGAGAGGTCTAGTCAAGACAACAATCTGAGTCTTGAGACCAAAATTCTGGACTGATTTATCTGGGCGAGATCTAGTGCCCATGCTTGGTTGCCATGTAAGTGACCGCCACAAGGGGGCGCCAGGAGCAGTCAGCAGCAACTCGGTCTTGGTGGGTTCATGATTTAGAAAATCTGCTGACATCCTCCATCTGACCACAGTCAAGATTGATGTGAGATGCGAGGACTGACAACTATGAATGGACGTGTCCCCTCTTTAGTCATATCAGACATCAGGTGTGTGTTAGCAGATAAATGGCAGAAGGGGCAGGATGGGACACTGTGGGGCACCCCACTTAAGATAATGAGTGATGGAGGAGAAACCTGGCACACATCAAGTTCAAAACTCTCTGCAAACTTTCTCTCTCTGAAGACACTTGCACCACCCTCAGCACAAGCCTGACACTATTATAAATCCTCAAAGCAAAACAAGCAAAACATGTTCTCTCTGCCTTTACTCCCATCTGAGACAGGTCCACCTCTCATGACCTTCAGGATAGGACTCAAGATTCTTCCCTACTCCTCTCCCCCTCTTTCCTCCTCCTAAACTTGAATCCCTTTGGACTACATATTTGCTGTAGGTACTGGCCAGCAGGTCAGCGCATTAAACACACCTTGCTGATATTTGGTGGCAGGGCACAAAATCTTATGACAGCAGGGCCAACTCACCCGCTCATCCTCTTGAAGTCAACAGATTGAGTGCCATTAATCTGGGTAATGATAATGCCTGTTAGAAATGGCATAAAGAGTGGGCTACAAAACAAGTTATCACCATAATATACCCTCACCCCTGCTTAGTAATGCTCAGTTACCTAGTAACAAACCGGTAGCATGGCATGTGGCAAGAGATGGTGTAGGATAAGTCAGTGTTGGAACTGGCACTTTCTGGTTGGCTGAGGCAGTGCCCTAGCCAGGCAGAATCTATCACTCCCATCAGGGGTGGGTGGTTACACTCACCGTATAACCTGAGCTCACCCTTGCATAGCTTGGCACTGAGCAGTAAGGCTTATCTCAGAGGCAATATGTAAATCACTGGCACAGTCCTCTTACACAATAAACACTCTGAGCATCACAAAAAAGACTTCACACATGGTGTATTTAAATAAAGTTTGTATTCAACACACATTATTTGACACAGCATGAACATTAAGTATTTCTGGGCATAAATCCCATTTGGAACTATCACTAGCAGCACTAGGCCCAACCGTGTTAAAATGACATCAGTAGTACGCACACTTTGGAAAGATCATAATTTACTCCCCAGCACCCTTACGGGGTGTGAAACAATGTTAGAACTAGGCCCACCCTGGCAATTATTACAAATCAATACCACACAGATTACAATGATATAAATAATGTGCACATACAGATAATTATGACACTTTTAAACAGCACAGTGGGCCAAGGCTGCCTGGGTAGAAACCAATGCCAAATGTAGTATTCTTTTGGTGAGGAATCAACGTATAAGCAACATTGCTGTTCAGTGTAATAAATAACAGGCGGTCCTCAGGCAGTCACTGCCACACACTCACTCAGCACCGAAACGTGGTGCAACAGATATCAGACAGGTCCGTACGGAGCGCGCTCGTACACACACGCAACGTAAAGCGGTGCAAATGATATCTGCCAGGCGATAATACAAATGCAGACCCCATGGCCCAAGTCCTTCTCCACCTTTCAGCTAACCCCTACTTCCCAACACCCACGAGTTGGACATAAAAAACCCTACCTGTGATAATAGACCACTTGAGGCCGGAGTCACACTTAGTCAGGGTCCCAGGGATGAAAGTGGGGGCAGGTAGCACGAATAATTAATGAGCAGTTGACAAATTGGTGGTTTGACCACCACTCGGGAAGTTCACCCACGGGATGTGGAGCAGATGCGGGCAGAGGGCGAAAGTTATTCAACCAAAGGGTTCCACAGTTTGCCTTCTTGCATGAGCCCAGTTCTGCGAAGCTCAGAGGGGGTCACGCACTCTCTTGAACCCTCTTCCAATTTCTCACAGAGGCATTCCTCAGCCCAGTCATTTACTCTCACCACCCAGGCCCAGTTCGGGCAATATTACCTGGCAACACAAAGTCATCAAGCCGGGTGAGGAGAAGGCAGTTGATCCGCAGCACTGAGGCCACAAAAGGAACAATCGCTGAATGGGGTGTTAAGCAGGGGAGCCTCTCGGGAGAAGGAGGCACCCTGTCAGGCACATGTCGATCAAAGTAGTACCAGGGCAATCCAGGCACAATGGAACATGAATCCGCTCCTCCGCACCTCCCTGGAAATGAGGCACAACGTATGGTGCGCGTTGATACGAGTAGCACCAGACAGTTCCAGTCACACACAATGAAGAGTCACAAACTCAGTACCTCCCTGGAAATGAGGCACAACGTCTGGTGCACGTTGATCTGAGTTGCACTAGACAGTTCCAGTCACTCACAACAAAGAGTTGCAAATTCTGTACCTCCCTGGAAATGAGGTACAACATCCGCTGTGCATTGATAATGGGTCGCACCCGACAATACGGTTCACACACAATTAAGAGTTGCAAATTCCGTACCTCAGTGGAAATGAGGCACAACGCCTGGTGCGCGTTGATACGGGTCGCACCAGACAATTCTGGTCACACACACAGATGCAAGTTTACCAGTGCCACACGAGGTATAATGAGGCACTACTACGGATACACCTTCCCTCTGAGGGTCATAACCTGTCAATCAGACACCTCATGCAATGAGCATTCAGTCGGCGTGTCACACAAGAGAGATGTACATGATCAACAAAGTGGGCCACTCTGGATCCGGCAACCGGCGAATCCGCTCACCACCAACAATACGCTTATGCTTGTTGAGGCCCCCATGATGCAGGGGCCACACTCCTTGGATGTGGACAGTACTGTGGGGCTTCGCACTAGGCATTCCAGTCTCCAGATACAATACTTATTTCCAGCTCACGCCACGCTACCAGTTGGGATCCAGCAGATGATGTGGGCACTTAAGAGGGCACCGCTGTCCAGGTGTCACAAGCAGACGGTGTGGGTCCCTCGTGGGAGGTCTTTGATGTCCCTGAGACCTCCACTTGAAAACAGGGGGCAAGCCAACAAGCACTTGGAGAGCACACTTCAGGGTGCAAGACTGCAGCATGTAGTCAGCCCAGGCCAGCCACTATTCTGGAAAGGTGCACGGTCCCTTCCAGTGGCTGCAATACTCCTTGTGCACAACAGATTCCAAGTCGTTGATTAATTGAAGAACGCCACATGAAGCAGCTAGCAGTGCCGGATCCTCAGTTTAGTGGCCCAATTGATTATGGGTATTTTAAGAAAATTTGGAAAGGCTTTTGAAATATTGACTGCAGTCATCTTAAGCCAAGTGATAGCAGATTTTCCACAACAAGAGTTTCTACAATTACGAGCACTGTAACTTCTCTACATCTAAGGCCAGCGAAGGAATAATAAAGGCATATTATCGAACATACACATACTGCCTCTAGACCGATATCCAAAAGGGCTCCACAGTAGTCTGTGGCAAAAAATCACAAGGGACTTTCCTTGCCCTAGAAGAATTATTTGCCTCAGTATCCGCATGAGCACCAGAGTACAACTTTAAAGGCATACTACAATGATTGGCTTCACGTACGTGTGATGAGAGTCTAATCTTGGTCTAGATAAAGATGGTATAATTTGGACAACACCATCGAAACGCGTCGACGCCTTGGTACACAATTCGTGTTGGTGGCTGGTACAATAGATATTGAACGATTGCCAAAATATTTGGTTCCAGTCCTAACGTTGTATATACACAAATGTGTTTTTTTTATGACAAAATGCATTGTCTTGTTTTACTCTTTGTCTTAAATGTTATTTGTCTGATTGGTTGATATTGTATGTGGTGGCAAGTTTTCTTGCTACATGCTGCTATAACATTGGTGCTTCATTATATGTACATGAAATTGATGTGATTTAATACTTTGTATTTTTAACTTAATTTTTAACTTTAATAAATGTTTTTTAACGATTTTAATAAAAAGACATGTATAATTTCTACTACTGACGTATTTCTGGTTTACTGGTTTTGAGCTGATAACTAGACTCTATTGTGTATATCGGATTCTGTATTATGTGGCTTGGTGATTGACTTTGAGTGGTGTTTAGTATTAGACTGACCAAAGAAAGTCTTGTTATTAGAACCCAATTCCTTTGGTGATAAGGGGTTGCTCTTTGTGTCTTCTGATTATATGTAGGTGTTGCATACATTATAAATTAAAGGTATACATTTAGAAATTTGCATTTTTGTCTACTTAAACTTTTGTTTGTAACTAAAGAATACATAACGATAGATTAATTTAAATTTAAGTTATAACTATAACTAAATAATTTCTAATGTTTGTGTATTTTAAGTTGTGCTTGTATAGAAAGAATAAATAAAGTTTCCTAACTATAACAAAGGTTTAACCTTTGTTTTTTCCCATTGGATATATGTATGGCACTATAGCCTGCCGCAGAGGACCGTACTGGCTGTTAAAGGTCGTGAACCCTAGTTATAGGGCCAAGCTGCAGACGAGGGCCTATAACAAGAGAGAGGGACTTTAATAACTGGTTTAGCCCTAAGCAGAAATCCTATGAGTCTATTTGAAAATCCCACTTTTGGAGGTTTACAGTGTATCTGAAAATTGTCATTCTGGATCTTTCACAATGTCCCTGAGCTCAAGGAGAAGTAAGCAGCGGCGGCCGCTCTATTAGAGCGGAGGAGCGCCGCTTCCCCCCGACCACCACCAGCAAATTAAACAACAATAAAATGGGTTTTAAACCCGTTTTATTCTCGTTTTCTTTTAATCCTCTGGACCCACCCCAGGACTCTGACGAGTCTATGGGGCAGGTCCAGGGGATGACACTGCTGGTGGGGGAGTGGTGGGCACTCCCTTCACTGCGCATAAGGTGTTTGGCCGGCAGTCTCAGACAGGCCCAATCCTCATGCGCAGTGAAGCTCTGTCCAGCCTCAGCTGTGTTGCTGGGGCTGGAAAGAGCAGGCACCGGCTCCCAGTCTGCCCGGGAGCGCAAGCTGCCGGTGCTCAGGCCAATCCGACGCTGCCTTCCTTCAGCGTCAGGATTGGCCCCAATGCATTCGGGGAGCCTGTGCCCCGAACCAGGAAGAGCGCGATGCAGCGGGAGAAAGCGGCGGCGTGAAGTTAACGTTTTTTTGTATTTTTTTGTATAAGGGTGCCAGCACATAGGTTTTCAGGCAGAAATAAAGCTTGTCTGGTGGTCATTTCAATCTACATTCTGTCACTGGCAAGAGAAAAGCAGGACCTTCTCACCATTACAGCAGAAAGTAGGCCCATGAGGCACAAACAGGACACTGAAAATTTAGGGTGTGAGAAATGTTAAGTGAGGTCCATGCCATCAGCTGAGGTCAAAAAGAGATTTAATCAGCATCCTTGTATCCACTAGGACTGTGACACACAGGGCTTAATTTGTGCTAGTTTTTGTTGTTGTTTAGCAGCGGAACTTCTTAATCTCGGTCCTGTTAAATGACAATCCACCACATGATGGCACTGTCTGCCTATTTTCAGCAAAGCACATGCACTATGTGCTACACACCAGTACCAGCAGTGCATCCAGGCCATTGGTACTGGCATTTTGCTGCACTGACATCAGCAGTGGGTGGTGCAAACTACAGTTGCATCCTTAGTGATAACATGTTCCCAGACACTAATTTTTGTTACAAATTAAGCATTTGGGGCAACCCTGCTCAAGTTTAGGGAAGAGCTGAAGGCACACCTCTTTAAGAACACTACATCATGACGCAGCATTAGTCCACTTACCCTCTCAGAATCCCACTACCTTTTCAATCATTTTTGACTGTATCTTTGCCTTTGACCCTGTACAGTACTCCGCTGCCTTTCAGCTAGGCTTTGGCTGTACAAATATCTCATAAATGCTTACAGACGTAAAACGTAAAATATTCTGGAGTACAGCACGGTAAACACCTATTCAGCAAATTCCCTCCTAGTACTGAGCAACAGTGAAACTTTCTGGTTCTTTCCTTGAGGAATTGCTCCACCAAGACAGAGACCTCTGGAGAATCCATTTGCATTGTAAACCTATGAGTGACGTTTCCCATGATCAGCCACCTGAGCATCATGTGAGTGGTCTGTAGAGTGACGTGTGTGCAAAACAGGTGTGGGATAAAGCTCTTTGAAGTTCAGGCAGCAGCAAAGCATTCACACTCACTGGTTGTGCACTACTGTTCTCCTAGTGATAAAAGCCAATGAGTGCCCTTCTGCCCTCTAATTCAACGAGCAAACACTAGCACATCCCAGGGGCAGCTACATCGCTTAGGCTATGGTGCCCTGAGTGACCGTGATTGGTTGTTTCCACCACAAGGGCAGAACGAAGGGTCTCCCTATGAACTCTCCAAGACCTTTTAGCAACCCAAGGCCAACATGTTTTTTGGGGACTAGTAGCCTGGAAGCTTTGCAAAAAGAGAATCATACCTCTTTGTCTTCTCTGGGGGTGCACAAAGTATACGCAGAAGGACCAAATCCATGCCAAGCTTCCAGGGTACCCACGGGCACGTAAATGAGCTACATTTTGACTCACTGTATTTAAATGAATCTTGTGTTGATATCCTGAAAGTCTGGCCTGAGTATGGCCTAGCTGGGCCTTTGTTGGACACTCTTGATATAGTCCCTCAGAGTGGAAGTGGGTAGAAGGAGCTGTTGGAACCCCTGAAGTGGTCTGCCCAAGGGTTGTCTTAGGTAACCCAACTCAGGTCTGGATAATCCACACAGAATCTCAGGTTGTACCAGCTTTTGAAACCAGAACCACTGGGCTGAACCAGGGACTACCAGCGGGCCTAGTCATCCTCAGGCCCAACGCTGAACTAACTCATCCTTGATGCTAAGATGTGGGGCAGGAGGTGGAGTGAAGGTCAGACGGAGCACCGCATCTTTCTCAGTGTAGGAGCGATGCCTGTCTCCTTGAGCCGCAAAGGGATATCGATGAGCAGTGATGGGCAGGAGCAGCTACAATGATCTACAATGATCTACAATGACAGGGGCACAGCCAGGCAGAGTGCCCTGCAGCTGCAAGAAAACCTGCCTGAAATGCCCCAGTGTCTGACTTATGGTAATGCAGTCAAAAGAAACTGGCGCGTGTATTGACCATATTACAATGTGAAATGTCGCCTTTGATATTTTGCATATATTTTAGTCCAAAATGTGTCACAACATCTATTTTTGGTGTGTGGACGCATTCGCTGTGGGTAAAGAACAAATTCATGAGTGATGGGAACAAGAGCTGTTGGGTTTGTAGCGCTCTTCCAGTGATCCAGCAATAGATTTTGTGCCCGAATGGAGTCTTAATTGCGTGACGTGGCATAATGGCGTAATCTCAGGCATTTGGTGTAATAATTGTACTGTGAAATTATGTGAAAGTATGCAGGCATAAATTAAGTTTCACCTGGGCCTACCTGCATACCTGCCACCTTGAGCAAAATTTCCACTGTGTGAGGGGGGGACAGGGCCTTAGAAGGGGGGTCTCATGTGAGCTTCCCCTGTTCTCCATGCAGGCTGCATTACTGTCTGCATGGAGATCATTACCACCCCTCCAGCCCCTG
Organism: Triturus cristatus; assembly: GCF_964204655.1. Classification (NCBI taxonomy): domain Eukaryota; kingdom Metazoa; phylum Chordata; class Amphibia; order Caudata; family Salamandridae; genus Triturus; species Triturus cristatus. Next base: position 127,782,967 of record NC_140594.1, read on the forward strand.
GCTCGCTCAGACCAATCGCAATGCTGCATTGCAGCGTATTGCTTGGCTGCGGGGAGTGTGGAAGCCCTAGCGCTTTGTGTTTCCCCAAAGAAGGAAGAGGACGCAGGAGAGGCGGCGGCGGCCGGCCAGCTGGCTGGCCGGGAGGTAAATGGTTTGTTTGTTGTTTTTTTTTACCCGATGCCACCGTGTGATATCAGCTCCTCACCGGGTGACCGTGTGATGGGAGCCGATATCGTGTGTCACACGGTGGCACCGTGTGAGTTGGCAGGTCTGTATCTGTATACACAATTGAACGAGCAGGTACTGATGGAATGTAGAGTAGGGGCAGAGCTTATGGTAGTGGGGACTCTAGGTATTTTCAGACGAGACTTTGGTAAAATTTGGGATCACATGTTTCAGTTTGTTTACTTTTTCAATAGCCTCGTTTTAACCCCAGGGTTTTGCTATTGTCCAGCTAAATTTTTCAGTAAATAGTAATTTCTCTAGAGCTGGAACCTGTGAAGTATAGGTTACGCCCATACCTCTGTGCTAAGACATCTACCTATAGCTTTCGGAGAGGGATTAAAACTTGGGTCCTCCAGGCTGTACAGATTTCTCTACAGTTGGGGTAATAACCCACGGTGCTATCTCACATGGACTGAGACCTGTCACCTGCATATTAGTCTGTACTATGCACATTAATCCCATGTAGCTAGTCACTCAACACTTTAGCCTGTAACACAAATACACTGTTAATCCTTCTGCTAATTTTTTAAATATTTACATGTTTTCCTTTTTCTCATTCTCTGCACATCTTTTTGATTTCTAGTTCCTTTTTCTTCAACAGGCTGCATTTATTTAACCTTTTTAAGAAGATGTGGCTGGGTGTCCAAATAAAAGTGGGCCCCATTAGCAAATCAGATAGATTAAACAAAAGTGGCCAACATTTGCAGACCAGGGCAGTTTTGAACTTGTAAAGATACGCTGTACAGGTGTTTTGCAATGTATGGGAGACTGCATGTATTTGTGCCTCCTGCAGATAATGTTTGTGGTAATAGAGAAATGTAGGGTAAACCCGGCACACCAGACCGTAAAACAGACCCAGAGGCAGCCAAAAAACTGGCTCATACTGTGACCTGTCCGACCAGTCCTTCTGCCACTGCCAGATTGCCCTATAGGCCAGTCCGACCCTGTCTATTTTCCCTCTGCTTTTTCTGTACCTTATTCACAATTTCATTCATTTGATAACTTTATTTCGGTCAAGGACCATAAAAGCACAGAGTAAATTACAAGAAAAATTGCACATTTCATTAAAACAATAAATAGAGTCAAGTTAATACAATGATTAAAAATGAATTAAACTAGTGTTATCAAGAAAGCTAATTTTGATAAAAAGACAAAACATTTTTAAAGAAAGCTTTCCTTCTACGCCAAAAACCATGTAAAAAACGGGACATAGCAAAGACAATTGGGGGGTGAGTGTCATATATTAAGACCCTGCATGCATGCATGCAGTGTCTAAACCCTAGGTTCTTGCATAAGGGGATGAGCCACTTTTTCCTTATTAAGTGGTATGCGGGGCAGAAAAACAGGACATGGCATATATCTTCTAGGTTGTAGTTGCAAGCCGGACAGGCTGCATTTTCTGATCTTGCCCATTTGTGAGTGAATGCCCTGAGCGGTAAGGTACCGTGCCTTAACTGCAAATAAAGCTTCCTAGCAAGAGATGGATAAATTACATCGAGGAAGACCTCTGCTCTTGTTTCTGATTTTATTAGCAGAAACTCTTTAGTGAGTTTCCCCAAGGAGCTTGAACCATGTAGAGTAAGTAATCTCAGCTGCCTTATATGGCCTGTTAAATCAGATTTGGAAGTCCTTTTACAGGCTACCTCCGTAAATTCCCAAAGATCGGTCCTACCGATCTTTGTGCTAAGATGCTTAATATGGGATAACCATGGGATGTTCTTGCTTTTAATTAGGGCCCAAACCTCCATGAATTCCTCTCTATAAGGTGCCAGTCCAGGCACCGTCCAGAGCCTTTTCCAGTAGAGTAAGGGCCGAAGGGTTGCCAAATCTTCAATAGGTTCTATCCCCAGATCAAGACGTAGGGGAATGAGCGGTGTACTTACAGGCAAGCTCACAAGACTTCTCATGAAGCCCTGCTCAACCAGGGTTAATTTGGCAATGTTTTTGTGACCCCATAATTCGACCCCATACAATAAAGCAGTTCTGGCTTGCAGCCGGTATATTTCGACTACCGGGGCTGCTGGTTTGTAGACCGAGGCTCGCTGGACCTTACAGAGGCCCCCTACTATTTGAGACAACCTCAGCCATGATTTTGCGATTTGTGATCCCCAATCAAGGTTCTGGGTCAATGTGATTCCAAGATAAACAAAAGTCCTGACTCTCTCTAGAGGGGAGCCATTTAGGGTAGGATTTGGGCGGGTCTGTTTGGGAGGATTGAAGATCATGAACTTGGTCTTCTCTAAGTTAATCTCCAAGCCTCGGGCAATACAAAATGCCAGGAAACCATCCAAGATGCGCTGAATGCCCGATGATTTTTAGATAACAACAAAGTGTCATCGGCAAACATCAGAGCGGGCACTCTACCAGTAGCCAACCTAGGGGCATCGTTATTAGCTACGTCAGCCAAATGGGTAACAAGACCATTAATGTAGAGACTGAACAATGTTGGAGCCAAGACACACCCTTGGCGCACGCCCTTCCTGACGGGAAAGCGTGAAGAGAGGTCACCATGCCTCCCACACCTAACCTGGGCATAGTTACCATTATGGAATCTGGTTAAAATATTCAGCAGATAGGGTGGGAGGCCCATATCTGCGAGAACTTTCCATAATTTTCCTCTTGGGACAAGGTCGAAGGCAGCGCGCAGGTCAACAAAGATGAGGTAGAGGCTGCCACCCTCTACTCTCACCGTTTTCCAGTATAAGACCTGTAACCGGAAGATCTGGTCTATGGTTGAGATCCCAGATCTGAACCCTGCCTGTAGTGTAGTCAGAATTTTGTTTTCATCCATCCATCCCTGGATTCTGTCTAAGATAATTCTGCCCATTAATTTCTGGGTGGTGTCAATAAGGCTAATTGGTCTATAATTAGCCGGCTTTAACGGACAGCCTTTCTTAAATATGGGGACTATCTCCGCGCCCAACCAAGTGTCTGGCAAAACAGCCCTCTTAAGAATTGAGTTGAATAATACCACCAAATACGGGGCCCAAATTTTTGGTTGAGAGCGGAATAAGTCCGGGGGCATTTTGTCTAAACCAGGGGCTTTATTGGACAGGAGCCTTAATATTGCAGTCTCTACTTCTTTGAGAGTGATAGCCACAGGGAGTTCTGGCATAGGAGTGCCCACACCCACCAAGGATGGACACAACTGGCGCTCTTGTTGGGGCTCGGGGATAGGGAGGGGGGGACGAGTCTCAATATCACGTATAATAGGGTCACTTCCTCTCATCGGTCTGCACTCCAGAGGTGTGTCAGTAGAAAGGGGGTCGTCCGAGTCCCCGTACAGTTCCCCAAAATGGATTTCCCACACTTGTGGAGCTATGTTTGCAGTGGGGGGCAAAGCTGCCCTCGTCACAATTTCTCTTTTCATCCTTTTCAATGAACCCCATTATTTCTGTTCCACTGACCCTGCTCTGGACCAGATCAACTAACATTCAAACAGTGCAGCAAAAAACGTTTTAGGACAAAACCAAGCGTGGAGCTATGGTACAAAGGTGAGTCAGGGTTGCCGTGAGTAACATTTGCACTCCAGGTACAACCTCAAATGCAAATTTTAACACAAGGGCAGCTGTCCAAATGTAAGCTACGGACGTATAATTTCTCTGCAAGTAGACAGATTACATTTAAGAATATGTTGCTATATTTCTCTTTCTCAAGAATCAAAAGAGAGAGGGAGAAGTTAAAGTTCCACTCAACTTTCCTTAAATGAACATGTAAAATCAAAAGGAGTGGAAGATTTGTTTTGAGATGGGGGGGGGGAGGGCAACACCAAAATTGTTGTGAGACCTTCAACAGTGTTGTTCTGCCAAAGGCATGTCTCCCGTTGGTGTAGTTAGTTATTGATCGTTACATTATTCGGTCTTTTCCTCTACCAGGAGGGATTGTCCCTTAAATCTGAGATCATATGGGATCCACCATGGGAGGAAAAAAAGTTTTAAAATACCTCCTATCTTTAGAAAGGCCACAGTTTATTAAGAAGATCAATGGTAGTGGCATGATTAAAAAATGTGAGTTGTGAAAAGAGAGGAATTAGGTGTCTCTCACATCTATCTCTGAAATGTTTCAGCCAACTTTGCGCCCTATGGGTCGATAGCTTTCGTCAGGGCCGAAAGGTTGTTTTATATGATCCCTTCATGAAGGCAAATTAAATCAAATGGGTCACTTTCCCTCCAATTTTTTAAGTTTTCTTTTCTTTTTGGTCATATGGGACTTTTTGTCCGTTCCTTAGTTTCTGTTTTAGAAGGTCTTCATAGGTCTGGGCAGAGGCGTGGTATTACTATTCCTATCATTAGAGAGGAGAAGCTTAGTCCTTCCGTGAGCGCTGCATGACACGTCCTCCCCAGCCTGCATCTTAGAAAGACAGGACAAAGAGTTCCATATGACCAAGAAGTGGGTCGCGCCAACCTGGTGCAGCAATGAGCCTTCATGATAATCACAGCTGCTGCGAACCGGCCGGCACGTGACATGGTAGCGGCACGTGATTATAACAGAGTGTATCCATATAGAACTGGACTGTCTCTCTCTGAGTATGCCTAATGGCGGGCAGCAGTTATATGTCATTAGTTTACTGCTGCCCGCCATTGCGCTATAATCATACTGGTGGCTGGTGAGAATGGTCACACAGTCATTGCAGAGGTAGGATAATAATGAGATGATTATTACAAACGGATCTGACTGCCTCTGGTGCGTGCTGCCAGACTCGTCTCAGCCGACAGGTCTGTGTGAATCCTGATGGTAATATTGAGAATGTTTCATTTTACAGCCTGCTCCCGGAACTCTCTGCTGGGCTCACCTCAGGGGGTGCCGAGGTGTAATATTGCTTAAATGGCAGCAGCTGAGATCCGGGCTGGCGCCTCTCATCCTTGTCAGTCAGGTCCCCCGTGAACAGAGGCTGGCTGGGCAGACTCAATGATGCACTGTGATTGATTGTGACTCGTGCGAGGCGCCTCCCAGCAAGGAGCTGTGCATTCAAGTGGCGAGCGTGCACGCTTCATGTGCCTGCAGTTACAAATGCTGTGGCTGCTATCTCAATTAGGCAGCAACAACACTGTTTTACTTTTGTACTTAGGCCGGGATGGACGGTTCGGCCGAGTTGCCTCTGCTCTTGCTCCAGCTTCGACTGTACCCCATAGTTTCAGAGCCGGCGCATGGTAAACATAAGTAATGCAGCCCCGGCAGTGCCCTCCTGGGGGCAGTGACATACATTTAATGTAGAGCCTGCCTGACTGCCTGTTACAGCTCCGCTCTGCTCACTGCTCTCCGCAGCCAGCGCTGGGCAGCGCTGCTCCAATCCGAGCTCCCTGTATCGATCCAGGTCTCAATGGTATTTACTATTGTCTCTCCTGTGATTTGAATCAGTGGCGGCTCCTCCGCTAAGGCACTGGCGCGTCGCCCCACTGCCTTTAGCAGTGAAAAGAAGGAAAAATGAAATGGAAAAATAACTTGCGTTATTATCATTTTATTTGTCCCTGCTGCGGCGTCTCGGCGGACGGGGCAGATCTGCTCTGTTCTCAGGGCAGGGGGAGGAGTGTCGAGCACTATGTAAGTGCCCATGAATGTTTGACTGGCCCTCTCAGGCTGGCCATGCATTCATGAGCACGTTGCATGTTCTCCATGCAGGCTCCATTCCATCCTGCATAGAGAACACGCCCAGGCTCTCATTCCCTAGCTGAGCCCCGCACCACGGCACTCAGACCAATCACAACACTGCATTGCAGCATTTTGATTGGCTTTGGGGAACCCGGGTCCTTCCTGCATCCTGTTTCCACAGAAGAAGCGAGAAGGAGGACGGAGGAGAAGCAGCGCTGGCCGGATGGTAAGTGATGTTTTAATTTTATCTTTTTAACCCTCTTACCCCCTCACTGCCCCACAGCTGCTTCCCGGGAGCAGCCGCCTCTAATTGAAATATACCCTACGAGTCATTTGCATCCTGCAATTCACTCTGATCAGGTACATCCAACTTTCGAGCCACAATGCACTATATTTAATTCACACCCTCACTCCTCTGCCTGAGTCTGCTGCTCACTGTTGTCAGGGTGCACTGGTGTCCCAGCAGGCAGACAGTGAGACAGTGAGTGCAACCCATACATTATTTATTTTAATTATTATTGAGTACTAAAGAAAAGTTCTAAAATATTATTACACCCCGACTGAGCCTGTAGCACAGTAACTGAGTAAATTCATCATTATTGATCAGCAGCTGAGATCCGCGCTGCGGCCTCTCAGCCCGGTTGGTCGGGTCCTATGTGGGACAGACCCTGTGTCCATTGCCAGTGCTCTTCCATTTCCAGTGGTTTACAGCAGTTTTCAGGATCTTTTTAGAGTTCTCGTCTCTCAAATGGGAGTCATTTCTGATATTTATATGTTTCCTTGGTCTTCATTGCTTGATTTTGCTTGCGAGAAAGTTTCACTCATAGTCGTTGAAATGTCCCTCACACACTGAAATTATGAAAAAGTCACAAATAGCAATTTGAAACCTTAGCAGCTATGCATTTATGGGTTCTTATTCCATCAAAATAAAGGGCTGCTTGTGAAAGGGCATACATCTCCGCACTTCTGGCTGGACAGCCTGTTCGTGGCAGGTCCAAGATTTATTTTGATGCCTATTGTAAAACAGCAGAATCAAGCAAAAGGCAGTGGAATGGAATAGTACCTGGCGAAGGTCCCAGTAGACTAGGAGCATTTGCTGAGTTGTTTGCATCCATCACTGTGTCTTTGTCTCACTGACTCCCTAGGTGTGGAGGGTCTGCCCATGCGTCGGTTCTGAGCTGAGGGGCTCCAGCGGCCTCTCACCGGTGATCCCCTATAAGGCTGAAAAGAGTTGCTTGGTGTCACTGTACAGACATGATGTACCCTAATAGTTGAGGCAGGACACTGCTCAGGGGCCAATTCAAGACAGATTAACCCATTATGGGACACCTTCTAAAAGGCACAGACCAGTTGTATTGCACCGAGAGGGATTCCCAGAGCTAATTTCCATCATTACTTTTCATTGTTTCAAAGAAAGAAAAATAAATGCAAGATCTAGACAATCCAAATAAAGAATGTAAATATATTTTAATAATGTGCTCTCAGACCTACAAATAAAGAATAATCCAGCAGTAATGCTAAAAGCCCTTCTAAATATTCCCACATTTTAAATTCTAGAGTAAATGTTCAGTGAACCGTATAACTCTGAACCAGCGGCGGCCGGCACAGGTAAGCGCGGTAGGGCGGGCGTGGTGGTGGGCGAAGCCGACAGGCGACGGAATAGGTATTATTTATTTATTTAATTATACCTATTCCGTCGTCTGTCGACTTCCCCCTCCCACTCTGCTCCCAACCCACAGTGCTTACCTGTTCCTGCCGCCGCTGCTCTGAACATTAGGGACCGGGAACTGGGACATCAGACATAAACGACCCCAATCCCCAGCCGCACCTACTTGCCCTGAAAAAAACAAATCAGGGCAAGTAGAGGCTACAGGGCTAAAGTGAGACCCAGTCAAAGTCTCATCTGGAGTACTGTGTCTGTTCAGAAGACCTGGATTACTGTGCCTAGTTCAGAAGACTTGGAGTACTGTGTCCAGTTCAGAAAACCTGTAGTACTGCGTCTAGTTCAGAAGACCTGTAGTACTGCGTCTAGTTCAGAAGAGGCCTGAAGTACTGTGTCTTTTTCAGAAGACCTGGAGTACTGTTTCTAGTTCAGAAGACCTGGAGTACTATGTTTAGTTCAGAAGACCTGGAGTACTGTTTCTAGTTCAGAAGACCTGGAGTACTGTGTCTAGTTCAGAAGACCTGTAGTACTGTGTCTAGTTCAGAAGACCTGGATTACTATGTTTAGTTTAGAAAACCTGGAGTACTGTGTCTATTTCAGAAGACCTGTAGTACTGTGTCTAGGTCAGAAGACCTCACCTTAAAATGGCTGAAGACACCCTAGAACAGTGTCTAGAGTTGCAAAACCCCTTCTGAAGTGCTGAAGCTAGGCCCACCCAAAGCCTCATCTGAAGTACTGCGTCTAGTTTAGAAGAGGCCTGAAGTACTGTGTCTACTTCAGAAGACCTGGAGTACTGTGTCTAGTTCGGAAGACCTGGAGTACTGTGTCTAGTTCAGAAGACCTGGAGAACTGTGTCTATTTCAGAAGACCTGGAGTACTGTGTCTATTTCAGAAGACCTGGAGTACTGTGTCTATTTCAGAAGACCTGGAGTACTTTGTCTAGTTCAGAAGACCTGGAGTACTGTGTCTAGGTCAGAAGACCTCACCTTAAAATACCTGAAGACACCCTAGAACAGTGTCTAGGGTTGCAAACCCCCCGCTGTAGTGCTGAATCTAGAACCACACAAAGTCCCACCTGGAGTACTGCGTCTACTTCAGAAGACCTGGAGTACTGTGTCTATTTAAGAAGGCCTGAAGTACTGTGTCTAGGTCAGGAGACCTCATCTTAAAAGGGTTGAAGACACCCTCCAGACAAAGCCTCATTCGGTGTACTGTGTTTAGTTCAGAAGACCTGGAGTACGGTGTCTAGTTCAGAAGACCTGGAGTACGGTGTCTAGTTCAGAAGACCTTGAGTACTGCATCTAGATGAGAAGACCTTACCTTAAAATGGCTAAAGACACCCTCAAGACAAATCTGGAGTACTGTGTCTAGTTCGGAAGACCTAGAGTACTGTGAATAGTTCATTAAACCTCATAACAAGAGAGTTGACCCTCACACAGACAAGGGCTCCTCTGGAGTATTGTGTCCAGTTCAGAAGTCCTGAAGTACTGTGTCTAGTTAAAAAGACCTCATCTTAAAATGGCTGAAGACTCCCTCCAGAGAAAGCTTCATCCAGAATACTGTGTCTAGTTCAGAAGACCTTGAGTTCTGTGTCTAGATCAGAAGACCTGGAGTACTGTGTCTAGTTCAGAAAACTTGGAATACTGTGTCTAGTTCAGAAGACCTGGAGTACTGTGTCTAGTTCAGAAGACCTGGGGAAGTGTGTCTAGTTCAGTAAACCTCATAACCAGAGAGTTGACCCTCACACAGACAAGGGCTCCTCTGGAGTATTGTTTCCAGTTCAGAAATTCTGAAGTACTGTGTTTAGTTCAGAAAACCTCATCTGGAAATGGCTGAAGACACCCTCCAGACAAAGCCTCACCCGGAGTACTGTGTCTAATTCAGAAGACCTGAAATACTGTGTCTACTTCAGAAGACCTGGAGTACTGTGTCTAGTTCAGAAGACCAGGAGTACTGTGTTTAGTTCAGAAGACCTGGAGTACTGTGTCTACTTCAGAAGACCTCACCTTAAAATGGCTGAAGACACCCTAGTATAGTGTCTTGGGTTGCAAACCCCCCTCTGAAGTGCTGAAGCTAGGCCCACCCAAAGCCTCATCTGTAATACTGCGTCTAGTTCAGAAGGACTCGCTTTAAAATGGCTACAGACAGCATCGAGATAAAGCCTCATCTAGAGTATTGTGTCTAGTGAAGGAAACCTCATACCAAGAGGGTAGACCCTCACACAGACAAGGGCTCCTCTGGAGTTCTGTGTCTAGGTCAGGAACCCTCATACCCAGAGGGCTGACCCTCACACAGAGAAGGACTCCCCTGGAGTCCTGTGTCTAGGTCAGGAACCCTCATACCTAGAGGGTTGACCCTCACACAGACAAGGGCTCTTCTAGAGTCCTGTGTCTAGTTCAGGAACTCTCATACCCAGAGGGTAGACCCTCACACAGACAAGGGCACCTATGGAGTCCTGTGTCTAGGTCAGGAAACTTCTTACCCAGCGGGTTGGCGCTCACACAGACAAGGGCTCCCCTGGAGTTCTGTGTCTAGGTCAGGAACCCTCATGCCCAGAGGGTTGACCCTCACACAGACAAGGGCTCTTCTAGAGTCTTGTGTCTAGTTCAGGAACCCTCATACCCAGAGGGTTGACCCTCACACAGACAAGGGCTCTTCTAGAGTCCTGTGTCTAGTTCAGGAACTCTCATACCCAGAGGGCTAGCCCTCACACAGACAAGGGCACCTCTGGACCGAGACGTCACAGCCACAGAAAGTTAATGACAGTCCGGAGCCCGTTCAAAAGCTGCAGATGAATATGGCTCCGGGGTGAACTACAAGTCCCATGAAGCATGCGGAAGGATGCAAACCTGCACAGAGTGGGGAGTATGAGAGGGGAAGATGACAAGACTCTGAAATTCATAAAATGTAAGAAATACATCACACCAGGCAGCAAATCCTTCTAGAAGTAAAGGTCACGGTATGAGTCGGGCGGGGGTAGGAGAGGGAGGGGCTGATGGCTATTTTTAGCTTCTTTCTTGCACAGAAAGGGCAATGAAGAACCTGCCAGCAGACGAGGAAGACGAGCCAGTAAATGAATTCAAACATGTCTGGTCTGCGCGTGAAGTGAGGGCGGGGAACAGGCGGGCTCGATGGGCGGGGCTACTCTGTACCCCAGGTTCTACTCTTGTATGTTACACACAGAGTCTCGCAGGAACATTGCAAGCCAATACGTGATACATGCAGCACAGCAGGAGACAGCACACACAGAGCCTCGCCCAGAGAATTTACAAAACACGTTTAACTCGCAAACATGACCTACAGGCCTGTTCAGTGCGCACAACGCGGCCATCATTCCTTTGCGTGAAGCACACAGAGCTTCATGGAAAGCCTTCGTGCACACTGCATGCACAGAGAACTGCACATCACCCCAGCACTGCTCTGGCCACAAACCATCTACATGCCATGTAAACAGAGAGCCACATTTACTAATAAAGAGAACTTTTCTGACAACTTTATGCCTGGCCTGAGGCTGCGTCATTTTTTGGAGCAAAGCCCAGTCCACTCTTTTTGGTAGATAGGACTCTGTGCCAAAAACCATGGATGGTTGCATGGGAACGCCCATGTGCCACCCCTGGCATGCCCTTTGAATCTAAGAAGCGCAAAGTAGCACAGAGCTTCACACACATCCTCTCTACAGGCTAAATGTACAGAGCTTCACACACACCCTCTCTACAGGATAAATGTACAGAGCTTCACACACACCTTGTCTACAGTCTACATGACCAGAGCTTCACACACACCATCTCTACAATCTAAATGTACAGAGTTTTCACCCAAACCATCTCTACGAACTAAGGGCTGGATTTATCAGTGGATTGCGTTGCCCTTGCGTCATAGATGGTGTTGCAAGGGCAGCGCAATCCTTAAATCAGATTAACTAATCAGCACAAGGCCTCCTTTTACGGCCGTGCATTGCTTGATAAAACTTGATAAATACAGCGCAGGCTGCTGCCTTCCGTTCATCTGCCCTGGGAAGGCATTCCCTGGGTGCAGCGTGGGTGTGCCCACGCTCCACCCAGGGATTCTGGAGCATTCTCAGATTTACCACGATTAGTAAACCTGGGAATGCGTCAAAATGCTATGCCTTCCTGATAGAGGCGCAACTAGTAGTATGTAGTAACATTAAACAGCCATATATTTTTGACATCGACATATCCTAAGGTTTCTATCTCTGAGGGTCAGACCTCCAGTACCCTAACTAGCTGGCCAGGAGGTACTCGAGCCGAACATTATGTTTGTCAGCTGGTTATGATTTTGTTCACAGACATGGCGATTCCCTCCAGTGTCCTTGTCAAGGCCCGAGCCCCAGCTTTGCTCTTATGGGTCTTCTGAGCATTAAGGCACCGAACCAGCTTTGGGACACACAGGCACAAACAGGGTGCAGTGCATATGGGACATTTGGAAAGAATTGAAAGAGGAATGTGGGGTTAGGCCATCTATTGTTGCTTGCACGCATCACCCCTAAACTCAATGGAAACATTATGCAATCCTATATTTTGAACACCTACACATCTTAATGTTTCTATTGCTAGGTGCCACACCTTCCTGGCCCTGATTGGCTGTCAGATTTTTAGCATTTCTTTTCCAAAACAAGGATATTTTCTCCAATCTTCCTCCAGCAGACACATGTTCTTTACCAAGGCGGGACCCTCAGCCTTGGCCCTCTGGATCCCCTGAGTGTGAGGGTGCCAGGCATGTCTGGGTTTTCTCTGAGTTCATGGGTCCCACAGGAGATAGACTGGACCCAGTGCATTCAGGAAATTTCGAAGACAAAGGAAAGCAAAATGCCAATTTATGGTACCTGTCTTTCGGTCATAGGTGTCACTCCTAGGGCTACACGTAAACCTGGTCCCCTGATGGAAGCTGCAGAGGCAACCTTTAAAAGATAATTACACAGAGAGCTTCACAGGAAGCTCAACTGCATGTCCAGCAGCCAGAGCCTCACTGAGAACATGCACACAGTAAACACTGAGGAATCCAAGTGAGAGAGTCCCCCCTACAGTCGCCACCTGGTCAGTATTTTACAACATTTATAAAGGCCGGCAGGAATAATACGAAAAACAGCCAGAAGCATATTTTACCCCTTTGATAAACCCCCAAATACAAAAATACATCGCTCAAAAATAGTTTAGACTTTTCTCACGCAGAGACAGAATTGCCAGGTTAAACGAGAACACCTTTGTACTAAAAATTCCTATTCAGTTAGTAACGGTTGTCCTATCCAGAATCTCAAAATAAGAATAAAAGGCCGGTGTTTTTCTCTGAGAAAGTCTGGGTCCACATTGTCACACAGAAGGATCCACGCTCATTTTGAGGCAGGCGGTCGGGTCGGATAAAGCTTATAAACGAATTCTTCGAATTCAATGATTAGCCTCCAGAGGGCGCCTCAGCACCACAAATGAATTTTATACGCGCAGGCAGGGCAATTTATGCCTGGCTCAGGCAGAGATGCACACACGAACGACGGAACGTGTTATAGACGGGCGCATGAAGGATGTACAAAGTCTGACCTTGAAATCTTTACACAAGGTCCTTGTATATCTTGGGCTAAACATTTAAGGGCAGCATTCGTTTACGAAGTATTACTGGGAGTTAGTGTGGTGAGTAAGATTGACAAGGAAACTTTTCTGCTTTACGTTACAATGTTTATTTTTTTTACTCAACGTAACATTTCATTCGACATTAGCTATCTTTTGAGCTAGCCTACTGTCGAAGCATAGTTATCCCACACCAAGAAACCCAAAACTGGGCAACACTTGTCGGTGATTGTTAAACACCTAGGAGAGCTATTGGCATGTTTATTTTCGCACTGCCCTTAGGCTGTGCATAACATTAGACTGGGATATTTCAAGGAATTAGTGTTAAAAGATGGGTGTGCCTCAGTGGACACCCATTTTCACCTAAATATCCAACATCCATAAAAGGGTTTGTCTCTTTTTCCACTTATTTTGCTAGTAAAACGATTTGCAAATCAACTGATTGCACGGAGATGTCCATGTCAAAGGAGTTTTGCAATAAAACTCGCTAGCGGTATGGCTGGACAAAAATTTGAACAACGTTGCAACTTTGCAAAGTGCAATATCATAAGCTTAGCCTCTTTCTGCCGGGAAAATAAAATATTTGCCCACCTCTGCAAGAATTGTGACTCTTTGCACCACCATGGATCTTCTGCAGGGACCCCTGGTACTAATCGGATGCTTACACTTGTGAGTTAGGTTTTAAAAAGGTGCTAATATCATGTGTGCCCATTTTGCGCAATTCTCCCGTTAAGAGCTGAGTGCAAATTGCACATGCTCCCGGATCTTGCAAAGGAAATTACCACTTTGTTGTGACTGCACATGCAAACCTGTGTGCCGGGGCACTAACACGGGCAAGGAGGTGCAAAATCCCTTTGCTCATTATTGCTCATTAGAACCATCAAAGTCATAAGTAGGTTAAAAAAACCCAGCCATATTTCTGGTACCAAGGTATATTTGCGCTTCCTATTACCACTTGGGTCTAAATGACATAGAGACTGCTTTAAAGTTTGGCGGACAGAGTATATTCTGTCAGGATGGGGGAGGCCACTACCTCCGCCATCTTGCGGGTACTCAGCATGCCACATTTAGGGGCTGATTACGAGTCTGGCGGTCCGGGGACCACCAGACTCGTGGGGGCGCAACGGTGGCAGTCTCCCCACCACCATATTATAAGTTGAGCGGTGGGACCGCCACAGCCCTGTTGCCAGGGAACCGCCGTTCCCTGGTGGTGTTGCGGCAGTGTAGGGCATCAATATGCTTGGCGGGAGTTTCCTCTCCACCAGGGTTTTCATGGCTGTTCCTTCTCCATGAAACCCTAGCGGAGAGGAAACAGAGGGGGCCTTACTGGGCCTCCTGTGCCTCTGCGCCCTGTGGATGCACACATAGGGGCACAACATGTGACCCCAGTGTGCATGCACACCAGTTCCTGCACGGCATAGACTTTTCAGTCCATGCTGTGCGGAACTGCTTTTGGCGTTCCCATTGCGGTGCCTGTTTTTAGAGGCACCGCTGTAGGAATTGTAACAGCAACAAATGATGGACAGAATGCTGAATAATTCAAACATTCTTCCCCAGTCAAGAGATCTAGGTTAAATCCATCGTTTTTTTGCCCACTACACCACCCCAGTTTGGACCCAGCCATGGTCAAATCAATCTTGACCCTGTGCCTCATGGGAACAGTCCAGACCGAACCGCCAAGCCAGGTCCTCTCCGGACCGGAAACAAGCATGTCCTAGGATGCTTGTTTTCAGTTCAGGGAGGACCTCGCCTGGCAGTTCGGGCTGGACTGTACCAATAAGGCACAGGGTCAAGACTGATTTGCATATGGCAGGGTCCAAACTGGAATGGCATGGTGAGCAAAACAACAATGGATTTAGGCCCAGATCTCTGTGCTGGGGTGAATGTATGACACTGTTCTGCATTCTGTCCATCAACTGTTCTCTTTGCGTTCGTCACCGCTGTGGGAATGCCATGAAAAAGCCCTCCAGACAGGAGGAAACTCCTAATCTGGAGGGTGGCCTCACCACGGGTTTGGCGGTGGGTGGCGGAGCGGACCCGGCACTGCACCGCAAAACCCGCAGTCGGGCCCTTACAGATGACCCCGGCACAGTTTTGACAGTCGCTGACCACATTTTTGTAATTTGTTTTTCAGAAACAAACTCCCAAGATGAGAGCTTGTTTCTGAAACACAAAAGATTAATGACTGCCTCACACTGTGAGACTCCTCCCATTACGCGGGGGTCGTTATTGCTTTTTTCCTGTCCGTTATACGTTCCAGTCAGTTTTCTCTTGGTGGTATCACTGTGTCCTGCGTCTCTGCTCCATCTCTCCTCCATCGGACCTGGGCTGGAATAGCAACCAGCAAGCACCCCCAGTTTCCCCTGATCAATCACAATGCAGCAATGCAGCGTTGTGATTGGTAAGCACCCAGGCTCCCCTTACCAATCACAATGCTGCAATGGAGCGTTGTGATTGGTCTGAGCACCGTGGTTCCGCACTCAGACGGAGACTGGGGGCCTGGGCATGTGCTCCATGCAGGCTGTAATGCAGCCGGCGTGGAGAACATGTAAAGTGTGCATGACTGTTTGGCCAGCCCCAGAGGGCCGACCAAGCATTCATGCGCACTTGGAGTGTGCAAACCACTCCTCCCCTGCTCTGCTCTGAAGGCAGAGCAGCCCCGCCCGCCCACCCGCCCACAAAGCAGCTGGAAACAATAAAATGATAATAACAAATTATTTTCATTTTATTTTTCCTTTCGTCACACTGCTTAAAAGCAGTGGGGCGACGCTCCGTCGCCCTAGCGGAGGAGCCGCCACTGGCTCCTACTCTGTTGGGCCGTCAGAGGAAGTAGTCCATCGACTGAGCCAATGGGGGTTCGGACAACAGAATACTTAAGGGTACTTGTCTCTAAATAAGGTGAGGGACTGGGAGCTCAGTGGACAGGGTACTTGTAGGAAGGTGGAATCTGACTGCATGGTTGCCCCCACTTTTTTCCTGGTGTTCTGCTGGTTTTTGACTTAGTTTGGCTGGGATCCTGCTATTCAAGACCCCAGCCTATCTGCTTTCCCCTTTAAATTGATTACCAGTACTTTAGGTACACTCCAGATTGGATTCTGGGGTACCCTTATAAGTCCCTAGTATATGGAATACTATGTACCCAGTGCATAGGTACCACAGAGGCCTACCAGGGGCTGCAGCATGTATTGTGCCACCCCTAGGAAGCCTTCGAAAGTGACACCACAGGACTGCTACAGCAGCCTGTGTAAGGTGGTGCATGCACCCCTTACTGAGATATAGGTTCACTATATCTCTCCATATCACTGCACATGTAAACCTATCAGTCACCCCATGGTAGACCTTAACAATTCTGAAGGCAGGGTGCTGGGTTTCATGTGAGAGGGTGCCCATGCATGAGCAGAGCCCCTCTGCAGCTTTGGGAACCTTTATTCCGGGGTTGTTTGTGATGCAGCCAAACTATATACTCTTAAGTGCATTATAACCTCGCGGTAAATGCTAACTTTGGAATGGCTGCATGGAAACATGTTGTGTTTGGTGCCAAACACCTTGGAATCATACCCCCACACCAGTAACTGGTGTGGGAGGTATGGTTCCACCATACTAGAGGGAGGAACATGACAGCACCTGTATACCCGGTACCAGTTTAACAGGCCCTGGCATCACAAAATGGATGCTGCCAGCCACAGACACGAGTCTGCCCTCCTGCTGCTGGACAAAACTCCGGCAGAGGAAGGCCTGGACAATAGGTTTCCTGTCACAGGAAGGTGTAACCACCTCCTAGACAGGCTTTAGTGTATTGGGGCTGGGTGGGTGCACTCCAGGAGTGCTTTGATGTCTGCACTGGGGGCACATTTGGTGTCCCTGTGCATAGTCCAGCTCAAACCGGTTGCAGGGGCTACCAGCCCCTGCTCTGGCGCGAAACTGGACAAAAGAAATGGGTGTAGCCACCCCTCTTTCTTGACCGTCCCATAGGTGGGTCCCTAGAGTTAGTCCCACCCCTTCCTTGAGTATAACTTAGAAAGGAACCCCTGGCTACAGGACTTTAGATTTACCTGGATGAAACTCTATTACATAATTCTGGAACTTCGACAATCTACAAGGTGCTAGATGACTAAAGAATCTCCCTTGGAGTAAAGGAGTTACTCCCCTGCAAGGCAGGCACCTAAGACACATCTGAACAGTTTGCATCTCCGAAGCTCCCTCCGGACTCCAAAGAATTTGCAACACAGGAGGTGGGTTCCCAGACTTCCTAGAGGCCGACCCAAGCTCCCAGCAAAGCTGAGACCCGTAGACCTCGTGGGGACTGTAGAACCAGAACCCCTGGACACTGTGCACGTTTGCAAAGTGCATATGCTTCTCGTCAATCCTTGAGGCTGTGCTTTGGGCTACTTGCAGTCCATACCCCGAGCAGTGTTTCCACTGAAGATTACTGGCCTACACTCACCGAGTGTCCCGTGGGCTGGTATTGTGTGATTCTTGTTGAGGCCCCTTCGCGATCCCTGGTCGGTCGACTGGTGGGTACCTGTGATGGCAACTCTAACTTTAATTGGACTTACCTGGTTGCTCCAGATGTGCCCTGGCTCTCTATTGCTTGGGGAGTCCCCAGGACCTTGCTGGTCCGCACCGAAGCATCTTTTCTCTTCCTGTGTGGGTTGCTGTTGCCAAGGCTTGTTGGGTTCAATCCGAGCACCGACACTGCAGCACTCGACATCCTTTGTGAGACAGATCAAATCTAGCTCCTTGTTGTCGTTGGCGCCTCCTGGTCCTCGTGGCTGCAGAGTCAAACTTCACCTCGACGCACCTGAAAAACCTGACATCAGTGGGCATTCGTCTATCGTGCCCCTGGTCTCTGGAAAATAACCCAGACTCTGTCCCCTCTGCTTTCAGGTTCTTCTGATCTTCGATCCAGGCTTGCATCACACCGGACACTTTTCTTCTTCCCGACAGCAGCACTTTGCGGCAGATCGCCATTGAAATCAACGACGATTCCCGACACCATTTGACACCTATGCACCCGGCTTCCCTGGGTGAGGTAACTCGAGTACTCTGGTGCTCCTGTGGGTTTTAGCCCTAGAACCCCCTAAGTCTAAAGGGGTTTGCTCAAAGTCCTCTCCTAAGTGTCCTTAACTTCTAAAATTCCAACTGCGACTTTCACATAGAATAGTACGGGGCTCGCGCCTGTGTTCTCACACTGCACGCGTCCCCCGTGGGTCTCTTGTGTCACTACCTTGGGGTCCCAGCGATTCTACTTTCTCTAGGCACTGTGTCTAGTCAAGTTGTGGTTCTTATACCACTTTCTTAGTATATGGTTTGGTCCCTCCTGGGCCCATTGTATATTGTGCTATTTACTGTCGTTTTAGAACTGTATTATTGTGTATCTTGAACTCTAATCTCATAAAGAGATTAGTAGTGAGTGTTTAGAAATAAATACATATAGTTTATATATACCTTGCGTGGTTCTCCTTTCATTTAGTAATTCAAGAGGTTATAATCTGGTAAACCAAGCTGCTTTACACTCCTTCAAGACTTAGCCTGAAGGCTGCTCTCCATAGCGACCACTAGGATAGCTTTCAATAAAGGTTGTCTATAAACCTATCATCAATAAGGGTTATTTGGACTGGTGCAAGGTGCCCACTATAACTGGTGGACAGCATATACCACTCCATCGCATTTCCGACAGACTCTAATTCAGAACCTTAGGTGGGCTTGTCCATCATGTTAGTGTATCCCATGCAGGCAAACCCAAAGTCAAAACACTCCTTTTCTTCCCAATGCCAGATGTACCAACCCTGTAACTCTGTACCTTCCTGTTTACCATTTACATGCACACCGCTCTGAGACGGCCAGCTGTGCCTTGCAGCGCTTTCCAAAAGCAGCTAATTTATACATAGCAATTCAATTCAGTGCTTCCTGCGTTTGGTCTCAGGTTTTGTAAAACATTATAAATTCAAAGGAAAAAACCCGGGAGGTGGAAACACTTATGCTTTCTGGCTGGGTCGAACCGCGGCAGTTAAAATGTGCCTCATACAGAGTTTATTAATGTACTTCAAGAACCCCCAATTTAGATGGGAACAAGGGTTTTAGAAGATCTCCAAAGGAGCCTTCGTGATTTTTTGTGGCAAGGGAAACCACAAGAGCAGTGAGTAAACCTTTAAAGGCGTGGGGGATGAAGGTGGTCTGGACTTTCCTAATTAATAGAATACTATAGTGCGGGCCAATTTAGGATTGTTGGAGTACAGTCTCAGAGGGGTTGGACTAACACTAGATCCACATGGACAGGGCTGCCGCTGGGAGATCTCTTTGATATTTGATCTCCATATCCACTAAATACTGACCCGAAAATGTATATTGCAGTCACACCACATGAGGAGTTGGCCTAACGGCTAGGGCGGTCAACCTCAAATCTGGGAAACAGGGTTCAAGTCTCAGCAAGGATGCGAAACATCCTGTGATTCTAGGACAAATCACTTAATCTCCCTGTGGCTGACAAAAATGAATGTGTCCTTATGTAACGCAACTGGTGCTTGTGTAAAGCGCTCTGATACCTGATACCTTTGGGTCAAGTTCACGCTATATAAAACTCCTTAAAAATAAATGCAACTTGCAAGATGTGCTAGCAAGCCTCCTTCTTGGAGGACCACTTTTAGGCAATCTCACTTACTTCTTTTCATTTAGAATTCAAATATATCCTAGTGCCTCATGGTCTGACTTTAAGCACCACCTTGTACAATATCCATGTGGCTTCTTTTTTTCAACCAGATGATACCCAACTTTTTCTGCGATTGGACGGCAACATTGAAGGTCATCGACTAGACCTCAAAGAGTGCAAATGATCTGCTGCCACTTTGGCGAATTCCAATTCCCTAAAATTAAATACTGATGTGACTGAATTGATACTCTTGGGAGAACAATCTTATGTTTTGGTGGCCCTCAGAGCTTGGACCTCCCCCAGCAATAGCCAACACTGCGCGCAACTTGTGTGTTATGTTCAACTCACAACCTTCATTCAAATGGATAAGCTTTCTAGCGCTTGTTTCTTCCTGCTTCACATTAACAAGTAAGTTATGAATTTAATCTTCACTATTAATAGAAACACCATCATCCAGTTGTTGTTTTTATAAAACTGGACTACTGTAAATCTGTCTCAGCTTGCACAACCCCTTCACAGATAGATTCCTGATTATACAAAATACTGCTGCATCCCTCAATCTTTTGTGGAACAAGAGAACTCATCCTCTCATCTGGTCTCACTTCATTGGCTCCCCATCTGTAAGAGGTGCCTATTCAAAGCTCTATAGGGCTGATTCACAGAACTAACTTAAGACAAAATCCTACACTTACTTCCTTTGGTATTCACAGAAGTTAGGATTTTGTCTTAAGTTTGTCTTAAGACAAACTTAAGACAGACTTAAGACAGACTTATGACAGACTTAAGACAAACTTAAGACAAACTTAAGCAAGACTTAAGACAGACTTAAGACAGACTTAAGACAGACTTAAGACAGACTTAAGACAAAATCCTAACTTCTGTGAATACCAAAAGTAGTAAGTTTAGGATTTTGTCTTAAGTTAGTTCTGTGAATCGGGCCCTATGTCTCTGTCGCAAGGCACTCTATTGATCGTCTTCACACTATTTATGCAGCTGTTTCTGTAGCAAATCATTAAGCTTAGCTAACGCAAGCCTGTCGTTCCTCCTCGTTACCGCAGAGCACGCTTGGCAGGTAGCGCTCTTCCGGTACTCACGACCAATGCTGGATCTCCCCTTCTCCTCTTTTGTGATCTAACTCCAATCTGACTAGTTTCAGAGAAAACCCATCTCTTTTCCACTTCAGCTGAACAGACCAGTATTTCTCCACCACACTCTGGGGGGGGGCTCTGCCTCAGTACCTGTTCTTTAACTCCCGGACACCCGATTTGTAGGGTAGTAGTGCATTGTGCAAATACAATAAATAATACAAAAAATACATAAACACACAGATAAATAAATAAATAATTTAATGAATGCAATGCAAACCCAAAATACTCTGTTTGTGGTAGAGTGGTCGAGCAGCCTTGGGCCTAAAACAGAAGAGTGTAAGACACATAACTCAAAAAGGAGATCCACACCAATTTTATAAAAAATAAGCTTCTATGAAGATTAATTTTCAGACCAAGATGCACGTTAAAAGGTAAGTACGTTTTTCAATAAAAATACTTTTCACTTTAAAAAGTGGACACTTAGTGCATTTTTTCAGCTCAGCAATGTTAAATTATGGGAGTAAAACAAGAAGGCAGGTTTGAAGGTACGTACACGACTTACAAATCCAGAGCCTCATTTATGAAAACTGTTGCATCTCTGTGACAAAACAGCGATACAACAGTTTTCACTGCGCCCTCCTTGCAACACGATGGATGCGCCGTATTTAATGTACAGCGATTCATGTCGCAAGGAAAGACAGATACATCAGGAATCCTGACATATCTGTCGGTGCAAAAGTCATGCATTGCTGGAGTTGTGTCTCAAGCATGACGTAACTCGAGCAATGCATAGCGAAGGTCTATCCTTAGTGTACTGCGTCACTCTTATGCCTGCCATGAGGCAGGTGTAAGGTTCTGACCCAATGGCGTCCTAGAAGTTGCACACTGAAACCTTTTAGATTTCAATGCACCACTTCTACGAGGCTTTTATGCGGGAGAATGCCCACCATGCATCCTTTATACCTGGCGCAGAGGTTTACAAAGTGACACATCTGCCTAGATGTGTCACTTTGAAAATAGAGTGCAACGGGAATGCATTTTTTTACTCTGCCGGTGTTCCCCAAAAAGAGACACACCGGCGGCGTAAAAGTGTTGCAAGGGCTCATAAATAAGCTCCCCAGTCTTCAGGGTTTGAGGTCAAAACCAGGCATGGTTCAAATTAATACCAAGACTGCACCACCAGTGGCACAGGGGCAGATGGGTGCAGACGTCAAATTTGGAGACCGGTGCCCAATGTTAACCAATGGAGAGTGGGGCTGATCGAAGTTGCACTGCTCACAGGTAAGTAAAGTGGTGTAAGGGGTCAATTCCTGGGACTTAAGGTAGGCACGGGGGGCACAAGGCAGCACCAAACTTTAGGAGAGTAGGATCTGCCTCTTATGATTACCTCCACTTTTTGCTGATGTATCACTGTTTTCGACTTAGTCTGACTGGGATCCTGCTATTCAGGACCCCAGTCTATCTGCTTTCTCCTCTAAATTGATTGCATGTACTTTAGGTACACTCCAGATTGGTTTCTGGGGTACCCTTATCAGTCCCTAGTATATGGTACACCATGAACCCAGGGCATAGGTACCCCAGAGGCCTCCCAGGGGCTGAAGCATGTATTGTGCCACCCCTGAGAGGCCATTCAAAATGACACCACAGGTCTGCTACTGCAGCCTGTGTAAGGTGGTGCATGCACGCCTTACTTAGATATAGGTTCACTATATCTCTTCTAAATTACTACACATATAAACCTATCAGTCCCCCCTAGGGCAGGCCTTAACAATCCTGAAGGCAGGGTTCTGGGTTTTATGTGAGAGGGAGCCCTCTGCAGCCTACGGAACCTATTTTCCGGGGTTGTCTGTGATGCAGCCAATCATATATATTTAAGTGCATTATGACCTCGCGGTAAATGCTAACTTTAAAACGGCTGCTTAGAATAATGTTGTGTTTGGTGTCAAACACCTTGGAATCATACCTCCCCGCCAGTAACTGGCGGGGGAGGTATGATTCCACCCTTCTAGAGGGACTGATGTGAAACACTGGTACACCCGGTACCAGCTTTCTCGACCTGGGCATCACAAAATAGCTGCTGCCAGCCACAGACATGAGTCTGCCCTCCTGCTGCTGAGCCAAGCTCGAGCAGAGGAAGGCCTGACAATAGGTTTCCTGTCACAGGGAGGTGTGACCACCTCCCAGACAGGCTGTACTGTACTGGGGCTGGGTGGGTGCACACTTAGAGTGCCAGAAAGTCTGTACTGGGGGGACATTTGGTGTCCTTATGCATAGTCCAGATCAAACCTGTTGCAGGAGCCATTTGCTCCTGCTCTGGCGCGAAACTGGACAAAGGACATGGGTGTAGCCAGCTCTCTGTCCTAATCCTCCCCTAGGAGGGTCCCCAGAGTTAGTCCAAGTGGGAAACCTGACTACAGGACTTTGGATTTTACCTGGACTAAACTCAGCAAGCAGAAACCAAGTACCTCGACGGTCTACACTTCGCTGGACGACAGAAGAATCTCCCTTGGAGTAAAGGAGTTACACCCCTGCAGCAGCAGGCACCTAAACGCATCTGACCGGTTTGCATCTCCCAAGCTTCTGAGGAGGTGGGTTCCCGAGCGTCTCTGAGGTCGCTCTGCTCTCTCAGCAATCCTGAGACCAGTATCCCTTGTGAGGACCGTGCAACCCGAACCCCTGTGCACTGTGTACTTTTGCAGCAGCATATGCTTTTTGGCGATCCCTGAGGCTGTGCTTTGGCCTACGTTTAGTCCTGACCCGAGCAGTATTTCCACTGAAGATCCCTGGCCTCTACTCCACAAGTGCTCTGTGGGCTGGTGCTTTGTGATTCAGCCTAAGATCCCTTCGCGATTCCTGGTCCATTGGCCTGTGGGTCCCGGCGAGGGTCACTTTGGGCTTCCCTGTTTGCTCCAGACGCGCCCTGACTCCCCATAGCTTGGAAAGTCTCCTGGACCTTGCTGATCCTCACTGTAACCTGTTTCCTCTGCCAGTGTGGGTTACCTTTGCCAAGGCTTGTTGGTGTTCAATCCTGACACTGACCCCTCAGCACTTGACATCCTTCATGGGACAGCTCACCTCCCAACTTTGGTTGTTGTCGACATCTCCTGGTCCCCATGGATGCAGAGTCAAGCATCCTATCTTCACACTTGAAGCACCCGACATCGGTGGGCATTCGTCTATCGAGCCCCTGGTCACCCTGAAGTGACCCAGACTCTGTCCCCTCTGGTTTCAGGTTCTTCTTACCTCGAATCCAGGCTTGGATTCCACCGGACACCTTTCATCTTTCCAGCAGCAGCACTTCTTCGCACCACGCCATTGAAAACGACGAGGGTTTCTGACATCACTTGACCCGTATGCACCGGCTCCTCTGGGATAGGTAACACGGGTACCTCGGTACTCACAAGAGTGCTGGCCTTAGAACCTTCTATGTTCCAAAGGGTTTGCTTGAAGTCCTCTCCGAAGTGTCCTTAAACTGTAATTTTCCAACCGTGACTTTCCCATAGAGTTGTACGGCGCACGCGTCTGTGTTCCCACACTGCACCCGTCCTCCGTGGGCTCCCTGTGTCACTCCTTTGGGTGGTTCCTTTGGGTCCCAGTGATTCTACGTGCTCTAGGCCCTGTGTCTATTGAAGTCGTTGTAGTTATACCATTTATTTGTATATGGTTCGGTCTTCCCCGGGAGCCCGCTGTGCATTGTGCTACTATAGATTAACTATTGTGTGCTTTGTGCTCTAATCTCGTATAGAGGTTTGTAGAGAGTGTTTAGTAATAAATACATATATTTTATATAACACTTGTGTGGTTCTCCTTTCATTTGGTTACTCAGGAGGTTCTGATCTGGTAAAACAAGCTGCTTTACATTCCTTAAAGACTTAGCCTGACGGCTGCTCTTCATAGCTACAACTAGGATAGGTTTAATAAAGGTTATCTTTGACCTATTCACCATAAGGGTCGTTTGGACTGGTGCAAGGTACCCACTTTAATTAGTGGACAGCATATACCAGGCCAACTTATCACACAAACTTACACCCTGAGCAGCACTGGGGAGGCCGGGTGCAGAGTGACAACACAGCATCAGGCGCCCAATGCAAATCAAAGGGGGAGGTTGGTTTTAGAGAAAGACTGCAGGCTTGGGCCAGGTGGCTGAACAAAGAAAACCCACAGCTGCCCAGGTAAGCTCTGATGCCAAGGGACATAGGGACACCATTGGTCAAGCTCTCCAAGGCCCAGGGGCCTCAGGTGCAGGCGTGTCCTATTGCATCGGGAACAGCTTACCGGGCAGGTCACGTCAGGGCGAATCTTTGGATGATTGAAGCTGCAGGCGGTGATATAGAGTTCAGCAGGGGTCAGCTGATGGTGGACTCTGGCTCATAATCGCTGGTTATCTTCGCAGGACTGGTGAGCCACTTGGACTCGGGCTGTGGGCATCGGGTGCAGAGGTAGGTCAAGAGGCGGTTCCTTAGGGCAGAGCTCTTTCGTTTTAAAGTTGTTTTTTTCTGTCCACTGGAGATTCTTGATCTTTATAGACGGCAGGGAGTCCTCCCGTGAGTCATCCTTTGTTGCAAGGGCAAAAGGCAGCAGACAGGTGAGAGGCCTCAATGAAGCCATCAGGTGCTGGGGAGCTCGAGTTGTTGAGTTTCCAGCCCATTCACTCTCTATGGCTTCCCTGCCACTTACAATATGAAGAATAGACTTGAATATTGTTGGGGCATACCTGTTGATGAAGATATGCCCACACCTGAGGTATGGTGCACCCTATCTTAGTGCTTGTAAGGCCTGCTATAGAATTGACCTACCTATACCTTAGGCAGTGCTGCTTTAAATGGCACACAAGCAGTGTGCCATGTCGACATTGTCGTTTTTCTCTGCACCAAGATATGCAGGTTGCAGTCACAGTTTGTATGGCCTTGGTGAGGGGTCCCTAGGACACCCTCTTCAGTCCCAATACTCTAGGTACCCAGAGTTCCATTTACTAGGGACTTACAGGGGGGTCTTAAGTTGTATCAATCGTGGTACAGTTTTAGGGAAATAACACTAGTACTGGGATCCTGCTAACAGGGACCCAGTACGCTACAGTCAAAGTTGCATCAAAAGCCAGGAAAAAAGTAGGGGGGTACTGGAACAGACAACCCACTTCCCTAAAATACCAGGCAACGAATGGGTGGACTTCAGGCCTATATCGACTTCTCCTGCTACCATTGGGACAAGAGAAGGGGAGCGAGTATCCCGATGGGAAGGGGCATATAGGTAGGGACATAGCACAGGAGGAGTTGGAAATCCCTTGGAGAGACATATAAACATAGTCTCTCCGTGCAGCATTGAAAATCCTCCTTAACCATTATGATGGGGCTGAACTCATCCCCGACAAAGTATGCAAAAGTTCCTGATAACATCTGACAGATCCTGGAGAGGCTGCAACGGTGAGGGCAGCCCGAGTCGCATCTGGTGGGCCTTCACTCTTGAGCAGCTATTGGTAAGAAGGGCTGGGCTCCATGAAATCTATCACTGGGTTTCCACTGTGTTATGAAAACAAGTCTGTCAGCCGCTACTTATAGCTAGGATGACCAGTGCCAGGCAGTGGAAGCACTGCTCCAGTCCAACGAGTCATGCATGGTGCGGGAGAATTTGGGAAACAAGGGCTGCAGAGAAGGTACTGGTCCATGTCAAGAAAGACAGTGGCGACTTTTTGCCAGTAAAGTTACCAGTTCTGTACTACAAGGAGAGGAGAGCAGAGAAATGACCTCTCCACCTAGACTGAGCCCTGAGGATGTTCGATTAACTGAGTGAGAGTCAACCTTGCTATAGACAATGCGTGATGGGCCCATCTCAGATGGGTACCTATGGATGTTGGACTAACTGAGAGAGTGCCGGTCTTGCTAAAGAATAAGTGATGACCCAATCTCAGAGGGGCACTTGAAGGTGTTGGGCTAACCGTGAGAAAGCCGGCCTGGCTGGAGATAAAAAGGGATGGGCCAATCTCTGATTGGCGCTTTCTTGCTTTATCTGTTTCTTTTGATTGTGAGTTTGGCATAAAACTCAATAAAGTGCATTTGCCTAAAAACATTTTAAAAGAGAACGAATATTGACCTAATGTTTTGAAGAGGAGAATAAACAAACGTGAACATTGTTATACAAAAATTGCTGAAAAGAACATAACAGATGTAAAAACCTCAGAAATTATAGGCGGCGGCAAAAAAAGGGGTTGTTTCAACACTGAACCAACGCACCACCCTGACCCCCATCCCTGGTACAGTTTTACTAAGAAGTGACTCGTGCAGCACCCTGCTCTAAGAGGGAAAGCTACCTGAGTTCAGTGTGCACCCAGATCAAATATAAAATGCATTCTATTTTATTGCAGAAGAGCATTAAATACCCTTGTTTTTCTATCTTCAGTAATAATAATAAATTGCTGAACAAGAAAGTGAAAATATATCTGACTTCACAGATTTGTCTTTTTGTGAACCAGGGCCCTCAGAGCAGGGGCCTCTGTTCCCTAATTCTTCTGATGACCTATTTTGTGCATCTAATGATGTACACAGGCTCTGCCCTGATGGGAAACAGTGTTTACAATGCTGCTATTACCACGCAGGTAGGTAACAACGCGGTTGTTACAACGACTGCGTTGTTAACACACGTGGCTTTACATCGCAAGTTGTTTCAACGACTTGCGCTAGGTGGCATGCAACACCAGGGAATGTGTTGGATTATAAATCTAGCACCTTCCCTGCTGTTGCGCTAACTGGAGTAGGAATAGTAATTTATACTATTCCTAAGTCCAGCGCGCCACCTAGCACAAGTCGTAGCAACGACTTGCGATGTAAAGCCACGCATGGTAACAACGCGGTCGTTGTAACGACTGCGTTGTAACCTACTGCGTGGTAATAGCGCGCGTTGTAACGTGCTATATTCTTCACAGATAGCTCAGTTCAGATGATGCGAGGGCAGTGTTTTTTGCAAGTAGAGAGCAATTTGCTTCCCTAAATTTATCTGTAATTAAGAGCACAACACAGTTTTGATCTGAGTACCTGGTGAGTGGCTTATACACATTTTTCAGATGATCATTCTATTTTATTCCTTAGCCTCCTTTAAGACTGAATCTCACTTTATTTGCCTATGAGGTCACATTGATATATGAGGTCACCTGTACAAGTCGGTTTCATTGAACACAGTGCATCAATTTAGCTCATGAAAGACAACCAAACAAACATCACTTTCAGTTCATATGAAATAGAGAGAGGACAGGAGGCCACAACAACCTCTGAATTTCAGACTGCATGGTGCAAAAACTGAATTCTAACTTTCACACTTCCCCAAATTGGGTGATCCTAGGCAAATCAATTAATCTTGCTGTACCTTAATATACCTAATGGCCAAGTTTAGGATCACCTACAAGTGATTCAGTTTATAGAAGGGGATGGGAGCACACTGCTTCACCTCCCAGCACAGTTCACCCCTTAGCATCCTGGTAAATGCAGTTCAGTTTAAGTGTTTACTTGAATTTTTGTTGAAGTGTTTCACCAAAATGGTGCAGGTTAGTGCTGTTAATCTCTAGACATGTGTTTCTGGATATTATCCTTCATCGGTAGAGATTAAAAAAACGTAGTGCATCTGGGGTTGCTGAAAAAGCTACAATTCTCCTGGCTTGCGTCAGATTCCTATGCCTCTCCAAGGGAGGCATAGGAGTGGCAAAACGAGGAGAAATACTTTTATGTCTCCTCATTTTTTTCCTCTTTCTATGCGTGCTGCATTTTGCAGCACACATAGAAAGAGGAAAATACCATCAATTATTGTATTTGTGCAGGAGGAAGGTGTCCATTCCAGCACAAGAACCCTCATCCCCGCAACGCATGGTGCAAAGGTGCCTGCGTTGGCACATGGCAGCCAATTGTGCGCCAGCGCAGGAGAAAGCACAGGGATTAGTCATATTGTTGTAAATATGACTTTTCATTATTATTATTTATTTTTTTTACCGAGTTTTATATAGCGCAAACTTGACCCGTAGCGGGTATCACAGTGCTTTACATAGCACCAATTGTGTTACATGAGGACACATTAATTTTGTGTAAGGTACGGGGAGATTAAGTGATTTGCCCAGAGTCACAGGATGTTCAGCGTCATTGCTGAGACTCGGACCCAGTTCCCCAGATTCGAGGTCGTTAGGCCAACTCCTCTCCCTAAGGGGGATGTCGCTCGGTGCAGAAAATGGCTTGCTGCGCTGCGTCATTTTCTTGTAAATTAGGCCCTAAAATTCTTATTTATTGCCTGATTTAATTAATATATTTTTTGTTATTGATGGTTTATTTTTTTATGGTTTTATTTTGTATGTATTTTATATACATAAATGTTCCTTCAGGTGTAACCTAAAATAAGAATCTTCAATCCCCACAATACTCAGCCTGAAAACATTTTAGAGGATACTTAAGTATTCAATACCAACGTAAAGCGCTGTTTGAAAAAAAGGAATTTCTGTCAAGGAAATGAGTCTGGGAACATGGTCAGGGAAACCAATGTGAGCCATATGCTGCTGAAATTATTGGATCTTGAATTTAACAAGTCCGACTTAATCCATATGGCCCTTCTAAAATAGAGATAGGGGCATCACACCATATGGTCCCTGCTTATGTCCGAGATGCCAAGATAGGAGAAGAGCTTTTGGAGCTGGTAGGTAGAGATTTAGCTTCCAAAGATTAGAGTATTTCCTATAACAGGAAGAATAGCCGTTGCGGCCATCTCTCTTAAAATAGCGCCTTCCCGCGGATCTTTCTGCCTGGACCGGAGCATGGCACAGTAGCCTTTTAATGGGACAAACAGAGCTGGTAATAAACAGAGAAAGGGATTTGATTCCTCTGCCATCTGCTCTCCCAATGTCTAGGCAGAAGGAGATAAATATTTTATTAAGTCCAGTGGACCTGCTGGCAGCACACAAAGCAAGGCTCGGTAGGGAGCGGCGCTCACAGATCATCTGTCGTAAACGTTCAGCGCGTATTAAACGTTCGACCCATCTATTGGCCAAGAAAGTAAAACTGACACCTCGCGCAATCGGGTTTCATAGCCGAACAGTAGACTGAACAATGAGGTCCCCAGGGAGGCTAATTGTCTGCCTTCTAGAAGGACTTCAATGGCTTCAACGTCATCAATTTCCTAACAAAGCAACTCTGAGTCTCATTCATTCATCAATTTGTTACACTGCTACCTGGAAATATATCTCCTTCCCCTCCAAAATACCCTTATCTCTGCCCTGAAACAGCTCTGCTTCTTCTTCAAATTGTATCAATGTCTCCTCAAAAACATTTACAGACTTCTAAAAATATGTTTCTAATTTCCTCCAAAATACGCCCACTTCATCTATGCAATCTATACAAATTCCTTTGTTGCAGTATCCTCACGTCTGTCTCCAAAGTATATCTACAACTTCCTAAAATATCTACATTCTCATTAAAATAGCTCTGCTCAAACAACAATCTATACATATCTACCAAAATATGTTTACTTCTCTCATGTAACATATCTGCAGCATATGTTTTCTGCGCCTTCTCTGGAATAGCTTGACTTCTTCCTAAAATAACCTAGGTTTTTCACCAAAATGTCCCAGCTTGTCATATTAAATATCTCTACTGCTCATCTAATACAGCCATACGTCTACACAAGTATATATGCCTACCTCTAAATATCCTTACTCCTACTCCGGGCCTGGAGTTTAACCTTTTACCTTAATTCTCTCCGTTTCTTCAGCAAAATATTTCTGCTGCAGGCCAAAATCTATTTCCACACTAATGTATTTACGAAATGTCTCTTCTTATCAGCAAAATAATCCGTTTCAGATCCCCAAAGTAATTATTTTTCTCGATCCAAATATCTCTGCATCTCCCCCCAAATATATCTATCTCGACAGGTAGCCCAGATGGTTCTTTGCACTTATGAATTGTTAGGTACAGCATCTTAAGATGGCGGGCAGGATCAGATCTGATGGGGCTTCCATGCCTGTGTACGGTCTACCTCTGCTTGTCGATCCAGCTGTTCAGGAGGGGCTGTACCGAGTGTCGTGTAGGCTATACAGCTCCAGGTACCCACAACAAATGGCTACGAGCAGAGACGTGGGAGCCACCGTCCATTATCTGCTTACCTTTCAGTGGATAGCTCCAACAGGCCCACTTCCTCCACCTGTGTGTCTTGGTTATCTCCATCTTTAACCCACCCCCATTCAATGAGCTGCATGAAGCACAACAGGGAATACTGAAAAGATAGGAAGATCTTCTACTCTTATGATCAAGTGCTCCTGTGGGTTGTAGTTTCCAAATCTGGAGCGACAACATGCGACCTAAAGACTGCCAAGTTATCAGCACACTCATCATTACCACTGTCAAAGTGATCATCATTGTGACTGCCCAAGTGATCATCATTGTGCCTGCCAAAGTGATCATCATTGTGCCTGCCAAAGTGATCATCATTGTGCCTGCCAAAGTGATCATCATTGTGCCTGCCAAAGTGATCATCATTGTGGCTGCCTCTAATTTTAAAAACTGCATGCAGGCAGTTTTCACATGATGGAGACAAACTACCAAAGACTGAATGGGGACAAGACAGAGGTCCCGATCTTTGGTGGGCAACCCGCTGTGTGGTCCAATCTGTGGCGGCCTGACAGGCTGGGGGCCCTACCTACTCCAAATGATTCTGCAAAAAATCTTGGAGTACTGGTTGACACACAATTACCATTTGATTTACAAATAGGACAGTTTCTACCTGTTTTTGGATAGTTATATCCTTGAGAAAAGTATTTCCCTTCTTTCCTCTTCGGGCACGAAAACGGGTGGCTCTGGCACTTGTTATGTCCAGACTGGACGATTGCAATGCTCTTTAACTAGACATCAATAAGACTGTCCTTGCTAAGTTGTAGCTGGTCCAATATGCAGCTGCTAGACTGATTCTTGACATCCCGATATCCCAGTCTGTCTCTGAAGTGATTTGGAAACTTCATTGGCTTCCTGTTAACAAGCGAATTACCTTTAAGGCTCTCTGCTTGGTTCACAATTCCCTCAACAATAGAGGCCCTCAACATCTCAGGAATCTATTTCAACCCTACATTCCATCTAGACAGTTCCAATCTTCAGGCAAACATCTTTTGATTACGCCTAGGTACAGGAGATCGAGATGGGGAGGTAGAGCTTTCTCAGTGGTGGCATCCACGTTGTGGAACTCTCTTCCCCATCAGTTTCCAGTCTTCAATCTCATACCTCATTCCGTAAGGCCTGAAAGACCTGGCTGTTCACTCTATAACAGCCATCAGCCAGCTCCTTCTTATTGTTCTCCTTTCCGAAGACTAACTGCTATAGGTGCTTTGACGCCTTCTGGTATTTGTTGCGCTTTATAAATCTCTTTCATTCATTCATTCATTCATTCATAAACACCACACGAACTCCTGCGATCTGACCCCAATACAGTTTGCCTGAACAAAGAGTATTTGCCCATGGGTAGGTGGCAGAATTCGTATCTCTGCTAACAGAGGTCAGTGCAAGGTCACGGGTGCAGGGAGGTGGACTCTTTGCTTCCCACACTTGAATTTTTATTTATCGCTCTATATTTTATGTTTGAGAATACTAAAGCATGCAGGTAATTGAACAAGATTACTTTTACCACTGTCACTTTAGTCACTGTTCTCAAATACAGCCTCATACTGTCACTCAATAATCTCTAAATAATGCCATCCCTCCAGATATCGGCCTGGCTGCCTTCCCCTGAGAAGCACCCTACTGCAAAACAACCCCATCTGCCAGAGTGAATGTCTCAGTTCACTCAAACAGAAGCTCAGAAGATGCAAAGCGACCTGAACATGCCTGTCTACCAGCCATACCTAAATTCAATTTATTCAAGGCCATCTCCATTGGAAACTTCAAATTCTTTGTGACAAAATACAAAGCTGTCACAAAACACAGCAACGTCATACGTTGTTCTGATTCCTCCTGTTTACTGTCATCTTGTAGTTACCAAACCCAACCTTGACAAAACTGCTATCAACAAAATCACCAAAATCCACAATATCTAACGAAAAAGACAGACAACAGACCTACAGGAACTCAACCAAACACTAACTCCTTGCTCCTCCCTCACATTGATACACAAAGTCATTACCAAGCACATCCAGAGACAAACACACAGCAGGTCTTCCCCCACTGACAGCATATCTAGCAATGACCTCAAAGAATGTCCAGACCCTACGACCTCGCCCATCGCCCATCGCCAATCTTATCAACCAGTCTATGGTAGGAGAAATAGTCCTCAGCAGCTTTGAATAATTAATCATGCAACCCTGGCCTAAAAATAGCAACTACAGATGCACCACCTTCCTTACCATCAAATCCAGGATTCTGGAGACTGTCATGAAACTAGAGGATTACCTCAAGCAACAGAGCTGTTCATCCCTCTGTAGTTTGGCCTCTGGCCCACCACCAGCTCTGGCATGATGCCGCAGAGGCAGTCTTCGAGCTGTTTTGTTCCTTGCTCAACTAGATGTCACCTTCAATACTGTTGACCTTGGGATCCTGCTTCAACTGCTTCAACTCTTCTTAGAGACAGTAGGAGCCTTGGCCACAGGCATCGCCTGCTTTTTGTCCTTCCTACATGTCCAACCTCACTACCTCAAACTAGGCCCTTTTCTCTTATAACCCTATCCCGTCTCACGCAGAGCACCGTAAGGATCACCCCTGTCACCAGAAGAATGCAACATCTTCCAATTTCCCCTTCTGATGATCAATGCTGATTTTGATATACCCTGCCTCTTCTCTGCAGAAGACACTGAACTGTACGCATGCACCACCGACTCGCACAAGCAGTTTAAGCCATAGAAACCCGCCTGCTCACCACCGGTACACAAGTGGTGAGGAGGTTCCGAAACTGAACTACTGCTACTCAATGGCACAGACATCGCCAACCTCCCCTTCATTGCGTCACTGGTCTTAATCCTGATAATGACTTCAGCCCCAAGGCCGCACGTGAATAAGAATACCCGTTGATGCTCAGGCCACCTCAATGGTCGGCACGCTACTATGCTCCTCGCCCTCTCTTCTCCATCGTTGTTTCAGTCATGTGGGCGACTGCATAACAGAAGTTGGGAGTAGCATCGTTTCCCATCAAGAGTACACCAACTCCTTCTACATTGGCTTGACTTAATACCCAGTTACCTGGCTTCAGGTGGTCCAATACCACAAAACCAGTTCAGGAGATGACAGAATGCACCGGGATTCCATTTCCAAGACCCTGACGTCACTATGCCACCTGCTGCTCTACAACTCAGAATTTGTCAAGCCTTTTCTGGCCCTCCCACGAATGCCTTCACAGAAGGACCCCCTCATAACTTAGCAACAAAATGTAGTTCTATATCACCCGATGACAGGCACTGCGTTATATGATCAACATCTACTCCAGATCCCCTGGACACGCTTCATCTCAAAAGGAGACAGCCGTGGCTCAGTCCATAAACCCCAGTAGTGGCATCTGCTCCCAATAATCATATATGAAGAGGATAACTCCCTCACTTTTAGCAAAAGACCTTAGATCCATCTTTATGGATTTTCAAGCGCTTTCACTGCTCCATATAGGAAGTGCCTTGAGGCGACTCAATTTGTGGCATTGCGCTATACTTGTTCTTGCTTGGTTCAGAAAACTGAGACATCATATGAGGAGGCACCTAAGACACTGCATGAGAAAAAATGTAGGGTCCCTCAATGCAGAGGTACCTGAGACACCACATTTACAAGAACCTGTATCCCCTGAATGAAGAGAAACCCAAGACATGGGGATGAACCTGGGACATCACATATGAGAGAACCTAGGGCACTACATGTTTGGGACCTTGTAAAGAAACGTGGGGAACTCAAGACGCCGCATACAAAGGAACCTGGGACACCACATGTGAAGGAACCTGGGACACCACATGTGAAGGAACCTGGGACACCACATGTGAAGCAACCTGGGACACCACATGTGAAGGAACCTGGGACACCACAAGTGACGGAACCTGGGACATCACATGTGAAGGAACCTGGGACACCGAATGTGAAGGAACCTGGGACACCACAGGTGAAGGAACCTGGGACACCACATGTGAAGGAACCTGGGACACCACATGTGAAGGAACCTGGGACTTTGCATATACAGAAAATCCGGGGCCCTCAATGAGGAGGAAACTGAGACACTGCATGTGTAGGAACCTGGAACACTACATGTCAGACAACTTGCAACCCCAGAATGTGAAAAATCTGAGACAATGCATGTGAAGGAGCCTGGAGACCCGAAATGTAGAGACAACTAAATGTAGAGGAAACATGCATGTGAGGGGATTCCTGCGACACTGCATTTGGGGGAACCTGCGACATCCTATGTGAGGGACTCTAGGACACTGTTTTGTACAGGAACCTGGAGCCCCAGGAAGAATAACCTGAGACAATGCATGCAGAGGAACTTGCGGGGCCACAATCAGACGTAACCGAGGACCCCGCATGTGAAGGACCCTGCAACTGAGGAGAGATTGGAGATAATGCATGTGGGGTGTAAAAAGAAGAGAAACTTTGGACCTGTGGCGTCCCACAACATACAGACATCTGAGATGCTGCAAATGGACGAAACGTGGCCACTGCATGTACAGGGCACTGTGGCCCTTACAGGAGAAGCCATCTAGGGCACCGCAAATGGGAGGAGCTGGGACCTCTGAAGGAGGGGGACCAGGAACACTGTTTACAAAGGAACCCTGGGCGGGGCTGCTACAGGAAGCGGAGGCGGAGGCGGAAGCCACGTGAGGCAGAATCAGACTTGCACGTGGTGCATGCGTCCTAAGAGACCCAGCCACAGGCCGCAATGATGGCATCAGAAGGGGACAAATAGCAGCTCCACGTGGTGCTCCCCAGCTGTGCAGGTCTTTCTGAAGGGTCTGAAATAGTGATGTCACCTGCTCCAGAGCAAGAGATCTTTGTGACCTCTGTCCCTTCTCTATGTTCACAATCCCCATAATGTGGGGTCAACTCAAGGCTCAGTGTCTGTTACATCATCTGAAGCTGGTGGCAGGTGCAACATGCAACCCTGACCTGCTCTGGGGAGTTTGGAGAGAGAGGGGTTCCCCCACACGAGACATTTGAGAAACATGGGACAACAATGGTGCATTTTACAACACAATCTTCAAATATATCGGCAAAAACATAATATGATGCATTTACAAACAGTTCTGAATATTAGTTATTTAAATATTCAAACACGTCAGGTTCTCTCATAGCAACCACGGGCAACATTTCTCCACAGTAAAGACTCATTCTGCCCCTATATGTAAATTATGTGCCCAGCACAAAAACATAATTCCACAACAAGTAAGGATGTGTGTCCCAGGGGAAGCAGTAGCTATCTCATAAAGCATGCCCCACTGAAACAAACATGCAGGCTGAACATTATGTGCCAGGAGAAATACATTATTTTCCAGTATATTTTCCAGTACGCAATACCCACCGTGCGCAAGATAAAAGCCTATGAGAAGGGGCGCGCGCCGCTAATATTAAGATGTTCATTATGTTGGATGCACTGTGTATCCTAGAAAATGCAACACTGGAAAGTACCAGGCAGACCACCTCCGATTGCTAAATTTACATTTTGGAGAAATTAAAGTTCCACCAAAAAATTGAAGATTTTTATGGGGAAAAAAGAGTGAGACTCTGATAACACACAGGGCGCAGTAGTCTGTTGTCTATGTCTACAGAGACGCAAACAAGAACAGAGAGCTACTGACCAGGCGTCAAGGAACAAAGCATACACACCAAAAGAATGATACAAGGTATTTAAAAACAAACAGTGGAAAGGATACTGCGAAGTGGGCTATAGGGGTACTAAAAGCACAGGGGCCAGGGCGTGCAAAAAATGGTGGAAAGTGCTTCGGAGTTGAGGGAGGGTATTGGGACTACTTTACCCTCAAAGATCAAAGATTGCCGCTCCTTGAATTAAGGTGGCCACTCATTACGGACACTGTTTCCAGTCTTGGACTTTTGTGTGATATACCAATGCATTCTGGGTTTTGTAGTCTTGCTTTGATTCCGCTGCACTAATTACAGTCGCAGCTACTGCAGGCAAGGGCGATGGGCGGTCCGGGGTGGGGGGGATGTCGACAAACGACAGAATAGGGGAAATAAAATAAATGTATAAATCCTATTCCGTTGTCTGTCAACATACCGCACCACTCCACCGCCCCACTGCGCTTACCTGCAGGAGCCACGGCTGACTATTTAGACTAACACACCTGAAATCAATGATTTGTAGGTGAAAGGGTCATGACTGGAGACCTTGTCTGTAGTGACCTGGAGTGAGGTGTCACCATAACCCCAGGAGATGCTTCTAACCACCTGCTTCCTTTCCACTGAGCTCCTACCTGGGTATCTGTTCTAGAGGGAGGGAAGCTCTCTCCCACTCCTGCTCCCCTTTGCCTGAGAGGAAGGGTTTCACAAAGAATTTGGGGATTGTGCGGAGACGTGTCTGGCGTCTGCCATTTTGATGCTGCAGATTCACCGTGGTCCCACACTAGCTCTTCACCCTGCGGTGCCGAAGCACAGGAGACTCCTCCCCATCCTTTAAACCTATATGCTGCAACGGGGTGCTACCCACCATGAACCCTCGTACACCTGATGCTAACATACCCTATGCTCCATGAAGCCATGCAAGGGGGTGCACCCGCCATGAAGCCTCACACACCTCATGCATCATGAATCCATGTAAGAGGGCACCACCCACCATGAAGACTCACACACCCCATGAAGCCATGTAAGGGGGTGCCACCCACAATGAAGCCTTACACACCCCATGCTTACACACTGCATGCACCATGAAGCCTTGCAAAGGGGTACCACCCGGCCTGAAGCCTTACACACCTGTGCTCACACACCCCATGCATCATGAAGCCATACAAGGGGGCACCAACCTCCATGAAGCCTTACACACCTGTGCTCACACACCCATGCACCATTAAGCCATACAAGGGGCACCACCCTCCATGAAGCCTCACACACCTGTGCTCCATGAAGCCATGTAAGGGGGTGCCACCCACCTTGAAGCCTCACACATCCCATGCACCATGAAGCCATTCAAGGGGGTGCCACCCTAAATGAAGCCTTACACACCCCATGCTCACATACCGCATGCACCAAGAAGCCATGCAAGGGGGCACCACCCGCCCTGAAGCCTTACACACCCGTGCTCACACACCCCATGCACCAAGAAGCCATACAAGGGGGCACCACCCTCCATGAAGCCTCACACACCTGTTCTCCATGAAGCCATGTAAGGGGGTGCCATCCACCTTGAAGCCTCACACATCCCATGCACCATGAAGCCATTCAAGGGGGTGCCACCCACAATGAAGCCTTACACACCCCATGCTCACATACCGCATGCACCAAGAAGCCATACAAGGGGGCACCACCCACCTTGAAGCCTCACACACCCAGTGCTCCATGAAGTCATATAAGGGGGTACCACCCACAATGACGCATCACACAGCCCATGCACCATGAAGCCAAACAAGGGGGCACCACCCACCCTGAAGCCTCACACACCCCATGCACCATGAAGACATGCAGGGGGGCACCACCCACAATGAAGCATCACACATGCTGCAAAGCAAAGTCACTAGAGGTCCCTTTTGTAATAGGGCAATGTAGCGACGCAGTGAATACTGTCATTTACCATTAATGACCTAGGACTAAGATATTCTTTCATTCCAACTGAATGACCCAAATGTCCTTCCTGTACATTTGATTCCTCAGGAGTTACAACAGCAAGCAGGTACACTTCCGGATAAATGTACCTTGTCAAGCAGTGCTTAATTTGCAGAAGAATAAGTGCCAGGGCCCAATATTGTGCTCAGAAGCCTGCAGCCAGCGCTACTGTATGTCGGCATGCTGAATACCAAGGCTGCAGAGTCTTGATGTCATTGCATGACTCTTTAATCCACCACCAGACACTGCCTGCCTCCTTATCTCACTTGGTTCCTGCTTTCTACCTTCGGCACGATTTTTCCATCTTTCTCTTCTTTCTTTGTTCCCTTTTCTGTGTTTTCCATTCTCTTACTGTGATTCAAACTCTGATGAGGGGAAGATATGGTGGGCCCCACCTGCTCAAATTAAGCACTGCAATGTCAACTCTTTTCTTGCTTTTGGCCCAGGATATTAGAGTTATATTGACTGGTATATAAACATCTTGGTGCCTGCTGATTTGGGGTGTTCTTTGTGCAGTAAGGCTCCATTTATGAATTTGTCAAGTATAGGATTCTTGTTTGCATGTATTTCACCCAATACCTCTCTCAATATATCCTCTACCTCCACTCTCTCACTCATTCCTCCTCTACCCCTCCTCGCATCATCTCACACCTCTTTTACTATTCGGATCTTCCAAACAAGCCTTTCTAAACCCTTCTCTCCGACTCTTCCCCCTCCACGTCCCCTTTACTCATCCCAAACATCCTCCTACTGGTATGAACACGCCCCCAAAAAAGAACTTTCTAGACTCTTCCCTCTTCTATTCCTCCACTATCATTTTCAACCCAAAATACAGACTAAAGTCCACCACTCAAATCAATTTCATATTTCACTATACTAAATCAACACTAATCCTTTTTGGGTTCCGGAGTAGCGTGCTACTCGCCAAAAAAGCACTTCGACACATCAGTAGGGGTAGTAAATGCAATTACAATTACAATTCAGCCACACCCCTAGTGAACATCCATCATCAGGAGGTTCCGTAGAGGCACTTCTTAGGCCACGCCCCCTTTTGGAGCCTGCAACCCGTCCCCTTTTAAATCAATCTAAACTAGAAACTACTCTAAAAAAAACCTCAAGCAACTAAGAAGTGATGCACAAACTCTCTAAAATTAGATTGCAAATAAACTTTAGCGTGAAGAGCATTTCCTCAATCTCCAGCAAACAGTAAAGGCCAGCAAATTGAAACACGAGACACACTTCGGTCAAGAGGCAGCACCCAGAGGCACGTATTAATCCGCTTCGAGGGAATGTCCTTTATGACTAACGCACTGGGAAACAGCAAATGTACCTTTAAAAGTGGGGGGCATTTCTAGTAATCCTATAGAAAGTTTATTAATAAATGATTTTGATTTAGATTACAGCTTGGAACCGCCCGATCCGTCTTGTTAAACCACTCTCCAGCTTGCTGTATTCAAAACACTCATAATATTTCCCAATGTTGGGTAACCCAAACCTATCTTTCTTGACAGGTGTTTCCAAATTAGATATGCAAATGTGTGCCTTCTCCGCATTCCATTGCAAGTCTAAGATAGTCCTTTTAAATTGAATACAATATTTGGAAGAACATTTAATCCATAGATTATTGCAAATGTAAGTGATTTTAGGAATGATAATTTTAATCAAATTCTGCTCTGCCCACATTCCTAAATTGAACAATTTCCACTTTTCAACAATTTCTTTTAACTTTTACAAAAGAGGTTCCACATTTTTCTCTATCATCTTTTTTTATGTCTCTTAAGATTATCCAGATAACATTCTACGGCAAACTTTTCACATTCCTTATAATTATATACACATTTTTCTCTATTTTCCGTGTTTTTCAGTCTTATATTCTCTTTCTCATCCTTGACCCCTACAACAGCTCGTCGGTTGCAATTTGTTTTCTTCAAATGCCACTTAGCATCCCAATGTTCCACCATTGTCTCAGTGCTGCTGATGTACACTGAATAGCGCCAGTTCTGTGCTCTAGTGTTATATTCATTGACCACATAAATCCAGATTGCGAGTTGGGCGTAGAGGCCTCCCGGGGGGGGCTAAATGGCCTAAGAGGTTAAATGGCCACAGAATTGGACATTCTTTTCAAATGTGACCCAGAAAAAACAAGTCCACATAGTTATTCCGCATTCCCTACGGATGAACTGGTAAGTGCATGGTATTGGTGGGGTGTTTCCGCGTGGTACCCTTCTTTACAGGAGCTTTGTCTGCGCCCAAAAACTAATTGGCCCCATCCGCCACTTTTAGCTTTATATCTTCGATTCCCTAATCATATTTTCTCTCTAAGACCCTCGGGTCGTTTCCAAAATTTCTCAGTTAACTTTTTCTTTCTTTCAGTTTTTTCCATGGGCATATGCAATAGTTTGTTCATTTCATATATGATGTTAAAGATTGCAAAGGCTATGTTCAAATGTTGCTTTAGCAGCTATCAACAGTCCATACAAGTAGGCAGACACATTGCATTAATGCTCAGCCGAACTCGACTCTAGAGCATTCCAACATCCCCCAAAAGGGCCTGAGTTTAGAGTTAGGCAGATGCTAACCTTGTCACAAACATGACAGATATCCCATCTACCTTATTACAAGTGCATTATATTCAGGGCATCTGGAATTATGCGGCATGGGAGGACCAATTTATGCAACAGCGTTGCCTAAATTATGCAGGATTAAACAGCAAATTATGCAGCATAAAGTGGCATATTTTGGGAAAGTTTTACTTCCTTATTTGTCCTTTTTACAGAGGTTAACACTGTCCGGGCAACTGTTTCCCCTCATTAGTTTGAGTTTAACAATAAGCAACAGAAATGGAACTAGTCAACCTGTGCAGAGGGCCTTCCCTTTGTGCGGCACCATATAGTTCTACGTTTGTAGGGTCATATGATCAAGCACGGCGTTAAAATTATCGCCAGTTTAGCGGCAGAAAACTGCAGCTAAAGCGGCGATAATGGGCTTGATAATATGCCGCAGAGAATTCCAATAGAAGCCCATGTTCACACCAGAACATGGGCTTCTATGGGAATTCTCTGCTAATTTTAACGCCGTTTCTTGATAATATGCCCTTTAGAAACTTTTGATTTTGAGCAAGAAACAAAAAGAATGTTTGCATCATGGCAACACTCTTCTTCTTTGGAACCGGCTCTACCCTACTGCACCGGCTGGCCGCATGTATCCCAAGAGCCGCCGCTTTAGAAAAGCAAGGTCTAAGGTTCAAGGCCT
The DNA here is from genome assembly GCF_964204655.1 of Triturus cristatus. Taxonomy (NCBI): domain Eukaryota; kingdom Metazoa; phylum Chordata; class Amphibia; order Caudata; family Salamandridae; genus Triturus; species Triturus cristatus. The sequence goes on from NC_140594.1 coordinate 127,824,750, forward strand.
GCCTGTTGCATGGTGCAGCTGCACGTGCTACGAATGGCTTTCACTGGAAGACCCGCTCATGGTCATCAGATTCCAGTTATTCACTGCTATGACGTAGCAATAGTGGAAACAAAAAATATTTCTAACGGTTGTTATGTCATAAAAGAATCCCAGGCTCCTCTTCCAGGGTGTTATGAGCACCTGGCATTGCAGTGCTGGCTCTACCACAGTGAGGGGAGGGGCAGCGCTTAATTTGAGCCGGTGGTTTCCTGTGCTCAGCACCGGCACTTAATTATCAACACTGGTGCTTTTCATGAGCACCAGTTAAGGACAAATTAATTTACAGGGAGATGGAGTGGTTTGATCAAAGGATGTTGAACCAGTGCTGAGACTCAAACCTGTTTCTCCAGCTCTGAAGTCGGCGACTCTGGCCATTACACCACACCCTCTTACCGCTTTCATGGTTAGTAGTTGGTACTGTTTTAGGTGGCGCTAACAGGAGAAATGGGCTGGTGCAAGCTGCCTCCTGACAAGAGCCCCAGCACTTATATTTTTACAAATTAAGCACCGTGGAGGGGCAGAAAGACATAGGGCTTGGGGGTGGAGGGAGAGCTGGGTGGCAGCAGACCAGTTTTTTCCCACCAGATTTGTCACACAGCAGAGAGGCTATGCTATGTATGGATCCCACATAACTCTTCTGCCCCTGAGTAAGAATTGAAAGGGGGGCAGACAATTTGGGTGGGTCATATATAATATATAATTATAGATGGGTAACACTAAATAAACAACATGTTTTTCACCACAGATGTCCGAGTGATATAAACAATTTGAGTTTTACGCTTGTGTATCCATGCCACTCGGAAACACTTTGAAAAACCCATCTATAATTCTATATGTGGCCATAGTAAAAAAAAAAGTATACTTTTCGGTAGTAACATTGGAAGTGATAGAATGTGCCTTAACTGGACATGTTATGGGCCAGGCATTAAGGCACTAGGCTTAGGCGTTGCAGCCTTGTATTGAGCCTCTTGTAGTTAGGCCAGGTATGTTCTACAGCACATATGCAAGGAGGAAAAAACAAGGGGAAATACAATTATTCCTCCCTATCATGCCAGTCTCAGAGAGGCACTGGATTTTGGCTCAAATCCATTCCTGCAAGTCTTTGTAGATATGCAGATTTGGATTTGCGTCAAAATACATGGGCGGATGCACGGGAACTTCCTTGCACCTCCCATGGAATGCCTCCCTGACACAAAGTAACACAAGGCGTTTGCTGTTACAAACCAATGAACATTGTGATTGGTGTTGATTTGTAAATCCCAGATAAGACTTCGCGCCGGGTCTGCGTTAAAGAAAGCAATGCAAATCTGACGCACACTCTTTGTAAATGCGGGCCTGGGTGAGTGTCTTTCTCCCACTCAGACATTGTTTGTTGTCTCCTGAGGTCTCTTACTCAGTGATGCTTCCCAATAAGTTCTCCTGGCATGGACATGTCTCAATAGACACTACTGGCAAGTAGATGATGGATTCTACTTGCATAGTCAGATCATGATAAGCTCTACGTGAAAAAAACCAGATCTGTAGATCCTATACCTGCTTAGACGGATTCTAAACATTCGCTAATTGCATGGATGGCTCTTGACGCACTTTATTCGCATGGACGGATCTCAAGACACTGTTCCCACGAAGCCTGACCTGTGCACCCCCTTCGTGCATCGACCGATCTTGATACTCTATCTCCAAGGACATGCCTCAACTGGCTGTCCATGCATGGATTTACCTTGATTCTATTGTCTTTCGTGTTTATATCTTGATCTCCCTCTGCCTGCATGGCCGGGTCACGAGGCACTACCTGCAGGAACAGAAAACCCTGAGCACACTGACATCAACAGATCTCAGCACACCTCGTCCACAGATGGTTGTGAATACCCTCGTCCAATGTGGGCAGAGTTCAGTACTCGACTTGCGTGGGCAGATTGCAGTACTCTTTACTTGCACAAACACATGCGGAAGTGCTGTGCTTGCATGCACAGACGTCTATACCTTCTTTTTGTAAGGCTGGAACTCAGTAGCCTATGCTCGAGACGACAAATCTCAAGTCTCTTTACTTCAGTGGACAGATCACTATACATTCCACCTGCGCGGACAAACCTTGATACCATCTGCTTGCGTTGACTGATGTCAACATAGTTTCATTGCATAGACAGATCTCAATACGCTTGTCTCGCACGGACAAAGCCTGATATGCTCTACTGACATGAACAGATATCACTGTGGTCTACAGGGAAGAACAGATCTCAGTGTGGTCTACTTGCATGGACAGAGCTCAATGCAGTCTACAGGGAAGAACAGATCTCAGTGTGGTCTACTTGCACGGACAGAGCTCAATGCAGTCTACAGGGAAGAACAGATCTCAGTGTGGTCTACTTGCATGGACAGAGCTCAATGCAGTCTACAGGGAAGAACAGATCTCAGTGTGGTCTACTTGCATGGACAGAGCTCAATGCAGTCTACAGGGAAGAACAGATCTCAGTGTGGTCTACTTGCATGGACAGATCTCAATAAGCTCTACTGACATGGACAGATCTCCTGGCCCTCTACTTGCACAGAAACATCTTGATATCCTCTTCTTGCACAGTATGCTCCACTCGCACGGACAGATTTCAATACGCTCTTCTTGCATTGACATATGGAATATCCTCTTCTTGCATAAACAGATATGGGAAGGCTCTCCTTGCATAGACAGACCTCAATACCCTCTAATTGCATTAACTGATATAGATAGATCTCAGTACGCTCTGTTTCAGTGGACTGATATAGATAGATCTCAGTATGCTCTGTTTGCGTGGACTGATATAGATAGATCTCAGTACGCTCTGTTTGCGTGGACTGATATAGATAGATCTCAGTACCCTCTGTTTGCATGGACTGATATAGATAGATCTCAGTAGGCTCTGTTTGCGTGGACTGATATAGATAGATCTCAGCACCCTCTGTTTGCATGGATTGATATAGATAGATCTCAGCACCCTCTGTTTGCATGGACTGATATAGATAGATCTCAGTACGCTCTGTTTCCGTGGACTGATATAGATAGATCTCAGTACGCTCTGTTTGCATGGACTGATATAGATAGATCTCAGTACGCTCTGGTTTGCGTGCACTGATATAGATAGATCTCAGTACGCTCTGTTTGCATGGAGTGATATAGATAGATCTCAGTACGCTCTGTTTGCATGGACTGATATAGATAGATCTCAGTACGCTCTGGTTTGCATGGACTGATATAGATTGATCTCAGTACGCTCTGGTTTGCATGGACTGATATAGATAGATCTCTAGATCTCAATACCCTCTGTTTGCATGGACTGATATAGATAGATCTCAGTACGCTCTGTTTGCACGGACTGATATAGATAGACCTCAGTACGCTCTGTTTGCATGGACTGATATAGATAGATCTCAGTACGCTCTGGTTTGCATGGACTGATATAGATAGATCTCAATACCCTCTGTTTGCATGGACTGATATAGACAGATCTCAGTACGCTCTGTTTGCATGGACTGATATAGACAGATCTCAGTACGCTCTGGTTTGCATGGACTGATATAGATAGATCTCAGTTCGCTCTGTTTGCATAGGCTGATATAGATAGATCTCAGTACGCTCTGTTTGCATGGACTGATATAGATAGATCTCAGTACCCTCTGTTTGCATGGACTGATATAGATAGATCTGAGTACGCTCTGGTTTGCGTGGACTGATATAGATAGATCTCAGCACCCTCTGTTTGCATGGACTGATATAGATAGATCTCAGTGCGCTCTGTTTCCGTGGACTGATATAGATAGATCTCAGTACGCTCTGTTTCCGTGGACTGATATAGATAGATCTCAGTACGCTCTGTTTGCGTGGACTGATATAGATAGATCTCAGTACGCTCTGTTTGCATGGACTGATATAGATAGATCTCAGCACCCTCTGTTTGCATGGACTGATATAGATAGATCTCAGTGCACTCTGTTTGCGTGGACTGATACAGATAGATCTCAGTACGCTCTGTTTCCGTGGACTGATATAGATAGATCTCAGTACCCTCTGTTTGCATGGACTGATATAGACAGATCTCAGTACGCTCTGTTTGCATGGACTGATATAGACAGATCTCAGTACGCTCTGGTTTGCATGGACTGATATAGATAGATCTCAGTACGCTCTGTTTGCATGGACTGATATAGATAGATCTCAGTTCGCTCTGTTTGCATAGGCTGATATAGATAGATCTCAGTACGCTCTGTTTGCATGGACTGATATAGATAGATCTCAGTACCCTCTGTTTGCATGGACTGATATAGATAGATCTGAGTATGCTCTGGTTTGCGTGGACTGATATAGATAGATCTCAGCACCCTCTGTTTGCATGGACTGATATAGATAGATCTCAGTGCGCTCTGTTTCCGTGGACTGATATAGATAGATCTCAGTACGCTCTGTTTCCGTGGACTGATATAGATAGATCTCAGTACGCTCTGTTTGCGTGGACTGATATAGATAGATCTCAGTACGCTCTGTTTGCATGGATTGATATAGATAGATCTCAGTACACTCTGTTTCCGTGGACTGATCTAGATAGATCTCAGTACGCTCTGTTTCCGTGGATTGATATAGATAGATCTCAGTACGCTCTGTTTGCGTGGACTGATATAGATAGATCTCAGTACGCTCTGTTTGCATGGACTGATATAGATAGATCTCAGCACCCTCTGTTTGCATGGACTGATATAGATAGATCTCAGTGCACTCTGTTTGCGTGGACTGATACAGATAGATCTCAGTACGCTCTGTTTCCGTGGACTGATATAGATAGATCTCAGTACCCTCTGTTTGCATGGACTGATATAGATAGATCTCAGTACGCTCTGTTTCCGTGGACTGATATAGATAGATCTCAGCACCCTATGTTTGCATGGACTGATATAGATAGATCTCAGCACCCTCTGTTTGCATGGACTGATATAGATAGATCTCAGTGCACTCTGTTTGCGTGGACTGATACAGATAGATCTCAGAACGCTCTGTTTCCGTGGACTGATATAGATAGATCTCAGTACCCTCTGTTTGCATGGACTGATATAGATAGATCTCAGTGCACTCTGTTTGCGTGGACTGATATAGATAGATCTCAGTACGCTCTGTTTCCGTGGACTGATATAGATAGATCTCAGCACCCTATGTTTGCATGGACTGATATAGATAGATCTCAGCACCCTCTGTTTGCATGGACTGATATAGATAGATCTCAGTACGCTCTGTTTCCGTGGACTGATATAGATAGATCTCAGCACCCTATGTTTGCATGGACTGATATAGATAGATCTCAGCACCCTCTGTTTGCATGGACTGATATAGATTGATCTCAGTACGCTCTGTTTGCATGGACTGATATAGATAGATCTCAGTACGCTCTGTTTGCATGGACTGATATAGATAGATCTCAGCACACTATGTTTGCATGGACTGATATAGATAGATCTCAGCACCCTCTGTTTGCATGGACTGATATAGATAGATCTCAGTGCGCTCTGTTTGCGTGGACTGATACAGATAGATCTCAGTACCCTCTGTTTGCATGGACTGATATAGATAGATCTCAGTACGCTCTGTTTCCGTGGACTGATATAGATAGATCTCAGTACGCTCTGTTTCCGTGGACTGATATAGATAGATCTCAGCACCCTCTGTTTGCATGGACTGATATAGATAGATCTCAGTGCACTCTGTTTGCGTGGACTGATACAGATAGATCTCAGTACGCTCTGTTTCCGTGGACTGATATAGATAGATCTCAATACCCTCTGTTTGCATGGACTGATATAGACAGATCTCAGTACGCTCTGGTTTGCATGGACTGATATAGATAGATCTCAATACCCTCTGTTTGCATGGACTGATATAGACAGATCTCAGTACGCTCTGTTTGCATGGACTGATATAGACAGATCTCAGTACGCTCTGGTTTGCATGGACTGATATAGATAGATCTCAGTTCGCTCTGTTTGCATAGGCTGATATAGATAGATCTCAGTACGCTCTGTTTGCATGGACTGATATAGATAGATCTCAGTACCCTCTGTTTGCATGGACTGATATAGATAGATCTCAGTACGCTCTGTTTCCGTGGACTGATATAGATAGATCTCAGTACGCTCTGTTTGCATGGACTGATATAGATAGATCTCAGTACGCTCTGGTTTGCATGGACTGATATAGATTGATCTCAGTACGCTCTGGTTTGCATGGACTGATATAGATAGATCTCTAGATCTCAATACCCTCTGTTTGCATGGACTGATATAGATAGATCTCAGTACGCTCTGTTTGCACGGACTGATATAGATAGACCTCAGTACGCTCTGTTTGCATGGACTGATATAGATAGATCTCAGTACGCTCTGGTTTGCATGGACTGATATAGATAGATCTCAATACCCTCTGTTTGCATGGACTGATATAGACAGATCTCAGTACGCTCTGTTTGCATGGACTGATATAGACAGATCTCAGTACGCTCTGGTTTGCATGGACTGATATAGATAGATCTCAGTTCGCTCTGTTTGCATAGGCTGATATAGATAGATCTCAGTACGCTCTGTTTGCATGGACTGATATAGATAGATCTCAGTACCCTCTGTTTGCATGGACTGATATAGATAGATCTGAGTACGCTCTGGTTTGCGTGGACTGATATAGATAGATCTCAGCACCCTCTGTTTGCATGGACTGATATAGATAGATCTCAGTGCGCTCTGTTTCCGTGGACTGATATAGATAGATCTCAGTACGCTCTGTTTCCGTGGACTGATATAGATAGATCTCAGTACGCTCTGTTTGCGTGGACTGATATAGATAGATCTCAGTACGCTCTGTTTGCATGGACTGATATAGATAGATCTCAGCACCCTCTGTTTGCATGGACTGATATAGATAGATCTCAGTGCACTCTGTTTGCGTGGACTGATACAGATAGATCTCAGTACGCTCTGTTTCCATGGACTGATATAGATAGATCTCAGTACCCTCTGTTTGCATGGACTGATATAGACAGATCTCAGTACGCTCTGTTTGCATGGACTGATATAGACAGATCTCAGTACGCTCTGGTTTGCATGGACTGATATAGATAGATCTCAGTACGCTCTGTTTGCATGGACTGATATAGATAGATCTCAGTTCGCTCTGTTTGCATAGGCTGATATAGATAGATCTCAGTGCGCTCTGTTTCCGTGGACTGATATAGATAGATCTCAGTACGCTCTGTTTCCGTGGACTGATATAGATAGATCTCAGTACGCTCTGTTTGCGTGGACTGATATAGATAGATCTCAGTACGCTCTGTTTGCATGGATTGATATAGATAGATCTCAGTACACTCTGTTTCCGTGGACTGATCTAGATAGATCTCAGTACGCTCTGTTTCCGTGGATTGATATAGATAGATCTCAGTACGCTCTGTTTGCGTGGACTGATATAGATAGATCTCAGTACGCTCTGTTTGCATGGACTGATATAGATAGATCTCAGCACCCTCTGTTTGCATGGACTGATATAGATAGATCTCAGTGCACTCTGTTTGCGTGGACTGATACAGATAGATCTCAGTACGCTCTGTTTCCGTGGACTGATATAGATAGATCTCAGTACCCTCTGTTTGCATGGACTGATATAGATAGATCTCAGTACGCTCTGTTTCCGTGGACTGATATAGATAGATCTCAGCACCCTATGTTTGCATGGACTGATATAGATAGATCTCAGCACCCTCTGTTTGCATGGACTGATATAGATAGATCTCAGTGCACTCTGTTTGCGTGGACTGATACAGATAGATCTCAGAACGCTCTGTTTCCGTGGACTGATATAGATAGATCTCAGTACCCTCTGTTTGCATGGACTGTTATAGATAGATCTCAGTGCACTCTGTTTGCGTGGACTGATATAGATAGATCTCAGTACGCTCTGTTTCCGTGGACTGATATAGATAGATCTCAGCACCCTATGTTTGCATGGACTGATATAGATAGATCTCAGCACCCTCTGTTTGCATGGACTGATATAGATAGATCTCAGTTTGCTCTGTTTCCGTGGACTGATATAGATAGATCTCAGCACCCTATGTTTGCATGGACTGATATAGATAGATCTCAGCACCCTCTGTTTGCATGGACTGATATAGATTGATCTCAGTACGCTCTGTTTGCATGGACTGATATAGATAGATCTCAGTACGCTCTGTTTGCATGGACTGATATAGATAGATCTCAGCACCCTATGTTTGCATGGACTGATATAGATAGATCTCAGCACCCTCTGTTTGCATGGACTGATATAGATAGATCTCAGTGCGCTCTGTTTGCGTGGACTGATACAGATAGATCTCAGTACCCTCTGTTTGCATGGACTGATATAGATAGATCTCAGTACGCTCTGTTTCCGTGGACTGATATAGATAGATCTCAGTACGCTCTGTTTCCGTGGACTGATATAGATAGATCTCAGCACCCTCTGTTTGCATGGACTGATATAGATAGATCTCAGTGCACTCTGTTTGCGTGGACTGATACAGATAGATCTCAGTACGCTCTGTTTCCGTGGACTGATATAGATAGATCTCAATACCCTCTGTTTGCATGGACTGATATAGACAGATCTCAGTACGCTCTGGTTTGCATGGACTGATATAGATAGATCTCAATACCCTCTGTTTGCATGGACTGATATAGACAGATCTCAGTACGCTCTGTTTGCATGGACTGATATAGACAGATCTCAGTACGCTCTGGTTTGCATGGACTGATATAGATAGATCTCAGTTCGCTCTGTTTGCATAGGCTGATATAGATAGATCTCAGTACGCTCTGTTTGCATGGACTGATATAGATAGATCTCAGTACCCTCTGTTTGCATGGACTGATATAGATAGATCTGAGTACGCTCTGGTTTGCGTGGACTGATATAGATAGATCTCAGCACCCTCTGTTTGCATGGACTGATATAGATAGATCTCAGTGCGCTCTGTTTCCGTGGACTGATATAGATAGATCTCAGTACGCTCTGTTTCCGTGGACTGATATAGATAGATCTCAGTACGCTCTGTTTGCGTGGACTGATATAGATAGATCTCAGTACACTCTGTTTGCATGGACTGATATAGATAGATCTCAGCACCCTCTGTTTGCATGGACTGATATAGATAGATCTCAGTGCACTCTGTTTGCGTGGACTGATACAGATAGATCTCAGTACGCTCTGTTTCCGTGGACTGATATAGATAGATCTCAGTACCCTCTGTTTGCATGGACTGATATAGACAGATCTCAGTACGCTCTGTTTGCATGGACTGATATAGACAGATCTCAGTACGCTCTGGTTTGCATGGACTGATATAGATAGATCTCAGTACGCTCTGTTTGCATGGACTGATATAGATAGATCTCAGTTCGCTCTGTTTGCATAGGCTGATATAGATAGATCTCAGTACGCTCTGTTTGCATGGACTGATATAGATAGATCTCAGTACCCTCTGTTTGCATGGACTGATATAGATAGATCTGAGTACGCTCTGGTTTGCGTGGACTGATATAGATAGATCTCAGCACCCTCTGTTTGCATGGACTGATATAGATAGATCTCAGTGCGCTCTGTTTCCGTGGACTGATATAGATAGATCTCAGTACGCTCTGTTTCCGTGGACTGATATAGATAGATCTCAGTACGCTCTGTTTGCGTGGACTGATATAGATAGATCTCAGTACGCTCTGTTTGCATGGATTGATATAGATAGATCTCAGTACACTCTGTTTCCGTGGACTGATCTAGATAGATCTCAGTACGCTCTGTTTCCGTGGATTGATATAGATAGATCTCAGTACGCTCTGTTTGCGTGGACTGATATAGATAGATCTCAGTACGCTCTGTTTGCATGGACTGATATAGATAGATCTCAGCACCCTCTGTTTGCATGGACTGATATAGATAGATCTCAGTGCACTCTGTTTGCGTGGACTGATACAGATAGATCTCAGTACGCTCTGTTTCCGTGGACTGATATAGATAGATCTCAGTACCCTCTGTTTGCATGGACTGATATAGATAGATCTCAGTACGCTCTGTTTCCGTGGACTGATATAGATAGATCTCAGCACCCTATGTTTGCATGGACTGATATAGATAGATCTCAGCACCCTCTGTTTGCATGGACTGATATAGATAGATCTCAGTGCACTCTGTTTGCGTGGACTGATACAGATAGATCTCAGAACGCTCTGTTTCCGTGGACTGATATAGATAGATCTCAGTACCCTCTGTTTGCATGGACTGATATAGATAGATCTCAGTGCACTCTGTTTGCGTGGACTGATATAGATAGATCTCAGTACGCTCTGTTTCCGTGGACTGATATAGATAGATCTCAGCACCCTATGTTTGCATGGACTGATATAGATAGATCTCAGCACCCTCTGTTTGCATGGACTGATATAGATAGATCTCAGTACGCTCTGTTTCCGTGGACTGATATAGATAGATCTCAGCACCCTATGTTTGCATGGACTGATATAGATAGATCTCAGTACGCTCTGTTTGCATGGACTGATATAGATAGATCTCAGTACGCTCTGTTTGCATGGACTGATATAGATAGATCTCAGCACACTATGTTTGCATGGACTGATATAGATAGATCTCAGCACCCTCTGTTTGCATGGACTGATATAGATAGATCTCAGTGCGCTCTGTTTGCGTGGACTGATACAGATAGATCTCAGTACCCTCTGTTTGCATGGACTGATATAGATAGATCTCAGTACGCTCTGTTTCCGTGGACTGATATAGATAGATCTCAGTACGCTCTGTTTCCGTGGACTGATATAGATAGATCTCAGCACCCTCTGTTTGCATGGACTGATATAGATAGATCTCAGTGCACTCTGTTTGCGTGGACTGATACAGATAGATCTCAGTACGCTCTGTTTCCGTGGACTGATATAGATAGATCTCAATACCCTCTGTTTGCATGGACTGATATAGACAGATCTCAGTACGCTCTGGTTTGCATGGACTGATATAGATAGATCTCAATACCCTCTGTTTGCATGGACTGATATAGACAGATCTCAGTACGCTCTGTTTGCATGGACTGATATAGACAGATCTCAGTACGCTCTGGTTTGCATGGACTGATATAGATAGATCTCAGTTCGCTCTGTTTGCATAGGCTGATATAGATAGATCTCAGTACGCTCTGTTTGCATGGACTGATATAGATAGATCTCAGTACCCTCTGTTTGCATGGACTGATATAGATAGATCTCAGTACGCTCTGTTTCCGTGGACTGATATAGATAGATCTCAGTACGCTCTGTTTGCATGGACTGATATAGATAGATCTCAGTACGCTCTGGTTTGCATGGACTGATATAGATTGATCTCAGTACGCTCTGGTTTGCATGGACTGATATAGATAGATCTCTAGATCTCAATACCCTCTGTTTGCATGGACTGATATAGATAGATCTCAGTACGCTCTGTTTGCACGGACTGATATAGATAGACCTCAGTACGCTCTGTTTGCATGGACTGATATAGATAGATCTCAGTACGCTCTGGTTTGCATGGACTGATATAGATAGATCTCAATACCCTCTGTTTGCATGGACTGATATAGACAGATCTCAGTACGCTCTGTTTGCATGGACTGATATAGACAGATCTCAGTACGCTCTGGTTTGCATGGACTGATATAGATAGATCTCAGTTCGCTCTGTTTGCATAGGCTGATATAGATAGATCTCAGTACGCTCTGTTTGCATGGACTGATATAGATAGATCTCAGTACCCTCTGTTTGCATGGACTGATATAGATAGATCTGAGTACGCTCTGGTTTGCGTGGACTGATATAGATAGATCTCAGCACCCTCTGTTTGCATGGACTGATATAGATAGATCTCAGTGCGCTCTGTTTCCGTGGACTGATATAGATAGATCTCAGTACGCTCTGTTTCCGTGGACTGATATAGATAGATCTCAGTACGCTCTGTTTGCGTGGACTGATATAGATAGATCTCAGTACGCTCTGTTTGCATGGACTGATATAGATAGATCTCAGCACCCTCTGTTTGCATGGACTGATATAGATAGATCTCAGTGCACTCTGTTTGCGTGGACTGATACAGATAGATCTCAGTACGCTCTGTTTCCATGGACTGATATAGATAGATCTCAGTACCCTCTGTTTGCATGGACTGATATAGACAGATCTCAGTACGCTCTGTTTGCATGGACTGATATAGACAGATCTCAGTACGCTCTGGTTTGCATGGACTGATATAGATAGATCTCAGTACGCTCTGTTTGCATGGACTGATATAGATAGATCTCAGTTCGCTCTGTTTGCATAGGCTGATATAGATAGATCTCAGTACGCTCTGTTTGCATGGACTGATATAGATAGATCTCAGTACCCTCTGTTTGCATGGACTGATATAGATAGATCTGAGTATGCTCTGGTTTGCGTGGACTGATATAGATAGATCTCAGCACCCTCTGTTTGCATGGACTGATATAGATAGATCTCAGTGCGCTCTGTTTCCGTGGACTGATATAGATAGATCTCAGTACGCTCTGTTTCCGTGGACTGATATAGATAGATCTCAGTACGCTCTGTTTGCGTGGACTGATATAGATAGATCTCAGTACGCTCTGTTTGCATGGATTGATATAGATAGATCTCAGTACACTCTGTTTCCGTGGACTGATCTAGATAGATCTCAGTACGCTCTGTTTCCGTGGATTGATATAGATAGATCTCAGTACGCTCTGTTTGCGTGGACTGATATAGATAGATCTCAGTACGCTCTGTTTGCATGGACTGATATAGATAGATCTCAGCACCCTCTGTTTGCATGGACTGATATAGATAGATCTCAGTGCACTCTGTTTGCGTGGACTGATACAGATAGATCTCAGTACGCTCTGTTTCCGTGGACTGATATAGATAGATCTCAGTACCCTCTGTTTGCATGGACTGATATAGATAGATCTCAGTACGCTCTGTTTCCGTGGACTGATATAGATAGATCTCAGCACCCTATGTTTGCATGGACTGATATAGATAGATCTCAGCACCCTCTGTTTGCATGGACTGATATAGATAGATCTCAGTGCACTCTGTTTGCGTGGACTGATACAGATAGATCTCAGAACGCTCTGTTTCCGTGGACTGATATAGATAGATCTCAGTACCCTCTGTTTGCATGGACTGTTATAGATAGATCTCAGTGCACTCTGTTTGCGTGGACTGATATAGATAGATCTCAGTACGCTCTGTTTCCGTGGACTGATATAGATAGATCTCAGCACCCTATGTTTGCATGGACTGATATAGATAGATCTCAGCACCCTCTGTTTGCATGGACTGATATAGATAGATCTCAGTACGCTCTGTTTCCGTGGACTGATATAGATAGATCTCAGCACCCTATGTTTGCATGGACTGATATAGATAGATCTCAGCACCCTCTGTTTGCATGGACTGATATAGATTGATCTCAGTACGCTCTGTTTGCATGGACTGATATAGATAGATCTCAGTACGCTCTGTTTGCATGGACTGATATAGATAGATCTCAGCACCCTATGTTTGCATGGACTGATATAGATAGATCTCAGCACCCTCTGTTTGCATGGACTGATATAGATAGATCTCAGTGCGCTCTGTTTGCGTGGACTGATACAGATAGATCTCAGTACCCTCTGTTTGCATGGACTGATATAGATAGATCTCAGTACGCTCTGTTTCCGTGGACTGATATAGATAGATCTCAGTACGCTCTGTTTCCGTGGACTGATATAGATAGATCTCAGCACCCTCTGTTTGCATGGACTGATATAGATAGATCTCAGTGCACTCTGTTTGCGTGGACTGATACAGATAGATCTCAGTACGCTCTGTTTCCGTGGACTGATATAGATAGATCTCAATACCCTCTGTTTGCATGGACTGATATAGACAGATCTCAGTACGCTCTGGTTTGCATGGACTGATATAGATAGATCTCAATACCCTCTGTTTGCATGGACTGATATAGACAGATCTCAGTACGCTCTGTTTGCATGGACTGATATAGACAGATCTCAGTACGCTCTGGTTTGCATGGACTGATATAGATAGATCTCAGTTCGCTCTGTTTGCATAGGCTGATATAGATAGATCTCAGTACGCTCTGTTTGCATGGACTGATATAGATAGATCTCAGTACCCTCTGTTTGCATGGACTGATATAGATAGATCTGAGTACGCTCTGGTTTGCGTGGACTGATATAGATAGATCTCAGCACCCTCTGTTTGCATGGACTGATATAGATAGATCTCAGTGCGCTCTGTTTCCGTGGACTGATATAGATAGATCTCAGTACGCTCTGTTTCCGTGGACTGATATAGATAGATCTCAGTACGCTCTGTTTGCGTGGACTGATATAGATAGATCTCAGTACACTCTGTTTGCATGGACTGATATAGATAGATCTCAGCACCCTCTGTTTGCATGGACTGATATAGATAGATCTCAGTGCACTCTGTTTGCGTGGACTGATACAGATAGATCTCAGTACGCTCTGTTTCCGTGGACTGATATAGATAGATCTCAGTACCCTCTGTTTGCATGGACTGATATAGACAGATCTCAGTACGCTCTGTTTGCATGGACTGATATAGACAGATCTCAGTACGCTCTGGTTTGCATGGACTGATATAGATAGATCTCAGTACGCTCTGTTTGCATGGACTGATATAGATAGATCTCAGTTCGCTCTGTTTGCATAGGCTGATATAGATAGATCTCAGTACGCTCTGTTTGCATGGACTGATATAGATAGATCTCAGTACCCTCTGTTTGCATGGACTGATATAGATAGATCTGAGTACGCTCTGGTTTGCGTGGACTGATATAGATAGATCTCAGCACCCTCTGTTTGCATGGACTGATATAGATAGATCTCAGTGCGCTCTGTTTCCGTGGACTGATATAGATAGATCTCAGTACGCTCTGTTTCCGTGGACTGATATAGATAGATCTCAGTACGCTCTGTTTGCGTGGACTGATATAGATAGATCTCAGTACGCTCTGTTTGCATGGATTGATATAGATAGATCTCAGTACACTCTGTTTCCGTGGACTGATCTAGATAGATCTCAGTACGCTCTGTTTCCGTGGATTGATATAGATAGATCTCAGTACGCTCTGTTTGCGTGGACTGATATAGATAGATCTCAGTACGCTCTGTTTGCATGGACTGATATAGATAGATCTCAGCACCCTCTGTTTGCATGGACTGATATAGATAGATCTCAGTGCACTCTGTTTGCGTGGACTGATACAGATAGATCTCAGTACGCTCTGTTTCCGTGGACTGATATAGATAGATCTCAGTACCCTCTGTTTGCATGGACTGATATAGATAGATCTCAGTACGCTCTGTTTCCGTGGACTGATATAGATAGATCTCAGCACCCTATGTTTGCATGGACTGATATAGATAGATCTCAGCACCCTCTGTTTGCATGGACTGATATAGATAGATCTCAGTGCACTCTGTTTGCGTGGACTGATACAGATAGATCTCAGAACGCTCTGTTTCCGTGGACTGATATAGATAGATCTCAGTACCCTCTGTTTGCATGGACTGATATAGATAGATCTCAGTGCACTCTGTTTGCGTGGACTGATATAGATAGATCTCAGTACGCTCTGTTTCCGTGGACTGATATAGATAGATCTCAGCACCCTATGTTTGCATGGACTGATATAGATAGATCTCAGCACCCTCTGTTTGCATGGACTGATATAGATAGATCTCAGTACGCTCTGTTTCCGTGGACTGATATAGATAGATCTCAGCACCCTATGTTTGCATGGACTGATATAGATAGATCTCAGCACCCTCTGTTTGCATGGACTGATATAGATTGATCTCAGTACGCTCTGTTTGCATGGACTGATATAGATAGATCTCAGTACGCTCTGTTTGCATCGACTGATATAGATAGATCTCAGCACCCTATGTCTGCATGGACTGATATAGATAGATCTCAGCACCCTCTGTTTGCATGGACTGATATAGATAGATCTCAGTGCGCTCTGTTTGCGTGGACTGATACAGATAGATCTCAGTACCCTCTGTTTGCATGGACTGATATAGATAGATCTCAGTACGCTCTGTTTCCGTGGACTGATATAGATAGATCTCAGTACGCTCTGTTTCCGTGGACTGATATAGATAGATCTCAGCACCCTCTGTTTGCATGGACTGATATAGATAGATCTCAGTGCACTCTGTTTGCATGGACTGATATAGATAGATCTCAGTACGCTCTGTTTGCATGGACTGATATAGATAGATCTCAGTGCGCTCTGTTTGCGTGGACTGATATAGATAGAGCTCAGTACGCTCTGTTTGAGTGGACTGATATAGATAGATCTCAGTGCACTCTGTTTGCGTGGACTGATACAGATAGAGCTCAGTACGCTCTGTTTGCGTGGACTGATATAGATAGATCTCAGTACGCTCTGTTTCCGTGGACTGATATAGATAGATCTCAGCACCCTATGTTTGCATGGACTGATATAGATAGATCTCAGCACCCTCTGTTTGCATGGACTGATATAGACAGATCTCAGTACGCTCTGGTTTGCATGGACTGATATAGATAGATCTCAGTTCGCTCTGTTTGCATGGAGTGATATAATTAGATCTCAGTACGCTCTGTTTGCATGGACTGATATAGATAGATCTCAGTACCCTCTGTTTGCATGGACTGATATAGATAGATCTCAGCACCCTCTGTTTGCATGGACTGATATAGATAGATCTCAGCACCCTCTGTTTGCATGGACTGATATAGATAGATCTCAGTGCGCTCTGTTTCCGTGGACTGATATAGATAGATCTCAGCACCCTCTGTTTGCGTGGACTGATATAGATAGATCTCAGTGCACTCTGTTTGCGTGGACTGATACAGATAGATCTCAGTACGCTCTGTTTCCGTGGACTGATATAGATAGATCTCAGTACCCTCTGTTTGCGTGGACTGATATAGATAGATCTCAGTACGCTCTGTTTGCGTGGACTGATATAGATAGATCTCAGTACGCTCTGTTTCCGTGGACTGATATAGATAGATCTCAGTACCCTCTGTTTGCGTGGACTGATATAGATAGATCTCAGTGCACTCTGTTTCCGTGGACTGATATAGATAGATCTCAGTACGCTCTGTTTGCATGGACTGATATAGATAGATCTCAGCACCCTCTGTTTGCATGGACTGATATAGATAGATCTCAGTACGCTCTGTTTACATGGACTGATATAGATAGATCTCAGTGCACTCTGTTTGCATGGACTGATATAGATAGATCTCAGTACGCTCTGTTTGCATGGACTGATATAGATAGATCTCAGTGCGCTCTGTTTCCGTGGACTGATCTAGATAGATCTCAGTACGCTCTGTTTCCGTGGACTGATATAGATAGATCTCAGTACGCTCTGTTTCCGTGGACTGATATAGATAGATCTCAGCACCCTCTGTTTGCATGGACTGATATAGATAGATCTCAGTACGCTCTGTTTGCGTGGACTGATATAGATAGATCTCAGTACGCTCTGTTTCCGTGGACTGATATAGATAGGTCTCAGTGCGCTCTGTTTGCGTGGACTGATATAGATAGAGCTCAGTACCCTCTGTTTGCGTGGACTGATAAAGATAGATCTCAGTACGCTCTGTTTGCGTGGACTGATATAGATAGAGCTCAGTACGCTTTGTTTGCATGGACTGATATAGATAGATCTCAGTACGCTCTGTTTCCGTGGACTGATATAGATAGATCTCAGTACGCTCTGTTTGCATGGACTGATATAGATAGATCTCAGTACGCTCTGTTTGCGTGGACTGATATAGATAGAGCTCAGTACCCTCTGTTTGCATGGACTGATATAGATAGATCTCAGTACGCTCTGTTTGAGTGGACTGATATAGATAGATCTCAGTGCACTCTGTTTGCGTGGACTGATATAGATAGATCTCAGTACGCTCTGTTTGCATGGACTGATATAGATAGATCTCAGTACGCTCTGTTTGCGTGGACTGATATAGATAGATCTCAGTACGCTCTGTTTGCGTGGACTGATATAGATAGAGCTCAGTACCCTCTGTTTGCGTGGACTGATATAGATAGAGCTCAGTACGCTCTGTTTGCGTGGACTGATATAGATAGATCTCAGTGCACTCTGTTTGCGTGGACTGATACAGATAGAGCTCAGTACGCTCTGTTTGCGTGGACTGATATAGATAGATCTCAGTACGCTCTGTTTCCGTGGACTGATATAGATAGATCTCAGCACCCTCTGTTTGCATGGACTGATATAGACAGATCTCAGTTCGCTCTGTTTGCATGGAGTGATATAATTAGATCTCAGTACGCTCTGTTTGCATGGACTGATATAGATAGATCTCAGTACCCTCTGTTTGCATGGACTGATATAGATAGATCTGAGTACGCTCTGGTTTGCGTGGACTGATATAGATAGATCTCAGCACCCTCTGTTTGCATGGACTGATATAGATAGATCTCAGTGCGCTCTGTTTCCGTGGACTGATATAGATAGATCTCAGCACCCTCTGTTTGCGTGGACTGATATAGATAGATCTCAGTGCACTCTGTTTGCGTGGACTGATACAGATAGATCTCAGTACGCTCTGTTTCCGTGGACTGATATAGATAGATCTCAGTACCCTCTGTTTGCGTGGACTGATATAGATAGATCTCAGTACACTCTGGTTTGCATGGACTAATATAGATAGATCTCAATACCCTCTGTTTGCATGGACTATATAGACAGATCTCAGTACGCTCTGTTTGCATGGACTGATATAGACAGATCTCAGTACGCTCTGTTTCCGTGGACTGATATAGATAGACCTCAGTATGCTCTGTTTGCATGGACTGATATAGATTGCTCTCAGTACGCTCTGGTTTGCATGGACTAATATAGATAGATCTCAATACCCTCTGTTTGCATGGACTATATAGACAGATCTCAGTACGCTCTGTTTGCATGGACTGATATAGACAGATCTCAGTACGCTCTGGTTTGCATGGACTGATATAGATAGATCTCAGTGTGCTCTGTTTGCATGGACTGATATAGATAGATCTCAGTACGCTCTGGTTTGCATGGACTGATATAGATAGATCTCAGTACGCTCTGTTTGCATGGACTGATATAGATAGATCTCAGTATGCTCTGTTTGCATGGACTGATATAGATTGATCTCAGTACGCTCTGGTTTGCATGGACTGATATAGATAGATCTCAATACCCTCTGTTTGCATGGACTGATATAGACAGATCTCAGTACGCTCTGTTTGCATGGACTGATATAGACAGATCTCAGTACGCTCTGTTTGCATGGACTGATATAGACAGATGTCAGTACGCTCTGGTTTGCATGGACTGATATAGATAGATCTCAGTACCCTCTGTTTGCATGGAGTGATATAATTAGATCTCAGTACGCTCTGTTTGCGTGGACTGATATAGACAGATCTCAGTACGCTCTGGTTTGCATGGACTGATATAGACAGATCTCAGTACGCTCTGGTTTGCATGGACTGATATAGATAGATCTCAGTTCGCTCTGTTTGCATGGACTGATATAGATAGATCTCAGTTCGCTCTGTTTGCATAGGCTGATATAGATAGATCTCAGTACGCTCTGTTTGCATGGACTGATATAGATAGATCTCAGTACCCTCTGTTTGCATGGACTGATATAGATAGATCTGAGTACGCTCTGGTTTGCGTGGACTGATATAGATAGATCTCAGCACCCTCTGTTTGCATGGACTGATATAGATAGATCTCAGTGTGCTCTGTTTCCGTGGACTGATATAGATAGATCTCAGTACGCTCTGGTTCCGTGGACTGATATAGATAGATCTCAGTACGCTCTGTTTGCGTGGACTGATATAGATAGATCTCAGTACGCTCTGTTTGCATGGACTGATATAGATAGATCTCAGCACCCTCTGTTTGCATGGACTGATATAGATAGATCTCAGTGCACTCTGTTTGCGTGGACTGATACAGATAGATCTCAGTACGCTCTGTTTCCCTGGACTGATATAGATAGATCAAAGGACCCTCTGTTTGCATGGACGGATATAGATAGATCTCAGTACGCTCTGTTTGCGTGGACTGATATAGATTGATCTCAGTACCCTCTGTTTGCATGGACTGATATAGACAGATCTCAGTACGCTCTGTTTGCATGGACTGATATAGACAGATCTCAGTACGCTCTGGTTTGCATGGACTGATATAGATAGATCTCAGTACGCTCTGTTTGCATGGACTGATATAGATAGATCTCAGTTCGCTCTGTTTGCATAGGCTGATATAGATAGATCTCAGTACGCTCTGTTTGCATGGACTGATATAGATAGATCTCAGTACCCTCTGTTTGCATGGACTGATATAGATAGATCTCAGTTCGCTCTGTTTGCATAGGCTGATATAGATAGATCTCAGTACGCTCTGTTTCCGTGGACTGATATAGATAGATCTGAGTACGCTCTGGTTTGCGTGGACTGATATAGATAGATCTCAGCACCCTCTGTTTGCATGGACTGATATAGATAGATCTCAGTGCGCTCTGTTTCCGTGGACTGATATAGATAGATCTCAGTGCGCTCTGTTTCCGTGGACTGATATAGATAGATCTCAGTACGCTCTGTTTGCGTGGACTGATATAGATAGATCTCAGTACGCTCTGTTTGCATGGATTGATATAGATAGATCTCAGTACACTCTGTTTCCGTGGACTGATCTAGATAGATCTCAGTACGCTCTGTTTCCGTGGATTGATATAGATAGATCTCAGTACGCTCTGTTTGCGTGGACTGATATAGATAGATCTCAGTACGCTCTGTTTGCATGGACTGATATAGATAGATCTCAGCACCCTCTGTTTGCATGGACTGATATAGATAGATCTCAGTGCACTCTGTTTGCGTGGACTGATACAGATAGATCTCAGTACGCTCTGTTTCCGTGGACTGATATAGATAGATCTCAGTACCCTCTGTTTGCATGGACTGATATAGATAGATCTCAGTACGCTCTGTTTCCGTGGACTGATATAGATACATCTCAGCACCCTATGTTTGCATGGACTGATATAGATAGATCTCAGCACCCTCTGTTTGCATGGACTGATATAGATAGATCTCAGTGCACTCTGTTTGCGTGGACTGATACAGATAGATCTCTAGATCTCAATACCCTCTGTTTCCGTGGACTGATATAGATAGATCTCAGTACCCTCTGTTTGCATGGACTGATATAGATAGATCTCAGTGCACTCTGTTTGCGTGGACTGATATAGATAGATCTCAGTACGCTCTGTTTCCGTGGACTGATATAGATAGATCTCAGCACCCTCTGTTTGCATGGACTGATATAGATAGATCTCAGTACGCTCTGTTTCCGTGGACTGATATAGATAGATCTCAGCACCCTCTGTTTGCATGGACTGATATAGATAGATCTCAGTACCCTCTGTTTGCGTGGACTGATATAGATAGATCTCAGTACGCTCTGTTTCCGTGGACTGATATAGATAGATCTCAGCACCCTCTGTTTGCATGGACTGATATAGATAGATCTCAGTACGCTCTGTTTGCATGGACTGATATAGATAGATCTCAGCACCCTCTGTTTGCATGGACTGATATAGATAGATCTCAGTGCGCTCTGTTTGCGTAGACTGATACAGATAGATCTCAGTACCCTCTGTTTGCATGGACTGATACAGATAGATCTCAGTACGCTCTGTTTCCGTGGACTGATATAGATAGATCTCAGTACTCTCTGTTTCCGTGGACTGATATAGATAGATCTCAGCACCCTCTGTTTGCATGGACTGATATAGATAGATCTCAGTGCACTCTGTTTGCATGGACTGATATAGATAGATCTCAGTACGCTCTGTTTGCATGGACTGATATAGATAGATCTCAGTACGCTCTGTTTGCATGGACTGATATAGATAGATCTCAGTGCGCTCTGTTTGCGTGGACTGATATAGATAGAGCTCAGTACGCTCTGTTTGCGTGGACTGATATAGATAGATCTCAGTGCACTCTGTTTGCGTGGACTGATACAGATAGAGCTCAGTACGCTCTGTTTGCGTGGACTGATATAGATAGATCTCAGTACGCTCTGTTTCCGTGGACTGATATAGATAGATCTCAGCACCCTATGTTTGCATGGACTGATATAGATAGATCTCAGCACCCTCTGTTTGCATGGACTGATATAGACAGATCTCAGTACGCTCTGGTTTGCATGGACTGATATAGATAGATCTCAGTTCGCTCTGTTTGCATGGAGTGATATAATTAGATCTCAGTACGCTCTGTTTGCATGGACTGATATAGATAGATCTCAGTACCCTCTGTTTGCATGGACTGATATAGATAGATCTCAGTACCCTCTGTTTGCATGGACTGATATAGATAGATCTGAGTACGCTCTGGTTTGCGTGGACTGATATAGATAGATCTCAGCACCCTCTGTTTGCATGGACTGATATAGATAGATCTCAGTGCGCTCTGTTTCCGTGGACTGATATAGATAGATCTCAGCACCCTCTGTTTGCGTGGACTGATATAGATAGATCTCAGTGCACTCTGTTTGCGTGGACTGATACAGATAGATCTCAGTACGCGATGTTTCCGTGGACTGATATAGATAGATCTCAGTACCCTCTGTTTGCGTGGACTGATATAGATAGATCTCAGTACGCTCTGTTTGCGTGGACTGATATAGATAGATCTCAGTACGCTCTGTTTCCGTGGACTGATATAGATAGATCTCAGTACCCTCTGTTTGCGTAGACTGATATAGATAGATCTCAGTGCACTCTGTTTCCGTGGACTGATATAGATAGATCTCAGTACGCTCTGTTTGCATGGACTGATATAGATAGATCTCAGCACCCTCTGTTTGCATGGACTGATATAGATAGATCTCAGTACGCTCTGTTTACATGGACTGATATAGATAGATCTCAGTGCACTCTGTTTGCATGGACTGATATAGATAGATCTCAGCACGCTCTGTTTGCATGGACTGATATAGATAGATCTCAGTGCGCTCTGTTTCCGTGGACTGATCTAGATAGATCTCAGTACGCTCTGTTTCCGTGGACTGATATAGATAGATCTCAGTACGCTCTGTTTCCGTGGACTGATATAGATAGATCTCAGCACCCTCTGTTTGCATGGACTGATATAGATAGATCTCAGTACGCTCTGTTTGCGTGGACTGATATAGATAGATCTCAGTACGCTCTGTTTCCGTGGACTGATATAGATAGGTCTCAGTGCGCTCTGTTTGCGTGGACTGATATAGATAGAGCTCAGTACCCTCTGTTTGCGTGGACTGATAAAGATAGATCTCAGTACGCTCTGTTTGCGTGGACTGATATAGATAGATCTCAGTACGCTCTGTTTCCGTGGACTGATATAGATAGGTCTCAGTGCACTCTGTTTGCGTGGACTGATATAGATAGATCTCAGTACGCTCTGTTTGCATGGACTGATATAGATAGATCTCAGTACGCTCTGTTTGCGTGGACTGATATAGATAGATCTCAGTACGCTCGGTTTGCATGGACTGATATAGATAGAGCTCAGTACCCTCTGTTTGCGTGGACTGATATAGATAGAGCTCAGTACGCTCTGTTTGCGTGGACTGATATAGATAGATCTCAGTGCACTCTGTTTGCGTGGACTGATACAGATAGAGCTCAGTACGCTCTGTTTGCGTGGACTGATATAGATAGATCTCAGTACCCTATGTTTGCATGGACTGATATAGACAGATCTCAGTACGCTCTGGTTTGCATGGACTGATATAGATAGATCTCAGTTCGCTCTGTTTGCATGGACTGATATAGATAGACCTCAGTATGCTCTGTTTACATGGACTGATATAGATAGATCTCAGTACGCTCTGTTTGCATGGACTGATATAGATAGATCTCAGTGCGCTCTGTTTCCGTGGACTGATCTAGATAGATCTCAGTACGCTCTGTTTCCGTGGACTGATATAGATAGATCTCAGTACGCTCTGTTTCCGTGGACTGATATAGATAGATCTCAGCACCCTCTGTTTGCATGGACTGATATAGATAGATCTCAGTACGCTCTGTTTGCGTGGACTGATATAGATAGATCTCAGTACGCTCTGTTTCCGTGGACTGATATAGATAGGTCTCAGTGCGCTCTGTTTGCGTGGACTGATATAGATAGAGCTCAGTACCCTCTGTTTGCGTGGACTGATAAAGATAGATCTCAGTACGCTCTGTTTGCGTGGACTGATATAGATAGAGCTCAGTACGCTTTGTTTGCATGGACTGATATAGATAGATCTCAGTACGCTCTGTTTCCGTGGACTGATATAGATAGATCTCAATACGCTCTGTTTGCATGGACTGATATAGATAGATCTCAGTACGCTCTGTTTGCGTGGACTGATATAGATAGAGCTCAGTACCCTCTGTTTGCGTGGACTGATATAGATAGAGCTCAGTGCGCTCTGTTTGCGTGGACTGATATAGATAGATCTCAGTGCACTCTGTTTGCGTGGACTGATACAGATAGAGCTCAGTACGCTCTGTTTGCGTGGACTGATATAGATAGATCTCAGTACCCTCTGTTTGCGTGGACTGATATAGATAGATCTCAGTACGCTCTGTATGCATGGACTGATATAGATAGATCTCAGTACGCTCTGGTTTGCATGGACTGATATAGATAGATCTCAGTACGCTCTGTTTGCGTGGACTGATATAGATAGATCTCAGTACGCTCTGTTTGCGTGGACTGATATAGATAGATCTCAGTACCCTCTGTTTGCATGGACTGATATAGATAGATCTGAGTACGCTCTGGTTTGCGTGGACTGATATAGATAGATCTCAGCACCCTCTGTTTGCATGGACTGATATAGATAGATCTCAGTGCGCTCTGTTTCCGTGGACTGATATAGATAGATCTCAGTACCCTCTGTTTGCATGGACTGATATAGATAGATCTCAGTGCACTCTGTTTGCGTGGACTGATATAGATAGATCTCAGTACGCTCTGTTTCCGTGGACTGATATAGATAGATCTCAGCACCCTCTGTTTGCATGGACTGATATAGATAGATCTCAGTACGCTCTGTTTCCGTGGACTGATATAGATAGATCTCAGCACCCTCTGTTTGCATGGACTGATATAGATAGATCTCAGTACCCTCTGTTTGCGTGGACTGATATAGATAGATCTCAGTACGCTCTGTTTCCGTGGACTGATATAGATAGATCTCAGCACCCTCTGTTTGCATGGACTGATATAGATAGATCTCAGTGCGCTCTGTTTGCGTAGACTGATACAGATAGATCTCAGTACCCTCTGTTTGCATGGACTGATACAGATAGATCTCAGTACGCTCTGTTTCCGTGGACTGATATAGATAGATCTCAGTACGCTCTGTTTCCGTGGACTGATATAGATAGATCTCAGCACCCTCTGTTTGCATGGACTGATATAGATAGATCTCAGTGCACTCTGTTTGCATGGACTGATATAGATAGATCTCAGTACGCTCTGTTTGCATGGACTGATATAGATAGATCTCAGTACGCTCTGTTTGCATGGACTGATATAGATAGATCTCAGTGCGCTCTGTTTGCGTGGACTGATATAGATAGAGCTCAGTACGCTCTGTTTGCGTGGACTGATATAGATAGATCTCAGTGCACTCTGTTTGCGTGGACTGATACAGATAGAGCTCAGTACGCTCTGTTTGCGTGGACTGATATAGATAGATCTCAGTACGCTCTGTTTCCGTGGACTGATATAGATAGATCTCAGCACCCTATGTTTGCATGGACTGATATAGATAGATCTCAGCACCCTCTGTTTGCATGGACTGATATAGACAGATCTCAGTACGCTCTGGTTTGCATGGACTGATATAGATAGATCTCAGTTCGCTCTGTTTGCATGGAGTGATATAATTAGATCTCAGTACGCTCTGTTTGCATGGACTGATATAGATAGATCTCAGTACCCTCTGTTTGCATGGACTGATATAGATAGATCTCAGTACCCTCTGTTTGCATGGACTGATATAGATAGATCTGAGTACGCTCTGGTTTGCGTGGACTGATATAGATAGATCTCAGCACCCTCTGTTTGCATGGACTGATATAGATAGATCTCAGTGCGCTCTGTTTCCGTGGACTGATATAGATAGATCTCAGCACCCTCTGTTTGCGTGGACTGATATAGATAGATCTCAGTGCACTCTGTTTGCGTGGACTGATACAGATAGATCTCAGTACGCGATGTTTCCGTGGACTGATATAGATAGATCTCAGTACCCTCTGTTTGCGTGGACTGATATAGATAGATCTCAGTACGCTCTGTTTGCGTGGACTGATATAGATAGATCTCAGTACGCTCTGTTTCCGTGGACTGATATAGATAGATCTCAGTACCCTCTGTTTGCGTGGACTGATATAGATAGATCTCAGTGCACTCTGTTTCCGTGGACTGATATAGATAGATCTCAGTACGCTCTGTTTGCATGGACTGATATAGATAGATCTCTGCACCCTCTGTTTGCATGGACTGATATAGATAGATCTCAGTACGCTCTGTTTACATGGACTGATATAGATAGATCTCAGTGCACTCTGTTTGCATGGACTGATATAGATAGATCTCAGTACGCTCTGTTTGCATGGACTGATATAGATAGATCTCAGTGCGCTCTGTTTCCGTGGACTGATCTAGATAGATCTCAGTACGCTCTGTTTCCGTGGACTGATATAGATAGATCTCAGTACGCTCTGTTTCCGTGGACTGATATAGATAGATCTCAGCACCCTCTGTTTGCATGGACTGATATAGATAGATCTCAGTACGCTCTGTTTGCGTGGACTGATATAGATAGATCTCAGTACGCTCTGTTTCCGTGGACTGATATAGATAGGTCTCAGTGCGCTCTGTTTGCGTGGACTGATATAGATAGAGCTCAGTACCCTCTGTTTGCGTGGACTGATAAAGATAGATCTCAGTACGCTCTGTTTGCGTGGACTGATATAGATAGATCTCAGTACGCTCTGTTTCCGTGGACTGATATAGATAGGTCTCAGTGCACTCTGTTTGCGTGGACTGATATAGATAGATCTCAGTACGCTCTGTTTGCATGGACTGATATAGATAGATCTCAGTACGCTCTGTTTGCGTGGACTGATATAGATAGATCTCAGTACGCTCTGTTTGCATGGACTGATATAGATAGAGCTCAGTACCCTCTGTTTGCGTGGACTGATATAGATAGAGCTCAGTACGCTCTGTTTGCGTGGACTGATATAGATAGATCTCAGTGCACTCTGTTTGCGTGGACTGATACAGATAGAGCTCAGTACGCTCTGTTTGCGTGGACTGATATAGATAGATCTCAGTACCCTATGTTTGCATGGACTGATATAGACAGATCTCAGTACGCTCTGGTTTGCATGGACTGATATAGATAGATCTCAGTTCGCTCTGTTTGCATGGACTGATATAGATAGACCTCAGTATGCTCTGTTTACATGGACTGATATAGATAGATCTCAGTACGCTCTGTTTGCATGGACTGATATAGATAGATCTCAGTGCGCTCTGTTTCCGTGGACTGATCTAGATAGATCTCAGTACGCTCTGTTTCCGTGGACTGATATAGATAGATCTCAGTACGCTCTGTTTCCGTGGACTGATATAGATAGATCTCAGCACCCTCTGTTTGCATGGACTGATATAGATAGATCTCAGTACGCTCTGTTTGCGTGGACTGATATAGATAGATCTCAGTACGCTCTGTTTCCGTGGACTGATATAGATAGGTCTCAGTGCGCTCTGTTTGCGTGGACTGATATAGATAGAGCTCAGTACCCTCTGTTTGCGTGGACTGATAAAGATAGATCTCAGTACGCTCTGTTTGCGTGGACTGATATAGATAGAGCTCAGTACGCTTTGTTTGCATGGACTGATATAGATAGATCTCAGTACGCTCTGTTTCCGTGGACTGATATAGATAGATCTCAGTACGCTCTGTTTGCATGGACTGATATAGATAGATCTCAGTACGCTCTGTTTGCGTGGACTGATATAGATAGAGCTCAGTACCCTCTGTTTGCGTGGACTGATATAGATAGAGCTCAGTGCGCTCTGTTTGCGTGGACTGATATAGATAGATCTCAGTGCACTCTGTTTGCGTGGACTGATACAGATAGAGCTCAGTACGCTCTGTTTGCGTGGACTGATATAGATAGATCTCAGTACCCTCTGTTTGCGTGGACTGATATAGATAGATCTCAGTACGCTCTGTATGCATGGACTGATATAGATAGATCTCAGTACGCTCTGGTTTGCATGGACTGATATAGATAGATCTCAGTACGCTCTGTTTGCGTGGACTGATATAGATAGATCTCAGTACGCTCTGTTTGCGTGGACTGATATAGATAGATCTCAGTACCCTCTGTTTGCATGGACTGATATAGATAGATCTGAGTACGCTCTGGTTTGCGTGGACTGATATAGATAGATCTCAGCACCCTCTGTTTGCATGGACTGATATAGATAGATCTCAGTGCGCTCTGTTTCCGTGGACTGATATAGATAGATCTCAGCACCCTCTGTTTGCGTGGACTGATATAGATAGATCTCAGTGCACTCTGTTTGCGTGGACTGATACAGATAGATCTCAGTACGCTCTGTTTCCGTGGACTGATATAGATAGATCTCAGTACCCTCTGTTTGCGTGGACTGATATAGATAGATCTCAGTACGCTCTGTTTGCGTGGACTGATATAGATAGATCTCAGTACGCTCTGTTTCCGTGGACTGATATAGATAGATCTCAGTACCCTCTGTTTGCGTGGACTGATATAGATAGATCTCAGTGCACTCTGTTTCCGTGGACTGATCTAGATAGATCTCAGTACGCTCTGTTTCCGTGGACTGATATAGATAGATCTCAGTACGCTCTGTTTCCGTGGACTGATATAGATAGATCTGAGTACGCTCTGTTTCCGTGGACTGATCTAGATAGAGCTCAGTACGCTCTGTTTGCGTGGACTGATATAGATAGATCTCAGTTCGCTCTGTTTGCGTGGACTGATATAGATAGATCTCAGCACCCTCTGTTTGCATGGACTGATATAGATAGATCTCAGTACGCTCTGCTTGCATGGACTGAGCTCCATATGTTCTGGTGATATGATCATATCTCAGTACCCTCTACTTGCACAGACAGAGTCCAGTAGGGTGCACTCAAATAGACCAATCTCAAATCAATCAGCTTTCATGGACGGATGTCAGCATGCTCTGTGGGCATAGAGGGATGCCAATAAACGCAAGATCAAGATGGTCTGCCTGCATGGACAGATCACTACAGGCTCTGCCTGCATGGACAGATCACTACAGGCTCTGCCTGCATGGACAGATCACTACAGGCTCTGCTTGCATGGACAGTTCACTACAGGCTCTGCCTGCATGGACAGATCACTACAGGCTCTGCTTGCAGGGACAGATCACTACAGGCTCTGCTTGCAGGGACAGATCACTATATGCTCTGCCTGCATGGACAGATCACTACAGGCTCTGCTTGCAGGGACAGATCACTATATGCTCTGCTTGCATGGACAGATCACTACAGGCTCTGCTTGCATGGACAGATCACTATATGCTCTGCTTGCATGGACAGATCACTACAGGCTCTGCTTGCATGGACAGATCACTACAGGCTCTGCCTGCATGTACAGATCACTACAGGCTCTGCTTGCATGGACCGATCACTACAGGCTCTGCTTGCATGGACAGTTCACTACAGGCTCTGCCTGCATGGACAGATCACTACAGGCTCTGCTTGCAGGGACAGATCACTACAGGCTCTGCTTGCAGGGACAGATCACTATATGCTCTGCCTGCATGGACAGATCACTACAGGCTCTGCTTGCAGGGACAGATAACTATATGCTCTGCTTGCATGGACAGATCACTACAGGCTCTGCTTGCATGGACAGATCACTATATGATCTGCTTGCATGGACAGATCACTACAGGCTCTGCTTGCATGGGCAGATCACTACAGGCTCTGCCTGCATGGACAGATCACCACAGGCTCTGCTTGCATGGACCGATCACTACAGGCTCTGCTTGCATGGACAGTTCACTACAGGCTCTGCCTGCATGGACAGATCACTACAGGCTCTGCTTGCAGGGACAGATCACTACAGGCTCTGCTTGCAGGGACAGATCACTATATGCTCTGCCTGCATGGACAGATCACTACAGGCTCTGCTTGCAGGGACAGATCACTACAGGCTCTGCTTGCAGGGACAGATCACTATATGCTCTGCCTGCATGGACAGATCACTACAGGCTCTGCTTGCAGGGACAGATCACTATATGCTCTGCTTGCATGGACAGTTCACTACAGGCTCTGCTTGCATGGACAGATCACTACAGGCTCTGCTTGCAGGGACAGATCACTATATGCTCTGCTTGCAAGCACAGATAACTATATGCTCTGCTTGCATGGACAGATCACTACAGGCTCTGCTTGCAGGGACAGATCACTATATGCTCTGCTTGCATGGACAGATCACTACAGGCTCAGCTTGCATGGACAGATCACTATATGCTCTGCTTGCATGGACAGATCACTACAGGCTCTGCTTGCATGGACAGATCACTATATGCTCTGCTTGCATGGACAGATCACTACAGGCTCTGCTTGCAGGGACAGATCACTATATGCTCTGCTTGCATGGACAGATCAATACAGGCTCTGCTTGCATGGACAGTTCACTACAGGCTCTGCTTGCAGGGACAGATCACTATATGCTCTGCTTGCAGGGACAGATCACTATATGCTCTGCTTGCATGGACAGATTACTACAGGCTCTGCTTGCATGGACAGTTCACTACAGGCTCTGCTTGCAGGGACAGATCATTACAAGCTCTGCTTGCAGGGACAGATCACTATATGCTCTGCTTGCATGGACAGATCACTACAGGCTCTGCTTGCATGGACAGA
This sequence comes from Triturus cristatus, assembly GCF_964204655.1. NCBI lineage: Eukaryota > Metazoa > Chordata > Amphibia > Caudata > Salamandridae > Triturus > Triturus cristatus. The sequence goes on from NC_140594.1 coordinate 127,855,994, forward strand.
TCACTATATTCTCTGCTTGCATGGACAGATCACTATAGGCTCTGCTTGCATGGACAGTTCACTACAGGCTCTGCTTGCAGGGACAGATCACTATATGCTCTGCTTGCATGGACAGATCACTACAGGCTCTGCTTGCATAGACAAATCACTATAGGCTCCGCTTGCATGGACAGATCATGATAGGCTCTGCCCGCATAGACAAATCGCTATAGGCTCCGCTTGCATGTACAGATCACTATAGACTCTGCTTGCATGGACAGATCACTATAGACTCTGCTTGCATGGACAGATCACTATAGACTTTGCTTGCATGGACAGATCACTACAGGCTCTGCTTGCATGGACAGATCACTATAGACTCTGCTTGCATGGACATATCACTATAGGCTCCGCTTGCATGGACAGATCACTATAGACTCTGCTTGCATGGACAGATCACTATAGACTCTGCTTGCATGGACAGATCACTATAGCTCTGATTGCAGGGACAGATCTCTGCAGAGATCTCTATAGGCGCCGGTCACACAGACGGATCTCGGTGCGCTCGGCTTTCACTTACAGATCTCTGCAGAGATCTCTATAGGCGCCGGTCACACAGACGGATCTCGGTCCGCTCGGCTTGCACTTACAGATCTCTTCAGAGATCTCTATAGGCGCCGGGCACACAGACGGATCTCGGTCCGCTCTATAGACGCCGGTCACACAGACGGATCTCGGTCCGCTCGGCTTGCACTTACAGATCTCTGCAGAGATCTCTATAGGCGCCGGTCACTCAGGCGGTTCTCAGTCCAGTCGGCTTGCACTTACAGATCTCTGCAGAGATCTCTATAGGCGCCGGTCACACAGACGGGTCTCGGCCGCTCTGCTTGCACGGGCATGTCTATATAGAGATTTCTATAGCTGATGGTCACACTGACAGATCTCAGCATGGAAGGGTCTCTATAGTCAGGTCACCTTAAGGATTTTGGGGGCCCGGGGACGAACGTATTTTGGGGGCCCTTGTTCGGAACAGCTTTGAATGTATGATCCACTTTCAGCTGTTATGTCGTCATTGCCCAGGTCACTGACAGTTAGATAACTCACTTGTCAAAACTCTAACGTTGTTCCCTCTATTATTCGGGGACAGTGACGTCACAGCCGCAGCTCGCTGATATGACTGCAAATAATGTCCGCGACGCCCTCGCGCTTCTCGCATGTGAGGCCCTGTTTTGATCTGAGATAAACTTTTTATGGATGTTGCACGCATCACAAACATACCATTTCTCTACAAAATGTCTGTAATAGACTCACACATCACTCACATTAAAAATAAAGCGAAACAGCATTTAAAACCATCTGTTTAAGAATTATTCACGGTCATCAGGACAAGACTGCAGAACAGAGCTGTCACTGTGGGGGGAGGGGGCCTGGGCCAGAGCCCACTTTGCCCATGCCTTAAAACGTCTCTGTCTATAGTCACTGGTCGCACAGAGAGATCTCTACAGGCGCCGGACGCATGGACAGATCTCACTGTAGATAGACGAATCTCTCCGGAGATCTACAGGCGCTGGTCGCACGGACAGATCTCAGCGTGGACAGAACTCTTCAGAGAACTATAGGCGCTGGTCGCAGAGACAGGTCTCAGTCCGCTCTGCTTGCACGAACGGATTTCTTCAGAGATTTATAGGCGCCGGTCGCACAGACAGATCGCAGCATGAAAACGATCTCTGCAGACATCTCTATAGGCGCTGGTCGCACAGACAGGACGGATCTCTGCAGAGATGTATGGGCGCTGGTCGCACGGACACACCATAGCATGGGAAGATCTCTAAAGAGATCTCTATAGGCGCCGGTCGCACGGACAGGTCTTAGTCCGCTCTGCTTGCACTTACAGATCTCTGCATAGATCTACAGGCGCCGGTCGCAGAGACGGATCTCAGGTTGGACGGGTGTCTGCATAGATCTACAGGCGCCGGTCGCAGAGACGGATCTCAGGTTGGACGGGTCTCTGCATAGATCTACAGGCGCCGGTCGCAGAGACAGATCTCAACGTGGACAGATCTCTGCATAGATCTACAGGCGCCGGTCGCAGGGACGGATCTCAGCTTGGACTGCATAGATCTACAGGCGAGGGTCGCAGAGACGGATCTCAGTCCGCTCTGCTTGCACTTACAGATCTCTTCAGAGAGTCTATAGGCACTGGTCAAACAGACAGATCTCAGCATGAAAGGATCTCTATAGAGAGCTCTATAGGCGCCGATCGCACAGACAGATCTCAGTGTGGAGGGATGTCTGCATAGATCTACAGTCGGCGGTCGCAGAGACGATCTCAGTCCGCTCCACTTGCACTTACAGGACGCAGGACGCCGTTCGCAGAGACGGACGCACGGACAGATATTAGCATAGACGGGTCCCTGCATAGATCTACAGGCGCCGTTCGCAGAGACGGGTCTCAGGTTGGACGGGTCTCTGCATAGATCCACAAGCGCCGTTCGCAGAGACGGGTCTCATGTTGGACGGGTCTCTGCATAGATCTACAGGCGCCGTTTGCAGAGACGGATCTCAGGTTGGACGGGTCTCTGCTTAGATCTACAGGCGCCGTTCGCAGAGACGGATCTTGGACGGGTCTCTGCATAGATCTACAGGCGCCGTTCGCAGAGACGGATCTCAGGTTGGACGGGTCTATGCATAGATCCACAGGCGCCGTTCGCAGAGACGGATGTCAGGTTGGACGGGTCTCTGCATAGATCTACAGGCGAGGGTCGCAGAGACGGATCTCAGTCCGCTCCGCTTGCCCTGGCAGGCAGCGCCGTGGATTGGCAGGGGCGGGCAGTCATGTGCCTCTCCGGCAGTCATTTTACATTCATACAAATTGACATATTTCTGCTCGGCTGATCAGGACGGCGCGCGGGCTATAATCTGAATCTACCCCCCGCCCCCTCTCGCAGCTCTCACCCATCCCCCGCCCACCAGTTTTTCATCCACTCAGCAGCAGCTGTGCGAGGAACACCCCCTCCACTTATAATGGGATGTCGGCCTCCTGCAGAGACTGGGGGCGAGGGGGGGTGGAAGGGAAAGAGGGGTGCGGATTATAAATGGGCGGACAGGGTTCAGGGGAACTAGCTATAATGCGTGCGGCGGGTGCAGTGACACCGGGGCCCAGGGGTGTAAGGGACCCAGTGCACTGGATTGCTGGAGTGAATCCCATGACATTTTCTGCTCAAGGCCCCTCCCCTCCCCCCCCCCCCCCCCCCCCCCCCCCCCAGTGACCGGGGGAATCTGAAACCAGCTGTGCGGAGTCCCAGCTGCGCCTGTTCTAACGTGCCTATACGGGCCTTTCTGCGCCGAAATGTTATCTTTACCGCACAGTCAGCCGTTTATGCGTAGGTTTCACTATTAACAGTTCAGCGGCACAGTATGTGGCATCCACTGTGAAGGGAATCCTGACTTAAATTAAGCCCTGCCTCCCAATTGGATGCCAGGAGCGTGGCTGGGTGCTGATTATAAAATCGCATTCCACATACAGCGCTAAGACGCTATGACGGCCTGTCAGTAAACGCTCTGTATGGGGTGAAGTACACCCTACTGCACGTAATGAAAAAACTGCAAGGCACTGCGGAGCTCCATAACCGAGTAGGGTCATAGGGCAGACCGGTAAGACTCGCAATATTCACTCTACGCACGATGGGGGTACTTTGCTTCTCATAATAGATAGTCGTGTGATGAGCTCCGATCCTTTCCTTACATTTGTAGGGACATTTAAACCCACGAGCTGTTTCTGTGTATAAAAACATCTGGGAGTCAGTTACACAGAAACCAGGTACTGGGCATATTTTTGTCAAAGGTTTTTACATCTGGACACAATCTCTGCACATGTGTTTTGCAGCTGTTTTGCTCCCGTTACTAAACCACCCTTTTTCTACATTTATCATTGCCGCTAATGAGCCAGATAAAACTCAGTGGTAGGTGCCTGCAGTACGGCTAACACTTTTAGCGCTTGAGCTGGTAGCAGGGTCGAACTAGGAGAGAAAATAGGTCCGAGCGCCAAAATAAAAGTGACCACCATTAGCGAATTATGCGGTATATTTGGAAAGAAATGGTGCAGTGGCGCTGCAAGCAATTTAGAAGTGTTGTGCGGCGTCGTTTAAAAAACGCAGGGATAAGCTGTATTTACAAGAATACGGCGCATACTTTGTGTTTTCCCTTGCGTTAAAAAAAGCTGCCTTAAAAAACGCAGGGATGAGCTGTATTTACAAGAATACGGCGCATCCTTTGTGTTTTCCCTTGCGTTAAAAAAAGCTGCCTATCACCAACACAGACACACTTGTGCCATGGTGCAAGGATGCCTGCGTTGCAGTGATGACCGTTAATGTGCAGGGAGGGACGCCCTCCTGCACATAAACAACCTTTAAAGGAAATGTTATTTTTCAGTGTGTGCTGCAGAGTTGTCCCTCCTGCACGCAAACAATCTTTAAAGGTGGTTTTCTCTTTCAATGTGTGCTGCAGAGTGTAAAAAAGCAATTGGTGTTGGGGTGGGACGCCCACAGCAATGCCCGTTGCACGCCCCTTTCATGCAGATACCTGCGTGAAAGGGTGAGATATTTACAAAGCGGCTTTAAGCCTCGCAAAGTGGCCGTTTTGTAAATATGGAGCAGGGCATTGTGCCACCATAGCGACCTAAAAAGTGACGGAATCCCCTTGGAAATATGCCCCAAATTAGCTAACAAAGTGGCCCACATTTGCAAATCAGGGCAGTTTTGAACTTGTGAAGACATTGTGTAACTATTTCGTATAGGCGACCAAATGCATTTGTTAATTTGTGTTTGCCGCAGGCAATGTTTGTGGGAACATCAGGTAAATAAACAGTACAATTGGTCTACCAGACCATAAAACCGGCCCACAACCAGACAAGAAACTGGCCGCACATTGACCTGTCAGACTGACCCTTTCGGCACTGCACGGTGATCTGTAGGCCAGTGCGACGGAAGCGCTAGCGCACAACCAGGCGCACCGTGAGCCTGCTCCTGTCAGCAGAGCTGCACATCTGGAGTGCCTGTGAGAGAGAGTGTTTGTTTACAAGGTGACTGTGAGGCAGGAGCTGCAGCACGGAAGGTGACAGTCAGAAGGTAACTTTGGAAACATGTTTGCTTCTAGTGGTGCTAACGTGGAAATATGTGAACTACAGTGCAGTGGCACAGAAACAGCAGCAGGCCAGCCCCGAAGCCTTTAATGTAGTCAGCCGGTCTGGCATAGCCCGACTGACCTTCTAGCCAATCCGCCACTGCTCGTGCCAGGTTCAGCACCAGGGCACGTGCCTAAATGTCCCTGGTGGGCGCGCTCAGCTTCCAGTGGAGTAGAAATGGTACAATGAGCCCTGGTGCAAGCAAGGTAAATTGCACCCCCCCCCCCAACCACTGGCTCAATAGATAAATACAGGCATAATTTGGGTGCACTAGTCCCCTGACACCACTGGGCCCGGTGCCACTGCACCTGCTGCACCATTGATAGCTACGCCCCTGGCTGCTTCTAAAGTAAAAAATCATCTGGTCAGCAATTTTTAGAAAACATTGAATCTGTATCACACAAATAAACATATCAACACACAGAATGGCACAAGACACAAACAGCAGAGGCCAGCAGCCGCTCGCTTTCTCTTAGTTTGTTATTCCTGTGTTCCTGCTGTGGTATTTTTGCTGTAGGATTTTTGCCCCAAATTAGCCTTAATTACTGAAGCTGGTGTAATTGCGTAATTTGGTTAATTTCGTATCGCAAGAGTAATGCAAATAATTACTGAACTTACTCCAATGACTGGGCGTAATTAAAATTTCACCCAGGCCTAGTTTTATGTGAGCGACAACCTGTGGTTTCTGTGCTCCTGGACTGAACACACGCACTGACTACCATAACTATCTCCTAATCAGCTAATGACTACAATTCCAGGCAATCAAGTTCCGAAGAAAGGGCTGAGACGCTTTAATTGCGTAAGTGCGAGTGGGTGAACTGCTCGGCGCTGCTGCAGGACGGTTTGTTGGCACTGGGCATTGTGACGTCACAACTCACAGTGGCAGAAAGTGGGAACAGCAACGCGCTGAGTAACACGGGGGTTCCAAAGTGTTATGAGTGGTGGGGTCAAGAGGTGGGGGGGGGGGCTGCTGCAATACGAGAAGGAGAAGAAATCGGGGGGCAGAAAGTGTGAGAGAGGGAGGAAGGTGTGGGAGGTACGCGAGAGGGAAAGTGAGGTTGGAGGCTGGTGGGGAGGCCTTCCTAGAGAGGTGCAGTGGGGCAAATTAGAGGTGAGGAGGGGGTGTGGGAACAGGCAAGTGGTGAGAGAGGCAATGGGGGGGGGGTGGATGGAGAGAGGGGAAGGGGAGAAGAGGCTGCAGAGAGGTAGAACCCTAGGATGGAGGGGGGTGAGGTAGTGAGAAGGAAGGGCTGGAGGGTGCAAGAACATTGTGGGGAAGAGGCCAGAACAGAAGTGCTTCGTGGAGGGAGCGTGGAGTGAACTGGAGGGCAAAAGGGGCTTCAATGAGCTATTGAGTTAACTGGATGAAGAGGGGTGCTACGGGGAGGGTAAGAGGTGAACTGGGCGACAAGGGGTGCTTCGGGGGCGTATGGGCTTAACTGGATGGAAAAGGGTTACTCTAGGGAGAAAGGGAGGGGTGAACTGAACGAAAATGGGGTGCTCTAGGGAGGGATGGTAAGGGGTGAACTTGATGAGAAGGGGTGCTCTAGGAAGAGAGGCTAAAGGCTGAACTAGATGAACCGGGGGTGCTTCAAAAAGAGTGGGGCGAATGAATGAAACGGGGTCTGCTCCAGGGAGAGGGTAAGGGGGAAAATGGATAAAAGAGGGTGCTCTAGGAATGGTTAAGGATGAGCTAGATAAAAAGGGATGTACCAGCGAAAGAAAGGGGTGAAATGGGTGAAAAGGGGGTGCTCTACGGAGGGAAGGTAAATACTGAATATTATGCAAATCCGGGTGCCTTAGGGAGAGACCGCCAGAGCTGAGCTAGGTAAAAGGGGGTACTTTAGGGTCTCACGGAATGAGAGCAAGGGATGAGACAGAGAAAGACGGGGTGCCGCAGGGAACAGGGATAAGGGGGGATTTGACGAACCGTTGTGCTTTAGGGAGAGAGGGAGGAATTCGATATAGAACGGCTGCTTAGGTGCAGCGGGCAAGAGATGAACTGGATAAAAAAGGGGGTGGCGTAGGGGAGAGGGTAAGCAGTGAATTCGATAAAGCTAGGGCGTTTTGGGGGGGGAGGAAAAGGGGGGATGGATGCGGGGGTGAAGTGAGGCAGTGTAGAGACAGGGGGTAGGTGAGACAGGTGAAATACTTATATTTATAGAGATTTGTGTATTTGGAGCAGATACACGGAAAATATATAGAAATTGGGATTTGGGAGGGAAAGAGCGAGGGGAGGATAGTATGGACAGTAAAGGTGCTTTTGGGGAGGGGATGCTTCGGGTATGTGGGTGGGCTGATGGGAGCAAGTGCAGGAGAAGACGCACTTATGGGTGGACTGAAGTGGGCAGAGTTGGGAGTGTGTAGGAGGCTGGAGGTTGATATTTCTGGGTAACCCTGGGCGGACGAGTAAAGTAGGGGGTGGCAGTGCGGTGTGATTAGTGACTTGTTGTAGGTATTAGAGGTGGGTCCAGGTGGGGGAGACTGCGTGGGAGGGTTTGTGGGTAGCCCAGGAGATGGGCAGAGGAGTAGGGCAGCAAGTGGCAGTAGGATGTGATTGGTGGCTTGGAGTAGGTATTAATGATGGGTGAAGGTGGGGGAGACGGTATGGTCATGTTTGTGGGTAGCCTGGGAGATGGACGGAGGTGTAGGGCAGGTGGTGACAGCAGGGTGTAATTGGTGGCTTGCAGTAGGTATTAGTGGTGGGCCCAGATTTGTAGGTAGCCTGGGAGATGGACGGAGGTGTAGGGCAGGTGGTGACAGCAGGGTGTGTCTGGTGGCTTGCAGTAGGTATTAGTGGTGGGCCCAGATTTGTTGGTAGCCTGGGAGATGGACGGAGGTGTAGGGCAGGTGGTGACAGCTGGGTGTGATTGGTGGCTTGGCATAGGTATTAGAGGTGGATCCAGGTGGGGGAGACTATGTGGGCAGATTTGTGGGTAGCCTGAGAGGCGGGCAAAATGTGTGGCAGGTGGAGGAGGTGGTAGGGTAAAAGTTTTGGGAGAGTTGTAGCGTGGGGTATGAGGCAGCTTGGCTCTCAAGGAGATGTGTTCACAGATCGAACAGAGGGAAGGCAGGGTGAGATGCGCAGGTGCACAGAGGCACGCGAGGGGTCTGTGGGGTGAGACGTGTTAGTAGACGGAGGTGGCGCAGAGAGATGTGGGCAGGTAGGAGAAACTCTAGCGTGAGAGTTTGGCGTAGAGAGAGAGGTATTTGAAGAGGAGAAGTTAGGTGGAGTGAGGGTTGGGTGGGCAGACATGAGGGGCAGGCGGGACACAGTAGGGTGAGTTGTGCGGGTGTGTAGTTGTAGGGAGAGCACAGCGACAGGTCGGGCAGTAGGGTGAGCTGTGCAGGTATGTAGTGGTAGGGAGAGCACAGCGACAGGTCGGGCAGTAGGGTGAGCTGTGCGGGTATGTAGTGGTAGGGAGAGCACACCGACAGGTCGGGCAGTAGGGTGAGTTGTGCGGGTGTGTAGTTGTAGGGAGAGCACAGCGACAGGTCGGGCAGTAGGGTGAGTTGTGCGGGTGTGTAGTTGTAGGGAGAGAACAGCGACCGGTCGGGCAGTAGGGTGAGATGTGTGGGTGGGTATGTAGTTGTAGGGAGAGCACAGCGACAGGTCGGGCAGTAGGGTGAGTTGTGCGGGTATGTAGTTGTAGGGAGAGCACAGCGACAGGTCGGGCTGTAGGGTGAGCTGTGTGGGTATGTAGTTGTAGGGAGAGCACAGCGACAGGTCGGGCAGTAGGGTGTGTTGTGCGGGTATGTAGTGGTAGGGAGAGCACAGCGACAGGTCGGGCAGTAGGGTGAGTTGTGCGGGTGTGTAGTTGTAGGGAGAGCACAGCGACAGGTCGGGCAGTAGGGTGAGTTGTGCGGGTATGTAGTGGTAGGGGGAGCACAGCGACAGGTCGGGCAGTAGGGTGAGTTGTGCGGGTGTGTAGTTGTAGGCGCAGCACAGCGACCGGTGGGGCAGTAGGGTGAGATGTGTGGGTGAGTATGTAGTTGTAGGGAGAGCACAGCAACAGGTCGGGCTGAAGGGTGAGTTGTGCGGGTATGTAGTGGTAGGGAGAGCACAGCGACAGGTCGGGCAGTAGGGTGAGTTGTGCGGGTGTGTAGTGGTAGGGAGAGCACAGCGACAGGTCGGGCAGTAGGGTGAGTTGTGCGGGTATGTAGTTGTAGGGAGAGCACAGCGACCGGTGGGGCAGTAGGGTGAGTTGTGCGGGTGTGTAGTGGTAGGGAGAGCACACCGACAGGTCGGGCAGGAGGGTGAGTTGTGCGGGTGTGTAGTGGTAGGGAGAGCACACCAACAGGTCGGGCAGTAGGGTGAGTTGTGCGGGTGTGTAGTGGTAGGGAGAGCACAGCGACCGGTCGGGCAGTAGGGTGAGATGTGTGGGTGGGTATGTAGTTGTAGGCGCAGCACAGCGACCGGTGGGGCAGTAGGGTGAGTTTTGCGGGTATGTAGTTGTAGGGAGAGCACAGCGACTGGTGGGGCAGTAGGGCGAGATGTGTGGGTGAGTATGTAGTTGTAGGGAGAGCACAGCGACAGGTCGGGCTGAAGGGTGAGTTGTGTGGGTATGTAGTGGTAGGGAGAGCACAGCGACAGGTCGGGCAGTAGTGTGAGATGTGTGGGTGAGTATGTAGTTGTAGGGAGAGCACAGCAACAGGTCGGGCTGAAGGGTGAGTTGTGCGGGTATGTAGTGGTAGGGAGAGCACAGCGACAGGTCGGGCAGTAGGGTGAGTTGTGCGGGTGTGTAGTGGTAGGGAGAGCAAAGCGACAGGTCGGGCAGTAGGGTGAGTTGTGCGGGTATGTAGTTGTAGGGAGAGCACAGCGACCGGTGGGGCAGTAGGGTGAGTTGTGCGGGTGTGTAGTGGTAGGGAGAGCACACCGACAGGTCGGGCAGGAGGGTGAGTTGTGCGGGTGTGTAGTGGTAGGGAGAGCACACCGACAGGTCGGGCAGTAGGGTGAGTTGTGCGGGTGTGTAGTGGTAGGGAGAGCACAGCGACCGGTCGGGCAGTAGGGTGAGATGTGTGGGTGGGTATGTAGTTGTAGGCGCAGCACTGCGACCGGTGGGGCAGTAGGGTGAGTTTTGCGGGTATGTAGTTGTAGGGAGAGCACAGCGACTGGTCGGGCAGTAGGGTGAGATGTGTGGGTGAGTATGTAGTTGTAGGGAGAGCACAGCGACAGGTCGGGCTGAAGGGTGAGTTGTGTGGGTATGTAGTGGTAGGGCGAGCACAGCGACAGGTCGGGCAGTAGGGTGAGTTGTGCGGGTGTGTAGTGGTAGGGAGAGCACAGCGACAGGTCGGGCAGTAGGGTGAGTTGTGCGTGTGTGTAGTGGAAGGGAGAGCACAGCGACAGGTCGGGCAGTAGGGTGAGTTGTGCGGGTGTGTAGTTGTAGGGAGAGCACAGCGACAGGTCGGGCTGAAGGGTGAGTTGTGCGGGTATGTAGTGGTAGGGAGAGCACAGCGACAGGTCGGGCAGTAGGGTGAGTTGTGCGGGTATGTAGTTGTAGGGAGAGCACAGCGACCGGTGAGGCAGTAGGGTGAGTTGTGCGGGTATGTAGTGGTAGGGAGAGCACAGCGACAGGTCGGGCAGTAGGGTGAGTTGTGCGGGTGTGTAGTTGTAGGGAGAGCACAGCGACAGGTCGGGCAGTAGGGTGAGTTGTGTGGGTATGTAGTGGTAGGGGGAGCACAGCGACAGGTCGGGCAGTAGGGTGAGTTGTGCGGGTGTGTAGTTGTGGGCGCAGCACAGCGACCGGTGGGGCAGTAGGGTGAGTTTTGCGGGTATGTAGTTGTAGGGAGAGCACAGCGACCGGTCGGGCAGTAGGGTGAGATGTGTGGGTGAGTATGTAGTTGTAGGGAGAGCACAGTGACCGGTCGGGCAGTAGGGTGAGTTGTGCGGGTATGTAGTGGTAGGGAGAGCACAGCGACCGGTGGGGCAGTAGGGTAAGTTGTGCGGGTATGTAGTTGTAGGGAGAGCACAGCGACAGGTCGGGCTGAAGGGTGAGTTGTGCGGGTATGTAGTTGTAGGGAGAGCACAGCGACAGGTCGGGCAGTAGGGTGAGTTGTGCGGGTATGTAGTGGTGGGGAGAGCACAGCGACAGGTCGGGCAGTAGGGTGAGTTGTGCGGGTATGTAGTAGTAGGGAGAGCACAGCGACAGGTCGGGCAGTAGGGTGAGTTGTGCAGGTATGTAGTTGTAGGGAGAGCAGAGCGACAGGTCGGGCAGTAGGGTGAGTTGTGCGGGTGTGTAGTGGTAGGGGGAGCACAGCGACAGGTCGGTCAGTAGGGTGAGTTGTGCGGGTGTGTAGTGGTAGGGGGAGCACAGCGACAGGTCGGTCAGTAGGGTGAGTTGTGCGGGTGTGTAGTGGTAGGGGGAGCACAGCGACAGGTCGGGCAGTAGGGTAAGTTGTGCGGGTATGTAGTTGTAGGGAGAGCACAGCGACAGGTCGGGCTGAAGGGTGAGTTGTGCGGGTATGTAGCTGTAGGGAGAGCACAGCGACAGGTCGGGCAGTAGGGTGAGTTGTGCGGGTATGTAGTGGTAGGGAGAGCACAGCGACAGGTCGGGCAGTAGGGTGAGTTGTGCGGGTGTGTAGTTGTAGGGAGAGCACAGCGACAGGTCGGGCAGTAGGGTGAGGTGTGCGTGTATGTAGTGGTAGGGAGAGCACAGCGACCGGTGGGGCAGTAGGGTAAGTTGTGCGGGTATGTAGTTGTAGGGAGAGCACAGCGACAGGTCGGGCTGAAGGGTGAGTTGTGCGGGTATGTAGTTGTAGGGAGAGCACAGAGACAGGTCGGGCAGTAGGGTGAGTTGTGCGGGTATGTAGTGGTAGGGAGAGCACAGCGACAGGTCGGGCAGTAGGGTGAGTTGTGTGGGTGTGTAGTTGTAGGGAGAGCACAGCGACAGGTCGGGCAGTAGGGTGAGTTGTGCGGGTATGTAGTTGTAGGGAGAGCAGAGCGACAGGTCGGGCAGTAGGGTGAGTTGTGCGGGTGTGTAGTGGTAGGGGGAGCACAGCGACAGGTCGGGCAGGAGGGTGAGTTGTGCGGGTGTGTAGTGGTAGGGAGAGCACAGCGACAGGTCGGGCAGTAGGGTGAGCTGTGCAGGTATGTAGTGGTAGGGAGAGCACAGCGACAGGTCGGGCAGCAGGGTGAGTTGTGCGGGTGTGTAGTGGTAGGGAGAGCACAGCGACCGGTGGGGCAGTAGGGTGAGTTTTGCGGGTATGTAGTTGTAGGGAGAGCACAACGACAGGTCGGGCAGTGGGGTGAGTTGTGCGGGTGTGTAGTGGTAGGGGGAGCACAGCGACAGGTCGGGCAGTAGGGTGAGTTGTGCGGGTGTGTAGTGGTAGGGAGAGCACAGCGACAGGTCGGGCAGTAGGGTGAGTTGTGCGGGTATGTAGTGGTAGGGGGAGCACAGCGACAGGTCGGGCAGTAGGGTGAGTTGTGCGGGTGTGTAGTGGTAGGGAGAGCACAGCGACAGGTCGGGCAGTAGGGTGAGTTGTGTGGGTGTGTAGTGGTAGGGAGAGCACAGCGATAGGTCGGGCAGTAGGGTGAGATGTGTGGGTGGGTATGTAGTTGTAGGGAGAGCACAGCGACAGGTCGGGCAGTAGGGTGAGTTGTGCCGGTGTGTAGTGGTAGGGAGAGCACAGCGACAGGTCGGGCAGTAGGGTGAGTTGTGCGGGTATGTAGTGGTAGGGAGAGCACAGCGACAGGTCGGGCAGTAGGGTGAGCTGTGCAGGTATGTAGTGGTAGGGAGAGCACAGCGACAGGTCGGGCAGTAGGGTGAGTTGTGCGGGTGTGTAGTGGTAGGGAGAGCACAGCGACCGGTGGGGCAGTAGGGTGAGTTGTGCGGGTATGTAGTTGTAGGGAGAGCACAGCGACAGGTCGGGCAGTGGGGTGAGTTGTGCGGGTGTGTAGTGGTAGGGGGAGCACAGCGACAGGTCAGGCAGTAGGGTGAGTTGTGCGGGTGTGTAGTGGTAGGGAGAGCACAGCGACCGGTGGGGCAGTAGGGTAAGTTGTGCGGGTATGTAGTTGTAGGGAGAGCACATCGACAGGTCGGGCAGTAGGGTTAGGTGTGCGGGTGTGTAGTGGTAGGGAGAGCACAGCAACAGGTCGGGCAGTAGGGTGAGTTGTGCGGGTATGTAGTGGCAGGGAGAGCACAGCGACCGGTGGGGCAGTAGGGTAAGTTGTGCGGGTATGTAGTTGTAGGGAGAGCACAGCGACCGGTGGGGCAGTAGGGTAAGTTGTGCGGGTATGTAGTTGTAGGGAGAGCACAGCGACAGGTCGGGCAGTAGGGTGAGTTGTGCGGGTGTGTAGTGGTAGGGAGAGCACAGCGACAGGTCGGGCAGTGGGGTGAGTTGTACGGGTGTGTAGTGGTAGGGAGAGCACAGCGACAGCTCGGGCTGAAGGGTGAGTTGTGCGGGTGTGTAGTGGTAGGGAGAGCACAGCGACAGGTCGGGCTGAAGGGTGAGTTGTGCGGGTGTGTAGTTGTAGGGAGAGCACAGCGACAGGTCGGGCAGTAGGGTGAGTTGTGCGGGTGTGTAGTTGTAGGGAGAGCTCAGCGACAGGTCGGGCAGTAGGGTGAGCTGTGCGGGTATGTAGTGGTAGTGAGAGCACAGCGACAGGTCGGGCAGTGGGGTGAGTTGTGCGGGTGTGTAGTTGTAGGGAGAGCTCAGCGACAGGTCGGGCAGTAGGGTGAGTTGTGCGGGTAAGTAGTTGTAGGGAGAGCACAGCGACAGGTCGGGCAGTAGGGTGAGTTGTGGGGTATGTAGTTGTAGGGGGAGCACAGCGACAGGTCGGGCAGTAGGGTGAGTTGTGCGGGTATGTAGTTGTAGGGGGAGCACAGCGACAGGTCGGGCAGTGGGGTGAGTTGTGCGGGTGTGTAGTTGTAGGGGGAGCACAGCGACAGGTCGGGCAGTAGGGTGAGTTGTGCGGGTGTGTAGTGGTAGGGAGAGCACAGCGACAGGTCGGGCACTAGGGTGAGTTGTGCGGGTGTGTAATGGTAGGGAGAGCACAGCGACAGGTCGGGCAGTGGGGTGAGTTGTGCGGGTATGTAGTTGTAGGGGGAGCACAGCGACAGGTCGGGCAGTAGGGTGAGTTGTGCGGGTATGTAGTTGTAGGGGGAGCACAGCGACAGGTCGGGCAGTAGGGTGAGATCTTTGGGTTGACAGGAGGGAGCTGGCGTGTCTGGTGTGAACAGCCTCTGCTGTAGTCCGCTGCCTCCGCGGCGGCCATTCTGCAGGAATGTATTTTAATACCACGCGTGACCTAAACTCGCAGCGCGGGATCAGCGTTTAATTCTCAGAGTGACTTGTCTTTCTCTGCCGCTGGCAGCCTGCAGACCCTCCGCCCCCTCTTCTGTTCCTTCCCCCAACACCCCATCCCCGCTGTCTGCTCAGTGCAGGATGGATACAAAAAGAGAAAGACACATCAGTCACGGGCAGACATAGCTCCCATTCGTTTTACTCCGTATCTAAGCACTTTAATGAATTGCGCTTGACACCTAATCTACATGCCCGCACTCTTTCCCCAAATACTCCATATGTGGGTCAAGAATTTGCAATTTTCATCCTGTCTCCAGGGCGGCAGAACACCAGGTCTGCACCCACCTTTACTCCCCAGATGTTTCCAACTAAACCCGTGCTCTTTGGCTTTCTTGCCCAAAAGAGATAGGGGCACCAGCTGTGGATGTTTAGGGGGTGCCCCATGGCAGATGCCAGTGCATTTGCAGCGGTGACCCACAGATGTTCACACCGGACAGAGACACAGTGAGCCAGGGGTAATAACACAAGGTTCCTACCTGTCCAAAGACGGGGCTGAGGATGGGGTTCAGCTGCTGGAAGAGGGGGTCCACCTCCAAAGACTGGGTGCTGCCGCTGTTCTTGGCTGGCGACTTGGTGCTAGAGGTTGCCAGCTGCGGCGAGGAGCCCTCGGGGGTCTTCACAGGATCCCTGCTGGAGCGGTCCCTCTGCCCGTTGGAAGGCTCCTCCACTCCAGGAGACCCCACTGGGGGAGGCTCTTGCTGGAAGCTGGGGTACAGGTGGCTTGGGCTGGGGCGGCGCTGGACCGGGCTGGGGTGAGCCTGCTTGGGGCTGGACTCCTGCTGGGATGGAGGGTGGTGAGGGGACCGGTGGCTAGGATGCTGTGGGTGGTGCTGCGGCGCGCGGTGGTGCTGCTGGGCGGCACTGGGATGGAGCTGGAGATGAGTGTGGTTGTCAGTGGGCTGGTGGTGGTGGCTTGGGTGGTGTTGAATCTGATTGGCATGTTCCTGGAGGTGATCTGGGCGCTGGTGGTGCCTGGGGGCCCTTGAGTGTCTCTGGCTGTGAGATTCTGCTGGTGGCTGGTGGCTGTCAGCGCTTCCATTGGATGCTCTTGATGACCTCTTCCTGTAGGCTATGGTTGGACCTCCTTCTTCGAATGGGTCACTGTTTTCCTCTCTTTCATTGGACACATGGCTGTGTTTCTCTCGGTGGGCTGTGGCTTGGCCTCCCTCCCCCTGGGACAGTGACCTCACAGGTCTTCCATTAGAAGTCCTACTGTTTTTCCTGCTGTGGTTAATGTTGGAGTCCACCTCAGAAGGTGGCAGATGGCTCTCGGACCCACCATGGGACTGGCGCCTCCTTACCCCATTCACTCGATGCCCGTTGGCTCCCGGGTGGCAGAGTGGCCTCCTGGAGCTGGCATCTGATTCTTGGTAGTCCTGGCTGCTGGGGTCATCTCCCACGTTCCTAACTGGGCCCGGCCCGTCCCTCCCTTGGGGTCTGCTGGGGGGCTTGTCCCTGGTGGACCTTCTGCTGCTCCCATCAGGCTTCAGCAAGGAAGTCTTGGACTCACTCTTAGGAATGGGAGAGGTCATTGCTGGAGGTGCCGGAAGCTCCACTCTGGGGAAGCCAGGACAGGTGCCATTGGATTTAAACGTATGCCTGGAGCTCCTGAGTCAGGAGACCTCAGCCACAGAGAAGGTCTCCACCCAGAGCAGGTGGAGCGGACCAATCCCGCGAGGCGGTGTCTTCTGCCCAAGAGCGGTGGTTTGGGATATAATTGTGATCAGCTCTGGCTGCTGGCGGTGCCTTCAGCTAATCCAAGGTGAAGGCACCTGAAGTTTAGGGTAGGTGGGGGTGGTCTCAACCTATTGAGGGTGGAGATGTCTGCAGCTTCAGGGAGGTGGAAACGCCTCTCGGCTGGAAGCAAGGGAGATGCCCTTTTCTCACTGTGTTGTCTCTCTGAGCTGAGATTGGTGCCCAAAGACGAACGAGGGGGAAGAGCCTCTCCACCCAGAGATGAGCCGCAGAGAGATGGCCCTCAACGGAGAGATGGGCTGATTCCCTCAGCTCAGTGGAGCGGCGGTATCACTAGAAGAGGGGTGGGAAGCCTGCAAACAGCGGTGCACGAGCATTCACCCGAGCAAGAAGAATGACTTCGAAGCCCCATGAGTGGCGGATAAACTCAGTCAAGCAAGGGACATATGTTTCGAGGCCGGCGAGACGCGAGGGTCCCCTGCTCTGGAAGGTGGAGGTGTGGCATGCCTTGCAGGAGAGAGGTGTGCAAGGACTAAGGAGTGTGAGGTGTGGCCTTAATCCAAGGGCTCAGACATCTCCCTGGCACAAGGTGTTGGGGTGTTGTTATACTACTGGGGTGAGGAAGTTTCATTCCAAGTGGCTTCAAGTCCTCAGTCACACAGAGGCACCGTCCTCTGTCTAGAGGCCAGGGAAATGCCCCCAGTTCAGGGGGAGAGCGGGCTTCTTCTGCCTGGAGCGATGGACCGGTTCTGAGCCCAGGGGGCAGATGTCTTCTGCCTGGACAGGTAAAGATGCCGAGGTGCAGCGGAGGGAAAGGCGTCTGTGGGGGAGTCCTATGAACCTTTCAACCCATTTAGATGGACATGCCCTCGGCGCATGGACGGAGAAGGGGAGTCACGTGTCCCGTGCGTGGAGCTGTGCTCAGCTCAAAGAGGTGGGCGTGTCCTACGTCACAGGAAGTGAGTCTGTCCTCACACCATGGACTCATTGGTGGAAGCGATGCCCTCAGCCGACAGAGGTGAACAATTCCTCGGCCCAGGGAAGGTGGTCCGCCCAGCTGGTGGAGTTGTCCTGGGGCGGATGTGGTCCCTATTTAAGGGGCTTGAGAAGCCCTTCTTCAGCCAAGCAAGGGGGAGGGGGAACATGAGAAGAGTTCACAGGGAGGGCTGCTGAGGGGGTGTTTACCCAGAGAGGTGACCTCAGACCTGGGGACCACAGGCGATGTAGGGTGGAGGTATTCTAGGCAAGGGTGGGAGGGGAATGCACTCTAAACCTCGGGTGATCCCGGCGAAACTAGCCCTGGAAGGAAGTAAAGCCCCGCTGAGTTGAAGTGTTGCCGGCCCATGGAGGTTTACTGTCCTCAGCGAAGGGAGGTGGGCTCCGTCAGTCCAGGGAGGTGCGGGGTCCTCAGCCTATGGAGATGCAGGGTCCTCGGCCCGGGAAGGTGCGGGGTCCTGAGTCCAGCAGAGACAAGGGTCTCCGCCCTGGGAGTTGCAGGGTCCTCGGCTGGGCTGGTGCGGGGTCCTGAGTCCAGGGAGGAGCCGGGCCCTGAGCACAGGTAGACGCCGTGCTAGCCGCCAGAGTCCAGGAGTCTGTTCAGCACCGGGGCCCGGGGGACAGCTCCTGTCTCGAGCGCTCCTCCTCCAGCCCCTGCCCAGGGGGAGTGCCTCCCTGAAAGCTTCCCCTCCGAATCCTCTCTGCCCCCTCTCCTCTCTCACTCTTCCCTCGCCTCCTTGTGCCTCCTCCCTCACTGCCTCGCTTCTTCCGTTCCAGCACTTCTGTAACTTCTGAGTTCCTTCCCTCCACCCCTCGGCTTCCAAACTTCCCCCCTTTTCCCCTCCCTTACTGCTACTTTTACCACACTTGTCCCTTCCTGCTCCCTCGCGCCCCCTGCGCTCCTTTCATCTCCACCACTTCAAATTCTCCCCCTCCAGACCCTGTGTCTCTCGCCTCCTAACGCCTGCTCTCACTTGCACTTTGGCCCGTTCCTTTCTTACTGCCCGCTAGATATCCCCCCTCTCCCTTAAGTCCTCTTTCAAAGAGACCTTTCTTGCCACATTTCCTCCACGAGCCCTCCCTCGCGTGCCTCTGTTCAACTGTTCTCTGCCTCCTCTTTCCTCTTCACATCCTCCTCCCCACTCACTTCTGCCCCCACTCTATTGCCCCTCGATCTCCCTTTCCCCTTCTACCCTCCCTTTACTCTCACCCTATCCCAATTTCCCCTCACCTCTGTCACAGTTACCCCTTCTTCCTCTTTCTTACATCTGCCCTCTGGGTCACTGCCCTCTTTGGTCCCTGCCTACTTTCACCCTTTCACCTATGCCTCCCCGTCCTCTCTTGCCCTCCCTCTCCACTATCCTTTGGTCTCACTTCTTCATCGCCTGCTTCGCCGTTATCCCTCTTGTCTCTTCCTCAGCCCTCAGACCGAATTTTTCCTCTTTTTTATGCACCCTAAATCTCCCTGCCTACCTCACTGTTACCTCATTTACGTCTTTCTTACCCCTCCCTCTTGTTAGCACCAGCTCCTCCCTCCCTCACTGTTGCCTTCCTTGCCTCTTCCTCCCTTCACCACTTCTCGCCGCCCCTCCTTCTCCTATCCCCCTGCCTGCCCCCTCCCCTGGGAGAGTGGCCGGTACCTGCGGAGGACCGAAGCCCGGGTCCAGGTTCAGTGGGGCCGTCGGGGCGGCTGCAGACCGGCGGGTGAGACGGAGGGCTGCTGCCTGCCGGGGCTGGAGCAGGGCTGCAATAAATACAATGCCAGAGGGCATGAATATTTAACGGGCAACCGGAGCAGGAGTGAAAGGTGCAGCGGGTCAGAGGGCGGGAAAGGCGATCCGGCAGCACCTGGAGCCGGGGCTGCCCCCTTCCTGCCCGCCCGTGGAGCTGCCTGCCTGCCTGCCTGCCTGCCTTCCTCCTGCCTGCCTGGGCGCGCGCAGGGCTGCTGCCTCTGACTGCCGTTTAACTCTCTCCCAGCCGACGGGAGCCTGCTTCCGCGCCACCGAGCTGGAAAAGGAAAGTCTTCTCAGGTAACCGCCACCCACCGAGGCCCTCCGAGGCCTGCCCCTGCAGGGGAAAAGGGAGCCCAAAACCCATGTATTGGTCACAGTAGCCACAGTCAGGGGACCCTCTTTCCCTCATGGCGGTCCCTTCACTCTCAAAACCCTCGACGTGTGACCTCATCTCCAGGCTCACTTCACCTTCAGACAGACATTCGACTGAGTCTGCCCCAGTCCTACAGGACCCGCCTGTTGCAATGCCTCTAGATTTCCAGAGAAGCCCGCGCGCCTCTGACTTCCTTGTGACTGACCCTGATCCAGCCCAAGCGGCTGCTCAGATGCATCGCCCCCCCCCCCCTCGCCCCAGCCCGCGCTGCATGTGTGACCTCCGCAAAGTCAGTGCTGACGTCAGGTTATACCGGAGCTGTATGACGTCAGAGGGCCCTGTGATAATGGACATGGGAAGGACGAACAGAGCACCAAGCATCCGAGGGGGGAGGGGGATAGAGGCATCATGGCGGCCCTAATCAATTATCGCCACAAACCACCCAGCACAATCCACATCGATATCCATATTAATCTAGCAGCGTGTGTCTGCTGTTTGGTAACATTCAGCCACCATGCTCTACCGACCAACCACCGGCAGCGTCATTCTAGTGCCATGTAATTCAACTTCCAGACGCTGTATGTTACACCTGCCGCGCCACGTCACTGCGCTGCCTTGTCACTCACCTGCCAAGCGGTGCCCTTCGACTACTGGCCGCCTCCTGCACTGCCATATCACTGCGCTGCCACGCGCTACCACTCGACGACCAGCCAGACGGGGAACGACCAAACTGTCAAATCAACAATATTGTGTGACATGAATATTGTATCAGAAATATCGCCACTATATCGAGGAACAGAATATTTTTAGGATTATGGTTGTATATAATATAGTTTACTTTAATATAGTTGTATGATTTTTTGGGATATGTGTGTGTGTTGTTTTAATATATTGTGGTTATATTCATTTTAGGTGTTAATATTATTAATTTCATAAAAAAATTAGGATAATTTGTTATTTTTATGTGTTACTAAAATTTGCTTACATTTAATTAGACATTTTTAAATCAGCAGCAGGTTGTTGAGTTATTAAACTTTGTTTACATTTAATTAGAAATATATAAAGAGTTGGAAGTCATATATTTGTTTATTTTTAAATTATTTTTTGTGTTAATTAAATATTTAATTGGTAATTACATATGTACATTGTTTAATTGACAAATAGTTATTTCAAATATATTAGTGCATTTTGTGTTTTTTGATGTTATTTTATTGTTGCATAGTTTAATTACTAATTGATATGTTAGTAGCAGGTTGCTCCATTTGTAGAAGAATAGAGCGAGGGTTTTTTTACAGATTCATTTGTTATGCTAATTAAATATTTAATTGTTGATTTATTATGTAACTTATAGAACTGATTACTTGTTTTGTAAATTATTTGTTGTCTTTTAATTCATCGTTTTTCCTTTCATGAGTCCACAAAAACCAAAACTTTTATTGTCCAGGGAAAGAAGATAGAAAAAGGTAATAATTTCTCGTATCTGGGTAATTTATTCAATGATCAGATGAAATGGGGACCACTTTAAACCACTAGAGCACAGCAGACAAGCAGGGCTGTCGGTGGGTTGTTTCGGTTTGATTGTAAATTGGGGCATAAGCTGGTGAAGGAAATATTAATTCTTTACAGAGCTAAATGCCTCCCTATCGCCACATATGGGGCTGGGGTTTGGGGGTACAATGGAAGCCAACAACTCCAACTAGTAGAGAATACATTTAGTAAAAGACTACTGATGGTACCAAAAAGTGCCCCCACTTTATTTTGCCACACTGAACTGGGTCAAGAGTTCATAGAAGATCGTATTGGCTGTGCCCCTTTGTATTTATGGTCCAAGATTTGGCTCTCAGAAGAATATCCCGTTACCGACCGGTATTTAGGCATTTGCGATGTAGGGGGCTGATTTTCTGTATTCGGTATTTACCGAATCGGAAATTAAGAAATCGGTAAAATACCGATTCGGTAAATACCAATGTAGGGAGCACTCTAAAGAGTGAAAATTATGATTAAGAATTCGTTATTTACCACCAAATACAGGTTGGTGATAAATAACGAATACTTTGCAAAAAGCAATATTTTGCAGATTTAAGAGTGCCATGTGGCAGACATACATGCCCTTAGGGCATGTATGTGCGCCACATGTGCACACATGCAAGATTCAGGGGTGCAACAGGGTGTCAATGTGACACCCTGCCACCCTTGTATATGCTCCCCCCATTACCGAATCGGTATTTACCGAATCGGTAATGAGGCATACCTTCTCATTGATTCCTATGGGCCTCCAGGCCCATAGGAATCAATGGGAAGGTATGCCTCATTACCGAATCGGTAAATACCGATTCATAAATACCGAATTTTTCCGATTCGGTAAACTTTACCGAATCATTACCTACATCACATTTACCGATTCATAAATACCGAATCGGTAAAATTCGGTATTTATGAATCGGTAAATGTGAGGCTACCTACATATGGCCCATATTTTCAAGGGTACCATTCAACTTAGATACCGACCGAACACAAACCAAGAACAAAAAGTTGTGAAAAATTCAATTCATAGAGTGTCAGATTGACTTTGTTTCTGAAAAATGCAATCAGAATATTTATTTTAACTTATAAGGCTGTCAAGACAGATAGTGACATATAGTGAAGTGAGTGCTCAGTGACTGTGGTGATGTGAAGGCAATATATACAGGTGCAAGCGTAAACTATTTACAAATGATCAAATTGGATTTACAAATGAGGAAAAGATCAGAACAAAATAAGTCAATGTCGCCGGTATATGGCAAACCTGCTCATTATTCTTAACCAAGAGACTTATTGTAGCTGAGCCAATGTGTAACGCCGATGTTTCGACCCTGACAACAGCCTAATTCATTGATGTCATGGCAGGTCTTCTTCAAGGCTAAGGTGTTGTAGACAGTCCGCACGAAGGGGTGAATTCCCTCAAGGTGACCTCTTCAGGTCGAGGCTGGTGGTTGCCTGATGAAATTCAGGGACCAACAATGTCCTGCAAATGGTTGTATATGTGAATCCTGACCGGAGTCTTTTTGAATCAGCCTCGGCAAAGCAAAATGTGATTTATGCTCCCCGGGTGGAAGGCGCGCAGTCCTGCCGCTACAGAAGGACGTAATAGTAGGATTGCGCACCTTCCACCCGGGGAGCATAAATCACATTTTGCTTTGCCGAGGCTGATTCAAAAAGACTCCGGTGCAGACATCAAAGCACTCTTGGAGTGCACCCACCCAGCCCCAATACACTAAAGCCTGTCTGGGAGGCGGTGACACCTCCCTGTGACAGGAAGCCTATTGTCAAGCCTCCCCTGCCGGAGTTTCGTCCAGCAGCAGGAGGGCAGACTCGAGTCTGTGGCTGGCAGCATCCTTTTTGTGATGCCAGGGTCTGTGAAGTTGGTACTGGGTGTACGGGTGCTGTCATATTTCTCCCTCTAGTAGGGTGGAATCATACCTTCCACACCAGTTACTGGTGTGGAGGTATGATTCCAAGGTGTTTGACACCAAACACGACATGTTTCCATGCAGGCGTTTTAAAGTTAGCATTTACCGCAAGGTTATAACGCACTTAAGAGTATTTGGTTGGCTGCATCACAAACAACCCCGGAATAGAGGTTCCGAAGGCTGCAGAGGGGCTCTGCTCATGCGTGGGCACCCTCTCACATAAAACCCAGCACCCTGCCTTCAGGATTGATAAGGCCTGTCATAGGGGTGACTGATAGGTTTATATGTGCAGTGATATGGCTAGATATAGTGAACCTATAGCTAAGTAAGGGTGCATACACCACCTTACACAGGCTGCTGTAGCAGACCTGTTGTGTCATTTTGAATGGTCTCCCAGGGGTGGCATAATAGATGCTGCAGCCCCTGAGAAGCCTCTGGGGTACCTATGCCCTGGGTATATAGTATACCATATACTAGGGACTTATAAGGGTACCCCAGACTCCAATCTGGCGTGTACCTAAAGTACATGAACAACCAATTTAGGGTGAAAGCAGATAGCCTGTGATCCTGATTAGCATGATCCCAGTCAAACTAAATCCAAAACCAGCAAAACACCAGGAAAAAAGTGGGGGTAACCATGCAGTCAGATGCCGCCTTCCTACAAACCCCCCCCCCCCCAAACGAAAGGAGATAAGGCTAACCTTGGCCAGTTGAGCCTTTGACTAAGTGACCATATAAGGAAGATCCTGCATTAGCATGGATACCCTCTGTCTTATGGTCCACTAGGCAGTCCCTACCCCTAACGGGTATGGGATGGTCTCCAAAAGTTGGCATTTCTAACTGTAGGGTGTTCTGGCAAAGTAAAAGGCTGGTGGGGTGTCTGAGTAGAGAAGTGAGGCCCTAATAAAGTTGGCCTCAGCTTCCTCAGATCACTGGTCACCATGGAGGCCTTTCTTTCCACAACTGAGTTGTATCTGGCCCTAAGGGTCAACCTCTGGCAGCCTACAGCTGGGGGTTGGGTCCCTTTGGTTGGAACACTGGAGGGACATGGTAGGTTTTGAACCACTGTGTCCCAGGTTTGCCTTTGCCCAACAGAGTCTATCTGGGGTTGGTGCCTATTCAATGATAAAAGGGATCCCTCAGTGTGTTGAGGAATTTTCACATGGTTAGGGCTACTAGACTGGGTGTCCCTAATCTGTTGATGGGGGGGGGGTGGGGTTCCTCTGGGCAGTGGGCCTTTAGGGGTCCACTGACCTCCCTGACCTCTGCAGCCCTAGGCTGATTGAGGTAGGGTAGAGAGGGGCAGGTTACCTGCTCCAGACTGGGTACCACCTTGGAAGGGTCCCCTGCCATCAGGGGTGTTGCCAGGACAAGCCTGACCAGCTCTGGGGCAGTTCCTTCACTAGGGGTAGGATCAGTTCCCTGAGGAGGGTGACCCTTACCTATAGTCTGGGGGGAAGAATACTTTTCTTCAACCCTTGTGCTCTCGTGTGGAGGAGAGTGGGCCATTCTTTCAGACTCCATCACTCCAAAATTTCCCTGGAGTTGGGCTGTGGTCCTCAGAGCCCCACCAACTCTCTCAGGGAGGCCTAACATTCTCAAATGGGCCTGGTATTCAACTTCAGTCCAGGCTGAAATTTCCACATCATTACCCAACAGGCAATATACAGGCAAGTTTGGGGACACTGCCACGCTCTTTGGGCCAGTGACCCCTCCCCAGCTGAGATTGACTATGGCCATGGGATGATCTGTTCTTATACCATCAATGTTGGCCACCTGGTACTTAAACTCAGGTAAAAGCTGTTGAGGGGGGACTAGCTTCCCTGTCACCATGGTGACACTAGCCCCTGTGTCCCTGAATGCAAACACCTTCTGACCTTTGATTAGTGGCTCCTGTCTGTACTTGCCCAAGGAATTGGGGCTGACAGTAAAAGTGGCAAATCCCATGCCACCATCACAGACTGAGGAGGCCTGTGAGGGGGACCTTTCTAAATCATGGCCCACCTCTGTTCCCCATGAGAAACCACCTAACGTTTCGGGTGCACTACTACCACTAAGGTTTCGTTTCAGGGGAGGAAAGAGTTTGGGGCCCACCCCCAGGAGAGGACTTTTGGGGCCCTGTAGTGGATTTATCTTTTGATTTATCCCCACCTTTCTCTTGGGTCTTGGAAGAATCTTTCTTCTGATCACCACCCTGATTCTTACCCTGGTTCTGACCCGTTTGTCTGCCTTCTTTCCCAATTCTTGGGGAGAGGTCAGATCAGAGTCCATCAGGTACTGGTGTAAAAGCTGTTTTTGACAATTATTAAGGATCTGCTCCCTCATGATCATATTGTACAATCCTAAAAAGTCATGCACCTTGCTGCCATGTATCCAACCATCCAGAGCCTCAGTAGCACAATATACAAAGTCAACCCAGTCTTAAGTCTGTGCCTTTTGGCTATCTCTGAACTTAATCCTGTATTGTTCAGTGGTTAAGCCAAACCCATCAATCAGAGCACTCTTCGAGACTGTATAATTATCAGCATCCTCTTCTCTAACAGTGAGGAACTTCTCTCTACCTTTGTCTGCAAAGGAGAGCCACAAGATTGCTGCCCACTGCTCCTGAGGGACACTCTGTACTTTACAGGCCCTCTCCAGTGCAGTTATCCATTTGTGGATGCCATCCCCACTCTGGTAGGGAGGGACAATCGTGTTCAGGTTCCTGTGGTCATGACTATGTTCTCTACCTCTAGGGACACTGTTGCTGCCACCATGGGGCTCTAGCCCCAACCTTTTAGAAGCTCTCTGAAGCTCCAGGGATTCCCCATCTAAGGCCAATTGCTCTCTCTTGATCCTGAGCTTAGCTCTCTCAAAGTCAAGCAGCCTGCACTTCCTCTCGTAAGAGGACTCCCTTTTATGAGAAGTGGAGGTCCGATGAGAAACAGAGTTCGCTACAGAAGTACCAGAATGATTAGATTCCTGAGAAGGAGATCTGGATCTTCTTGGTAACCTGTTGACCCTTCCAGGTAGGGTAAGGAGAGGGCCACTGAGGCCTTCTCCCTCACCTTCAGGAAAGATTTGATTGTCCAGGTAAGAATCATCTTGATCCTCCTGGTCAGCTTCAGAGTCTAGGTCCTGGATGTTTTCTCTTCCTGGCCTGTCCTCTTCTGCTGTCCCACCCAACTTGCCTGCCTCATCAGACCCTGGGGTCTTTCTGAGATCATCTAACAGCAAAGCCTCCATGAGGCGTTGAGTGCTAGCACTTCTCCCAGTCCTCAGTTTCCAAGCAGTACACATACTCCTCAATTCTTGGAATGGGATATGGTCATACTTAGTGGTTAGAGCCCCACTGGCTTGTGCCCTAGAAGACATACTAGTGTCATGTGGTGTGGCACCTACCCAACCTAGTGGGAACTACTAAACTCTCTTGAGTTGGAGAAAGGGTGTGCTAGGCCCTTGACTTACCCAACTCTAAGTTCAGTAGAACTTACTTTATTCTAGTCTTGATTATATGTACCTATGTGCCTATAGTGGTTTTCAGTTACTCACTCAATGAGATTATCTGGTAAAGCAATAGCAAGCTTGAATCCCAGCCGCTGCACACCAATGTGAAAAGTTGGCCTGGTATATGCTGTCCACTAGTTATAGTGGGCACCTTGCACCAGTCCAAACGACCCTTATTGATGATTAAGTTAAAGACACCCTTTATTGAAAGCTATCCTAGTGGTAGCTATGGAGAGCAGCCTTCAGGCTAAGTCTCGAAGGAATGTAAAGCAGCTTGGTTTACCAGATTATAACCTCCTGAATCACTAAATGAAAGGAGAACCACACACGGAATATAAATAAAATATATGTATTTATTAATAAACACTCTCTACTAACCTCTTTATGAGATTAGAGAACAAGGTACACAATATTAACAGTAAATAGCACAATACACAGTGGGCCCTAGGGGGAGACCAAACCATATATTAAGAAAGTGGTATAACAACCACGACTAGACTAGACACAGTGCCCAGAGCACGTAGAATCGCTGGGACCCCAAGGAACCAGTGACACAGGGGACCCACGGGGGACGCGTGCAGTGTGAGAACACAGCCGCAAGCTCCGTACAACCCTATGGGAAAGTCGCGGTTTTTGAGATTAAGGACACTTAGGAGAGGACTTTGAGCAAACCCTTTCAAACTTAGAAGGTTCTAAGGCCAGCACCCATGTGAGCACCGGAGTACTCGTGTTATCTAACCCAGGGAAGCCGGATGCATAGGTGTCAAATGGTGTCGGGAATCTTTGTCGTTTTCAAAGGCATGATGCTGCAAAGTGCTGCTGCTGTGAAGAGGAAAAGTGTACGGTGTGATCCAAGCCTGGAGTGGAGCTGAGAAGAACCTGAAAGCAGAGGGGACAGAGTCTGGGTCACTTGCCAGTGACCAGGGGCTCGGTAGACAAATGCCCACCGATGTTGGATGCTTCAGGTGCGAAGAGGTGAAGCTTGACTCTGCAGCCACAAGGACCAGGAGATGTCGATGATGACCAAAGTCCACAGGCGAGCTGTCCCACAAAGGATGTCAGTGCTGGAGGGTCAGTGTCCGGATTGGAGACCAACAAGCCTTGGCAACTGCACCCCATGCGGTCAGAGAAAAGATGCTTCAGTGCGGACCAGCAAGGTTCTGTGTACTCTCCAAGCAATGGAGAGTCAGGGTACGTCTGGAGCAACCAGGAAAGCCCACTGAAAGTTAAAGTACTCTTCTGAGGGACCCACAGGTCGACGGACCAGGGATGGTGAAGGGACCTCGAAAGGATTCACAAAATACCAGCCCACGGAACACTCGTGGAGTGTAGGCCAGTAATCTTCAGTGGAATCACTGATTGGGGTCTGAACTACAAGTAGTCCAAAGCACAGCCTCAGGGATTGCCAAAAAGCATATGCTGCTGCAAATGAGCACGGTGTCCAGGGGTACGGGTTGCACGGTCCCCACGAGGGCTGCGGGTCTCAGGTTTGCTGAGAGCACTGGTCGTCCTCAGGGAAACTAAGGAACCCACCTCCTGTGTTGAAAAATCTTTGGAGTCCTTCAGGAGCTGCGTAGATGCAAACTGGTCAGATGCATCTTTGGTGGCTGCCTTGCAGGGGAGTAACTCCTTTACTCCAAGGGAGATTCTTCGGTCATCCAACGTAGTGTAGATAGTTGAAGTACTTGGTTTCTGTAGCAGAGTTTCGTCCAGGTAAATCTAAAGTCCTGTAGCCAGGGGTTCCTACTTTATACCCAAGGAAGGGGTGGGACAAACTCTGGGGACCCACCTATGTGAGGGTCAGGATAGAGGGGTGGCTACACCCATGTCCTTTGTCCAGTTTCATGCCAGAGCAGGAGCAAATGGCTCCTGCAACCGGTTTGAGCTGGACTATGCACAGGGACTCCAAAGGTGCCCCCAGTGCAGACATCAAATAACTCTTGGAGTGCACCCACCCAGCCCCAATACACTAAAGCCTGTCTGGGAGGTGGCCACACCTTCCTGTGACAGGAAACCTATTGTCCAGCCTCCCCTGCCAGAATTTTGTCCAGCAGCAGGAGGGCAGGCTCGTGTCTGTGGCTGGCAGCATCCATTTTGTGATGCCAGGGTCTGTGAAGTTAGTACCGGGTGTACCGGTGCTGTCATATTTCTCCCTCTAGTAGGGTGGAATCATACCTCCCACACCAGTTACTGGTGTGGAGGTATGATTCCAAGGTGTTTGACACCAAACACGATATGTTTCAATGCAGCCGTTTTAAAGTTAGCATTTACCACAAGGTTATAATGCACTTAAGAGTATATGGTTGGCTGCATCACAAACAGCCCCGGAATAGAGGTTCCACAGGCTGCAGAGGGGCTCTGCTCTTGCATGGGCACCCTCTCACATAAAACCCAGCACCCTGCATTCAGGATTGATAAGGCCTGCCATAGGGGTGACTGATAGGTTTATATGTGCAGTGATATGGATAGATATAGTGAACCTATATCTAAGTAAGGGGTGCATGCACCACCTCACACAGGCAGCTATAGTAGACTTGTCCTGTCATTTTGAATGGTCTCCCAGGAGTGGCATAATACATGCTGCAGCCCCTGAGAGGCCCCTGGGGTACCTATTTCCTGGGTATATAGTATACCATATACTAGGGACTTATAAGGGTACCCCAGAATCCAATCTGGAGCGTACCTAAAGTACATGAAGAACCAATTTAGGGAGAAGGCAGATCGACCGGTGTCCTGATTAGCAGGATCCCAGTCAAACTAAGTCGAAAACCAGCAAAACACCAGGAAAAAAGTGGGGGTAACCATGCAGTCAGATTCTACCTTCCTACACCGACTATGCACTGTGCACTTTTTGTTGGCATTTCCTCGTCAAGGAGGATGGGCGGAGAAGCTTATGCCTTGCCCATGTGATAATTTTTCTGGGCAAAGCACGTTGCACTTTTTATTGTATTGCACATTAGAACATTGTAATGTTGGGAGCTCCATTGAAGACAATAGAGTGCTCCATGCTTTTACGGGCCGGTAAAGGCCCGCAAAGCAACATTCCAATGTTGTTTTCAAAGGCCACTCGGAGCCCGAGGGGATTTAAACCCCTCGAACTCTGAGAGGCCTTTGTTTTATTTGTTGGAACATTCTGCCCTCTTGTGGCAGAATGTTCTAATAGCCTTATAGCCCTTCGTAGCTGGGCCATACCAGCTATTAAAGTCCTGCTCCCTTGTTATAGTCCCTCGCCTTCGGCTCGGGCCTTTAACGCTGGAGCGGGCCTTTAATAGCCGGTATAGCCCGCTACGGCGGGCTAGAAGGCTATATTATATAGGCCAATGAGAATCAGATTTCTGCTTCCCTTATTAAGGAATATTCGTCCTTGTTCATATAATGATGGTTTTAATTACCTGCACATATTGGCCTCCTCCGATATCTGCATCGCCGTAGCAAACTTTATTAGGAGCTCTATCTTGATTAGAAAGCATTATGAGTGAAATTGGAATAGGATTATCAGGGTATGATTTAATTTTTTTAAGGAAGTGATATGATGTTTTTTTAATTGCCTCTGCTGAAACATTATGAATTGCTGTATTTAATCTTTCTTCATTGATGATTTATGAATTGTAACTATTTTTATTGTGAAACTTTTATGGTTTTCTGAACCGAAATAAAGTTATTCTTGACTTGACATTCATGAGTGTTTTTAATAATACACTTTGGACAATGTATTTTATAGTTACCATTGGTTTTAAATTTTATTTGTTTTTCATTAGTATTTTAATGTTGTAATTTTATTGATAATTTATTGTAATATTTTTTGTTTTTTGGCTAGTAGTAGGGGAAATATATTTATTTTTAATTAACTTAATTTGCTATTATTTGTTAAATTATTTTTGTATTATTTTTTTTACACTTAGTTCTATTTATTTATATAGTTTATAGAATTTCTTTTATGTATGTTTTAATAGTTTTATGGCATTATGTTTCTAAATAGCAGATTTTTTAATGATTAGTAGTTGGAATGCATATGTAACCCTTCCTAAGTGCAACACTTTCCATGTTTTTGTTCACGTTGGAGTGGAAATAGTCAATGTAACCCATCCAAAGTTCAACTCTTTCCCTACTCTTGCTCAGATTGGAGTGGGAGTGTAAATCGAAATCTCCAAAGTTCAACACATTCCCTACTTTTGCTTAGATTGGACTAGAAATAGTAAATATAACCTTTCCAAAGTTCAAATCTAACCCTTCCAAAGTCCAACACTTACCTTGGTTTTGCTTCTAATGTATTGGAAACAGTAAATCTGACCCTTCCAAAGTCCAACACTTTTCCTACAGTTACTTAAATTGGAGTGGGAATATTACATCTAACCCCTCCAAAGTTAACTAACATGAATTCCGAGAAGGGGGCAGGGACAGCATCCATGCATGGCGGACATGTAGACTGAGGCTCCAGTTCATGGTCCCGTTCTCCAGCCTAAATGCTGCCATCTGCAGTCCCCACTGAAGCAACACCACCAGGGGATGTGGTGATTTGAAACAACACATCGGATTTGTGACGAGGAGGTGTGATGTGGTTCCTGATGTGAGCAAGCCGACGGCTGCACGGCGCTGGCAAAATGGCGGCCGGCGGCTGACTCGAAAGGACGGAGGTTGCCAGTGACACTGGAGGAGCTCTGCAATCAGCTGACCCTCTGTCATGGGCTGCGGTGAGCCTTAGCAGTGAGGAGAGCTAAGCGGCCGAGGGACCTGGGCCCGGCGGAGACTGGTTCCTCCGCTCCAACCGCCGTGCAGAGAAAATAAGATGGTGGGTGGGGCATCCTGACGAGAGGTCGGCCCCAGTGAAAGACATGAGGGGTGAGCTCTGGCCCCCACGGTGGCTGGACGCCACTGGCAGCTCCCAAGAGCTAGCATGGACAAGTGTTACCTGAGCCTGGAGATGAGAGGCCCCCAGGCTGCTCTTACAACTTGCGGCATGGAAGCTCAGTGCCTGATCCAGTGGCATCCTGGTAGGTGAGAGAGGGGCCCAGGGGGTGTATTACCTGTGACCCCGACGGCCTTCCTGCAGGTTGATGCCACCTTGCGCCCCCCCAGCCCATCACTGCAGACCCATTAAACCCCAGAGGGTTGAGAACTGCGGCAGTGTGCGGCCTATGGCTGTGATATGGACCGCAGAAGCTGACCCCGACTAGGGTGCCTGCCTATGCCCCTGGAGGATTGCTGGAGTTGTCCTTGCTGGCTGCATCTGGCGTTGTGGAGAGAGGAGCTGTAGAGCGGGGGGCTGAACACTGACAGGGCGGCCGGCCGAGAACGTAATCCCTGGCCCTGGTGTGGGCCCAGGAGGTGAGAGGGCACGCTGCAAACGGCCAGTAAGCCGGGGGGTGGGGGGTGTCACGTCCTTGGTCCTGGTGCGTCCTCAGGGACAGTCGCCTGCCCTTCATCTTTTCCTGGCTCGGCCCCTGGAACTTCTCTCAGGCTCAAGTGTTAGAGTGGACCTAGTGGGGAGAGGCGAAATGGAGGGGTATGCACACTGGTAAGCTACTGACCCCGGGGAGGGTGCTATATGTCGGAGGCCGGACCAGACCAGAGGGTAGAGTATAGGACCCCTAACAACTGCCCTGGTAAGACGCACTGGCTGGACCCAAAGGTGGTGGAGGCCCAACTAGCTGCACCACCTGGGAGACACCGAGGCACAGAGACAGGGCCCCTGCAGGGGTCTTGGGGAACCAAAGACCTTTCGAAGTGGACAACAATCAAAGGTGGCAGCCAAAACAGTGAATTGGAGGCCCCTCTTAGTTAGATGCTTCCGCTACTCCTTCCCCCTTGGCTTGCTGCTGCTGAGACCCCTGCAAGATTGAGGTGCAATGGGTTGGTTGCATAGAGAGCGGGCTGTGGGGGCACTGGTGCAACTGAATAAACTCGCAGGTACCGGCAAGGAAGTGGAGACCCTAATCCAACCATGGGTGCACCCAAGGGCAAGGACAAAGGGTGCTGGTCTGGCGCTAATACCCAGGTGCCCCCTCAATAGTACCATGCCTGGCTATCCATTATCCATTTCTGTAGATAGTTCAGCAACCAGATTTTGAGATAAGGCAACTGCCTTCTTGTTTAATTGTCCTGGTTAAAATGTTATGACAAAATTGTATTATGAAAATTAAGGAAATCATCTAATTTGTCTGGCTGTAGGAGCTTTGGCTGACTTTAGGAATAACAAATTACGATGGTTAGTGAAAAACACAAACAGCTACTTTAGTTCCAAATAAATAATGTTGCAATTCCGAAAATACTGTTTTGAAGTCCAATAACTCCATTACAGCGATTATATAATTACATTCTGCATTGCTCAGTTTTTTAGCAAGATATACCACTGGATGTAATTGTCAAGTGTCAGGTTGCTGTTGGGAAAATACAGCTTCTACAGTTAAATCTATGGCGTCCCCTTCGAATAGTAAACCTATCACTGGATGTCTTAAAACTGGATCTGAGGAAAACTGTTGCTTCAGTTCTACAAAGGCCTTGTCAATATCAAAACTCCAATGAAATTTGACATCATTTTTCACCAATTTCCATCTTCCACCAACCTCTCGTTCACGAACAAGATGATAAACTCCTCTTAGATCTATTTTTGTAAATATTTGTGCATCCTTTGTTTGATCTAACAGGACTGAGTTGAAGGGGAGTGAATAATGTTTCTTAATGGTTATTTTAGTTAGAGTTCTATAATTAATCCATGTATAAATATCTCCTTCTTCTTCAAGTACAAAGAATAAGGGTGATAACACATGAGGCTGTCAGTGTTTGATAAATCTATTTGCCAAATATGTTTCCAGATAATACTTTGTGTTCAGTCTCTCTCGGGGGCGAAACGTGATGGCCGCGTGAAAGTGGAGCTCCGCCATCACCCAATTCCTTCCCCAATATCCGCTGCATTGATCCTATACCCAAGTGACGGGGCACTAGCAGAATATCCAGTAGCCACTGCTGCATCGACCGCTGGAGCCCTGACACCGGCCCCGACGACACGGCGGCTGTCACAACCTGGAGCCTCCGGCAACCGAGCGACCTCGAGGGGAGGGGCATATCGCCGTGCTGCGACTGCTCGCTACGCAAGGCTGGGGTTGCGGCCTGCAAACGGAGACAGGTGGAGCACATTTGAGCAGCGGACTTCAGCGCTTCACGGACCCCCCGCGTCCTGTGTCACCTGAGGACGTGGGGGTGAGCTGTGCCCCTCCCGACAGCAGATCCTTTACCTGTAGCACCACCGCGACATGAGGGATCGGTCTGGACCCCTGTGGATTAAGTCCTGCGAGCATTGGCAATGACCACGCTCTCTGTGGTGCGCCTTGCCCCCTCATGCGCAGTCAGGCAGATGATTAGTGCCCACTTGCAACCACGCTCTCCTTGTCAGGTAGAGAGCGGTTGTTAACAACCCTGGAACTGGCGCACGAGGGCCAGCATCAAGACAGCCATGAGGCGGTAGACGCTGTGGGACACTACCTCCCCCTCTAGCAGCTGGTGAATCAACGACCCACCGGTCCTGCGAAGTGGTGACAGCGGCGAAGCCCTGCATTCACCCAAGAATACATCAATCACCCACCAACTCGGGGAAGGCTGAGGGCACCTCCGGTAACACTCTGGGCTGACAAGTGGTCTATTGATGTCCGACCCTCTCGAGGAACTCGCAATATCTCAGACCATTGAGGTCAGCCTGACAACTGTTCTCCGCAAAGGGGCGCGCCGGCGCTGGGGCAAACCACCAACCCCCCCCCTCTTTTTCATCCACTGCCTCTGCCTCGTCAGTTATCTAGTCGGTTGAACCTCCCCTTCCACAGATCGGCCCGCCTGTTTATATCAATAGCTGTGATCCGTGGATGCCTGGGGGACGGGAGCAGCCAGCGCTCCACTGAAGGCAATGTCGGGGACAAGAGGCCACAAAACGGTCCAACAGAACAAATTGGACAGGTACGCTCTCCCAAAGTCAGCACTACCCGAGCATCAGTCTATGATCAAATAGAAGGCAGGTGTGGAGGAGGGCTCTCTAGAACTGACACTACAGGATGTCATGGAAACCATTTCCGGAGTCAGATCCTCCCTAGAGCAAAGGATGGATGCCATCTCGTCGGAAGTGACACTCATCAGAGCGGACTTAACGAAAATAGGTGAGAAAGTTAAACAGATGGAGATCACCACCTCCAGCCTGGTTGACAATACATCGCAGCTGCAACAAGAGGTCCGGGACCTACATGCCTTCCGGAGGTTTGCGAAGGATAAACTCGATCACTACGAAGGCCACACCCATCGGAATAATGTGCGCATTATTGGAGTGCCTGAAAAGGCAGAGGGGCAGGCAACCAACCTGTTCATTGAAGATCTCATACTTACACACCTACAACCAAAGGGCCTGTCCAAATTCTTCAGAAAGGGCGCATAGAGTACCTGGGGGATGACCGAAACCGGGAGCACCCCCTCGCCCTATCCTGGCACGATTGCTGAACTTCCGCGACCGGGACGTTATCTTGCAAAATGCCAGGGAGACCCCCCCTCTGAGGTATGAGAATACTTTAATCTCATTCTTTCTAGAATTCACCATCGCCGTGCAGAAACAGAGATGGGCCTTCCTCGCGGTGAAGAAGAAACTCTGTGACAAAGGCATAAAAGATGCAATGTTATTTCCTGCCCATTTGCGAGTGGAGGCTTAGGGCAGAGCCTGGTTCTTCGACCGTCCGGAGATTGCAACTGACTGGTTGGAGGGCTGGAGAGGCGCAGAAGGTCATAACGCTCACTGATCATCAGTGGTATCCAGAACTGAAACGGGACTTTCTCTATACTGTGAGGTGCATTTGATCCATTTTGAGATTGTGAACTTTTGGACTCTGCTGGTGGGTGGGAGACTATGGAGATCGTCTGTAGAAATATATAATTGCAGCTGGGCTACCTATCCATTTAGAATTGTTGTGAGTTACCCGCCTGTCACCGGGAACTGGGTTTATTCGTTGCACTGGGGCCGTAACAGGGTGGTGGAGTCTCTAACCCCCTCATTAGACTAATTTTAGATATAAGTTTGGGCGACAGGCACTCTGCATAGTTTGTTAGTTGGACAGTTTCAGGCCCAGAGTGCAGGGGAGCAGGGTGGGGGGTAGTTGGGTGGGAATAGAGTGGATTTACGTAGTTTGTGTGACGTCAACAAAGGTTCTCCGTAAACTAATGGAGGGATACACGTTCTACATGAGTAACAATGAGTACACACTGGGACAAAAGCTTTAGGCTCCTGAGTTGGAACGTCAACGGGCTTGGGGACAAACTAAAATGCAGCATAGTTTTACAATATATCAAACAACAATCCCCAGATGTTGTATTCCTCCAAGAGTCCCACCTAGTGGTGAATTCCTGCAGAGCATTGAATAGATGCAGCTACCATTTAGCGGCCCATTCTGACCTCACCATAGGCTCCATGGGTGTGGGTATTATGCGACTCCTTCCCACTTTCCGTACACCACACCTGGGTTGACGATATGGATATGGCTGCAGCCATTGCGGGACAATGGGAGGGGAAATCACTGACAGTATATGTCCCACCGGGTTTACAGGCCCTCACTTTCAAAGACCTCGGTACCACCATGCTCTCCTTTCCGGAAGGCCGCCTAGTGGTGGGAGGGGACTTTAACTCTGTTGCGTCGGGACTCCTCAACCGCCATCCTCCGTGCGAAATCAGCTCCTCACATAGATGGCTTCCGGATTTTCTAGACGCTTTAGGCCTGGCAGACACATGGCGCGCGCCTCATCCCCACACCATTCAACATACCTTCCACTCAGGGGCACATAACAGCCTTTCTCGTATCGATTATCTTCTGGTGCCAGCAGCGCATATCGCAGACTTTTGTGAAGTCAGACACTTGGCACGTGGGATATCCGAGCATTCTCCAGTCTGGGCACACCTAGTCCTGGGTGGGCAGCAAGCTGGGCGGATTGCGCCCATCAACCCCTGGTACTTCCGAAACCCCGTAGTTAAAAAAACGCTCTTACAGTCTATAGATAACTGTTTCCAAGAAAATAAGGGATCGGTGCGCTCCTCCCAAATGATCTGGGAAGCATTCAAAACGGTTCCCAGGGGGGAGGCGCTCTCATCTATCATAGGAGCACGTAAAGAAAAACTGAAAGACTTAGTCCGGGTAGAGAACGAAGAACTCCGGTTGTGAGTGGAGACTGTGGAGGAGATCATACATGACCGGCTCCACACCCTGAAGCTCAAACAAGAATAATACAAATCCATAGCCACCGATATGGCTAAAACACTGGGGAGGGATAAGGCTGGCAGGCTGTAGGACGTGGGGAACAAAGGTGGGAAGCTTCTTGCCTGGCTTGATAGGAGAGGACTCGCAAACAGACTGGTACCGGAATTGATTGATGATAAGGGCATGTCAGTAACAGACCCGCATGCGATTGTAAATGTATTTGCCGACCAT
This sequence comes from Triturus cristatus, assembly GCF_964204655.1. Classification (NCBI taxonomy): domain Eukaryota; kingdom Metazoa; phylum Chordata; class Amphibia; order Caudata; family Salamandridae; genus Triturus; species Triturus cristatus. Next base: position 127,892,635 of record NC_140594.1, read on the forward strand.
TACAGTTCGGTGTATAGTTCAAATTCCACCATGTCAGAAAATGATTCCAAGGCACTGCTAAGAGATATCCAGATGCCTACCCTGTTGGCAGAGGACAGGAACATACTAGACAGCACACTTACAAATGACAAAGTAGCGCAAGCGATCAGACACCTCTGTTCCTGCATTGCTTAGGGCCCCAATGGGCTGCAGATCGAATTATATAAATTAAAGCCAGATGCAATTGCCCCTCACCTGCGGGCAAGGTTTGTGGAGAGCCGAGAAAAGGGACTCCTGCCGCCGGACCAACGGGTGGCCACGCTAGTGACAGTATATAAAGAGGGTAAGCCCAAGAACAAATGCTCCTCATACAGGCCCATCTCGCTAATAAATGCAGAACCCAAAATACTAGCTAATTGTCTAACTCAAGTCATTTGTAGCTTAGTGCACCCCGATCAATCGAGATTTATGCCCCACCGAAACACTGCAATAAATCTGCGACGTCTACACGGAGTTTTAGGTCGGACAGACACGATTCAGGAAGCAGCAGTAGTCGTTTCTCTAGACGCCTCGATTGCATTTGACACGATCGAGTGGCCGTACCTATTCGTGGTCTTGGTAAAGCTGGGTTTTGGGCCCGTATTCATTGGGTGGGTGCGACTCCTCAACGCGAAACCCCTGGCCCAGGTGGTAGTCAACAATAAAAAAATCGGAGGTCTTTGGGCTGGGGCGTGGTACCCGCCAGCGATGCCCTTTGCCGCCTCTTCTGTTCGCCCTCTCTCTAGAGCCACTGGCGGCTTGGATTCGCTGGGATCCACCCATACGGTGTCTTAAATGGACTGCTGGATGGGAAGACCGCATATCCCTATACGCGGACGACAGCCTCCTATACCTCGCTTCCCCGAAGGTGTCCCTACACATAGTGCTCAATATCTTTACAAACTTTGGTAAATACTCCGGTTACACGATCAACTGGAGCAAAGCTATGATGTACATGCTTAAGGGGGACCCTCCTCCCACACCCAGGGGGTGCCCCATACATGTGGCGAGAGTGGGCTTCCAATACCTGGGTGTCTTCATCACCATGGACCCTAAAGTCAGATATGAATGTAGCCTACTTCCCCCTCTTCAGAGACTGAGGCGAGATGTAAAGACCTGGAAGACGCTTCCACTGTCCCTGCTGGGGAGAGCAGCACTTTTTAAAATGATGTCCCTGCCACGCCTCCTCTACGCCCTACATAACTCCCCAGACTTGGTCCCTGCGAAATATTTCAAAGCGGTAGAGAGCCTACAAAGGGAACAACACTGGGACGGGAGATCCCGTCTCACCTTCCAAAAACTAGTCCTGGGTTGGTACGACAGGGAAATCGGATTACCAGACATCAAAAAATACTATTGGGCCACACACCTGGCGGCTATTAACCACAGTATTTACTGCCGTGGAGACAACCCAACCTACAGAATGGATAAATGGCTGCTCCCGGGGGGTAACTACAACCGGGCCCTATATTCTAAACCACGTAGATTTCCACTGACCGGACCGACAAAACACTCAGTACAGATCTGGCATGCTGCCAACAGAAGTTTGGGGTGGGACCACAAACTCACGCTGGCTGCCCCACTATGGGATACAGAACAATTAGGCACCCTAGGGAACACCAAGGGTTTGATAAATGGGATCTTATCGGTATCTCAAGAATTGGAGACCTATGGGTGGGGGGAGAAATGGCTTCCTTCTCCTCGCTGTAGCAGAGCTATGAACTCACGGATAAGGAGTACTTTTGATACTTGCAGGTCAGGCACGCACTAATGTCGAATCTCCCCACTGGTGCCCACCCCCGGACTCCTCACTGCTAGAGGAAAGACTGCTCGATGGACACCTACCTGACAGAGTGATACCCCTCACCTATAAAAAACTGGTTAACAACACCCGACCCCCTGAGACTCCCTAGACAACGCTGGGAGGGAGATGGGCTAGAGATGGATGATGAGGAATGGCAGGAGGCAGTGGCATCCCCACGAGAGGTGGCGATCTCGTCCAGATTGTGCCTAGTCCAAATGAAGGTCCTTCACAGAATCTATATTTCTGGACCCACTCTTGTCAAAATGGGGAGGGCAGACGAGAGTAATTGTAGACGAGGGTGCGGACTGGTGGGATTTTTCCTGCACATACTATGGGAATGCGAGTGTATCCAGTCTTACTGGAACAAGATACAAGATGATATGAGTGAAATGTTAGAAATCAGCATCCAACCCGAGATCAAAAGGTGCCTCCTAAATATCTGTGAGCCAACTGACCTTGGCCGGAAAGACCAAATCTGGGCCACCCTAGGCCTTATGGTGGCTAAAAGGAACATAGCGCAATTGTAGGGAGCCAGAGAACCACCTAAAATAGAGGTCTGGAGGGCGGAGATGGATTAGTGTATATTCCGGGAAAAACTCTATTTAGCACGTGGGTGCCCCCCAAAATGGTCCTCTATATGGGGCAAATGGAATGCCTATAGAGGTGACGTATGTATCCCTCCAGCTCTCCCTTCCGTAGAGGATCCATCTACACCATAGACACTATGTTTTGCCTGTCTGAACCTGTGTAACTCTTGTCCATAAATGTATATCTTCGTCACCGGCAAAATCCCTTTGTATGTACCTGAAATGTCGACTTACTTTGTTAAATAAAAATATTTACAAAAAAAATGTGTTCAGTCTCTTGTTCAATGAGAGCATGGATGCAGGTACAAATGAGTTTGGTTTCTGGCTCCAAAGCAATACAAAAGTGACATGGCCTATGTGGTGGCAATTTCTTAGCTTCTTTTTTCACTAAATACATCAATAAAGTCATGATGTTCTCTGGGGATCATCTCAGGTTCTTCAAACTCTCTTGATTAAGAGTTGCAGAGATGGCGGCTGCTTGTTGGTGAGTATCGATGACCTCCTCCTTATTCTCATTCAAAACCCTCAACCGTGCATTTTTCTTGACAAACTGGAGAGGAAAAACGACGGCCGTCTACCCAATCTATAGAACGGTTATGCTTGGTTAGCCAATACATCCCCAAGATCAACTGAAATTGTGGTGTATCAATATCATCAAATGAGAAGGTTTCCTTATGTATGTATGACCTAAAAACTTGCATGGGTACCGTGGAAGGTGCTATCCATCCTTATGTAAGGGATGTACTGTCTACAGCTCTGACTTGTTCTAGTTTTTCTCTTGTTTGGAGTTTTAAATCTAAAAATAAGGATCTAACCCCCAGGCTATTAAGTTGCCTGTCCCTCATGAAACAATTAATGCTGTTAGCTGTCAAAACATATATGTTCATTTTCATGTAACAATACATCAAGACAAATATAGGCTGTCCAAGGTTGTAAGGTATTCAATATGTTTTCCTTAATGGGACTACTCACTCAAATTCTGCACAACAAATTGTCCCCTCACTTTCAGTGAGCAGTATCTATCAATCAATCAATCAATCATAACATTTATATAGCGCGCTACTCACCCGGGAGGGTCTCAAGGCGCTGGGGGGTGGGGGGGCGCTACTGCTCGAACAGCCAGGTCTTGAGTTGTCTCCTGAAGGCGAGGTGGTCCTGGGTCAGCCGAAGGTGGATGGGGAGGGAGTTCCATGTCTTGGCCACCAGGTAGGAGAAGGATCTGCCTCCGGCGGTGGCTCTTCGGATGCGTGGTACGGCGGCGAGGGCGAGGCTAGCGGAGCGTAGCTGGCGGGTGGGCGTGTGGAAGGTCAGGCGGTCGTTGAGGTACTTGGGGCCCAGGTTGTGGAGAGACTTGTGTGCGTGGGTGAGGAGCCTGAACGTGATCCTCTTGTTGACGGGGAGCCAGTGTAGGTTTCTCAGGTGGCCGGAGATGTGGCTGCGTCGAGGGATGTCTAGGATGAGTCGGGCGGAGGCGTTCTGGATGCGCTGTAGTCTATTCTGTAGCTTGGCTGTGGTTCCGGCGTAGAGGGTGTTTCCGTAGTCCAGCCGGCTGGTGACGAGGGCCTGGGTGACCGTCTTCCTGGTTTCGGTCGGGATCCATCGGAAGATCTTGTGGAGCATGCGGAGGGTGTGGAAGCATGAAGAGGAGACGGCGTTGACTTGTCTGGTCATCGAGAGGAAGGAGTCCAGGATGAAGCCCAGGTTGCGTGCGTGGTCTGTCGGCCTGAGGGCGGTGCCCAGTGCTGGGGGCCACCAGGAGTCGTCCCAGGCGGTGGGTGAAGGCCCAAGGATGAGGACTTCCATCTTGTCTGAGTTCAGTTTCAAGCGGCTGTTCTTCATCCACTCGGCAACGTCTTTCATCCCTTTGTGGAGGCTTGTTCTGGCGGTGTCGGGGTCTCTGGTGAGGGAGCGGATGAGCTGGGTGTCGTCGGCGTAGGAGATGATGTTGAGGTTGTGTTGGCGTGCGATGGCTGCGAGAGGTCTCATGTAGACGTTGAAGAGGGTGGGGCTGAGTGATGATCCTTGCGGGACGCCGCAGATGACTTCGGTGGCCGCGGAGTGAAACGGGGGAGGCGGACTCTCTGTGTTCTTCCAGCGAGGAACGAGATGATCCACTTCAATGCCTTCTCTTGGATGCCGGTGTTGCTGAGGCGTTGGACTAGGGTGCGGTGGCAGACAGTGTCGAACGCGGCGGAGAGGTCCAGGAGGATGAGTGCTGCTATTTCCCCGTTGTCGAGAAGGGCTCGGATGTCGTCGGTGGCTGCGATGAGGGCTGTCTCGGTGCTGTGGTTGGCTCTGAACCCGGACTGCGAGGGGTCGAGGGATCCGTTCGTCTCGAGGAAGGCGGCAAGCTGTCTGTTGGCGATCTTCTCGAGGACTTTGGCAGGAAAAGGGAGGAGCGAGATGGGGCGGAAGTTCTTGAGGTCGGTGGGGTCCGCTGTTGGTTTCTTCAGTAGGGCGCTGAGCTCGGCTTGCTATCCAGTCCAACGGCTTTTTTTTTTAATATAGTTTTACAAAATATTTGCTTGAGCCACAATATAAACATACATTTTGTGATCTGCATAACTCCTTTTCTTCTTTACTGAGAGGTGGATGAACAGCACCAATCTGCATAGGTCCAGGGGATGGAAAGCAAACTTGCTTTCTTGAGATGTTTCTATCAGACCACCTTATTCTGTATTCCATTCTTCTTTTCTCAAGTTTTCTTTCAGACATCCCATGATCTAGTTTTATACATGCCTTAATTAATTCTTCAATATCCTTATGTTTATCTAGAATTTGGGGCAGTACATCTTTCAATTCTTCATGTAAGCCTCTATAGAAAATAGCAGGTCTTTTTTCTTTAGGCCAATTAAACTCTAACCCCAATCTTTGAAATTGTGCAATATGTTGTAATGGTACTCTCTTCCTCTGTTTTATGTCTAACAGCTCATTATAAACACTTTGTGCTAAAGTATTTTAAGTTCTTTCTTGAATTTTTCTATATCATATAATAGTGGAATATTTTCTTCCATCGGAGCCATAGACCAAGAAGCTATATAATTTGTTGAGTACGATAAGATAAATGCAACCTTTGACTAGGGGGCTGGAAAAGAACTGGGATACATTCAAAATGCAGATAACATTGATTAAGAAATATTCCCAATGTCTGTGGGTTTCTTCCAAACCTTTATAGTTCCGTGTTGGAACGGGCATTTTGTGATTGGCTGAAAGAATGCCGCCAGCCAGGCAACCTTACTGCTCCTGAGTCCCGTCAAGGATGGGTGATTACACTCTCTGTCTAACCTATGCTCACCCTTGGGTAGCTTGGCACTGAGCAGTCAGGCTTTCCTCAGAGGCAATGTGTAAAGCAAAGGCCCCGCAGTCACTCGCAATATACACACTGAGCGTCACAAAAAAGAGACTTTACATGATGTATGTGAATGATGTTTATATTCAACATACATATTCAATCATTATAACATGAACATCATATTCTTTTGGGCATAAAACACATTTGGAAATATTACTAGCTGTGCTAGGCCCACTCGTATCGTTATGATATTAATAGTGTGCACACAGTGGACAATTCCAAATCTATCCCCCCAATAGAGAGAGCACCCTTATGCGATGTGACATGCTAGCCACCCCAGGCCCATCCTAGCAATCTTAATAATACAGTGCCACACGGTTATAGGATACACCCCGGGTCACAACGATATCAAAGATATGTAGATACACAAAACATAGAACACTTTTTAGCAACACCGCGAGCCGGAGCCACGTGGGAAAACCCAATGTCAAATGTAATGTGCTTTTGGCATGAAGCCAACGTTTACAGTGGCACTGCCAGCTATTGTCATGAATCACAGGCAGTCTGCAGATGATCCCTCCCACTCACACAAACTCACTCTGCACCACTACACGGTGCGACAGGTATCAGACAGTCCATACGGAATGCTCTTGCACATATACGCACTAGGCACCCTAATGCTGTGCCACTGGTACCCAGCATGTCTGTGAATAAAACCCTGCAGACTCCATGGCCCCAGCCTCCCTCCACCCTCTAGTTCACACCAATTGATATATACTCCTGAATGGAAGATCAGCAGCTCCGCCTCCCGGACACTAGGCCGCAGGCGGCCGAAGTTACACTTAGTTTGGGTCCTCGGGAAGCAGGTGGGGATATGTAGCAAGCTTTAATTAGGAGGTACACGTAAACAAGAGGAGTTTAGCAGACACAGGAAGTTCACCCCCAGGTCTCAAAACACAATGGAGTCATGCATTATATTGACCCATTTCCGAACTGTTTTGGAAGTGCTCCTTCAACCCAGCCCATCACTCTTACTACTACCTGGCACCAAGATGTCTTCAGAAGGGGCAAGGTGCAGAGTGGGCAGTTGGTCCACTGCGATGAGGGTCAAAAGGGAGCAACCGATAAATGGGGAGTAACACAAGGGTCTTGCCCAGGCAATCAGGGCTCGGGGTCTGGTGTGCCTTGGTATGAGTCACACCAGACAATTCTGTACCTCCCTGGAAACTGGAACGGAGGCACAACGTCCAGAGCACAATGATAAAGGTTACACCAGACCAGTCTGGTCATACACAGAGGCACATTTCCAGGAAAGCCACTTGAGGTAGAATGAGGCACTCCTACAGGTACACCCCCACCTCCGAGGGTTGCACCCTCGGAGGATCGGACGCCGCAAGCAATGAGCATGCAGTCGGCATGTCGCATGAGAGAGATGCAGCACAATCGAAGAAATGGGCCATGCGGGGTCCTGTAACTGGTGCATCTGCTCACCACCAACTAGATGCTTATGAGTGTCAGAGTCCCTGAGTACAGGAACCACATGCCTTAGATGTGGGCAAGATTTCTGGGTCCCCGCACTAGACAATCCAGTCTCCAACAGAAGTCCTAGTTACACCCTCACACCGCGCTACCAGTTGGGATTCAGTAGCCTATGTGGGCACTTGAGAGTGCATCGCTCTCTAGATGTCACAGGTAGATGGTGTAGGTGCCTCGCAGGAGATCTTTGATGTCCCTGAGATCTCAAGAAGAACAGGAGGTCCACGGTCGTTCCCTTGGAGAGCACACTTCAGGGCGCCTCACTTCAGCAGGTCTTCGGCCCAGGCCAGCCACTATTCAGAAAGGGCATGCGGTCCCCTTCATGGGCAGGTATCCTCCATGTGCACAACAGAATCCTTTGGCAATGTGCACCACGCAGTCCGGGTTCTTCGGTCCCACGTCCCCACAAGCATATCTCACTCTTTGCTGAAGGATGACACCAGTAGTTATACTGTTGTGTGTATTTAAGGTTCAAGGTGGTTCAAGGGGTTTCCCTTTGAACCACAGATGTCTCCCCTAAATTGTAGGTCTGTCTGCCATGGGGCCATGGAATGCAGATCTTAATCTCTAGTGGGGCCATGGTCCGGCCCCTAGAGGCTTAGTGTCGAAACCTCTCTCTCCAATCTATCCCATTCGGCCCTCAAATGGCAGAGGTCTGCCGTTCTCGTGGGATGCCCATTGTTTATGGCTGTCGCTGGGGACTGTGCAGATGTGCTCCCCTGACTCCTGGTGTCCACCGGAGCCAGGCACCATGGCATACAAGAGCATAGAAAGGTCCATATTCTATAAGTGGCATTTTTAAGTGAGTTATGCCCAAAAAAAACTTTACGATTGAAAAGGGTTTGGCAAATCCATTGATAGGAAACATTATAAGGCTGCTCTACTGTAATCCACTATTGCAGCCTGAAGTAATGTCAACTACTTCCCCATGCTAACCTATGAGACGAGCAAGCCTCAAAGAGAGTGAAAACACCCACAGGTATTACTCACTACTGGGGCGCACATGCGCTAGTGCGCACACTGACCTACAGTGGCAGGTCAGACACATAGTCCCCAGCACCAGGGGTGCAAGTGCGCCCGCCTGAGTCTGCAACAGCAGACTGGATATGGGTTTAGCTAATACGAGTGTCAGGGCTAACGCACAAGCCTGCCTTTGCACTCACGAGCACCATAGGTGCGGGGCGCTCATACAGTGGCCTGCCATGGCAGGGGGCTCATGAATTTAATCACGATAGTGGCCAATGTGTACACACCGGTCTGCAACGGCAGATCAGCCCATGTTTCAAAATGTTGAGTCAGTGCCACCTCTCAACACCGGTATGAAGGGCAAGCGCACTTTCACAGTGTATTTACAGAGGGAAAGCGCTCAGAGCCCGGGGGCCACACAAGAGAATCAGCAAAACCCAGGCGGAAAAAGAAAAAAAGTTTAGGGAAATGCCACCTGATGGGTATCAGGTCCAACCATCCACCAAGGGTGCCTCCACCGGCAGAACTATCTGTGGTATTTCTCTATTAATTGTGACTTGAGTTTGGCCTTTCCCAGAATCAGAAACGGGGCGAAGAGCAGTGGGGGCTTCAATCGATCTACTTTGTCTTACATTTCCATGTTTATCAATACAGCAATGTCCAGCCTGCGCTTTTACTCAAAGAGAAACAGTACTTTACTCCAGTCACATTACACTATAGTGCATTTAATCATCCCCAACGCCACACAGTCTTTACCTCAGCGCTGCTCCTTTCCGCTTTCCTTGGGTAGGACCGTCCGCTCCTCTCTGCTGTGGATCGGGGCTGATGGCTTGTGGCTTGTGGCTTGTGGCTTGTGGTGGTGGTCCTGCACACCCTGCCAAGAGCAGACATGGTGGTTTGGCTCCAGCCCAACCATGCGGTAGCCTCACATCTTGCGCACAGCCGTTCGTTCGGGTGAAGAAGGTGGCACGGCACTGGGAGGATGGAGGCCACGCTCAGCCAGCGCTGCTCGGAGCAGGTCCTTTCCAGTGGTTCTCCTTGGACCCAATCACAAAGCCTGGTGAAGAGCCCATGCATTGGTTGCATTGGGGATCCAGGGGAGGTCGATCACAATGGGCAGTTTCGATTTGCAAACTCATCTTAAAGCTGGGTGCCTCTAGGGTCTTTGGTTTCAGTTGAGGTGACCACTGAAGGGGGGTTCCGAGTCTCCAGGAGCCCAGGAGTTGCAGCGGTCAATGCTTCCTTGCTATGATGCGGTGTATAGTGCCAAGCTTCCAGTCATGCCACACGCATCAAGGCCTCAACGCTTCACCAGATGGCCTGGCAGAGCAGGTTCCTCCCTGGGTAGCAGAAGGCTGTTTTACCCCCCACCCAGGATGGCTCCTCGCGGCCCTCGTTTTCGAGGCAGAGGGCCCCGTCCGCAGCCTTCCTCAGTAGTCAGTCAGCTCTTTCCCTTAATGTAGGCCCCGGGCTCTTCTAGCTGGCAGATCTGCAGAACATCTCGATTCCTGCGCCCACAATTGGCAAAGGGAAGTTGGCAGTCAATTATTCCAACTCTGGAGCACAGAACCGTTTCTGTTGCCTTTGGTCTGGACACCTCGGGTTCCAGTTGATAAATACTCGCACACTGTCTGTTCATTTCTTCCCCATACTTATATTACATGTGTAGACAGTCTGTGCATTCCACAAGTCCACCCTGGAGCAGTCTCAGACACTTCCTGACTTTTGCTCCTCCCTCACAGGCCGGTCTTGCTGCAGGACTCGCCCTTCAGGGTGAGCCACAGCTGCCACGTGTGCCAGGTCCATGTGTGATGTGCTTTTCCAGTCCAGGTTTGTTCATTGATTTCTGGGACTTCTAGTCCAGTTTCATAATGGAATAAATAAGACTGTAAATCCCAGAATTCAAAGACAAATATCTGGACTGGAGCAGCACTTCATGCTTGGCAGGCCCGATCATCGGATTGGTGGATTGGATTTGCGAGTTTCCTGGGGACGCCCTAAAGCAGCAGCACTAAAGAGGGCGAGGCTTCCCCAGTGAACCTCAACTCAATCGTTTGGGGGTAACACTTCTAGAGAACTATCGAGCAGGAAAGGGCAGGGAAATGTCCCTGTACTTCACTGAGACCCTGTCTCCTGTCCTCCACTCCCTGGCATGTAGGCCACTGAAAATCACCTTGGGACTTCTTTGGAGCAGCCCTGCAATCCAACCTGCAGCATAGGGCTGCCTCCAGCTTACATGTCATTTTATGTACCACTTTATTTCAGTAAATCAAAATGGTTTTCTGGGTTGCAACAGTCACATGTAGCACACCGGCTCCGCATACGTTCTACTGTATATGTATACTGTACATGTGTGTCATCCATGTCCTATATAGATGTAATGTAGGGTCCGGTTACAAATGACTGACAGACAAATTCAAAACATGAGCTAAACCAGTAGACAACTTTTTTTTTTTCTTCCAAAACCTTTATTGAGAGAGTACATCAACATTACAGCCTTGCGTCTACAACCCCTCGGGCCGGCTGTAGTCCATCACATTTCTAGCCATCGTCGGTAAGATACACAGCCATTTGTCCGACAGCCCGGAGGCCCGGCGGCGAGAGGCTACAACACATCTCCCTGATCAGTTAAATCCTGTGCCTACTAAGCTCGGGGCCATACAGGTGCGCTTAGCTTATTTTCGCATGTCTGCCATGTGCGGGATCGGCAGAGTCCGTCGGAGGGAAATCCGCTCAATAATCTACTGGTAACTAGGAGGCACCTTCGTCATAGTAATGCATGATACTCAGCAATGCTCTCCCCATAGCCCGAGTGAACATGCCATGCGGCAACACACCCTTCCGCAGCTCCCGCCACAGCGATCCCAGTAGTGAGCCGCAATGAAGGGCCACCCTCCCAGCCATCCGTCCACAATCGCCACCACCCACCCATGTTCCGTTACATTCCGGGCCTACATGCCAGCATTCCTCCTGCCACAGCCGCGTATGGACACTTCCCCTCCTCTACTCCTAGAGCGTTTCCATTCTGGTCAGCTCAACCAGCCATCTCCGCAGCAGTGTCTTTCACCTCGCAGCTGTAATGTCGTCCGCTAGTAACACAGCCCACCCGTCAACAGTCGTCCTCCAGCCAAGCCAAACATCCCATCGGATCCCAATCACACTATCCCGCCCCTTGCGCAGCGGTCTCAAGGCTCGCCCCGCCCGGCTCCCGAGTTCCGTCCTGCCCTGGAGTGCCCTCAGCCGCTAAATATGCTCTGAACGGGTCCCAGATGTCCTTGGCCCCACTACGCACCGGCTGTGTTTCCGCGTATAGTAGGCTCTGTTCCTGACAGTGTAGTAAGTTGGCGATCCATTCCTTGAATTTCGGCGCACAGCCCCTCCCCCACCTACAAGCCACTCTCCTTTTCGCCATCAACAGTGCCACATCTCAGAACTTCCGATGTGCCTTAGGTAGACTCATAGTATAGCCCAACAGCATCATTAGCGGATCACAGTCAACCGTATCCCCTATCATAACCGTCAGCGCCTTGTGGACCTGCGTCCAATATTCCGCCACCGCCGGACACAGCCAGGACAAGTGTAAAAAATCTGCCCCCTCCATGCGACAACGCTCACACCTGTCATCATCCGCTAAGTGAAACCGCAGCTTCCTCGCAGGCATGTAGTACAGTCGCTGTAGGAACTTATAATGTATAATTCGTAGTCTGCAGCTAGCTGATATCTGTGAGGTTAACCCGCAACAGTACGCCCATTGCGCTTCCGTTATGTCCCTCCCTAGATCTTCACTCCACTGTCCGAGCGCTCTGCATTCCCCGCCACCACTATGTTCACGAATACTTCGGTACAAGTGCGAGACTAGATGTTTGCCATCCTCTGACGTAAGGACAACTTGTAGAGGCAAAACCACCGCAGGCTCCTCTGGAAAGTGCGGTAGGACAGCCCTCAGTCCCTGCCTCAGCCGAAGATAATAAAAGACATCTAACGGTGTGTGCTGATCCCCGTGGAACAACTGCTCTTTCGTCTTAAACCGACCATCCAGGAAAAGATCTCCCCAGTATCGAACCCCGATACCAGCGCACATCTCCTGGAACCCCTTTTCCTGCAACAAGGATAGATCCGGGTGGTAAGCCAGAGGCAATTTTGGCGCGTATAAGAATGGAAGTGCAATTTTGAGGAGGATCCGCTGCCACGCATCCATCGTGCACGTCACCGTTGCGGCTGGAGTGTCGAGCACCCTGGGTGAGCCTTGAATAATACCCTTCAATGGCAGCGGTCGGACAATCCAGTCCTCCACAGCCAGCTGTGGCATAAATGGCGTAGGCGCAAACCAGTGGTAAGCGAAGTGGGCCTGAGCGCTAAGGTAGTAGGCCAAAAAATCAGGGACATCAAATCCCCCTCTCCCATAGGGCTGGGTAATAATTGACCATGCCAATCGAGGCTGCTTTCCAGCCCAGAACAAACGTATCAATTCCGTGCGAAGTGTACGGAAGAAAAAAGCACCCGGATAATAAGGGACATTTTGGAACAAATATAAAAACCGAGGCAACACCACCATTTTAATAAGTGAGGCCCTCCCAGCCATGGTGAAAGGCAGAGAAATCCATCGCGTCACATCCTCTGTTAGTTTAGCGATAGCCGTACCGTAATTTAAACGCACGGTCTCCTCCCTCTGCCTTGATATCTGTATCCCCAAGTACCGCAAATCGGAGTCACACCAGTCGAGTGGATAATCCAGTGAAAAGCGGCGCACCGCAGGGGTCAGGGGAAAAGAACTGCTACTTCTGCCAATTAATTTGTACACCGGATATCCGGCCAAAGACCAAGAACTCCCGGAGCAATGGATTGAGATGCGCCAGCGGATCCACCACATACAACGTCAGGTCATCGGCATACAATGACACGTCTATCTGACGTTGGACGCATTTAAAAGCGCTTTGCTTATGCAGTTGTCGAATACGGCAAGCCAGTGGCTCAATCGCAATAGCGAATAACAACGGGGACAATGGGCACCCCTGTCTGGTGCCTCTGGTCAATGAAATCGGGCCCGACATCTCCCCGTTGATTAAGACTCTCGCTTTCGGGTCCGTATATAGCAATCGCACCCAGGCAACAAATATTTTTGGAAACCCCATCCTATACAATATAGCAAATAGGTAGTTCCACTCCACAGAGTCAAAGGCCTTGGTAGCATCGAGAAATATTGCAGCCACAGGTAACTCCAGCGCGATTGTATGCAGCAGGGAGAAAAGGGTACGCAAGTTATGGGCTGTGGATCGCCCCGGGATAAACCCGGATTGGTCTGGGAGGGCTATTTTGGGCATCAGTAGCGATAATCTATTGGCGAGCACCTTCGCTAAAATTTTAGCGTCGCAGTTTAACAGTGAGAGCGGCCTATACGCATCACATTCCGTAGGGTCCTTGCCATGTTTCAGCAATGAGGTGATCAACACCTCTCTCATGGACCCAGGCAACACTCCCACTTCCAGAGACTCCTCGTAGACCTCCTTGAGGACAGGGGCCATAATATCAATATAGCTTTTATAAAATTCCGCTGGCAGCCCGTCCAGGCCCGACGCCTTACCGTTGCTAAGAGACATAATTGCTTCCCGGATTTCATCCAATTCAAACAGTGCACCTAGAAATTGTCTGTGGTCATCACTCAACCAGCACAGTGCAACATCATCTAGAAACCCCCCAAAATCCACCTCGCCCGCGCTGTGTGCCGTGTAAAGATCTTTATAATGTGCAGTGAATTGCTCCAAAATACCCTTGGTATCACGATGTGGAACCCCGTCCGACGTGCATACCTCCAATATGTGTGTATTGTAACGCGGCAGCCGAGTAACTTCCGCTAGTGCGCGCCCTGGTCGCTCCCCCTCGCAGAATCTGCGAGCCTGCCAATATTTGCCACAGAATCGAGCCTCCCTATCCGCCTCCTTTTCATACTGTGTAAGACGTTCTCTGAATTCCCCGTGGAGGGGACCCATCGGCTCCTGGTTCATCCTAGTCTCCAACCCTTTAAGTTCCATTTCTAATTTCGCAAGCGTTCTTCGTATATCTTTCAAGACCCCAAAGCTCTTCGCAATATAGTAGCCTCTGACCGTCACTTTAAATGCCTCCCAGATGGTTTCCACACTATCTACCGAATCTTTGTTGCGAGGAAAAAACTCTGCAATCTCTTCCCCCAGCTCTGCTTGAAACAGAGGGTCCAGGAGGGCCATGGGCTGCATACGCCATCGCATAGCCGTTCCCCCATACCCCGGGAGTGCTATCTGGACAAGGACCGGGCAATGATCCGAGTACGTCCTAGGCAGGTGCATAACCTTCCCCAAGTCTACCGCTATGCCCCGGGACACAAAACAATAATCCAGTCTAGCCCATGAGTTAGCAAACGTTGTAAAGTGCGTGCCCTCCCGCAGCCCAGCATGTACAAACCTCCAGCTATCTATTAAGTTCCCTTCCTCCAATATACCTGCCAATGCATCTTGCGCTTTCTTGTTGTAGTGATAACTGCCATCCGATCTGTCCAATCCCGGGGCCAGCGCCACATTAAAATCGCCTCCCCATAAAATGTGCATGGAGCCAACGTTGAGCATCTGTCCCCATAACTGTGTAAAAAAGGTCGGCGAGTCCACATTAGGGCCATAACAGTTCATGATCGTGATAGTGTCGGTACCCAGCCTGCCCCATAACATCACGAATCTACCTTCCGTATCCACACGCTCACCAAGCTTCACAAAAGGTACAGTCTTTTTGATCCAGATCGCCACCCCCCTAGCATACCCTGAGTAGGACGAAAAGCTGCGAACCGCCGCCCATTTGCCAGCCAGAGTATAGTTCAATCGGGGGGCAAGGTGTGTCTCCTGTAACAATGCGATCTGTACCCGGTGCTGTTCTAAATAAGCCAACACTTTTCTGCATTTTCTAGCATCATTTAAGCCCCGGACATTCCACGATAGAACCGTGATCCGTTCTCTCCTAGTCATCAGAGTCATCTTTCAGCAGATACCCACTCTCCCGGCAGCATCCCAGCTTCCAGCACCGCTCCTTCGCATGCATTTGCATAGTCAACCCTGCACACCACAGCAGCAACAACAGCAGCCCCAAATGAGCAAGCAGCACAGCCATCTTCGACAGTTCCATCCCAAGTACTCTCCGTGAACGAAACTCCCCCTCTACCCCCCATCCCCCCTCCCCCAACCTCAAACTCCGAACATTTCCCTCCACAACTCCCCCCCCACACCCTCCCCCCACCCACTGAAGCAAACCCCAACCTGCCAGCCATGTCCCCTCCCCATCCCTCCCACAATTGCCCCCCGAACAAGGGCGCAAACAGTTCCCATAACTCCCCATGAATTCTCGGGTAGTTCCCTCCGGGGTGTTCATCTAGGTGGCACCACTAATTCCCCCTCATCTACTCCAGACTCCCATCAATACGGCAGTCTGACTCGATGACCCAGAGGGGGTGTCCGGCGGGATAAGCTTTGGCAACCTTAGAGTACTACAACAGCCACACCGCGATGCACAACTCATGGAGGAGACACATCTATATCCTCTGCAAACATCTCGTGCAAATCTGCAGCCCTCTCAGCGGTACCACCCATGTCTCCCTTCCCCGCAGACCCGAGGAGAGACACAGAGTAACCAGTCCAATGCAATGTCCGCATCAAGTGGTATAACAATCGCAGCTCCCACGCAGAGTACTTACTCGCCCCCAGAGGACAGTGTATATTGTTCGTCTGCTCTACTTACAGTTCGCCATCCAGCCTCTCCCCGGGCAGCGGCACCTGCTCATCGTCCACCTCCACACCCGGTTTGTGGGTACGTTTGTAGTGTTTGAGGAAGTCCTCCACCTGCTGTGGAGTCGTGAAGAACCGCTGTCGGCCCTGGTATGTGACCCGCAGTCGCGCTGGATAAAGGAGCGCGTAGTCCAGTTGTAATGTCCGCAGCTTGGCCTTCACCGCAATGAATTTCCTGCGCTCCTCCTGGACTATTGGTGTGAAATCCGGAAACAGCGTAAATGAGTTACCCTCATAAACTAGAGACCGTGTGCCCCTCGCTGCTCTCAGGGCCGCATCACGATCCCGGTAGTTCAGTAACCGGGCAATGATGGGCCGGGGAGTCGCTCCCGGTTTTGGTCTAGGGCCCAGGGAGCGGTGTGCCCTCTCCACTATAAAGTGGGAAGAAAACGCCTCCGAACCAATCACAGCGAGCAGCATCTTTTCCACATACTCCTCCATTTTGCCCACATTGGTCGTCTCCGGAATTCCAATGATGCGAACATTGTTCCGCCTGCTTCTCGCCTCCAAATCCTCGTTCTTGGACGCTATGACGCGCAGCAGATTATCCATTCTGGTGAGCTGCGAGGTGTGCTGCGAAGCCGTGTCCTCCGCATCCGATATCCGTTGTTCCGCACCCTTCAGTCGCTCCTCGTGCGCATCTAATTTATGCACCACTGCATCCATTCTCGACGATATCCTATCCACTTTATCAGCGATCGTCGCAAACCCCTGGCGCATCTCACGCAGCACCTCCTGCAGGCTCGCCGCCGCAGCCGAGGAGCCCCCGCAGCTCCATTCGCTCCATCAAGGACTTGCGGCGCCTCCGAAGGTTTAGTCCCGTTCTTGCCGGATTCGAACGACAGCTTGGGCTGTCTCGTGTCCGTCTTGCCCATCGCGATCCGCTGGCGGGACAGGACTTCGCACCGAGAACCGGACCGCTCTACTGTCACCTCTGCCTCAGAATCAGGCCCGCAACAATCAGCAGGCAAGTGCGAGGAGGAAACGAGGGCACCTCACCAGTGCTGGATCCAACCTCCCGGTGTGTCCCCGCGTCAGGCCTCAGCTTCCCCAAGTCGTCAGCAGCTCCGGTGCCCAGGCTAGCCCAGTCGATGGCCCCCACCAGCGTACCCACATGTGGCACAGTCACCTCACCAGAGGCATGGCATACAAGCCTTCACTATTGCGCTCCGTAGCGCCAACACCCAGCTCCAGCTGGTAAAGGAGAACGGGCAGCGGGACGTGCCGTGCAGACGGCCCCCACGGACCCACAGCACACTCTTCGCCGCAAGCGGCGCGCAGCGACCGGCAGTACAGCCCGGGGTAGCGGCAACACGTATTCGGCCAGCACTGCACCTCGATTCGCTCAGGCAGCAACACGGGCGTCAGCAGTTTCCTCCACCACCTACTCGTGCTCAGTCCCGGACCCGCAGCCCCCCGGACGTCAGCGCCCGCAGATCCAAGGCGCTCCGGGGCTGCGCGCGATTCCACTCCAGGGCCCCTGTGCTTCGCTTCAGGGCTGTCAGTGCGGTGAGGTGGAGTGGGGCTCCTTCACAACCCACCCGGTCCTCCTGCCAATGGCCGCTTCCCCCCACGCAGCTCGCAGTCAGCTGGTGTGCCCTCAGCTGCCACCCCCAGCCAGACATCCGCTTCCACTCCTCCGATGGGGGGGGGGGGGGAAAGTTCCTCCGCCCGTCTCTCCAAGAATACCTCTGACCCGGGGGGGGCTCACGCCGTTCTCCCCGCCAGCGCCGGTCCTCGGGGTCCGCTTCGCGCCCTTCGCCTGACCGGGGCCTACGGCAGTTATTGAAGCCCCGGTCTCGCCTAGAAGGCGTCCCCAGCAGGCTGCCACGCGTCCTCCAGCCGCTCAGGTCGCCAGGGCTTCCGGAGCTTGTATCTTCCTCAGTGTAGCGTCCACAAAGCCGCAACTCGGACAGCCAGCACCGGACCTCTCAGGCATTCGCTGTGTGTAATCGCAGCCCTCCAATTCGCCATTCAAGGATGTTATGCAGGATAAATGTCGCCGGACTGCGGGAGCCTTACACTAAGGCGACCATTCGCTAGTGCGCCACCTAGCGCCCCCAAGCCAGTAGACAACTTACCCTGAGAGACTGCAGGTAGAAAAGACCTGCCAATGGCACACACAGATGTCTCTTCTAGTGCCATGACAGGCTGCCATGGCACTAGAAATGTTTCTGCCGCCACCGTCAGTTGTTCAGAGCCCAGTGAGCAGATGGTAATCACACCTAGAAAAAGGAAAGCACACCTGGCATACCTCATCAGACCGCAGAACCATGAGCTGACTCTCAGTCCATCACACAAATAACCCTCACCACACACACGAACCTGACTATGCTATGTGCTGAGATGAAAAATCCAAAACTAGCAGACACTCGCTACGGGGAACTCCAGGAAGGAGCAAATACTCGCCAGAGCCCACCAACAACTGGCAACCTGTATGAGTCAACTACCATGCAGCATCATTCAACTAGCATTCTGTATGATGCAACTACTACATGAGCCTGACTTCCCTGATGTACCACTCCGTCGTCACTCTTTAGTCCTCTTCTAATGTGTTGCATCCTTCTGCATCCTGCATTCCTATGCATCCTCCATCCGTCTGTGCATCATGCATCCTTCTGCATACTGAATCCTTCTGCATCCTGCATCTGTCTGCCTCCTGCATTGTTCTGTATCCGGCATCCTTCTGCATCCTGCATTCCTATGTATCTTCCGTCCGTCTGTGCATCATGCATCCTTCTGCATACTGCATCCTTCTGCATACTGCATCCTTCTGCATCTGTCTGCAGCCTGCCTTCTTCGGCATCCACCATCTCTCTGCATCCTGCCTTCTTCTGCATACTGCATCCTTCTGCATCCTGCATCTGTCTGCAGTCTGCCTTCTTTGGCATCCACCATCTCTCTGCATCCTGCATTCTTCTGCATGCTGCATCATTCTGAGTCCTGCATCGTTCTGTATCTATCTGCATCCTACATCTGTCTGAATCCTGCATTGGTCTGTATCTGGCATCCTTCTGCATCCTGCATTCCTATGGATCCTCCGTCCGTCTGTGCATCATGCATCCTTCTGCATACTGCATCCTTCTGCACCCTCCATCTGTCTGCAGCCTACCCTTTTCTGCATACTGCATCATTCTGCATCCTGCATCCTTCTGCATCCTGCATCTATCTGCAGCCTACCCTATTCTGTATACTGCATCCTTCTGCATCTGTCTGCAGCCTGCCTTCTTCGGCATCCGCCATCTCTCTGCATCCTGCATTCTTCTGCATCCTGCATCATTCTGAATCCTGCATCCTTCTGTATCCATCTGCATCCTACATCTGTCTGCCTCCTGCATTGTTCTATATCTGGCATCCTTCTGCATCCTGCATTCCTATGCATCCTCTGTCCGTCTGTGCATCATGCATCCTTCTGTATACTGCATCCTTCTGCATCTGTCTGCAGCCTGCCTTCTTCGGCATCCACCATCTCTCTGCATCCTGCATCCTGCATTCTTCTGCATCCTGCATCCTTCTGTATCCATCTGCATCCTACATCTGTCTGCCTCCTGCATTGTTCTGTATCCGGCATCCTTCTGCATCCTGCATTCCTAAGCATCCTCCTTCCGTCTGTGCATCATGCATCCTTCTGCATACTGCATGCTTCTGCATCTGTCTGCAGCCTGCCTTCTTCGGCATCCGCCATCTCTCTGCATCCTGCATTCTTCTGCATACTGCATCATTCTGAATCCTGCATCCTTCTGTATCCATCTGCATCCTACATCTGTCTGCATCCTGCATTGTTCTATATCTGGCATCCTTCTGCATCCTGCATTCCTATGCATCCTCTGTCCGTCTGTGCATCATGCATCCTTCTGCATACTGCATCCTTCTGCATCTGTCTGCAGCCTGCCTTCTTCGGCATCCACCGTCTCTTTGCATCCTGCATTCTTCTGCATACTGCATCATTCTGAATCCTGCATCCTTCTGTATCCATCTGCATCCTACATCTGTCTGCATTCTGCATTGTTCTGTATCTGGCATCCTTCTGCATCCTGCATTTCTATGCATCCTCTGTCCGTCTGTGCATCATGCATCCTTCTGCATACTGCATCCTTCTGCATCTGTCTGCAGCCTGCCTTCTTCGGCATCCACCATCTCTCTGCATCCTGTATCCTGCATTCTTCTGCATCCTGCATCCTTCTGTATCCATCTGCATCCTACATCTGTCTGCCTCCTGCATTGTTCTGTATCCGGCATCCTACTGCATCCTGCATTCCTAAGCATCCTCCATCCGTCTGTGCATCATGCATCCTTCTGCATACTATATGCATCTGCATCTGTCTGCAGCCTGCCTTCTTCGGCATCCACCATCGCTCTGCATCCTGCATTCTTCTGCTTACTGCATCATTCTGCATCCTTCTGTATCCATCTGCATCCTACATCTGTCTGCATCCTGCATTGTTCTGTATCCGGCATCCTTCTGCATCCTGCATTCCTAAGCATTCTACGTCCGTCTGTGCATCATGCATCCTTCTGCATACTGCATCCTTCTGCATCTGTCTGCAGCCTGCCTTCTTCGGCATCCACCATCTCTCTGCATCCTGCATTCTTCTGCAGCCTGCATCCTTCTGTATCCATCTGCATCCTACATCTGTCTGCCTTCTGCAATGTTCTGTATCCGGCATCCTTCTGCATCCTGCATTCCTAAGCATCCTACGTCCGTCTGTGCATCATGCATCCTTCTGCATACTGCATCCTTCTGCATCTGTCTGCAGCCTGCCTTCTTCGGCATCCACCATCTCTCTGCATCCTGCATTCTTCTGCAGCCTGCATCCTTCTGTATCCATCTGCATCCTACATCTGTCTGCCTCCTGCAATGTTCTGTATCCGGCATCCTTCTGGATTCTGCATTCCTAAGCATCCTTCGTCCATCTGTGCATCATGCATCCTTCTGCATACTGCATCCTTCTGCATCTGTCTGCAGCCTGCCTTCTTCGGCATCCACCATCGCTCTGCATCCTGCATTCTTCTGCTTACTGCATCATACTGCATCATTCTGCATCCTTCTGTATCCATCTGCATCCTCCGTCCATCTGCACCCTGCATCCGTGAGCATCCTTCTGCATACTGCATTAATCTGAATCCTGCACTCGTCTGCATCCTCCGTCCTTCTTCACCCTGCATCCGTGAGCATCCTTCTGCATACTGCATTCATCTGAATCCTGCACCCGTCTGCTACAATGCCCTACCATTCAACAGACAAATGATATCATTTATATTTGAGGTTCAGCCCAATAGTTTAAAATGAAGCAATAAGTGGCTTTAAGGCTCTTTAACATGAGTTTGGGGTGCCTTATATTTACCATATTGCTAAGTGGAGAACCCCCTTAAAGTACATACTATTATTTGCCTAAAGACTGTTTGCACAATTTAATTTTGCATTAGGATGCCCTTGCGCCATCCACTGTTGTGCTATGCAGATGGTATGTTATGCAGATTTGTAAAGTGTACTGTCACCAGGAGGGTACACTGGCACTGAGCAGGTCTGCGCCTAGCCACGCCTAGGGCCTAGTGAGACTACTCGAAAAGCCAGGTCTTGAGCTTCTCGTGGAATTGAAGAAGTGAGGACAAGGCTCCTATGTGTAACAGTAGGTCATTCCACACTTTAGGAGTGGTGTAGGAGGAGGCTCAACCACCAGATCTGGTTTTTCATATGCATGGGATGTGTGCAAGTAGGAGTCCAGATAAGCGGAGGTGTTTCGAAGGTTTGTATAAGCAGATGCGGTTGTTGATGTATGCTGGGAAAGTGCTATGCAGTGCCGTTAAAGTGTGGGTGAGGAGTTTGAATTGTGTTAGTTTGTGTATGGGAAGCCAGTGGAGTTCTTTTAGCTGTGGTGTGATGTGAATGCAGCATGGGAGGTTGATAGTGATTCTGGCTGCTGAGTTCTGAATGATCTGCAGCCTTTTGGTAATTTTTTTGCTGAACCCGGCATAGAGGGTGTTCCCGTAGTCCACCTGGGTGTGCGTGATGGTTTTCCAGGTGATAATTGAGTCATTGGACAATTTTCCTCACCATCTTCAGGGTATTGAAACATGAGGTAGTGACAGCCTTGCCTTGGATGATCATGTGGTGTTTGCTGTCGATGCAATACTGATTTTGAGGTTTTTGGCATTGAATGGGGGGGGGATGGGTGTCGGTCCTAACTTTGTTGGCCACCAGTTCTTGACGGTGTTCAGTTTTCGACCGTTTGTCTTCATCCAGTGGGTGATTTGTCATTGAACTTGATCCAGGTCCTGGCAGTCTTGCCTGTGAGGGAGAGAATGAGCTGTGTGTCGTCAGCGTAGGAGAGGACGTTGATGTTGTGAGATCGGATGATGCTGGCTAGAGGGATCATGTATGCATTGAAAAGGGTTGTGCTTGTAGGAGGGTTTCCGACACCACTTGACCCCTAGTCACCCGGCTCCTCTGGGATAGGTAACACGGGTACCTTGGTACTCACAAGGGTGCAGGCCTTAGAACCTTCTATGTTCCAAAGGGTTTGCTTGAAGTCCTTAAACTGTAATTTTCCAACCGCGACTTTCCCATAGGGTTGTACGGAGCTCGTGCCTGTGTTCTTACACTGCACCTGTCCTCCGTGAGTCCCCTGTGTCACTACTTTGGGTGGTTCCTTGGGGTCCCAGTGATTCTACGTGCTCTAAGCACTGTGTCTAGTTAAATTGTGGTTGTTATACCACTTTCTTAGTGTGTGGTTCGGTCTCCCCCTGGACCCCACTGTGTATTGTGCTATTTACTGTTGTTCTAGTGATTTAATATTGTGTGCTTTGTACTCTAATCTCATAAAGAGGTTAGTAGAGAGTGTCTAGTAATAAATACATATATTTTATATATTCCTTGTGTGGTTCTCCTTTCAATTGGTCATTCAGGGGGTTCTGATCTGCTAAAACAAGCTGCTTTACATTCCTTCGAGACTTAGCCTGAAGGGTGCTCTCCACAGCTACCACTAGGATAGCTTTCAATAAAGGTTGTCTTTAACCGAATCATCAATAAGGGTTGTTTGAACTGGTACAAGGTGCCCGCTTTAATTAGTGGTCAGCATATACCAGGCTAACTTCTCACATTACAGTGCTCAGGGAGGATCCTTGTGGAAATTTGCAGATGAGGTTGCGGGCGTCCGAGGTGCACGGCGCAGGCTGACTGATTGGGTCCTTCTTGTCTGAAAGGAGCAGATCCATCGGAGTGCGTCTCCTTGGATTCCGATGAGATGTAGGCGTTAAATGAGGATGGGATGGGAGACTGTGTCAAACGCTGCGTAGACGTCCAGGAGGATGAGGGTCGCCATGTCTCCTCTGTCCAGTGTCATGCAGATTTCATCTGTAGTGGCGATGAGGGCGGTTTCCATGCTGTGGTTGGGTCTGAACCCAGACTGCGTGATGGAGAGGAGCTTGTGGTCGTTGAGGTACTTGGTGAAGCGTCAGTTGATGTTTTTCTTTAAGACCTTGGCCGGGAATGATAGCAAAGAGATTGATCTGCAGTTGGTGAGCATTGAAGGGTCCACAGAGGGTTCCTTCAGCAGTGGGCAGACAATTGCGAGTTTCCAAGCGTGTGGGAAGATCATGGCAGAGGTGGAGGCATTCAGAAAGGGTGTGAGCATGGTGCGGATGGATTCCAGTCCGCTGGAGTAGGCGTGCTGCGTCATGGGTCCGATGGGGTACTGAGTGGATGGACTTCATGGGGGCAATGCTGTCCTCTGGGGTGGTGATGTGCCAAGTGGTTAGCATTGGTTCTTTGGGTAAGATCGTTGAGGCTTTGTCGAGGTCTGTCGGTTCCGGTTGCCCCCAGAACGTTTGCTTGTCTGTACCCCCTCTTTAAATCTTAACTGAGGTCTGAATCAAAGTTTCTTCTGCAACACCATCAAGTGTGGCTACGGAAGACAATTTTCTCTGCACAGCACACCCATGCTGGTCGCATACACGAGGAACAGGGTGCATAAGAGGCCATCCATAATCTACATATGCAGGTTCTGCTTTAAAACGGATGAAATGGTGCTTGTAAAATACTCTTGTAAAGATAAAACAAGGCGGCAGCTGTAGTCAAGATCTGCAAGGTCACAACATAGCTTATAACTCGAGTGAAGTGTCATAACATAAATATACCATACCATAGGTGAACGTTAACGTGAGTACAGGAACTCCATTTTGGCCCACCAAAGAGCCTTTATGCATCTAGCAGGAACACACAGGGCACGTAAAATAACCTATTCACACAGCCTTGGTTACATTTCAAACTCCTAAGTTTAATTTGCGATTTTATAAACTTTAAAAAAGTAGGTTTTGATGGTGATGAAATACTGTCATTTTACAAATTGTTGAGTCTTGTGGACTTTCTCAGGAGAGGCCTTTCGTTATCTCAGATATGAGTTAATTATTACCCGATGAGGCAGGATGCGTGAAGTGATTTGTGTATGTGATATAAAATGACAGCCCACTGAAACGCAGTACCTTGCAGCCCGAGGGGGTCCCTGCCCACATGCTGGCAGTCAGGCGTCACCTGTGGGCTTTGAAGCAGCTGATGAAAGGAAGATGATGGAAGAGATAGTTTCTACCAAAAACTCGTTCAAGCCATCTTGGAGCCATAGTGTGTGTGGCACGAGACTTGCTGGGTCGTCAGGCAAGCTCGTGTGTGCTTCCAGATGACCACACTGTGGCCGAAACTGGAGGATGGCACAGGGAGACGGGTTTTCATTTGGTCAGTTAGGGCGCTTGAACATCCTCCAGGTCATTACAGAGTCTGCCTACTCTGCTTACAGTCCTGAACGTTTGTGTGATCATCTAATGCATTCTGGGAGCTGTAGTCTTGTTTTGGCTCCAGTGAACTAATTAGAGTAGCACAACTCAAAACAATGGGGCAGATTTACATACATTTAATGCAACGCAACACAGCGGTGGCAAACAGTTTACTGTCGGGCGCCAACTCAGGCACACTTGTGATTTGGTGCCAGGGTGTCTGCGTTACAGGCAGGATGATTTTTGTGCAGGAAGGGAAAACTTTCTCCACAAAACAGTTCTGAGAGGCATGTTCCCTTTTCGCTGTGTGCTGCAAAATGCTGAGCCCTTTTTGGCTCTCCACATTCTAAGGTGACTAACCGGCTGTGATGTAAGATTACGTGGTTTGCCTCTATTTAAGCTAAATTTCTCTTAGCCGGCGGGCATAGAAGCATTAGCTATTGGGCTAAACATAGGTGTGTGCAACTTCTTTGTGGCAGCCAGGAAAAACCTCAGCACGTTCATGATATTTACAAGATAAAAACACTAAAAAATCAAGCTTTGCACCCTAGATTATAGCCGCCAAAAAGACTGTATGTACTTGCAGGATATTTAGACTCCTCCTCTAAATTACATCCTGTTGGTCCCTGCCCCTGCGATGGCATCTCAGCACAAAGCACTTTACATCTACTTTTGATATGTAAGCTGAACCATCATTTACGAATACACTTTTTAAAACCAATTTTTGTAAAATATGGTGTACGTACCGTGCACGATTCAATGAAACTGCTTTTTAATATGTATGAAGTAGATATTTGTTTTTTTTACTGCTACCTACCTTCTTAAATGTATTCAAGTGAGGAAAAGTATGATATTTTAATTATCCGGAAGGCTTAGTTGTATCATTGTACCCTGTAATTATGCTATATGGTGATGTTATGTTGTTTACATGTGCTTTAATGGTCATTTTTGCAATGTATCGAATAAAGCTTTATGACTGACTGACTGACTGCAAATACAATTGTAAGAAAAAAATTATACTTTTAATTTGAATCAGCTTTGCCTCAAATCCAGTTGGTCGGAGATTCTGTTCACAAAAAGGGTTGGGGGGTGAGTTCATTCCCCAGATCCTGGCAGCATGGAGTCAGTCTGTAGGTACCAGCCACACTGGCGGACCTGCAGGGGCTCCTTATTAACACGGAAAAAGGGTTCTGCGACTGCAGAAGTGAGATGGAGGCTCGGTGGCCCACTTGATTAAACTATAGTCATGAGCTTGAGAAGTTCATAGACTGAGCTCTTTGAATTCATAGCACGAATACTATAAAAAAGCAAGCATTGGAAAAAACAAATAGGTCTGGCGCTTGCCGCCAACCTCTTTGCTTTATCAATACTGTTTTGGCTTGTCATGGTGTTTGCAAAACTTTATTATTGGGGTAGGTGAGGGGCCCTCATCAATCTAAAGGAAAAATTGGCTAACACCAAAACTATATTTGGTCTCGAAAAGCCCATATTGACATGGAGGTCTGTGGCATTTAAGGGAACTACTGTATGTGTGGACATGCTCCTTGTGAACGGGCAGAATGTCGTCACTCAAAATTAAAATAGCCAGTGGCGAAAGCGGGCTGACCCAGTGACCTATGATGTATTCGGTAGTGGACTGAAGACACACGTAAATGATGCAATGACAGACCGATGGATGAAGAGGGCTGGCTGAAAACCCCTATCAGTAAGTATATTGTACATATCATTTTAGTAAAATCAAAATATCTTCGCTAACACCAGACTTAAAAAAAGAGCCACAAATAAGAAGACCAAAATCTCAGACAATCCACGGTCATGGTCAGATGTGTTAAAGATGGAGATTAACTCGTCACAGAAAAGAAAGGGTAAAGTGTTATTTCATAACCATAATGTTATCCAATGGAACTTCAGCTCTGCAAACACTACCAGGAGATGCTCAAGGCACACATGGGCCGCCTGCAGAATCACAGAGGGCAACTGCCTGGTGTCTCCTTGTAGAGGACAGGGGATTTGATGCTTTAGGACCAGCTGCTGCACCACATTCAGGCACTTTGGGAGCAAGAACCCTGTAGTCTGTTGCTGTACTCCATCAAGGTGTATTCGGGCTGGTATCAGGAGGACTGGTAGGTTTCAGACCGGATTGCCAATTGTGTCTTTGTGTAAGGTTAAGGACATATTACAGTAGAATAAATGGGTAAATGCATCAAGCAGGGCACCTGTCTTCCAGTTGTCTTCCTGGTGACGTTTGCTGCTTCCTCTTGCTCTTGTCCCTAAGATGGCCAAGGTGCTCTTGGGTGCTTGTACCATGGAACTCTTTACTTTGTACCATGGCACATCTGTTGGGAGCTTGTACTACGGTACTTTGGCAGGTTAGAGGCAGTCAGACCATCAACCTCTCTCCCACTGGCTCCAGGCTTCACTGACTCATGTATGATGCTGCAGAGATGAGTCTGATCCGCAAGAAGCTCCACCCATCCAGAGGCATCGTAGGAGCCAGCGGTACCCAAATGCCCTTGCTGGTTAGAAATGCCTAGACTAGCATCTACCTAGACTAAATTTAGCATATCTCTAAGGTGAAAAGAGCCTAGCCAGGATCCTGGAGTTCTTCGGGAACCACAATACCATGATAGCCTGGTTGAAAGATTAAATAAAGTGTTGAAGGAAACTATTCAGCGTGCCATTATGAACAATTTGTGTTGGAATTGCTTTGTAAGGTGAAGAACTACAGTTACTCCCCATTCTAGCACAGGTTTCTCCCCTTTTGAGTTGTTCAAAAAAAGAAAGGCCAATACCGATGAGGATGAGAACTTGTATGTTTGTGTGATAAGAGAAGGTGTTACTAGAGAGGAAGAGTGGTTGGCTGAAACGAGTAAAGATCCTGTATTACAAAAGGTGTCAGAAAAATTGGAAGTATCTGGTCCAACTCGGACAAAAATGAAGAAGCTTTACAAACCTTTTGGAGAGGTAAGGATGAATTGTTTGTTCAAGGTGGTCTTGTGTTTAGGGGCACTAGATTAATACCTCCTTTATCTCTGAGAGAAGGGCTGATTTCTCTTGCCAATGAGAGCCATCCAGGCATCTCAAAGACCAAAGAGAGAATGAGACTAATGTATTGGTGGCCTGGAATGGATATTCAGATTGAGCGTGTGGTGCAAGATTGTGGGGAGTGTTGCAATGCTGACAAAACATTTAAATGTAGAGTGCAACCCATGATGATAAGGGACATACAGAGGGAACCCTGGAAAGAGGTTGCCCTCGACATCTTAGGTCCCATTCGTTATGCAAGTGCTGACAAGTATGTGTCAGTACTTCTAGATATGTTTTCCAGATAGCCAGAAGTTGCCATTACTAATTCTATTGAGTCACGTGATGTAATTACATTTCTAGAAAAAGTGTTTCAGAGGGAAGGTTTTCCGAATTCTTTGTTAACAGACAATGGGGTACAGTTAGTCTCTCGTGAGATGGAAGAATTTGTGATAGAAAGAGCCATTAGACACAAGAAATCTGCCTTGTACCATCCCGAGATCAATGGCATGGTTGAAAGATTTAATAAAGCGTTGAAGGAAACTATTCAGCGTGCCATTACGAACAATTTGTGTTGGAAACAAGAATTGCTTTGCAAGGTGAAGAACTACAGAGTTACTCCCCATTCTAGCACAGGTTTCTCCCCTTTTGAGTTGTTCAAAAGAAGAAAGGCCAATACCCTAGTCTGTCCTTGTTGGGATCAATGACTTGATCAATAATGACTTGTCTGTTAGTCAAAAGGAGGAGTTAATAAAGGCAAAGGAGCACAAGTTAGCTTCTAAGAGGAAAGACTTGTTTGACTCACGCAAAGCTACCAAGAAAACTGTTGCTCAGGTCGGTGATCTAATTAGGATAAAAAATCCTTGTGGTGGTGTCTTCAGTTCAGGTTCTAAATTTTCATTCCCCATGAAAGTTATTAAACTTTTCGAAAATGCTGTAAGAACGGAAGATCATCGCATCTGGAATTTGGGTCGAGTGGTGAAAGTTGTCAAGAGAAATGAAAATTAACTTTGTGAAGAAGATTCTAATAGTGGGACTACTGAAGTAAGAAAAGACCATCTTACCTAAAAGAGTATGTATAATTCCTATTTTATTGTAATTCTCTAGGGTTTCCAAGAGACCGTCTTTCCTAAAAGAGTATGTATAGTTCCTGTTTGCCTTTGTTGTAGGGAAAGGGGGAGGTGTGCAGTATCCTGTATTACAGCTAACT
This sequence comes from Triturus cristatus, assembly GCF_964204655.1. NCBI lineage: Eukaryota > Metazoa > Chordata > Amphibia > Caudata > Salamandridae > Triturus > Triturus cristatus. The sequence goes on from NC_140594.1 coordinate 127,921,637, forward strand.
CTGATGTGCTTTGTAATTCAGTGTTAGCCAAACTAGAATGTTGGGACTGCACCTTGGCTGTCCTTAGTGATGGAATGTATCTGCTTGAGGAGTTCATTTGAGAGAGCTTGACTTGGCCTGACGGTGGCTGCGCTGCTGAGGCTGAAGTGTTAACCATCCTAGTTAATAAAGCATCCTGACTTCCTACCTCCTGCTGCCTCCCACTTCATCTCAACAAGCCTTCTCAGAACCCTGGCAGGGTGATTGCTCCCAGTGACTAGCTTGAGAGCAGAATTTAGTATTAAAATTGGAAACTCTCCGGAGCCGAGGAGGTGTCTCCTCAATGTATGGGAACCTACAGACCTTAGCCGCACGGCACAACTCTGGGTGACGCTGGGACTACTACTGGCGAAGCGCAACATAGCTCAAAGATGGGGATCTAGGCAGCCCACTACCCTTTCCCAATGGTGTAAGGATATGGATACCACAATGGTCGTGGAAAAAACTGTTTACATCCATAGAGGCTGTCCTAAAAAGTGGGCACAGGTATGGGGAGGGTGGAATACGTACAGAGGGAGTGTATGTGAACCCCCACGTGAAACCTCAGATTCGGACTTCAGTGACTGATACTAAACCGTTGACCATCAGGTGGATTGAGACTTGTTGGTATACTCCGGGATGCAACGGAAGGCCAGTGCGGCGCCCCACATAACAGCTATGTTAAGTTATTGTTAAGCTGCTCTCTGACTGTCTGTACACACTCCAATGGTCGAACTGTTGCCTAACTCAATGCCAATGTATGTTGATTTGTTGTGGAAATTTTTCAATAAAAAGATTTTCAAAAAAAAAAATTGGAAACTGACCCTAGGGTGTTCGGTGATGCCTGGGTGCCAGTCTCCGGAGACATCCTTTGCATGTCACGAGTCAGTGCTCAGGTACACAGTTCTCACCAGGTCCAATTTTTAGTATCTAGATGGGCCACTGAAGCACTTTCCACCCGTTGCTTCCCAATCATTAGAAGCCATTTAAAGAGTTTTTTGATTGGGTACCTATGCCTGGCAAGGGCTCTGTGGGTTCTAGAGGCCCGAGTAGGTTACATCTTGAGTTGCCAGTTCAACCTCATTCTCAGCAGCGGCGGTTTCTTTGTGAGGGCGATGGGGCGTCGCCCCGGTCTCCGACAGCGGTGCAAAATGTGAAAAATGGCAAGGAAATGATTTCATTGGCATTTTATTTTTCACGTTTAGCGCGCAGCAGCCTCCAGCGGGGATAAATGGGGCGTGTCCTCCTCTGTTGCTGATTTTCAGCATAGAGGACTGGAGGAGCAAGATGGACCCTCCAAAGTACGCATGTCACTTTGCAGCTCTTCACTCAGCTGTCTTAGAGAGCTAGGTGGAGACCAAGCACAGGCCTACAGGCCTGAAGGAGTGTCCCGCCAGGACGCTCTATCCAATCCTGGCGCTGCTCCCATTCTCTTGAGTGTAGCGCCAGGATTGGTTGGTGGAATTTCCTAGATGCTGGAGCCAGTGGAGCTGACAGAAGAGGGACCGTGGAAGACGTCAGACGTGAAGCAGGCAAGGTAAGTGACCCTATTTTTTCTTATTTGCCACTCGAGTTGCCTGCATGCATGTACCCACCCACCACTTAGTTGCCCGCCCGCCCATGTGCCCGCCCGATCCACTGGTGCATATACGTGCCAGCCGCCTCTGCTCAAAGGAAAGGTGTTCGACGGTTCAGATTATTGTTATCTATCAATTAACAACTAAAATGGCGTGTTGGTAACTGATCAATAGTTTTCAACTGCAACTGTGGTAAAAGAAAACATGAATATATTGCCACCTGAATCACACATGCCTTGCACCCCCCTCCCCGGTGCCTCAGAATGAGTCATAAGTGTGGCTTTGTTAGTCAGTAATACCTTTCAGAATCGTAGAGTAACCGTGGGACATTGCAACGTAGCTCTTTGTCATTGCACAGCCCATGAATATGCAAATCGCAGACTTTGTACCTCAGGCCAAAGGTTCGGCTGCAGAAGCTTCTCCGGGCTTCTGGATTTGGTGGCTAGGAGGGACCTGGCGTTGCCACAAACCACGTGTATGTACTCCAGTAAAACAAACAATTATAATGGAGACGTAAAAATATAACATCCCATGACTTTCTGTCTCCTATGAGGGAAAACAATTAGGCGAAAGACTTAAATGCAAAAAGCACAAAACAAGAAACATTGTAATTAATGCAAAAGCCGGAGCTTTATATAATGACTCTGGTTTTCTTCTTTGTGAAGAGAGACCAGGGAGGTCACAGTGAGACTCAGTTATCAAGGTCAAATAATGCTTTATTCGAGTGATTACTCATAAAAGCAGGACAAACACTCATAGTTAAAATGCAGTTGAAATACAATCAATTCAAGTCAAATAATACAATATTAAATCAACTAAGGTACATTCATTTGCAGACAATTTCCCATAATACCTGTTTAACAAATATAAAATACAGATACATCTTAAAAATTTAGCCAACATATAAAACTAATTATCTAAAATTAATTAATAATAATATCCATGGGAAACATTTTCAAACAGAGAATAGTTAAATAACTAGCAGTCTCTGCCTGATCGTCCATGCCCATCCCATATATTTAGCGGTGGCAATTAATATTCAAGTAACTGGGCTTGTGCATATAATATGCAGAGCAACAGAGCTGCAGGTAGTCCCAAGATTCCTGCACATAGGTGATAACCAAACACGTCTTGGCTCACAATAAGCCTGACAGACGAACAAAAAATGGCCAAGAGTCTCTTTCCCCTGCCCGCATACCGGACAAGAGTCACACCCCCCCTTCTACCCATTTTGATGTGAAGGACCTTATGGGAAGAGCTCCCACTCTCAACTGAAAAAGGAGCTTTCTGTCTCCCGGCTCTGTAATAATGTCCCAATAGGGTTCCAAAGAGGGATATAATTTGACTTCCAGAAAGCCAGCAGTCAGGGACCCAGTACTAGCTTTACTCAGACTCCTATGCACAACATATTCCCAAAATATATTTTTTATGACAGATTTAGCAGGAAAGGTTACACCAGCTGGGTCTGCCCATAATGAGGTTAGCCCAAGCTCAATCAATGATGCTTTTAATGATTTAAGCCATCCGATCTTATGGAAACGGTCAGCCTTAATAACATCAATAAACCCTTCCGCATAATGAGAAAGCTCTGGAGTTGTCCAGAGCCTTCGCCAGTACAATATTGGGCGGAGTCTAGCTAGGTCCGTGATTTGTTTCCTACCAAGGTCATACCTTAAAGGCAACAATGGGCTGCTTTTCGGGGTACCTGTAATGGAACGTAGAAACTTGTTCTCGGAGATTTGTAGGGAACTCAATTTTTCGAACCCCCACATCTCCGCACCATAAAGAGCGGAACCAATTGCCTTCGCTTCGTAAACCTTCAGTACTGGCTTAATAGGTTTAGTCAAAGACTTCCTATGTTCCAAACTAATGGCACCAGATAATTGCTTGTGTCGCAATGTAGCGATGTCTATGTGATCGCACCACCTATTATTATCTGCAACTTGTATGCCCAGATACATAAATGATTTCACCACCTCTAGGGACCGGCCATTCATGACAATTTTTGGTTTAAAATTACGATGCGGCTTAAAAAACATTAATTTGGTTTTAGTGACATTCACCTCTAGGCCATGTTCGCCACAAAATGTATCAAAAATAGTCAGAGCACGCTGTAAACCACTAGGTGTTTTTGATAAAATAAGCGTGTCGTCCGCAAACATTAAAATGGGAATTTTTAAATCTGCAAGTGAAGGAGCATCCACTGACGCTGATAACATGCGGGAGACTACACCATTAATAAATAGAGTGAACAAGGTCGGAGCCATTGAACATCCTTGACGCACTCCACGCTCAACGGAAAAGTCCGCTGTGACCATCCCGTATCCACCCCACTGAATTTTCGCAAAAGTTTGCTCGTGGAGCCGCATTATCAGCGACTCAGTTCTCTTACAAGAGAGATCAAGGACGTCAAAGTGGGACTCAGTAACCTCACAAGAGAGACCCAGGACGTCCCAGTGAGACTCAGAAACCTCACAAGAGAGTCCAAGGACGTCCCAGTGAGACTCAGAAACCTCACAAGAGTGACCAAGGACGCCACAGTGGGACTCAGTAGCCTCACAAGAGAGACTAAGGACGCCACAGTGAGACTCAGAAACCTCACAAGAGAGACAAAGGACGTCACAGTGGTACTCAGTAACCACAAAAGAGGGACCAAGGACGTCCAAGTATGACTCAGTAACCTCACAAGAGAGACAAAGGACGTCCCAGTGGGACGGAGTAACCTCACAAGCGAGACCAAGAACATCATTAGAGGACTCAGTAACCTCACAAGAGAGATCAAGGACGTCAGAGTGGGACTGAGTAACCTCACAAGTGAGATCAAGGACATCACAGTGAGACTCATTAACCTCACAAGAGAGACCAAGCACGTCCCAGTGGGATGTAGTAACCTCACAAGAGAGGCCAAGGACATCACTAGAGGACTCAGTAACCTCACAAGAGAGACCAAGAATGTCACAGTGGAACTCAGTAGCCTCACAAGGGAGATCAAGGACGTCACCGTGGAACTCAGTAACCTCACAAGAGAGACTAGAGAGGTCACAGCGGGACTCAGTAACTTCACAAGAGAGACCAGGGAGGTCACAGCGGGACTCAGTAACCTCACAAGAGAGATCAAGGACGTCACAGCGGGACTCACAAAGAGATCAAGGAAATCACAACGCGACAGTAACCTCACAAGAGAGATCAAGGATGTCACAGCGGGACTCAGTAACCTCACAAGAGAGATCAAGGACGTCACAGTGAGACTCAGAAACCTCACAAGAGTGACCAAGGACGCCACAGTGGGACTCAGTAGCCTCACAAGAGAGACTAAGGACGCCACAGTGAGACTCAGAAACCTCACTAGAGAGACCAAGGACGTCACAGTGGTACTCAGTAACCACAAAAGAGGGACCAAGGACGTCCAAGTGTGACTCAGTAACCTCACAAGAGAGACAAAGGACGTCCCAGTGGGACGGAGTAACCTCACAAGAGAGACCAAGAACATCACTAGAGGATTCAGTAACCTCACAAGAGAGATCAAGGACGTCAGAGTGGGACTGAGTAACCTCACAAGTGAGATCAAGGACGTCACAGTGAGACTCATTAATCTCACAAGAGAGACCAAGGACGTCCCAGTGGGATGGAGTAACCTCACAAGAGAGGCCAAGGACATCACTAGAGGACTCAGTAACCTCACAAGAGATACCAAGAATGTCACAGTGGAACTCAGTAGCCTCACAAGGTAGATCAAGGACGTCACAGCGAGACTCAGTAACCTCACAAGAGAGATCAAGGACGTCACCGTGGAACTCAGTAACCTCACAAGAGAGACTAGAGAGGTCACAGCGGGACTCAGTAACTTCACAAGAGAGACCAGGGAGGTCACAGCGGGACTCAGTAACCTCACAAGAGAGATCAAGGACGTCACAGCGGGACTCACAAAGAGATCAAGGAAATCACAACGCGACAGTAAACTCACAAGAGAGATAAAGGATGTCACAGCGGGACTCAGTAACCTCACAAGAGAGATCAAGGACGTCACAGTGAGACTCAGTAACCTACAAGAGGGATCAAGGACGTCACCCTGGAACTCAGTAACCTCACAAGAGAGACCAGGGAGGTCACAGCGGGACTCAGTAACTTCACAAGAGAGACCAGGGTAGTCACAGTGAGACTCAGTAACCTCACAAGAGAGATCAAGGACATCACAGAGGGACTCACAGAGAGATCAAGGACATCACAGCGGGATCAGTAACCTCACAAGAGAGATTAAGGGCGTCACAGTGGAACTCAGTAACCTCACAAAAGAGATCAAGATCGTCACAGTAGGACTTAGTAACCTCACAAGAGACATCCAGGACATCACAGTGGGACTCAGTAACCTCACAAGAGAGACCAAGGACGCCTCAGTGGGAATCAGTAACCTCACAAGAGAGATCAAGGACGTCACAGTGGGACTCAGTAATCTCACAAGAGCGATCAAGAAGGTCACAGTGGGACTCAGAAACCTCACAAGATAGACCAAGGACGCCACAGTGGGACTCAGCAACCTCACAAGAGAGACCAGGGAGGTCACAGCGGGACTCCGTAACCTCACAAGAGAGATCAAGGACGTCACGGTGTGATTCAGTAACCTCACAAGCGAGCTCAAGGACGCCACAGCGGGACTCACAGAGAGATCAAGGACATCATAGCGGGATCAGTAATCTCACAAGAGAGATCAAGGACGTCACAGTGGGACTCAGTAATCTCACAAGAGCGATCAAGGAGGTCACAGTGGGACTCAGAAACCTCACAAGAGAGACCAAGGACGCCACAGTGGGACTCAGTAACCTCACAAGAGAGACCAGGGAGGTCACAGCAGGGCTCAGTAACCTCACAAGAGAGACCAGGGTAGTCACAGTGAGACTCAGTAACCTCACAAGAGAGATCAAGGACATCACAGAGGGACTCACAGAGAGATCAAGGACATCACAGCGGGATCAGTAACTTCACAAGAGAGATTAAGGGCGTCACAGTGGGACTCAGCAACCTCACAAGAGAGACCAGGGACGCCTCAGTGGGAATCAGTAACCTCACAAGAGAGACCAGGGAGGTCACAGCGGGACTCCGTAACCTCACAAGAGAGATCAAGGACGTCACGGTGCGATTCAGTAACCTCACAAGCGAGATCAAGGATGCCACAGCGGGACTCACAGAGAGATCAAGGACATCATAGCGGGATCAGTAATCTCACAAGAGAGATCAAGGACGTCACAGTGGGACTCAGTAATCTCACAAGAGCGATCAAGAAGGTCACAGTGGGACTCAGAACCTCACAAGATAGACCAAGGACGCCACAGTGGGACTCAGCAACCTCACAAGAGAGACCAGGGAGGTCACAGCGGGACTCCGTAACCTCACAAGAGAGATCAAGGACGTCACGGTGCGATTCAGTAACCTCACAAGCGAGCTCAAGGACGCCACAGCGGGACTCACAGAGAGATCAAGGACATCATAGCGGGATCAGTAATCTCACAAGAGAGATCAAGGACGTCACAGTGGGACTCAGTAATCTCACAAGAGCGATCAAGGAGGTCACAGTGGGACTCAGAAACCTCACAAGAGAGACCAAGGACGCCACAGTGGGACTCAGTAACCTCACAAGAGAGGCCAGGGAGGTCACAGCAGGGCTCAGTAACCTCACAAGAGAGATTAAGGAGTCACAGCGGGACACAGTAACCTCACAAGGAAGATCAAGGGCATGACAGTGGGACTCAGTAACCTCACAAGAAGGGACTCAGTAACCTCACAAGAGAGATCAAGGACGTCGCAGTGTGACTCAGTAATCTCACAAAAGAGATCAAGGATGTCACAGTACGACTCAGTAACCTCACAAGAGAGATCAAGGATGTCACAGTGGGGCATAATGGAATCACAGTGGGCCTCAGGGACATCACAGCAGGACAGAAAGAATATCACAGTGGGGTTCAGGGCATCACCAGGCTCAAGACACAATGGGAGCACTGACAACACACGTGACCTCATGAACATCACAAGAGGAAATATTGGGGTCACAGTGGGGCTCTGTGATATCACAGCAAGACCCAATAACATCAGCCAGTGTTTCATTTGTGCTGGTGTTTGCCAGTGTTCGGCCCTAGCACTTATTTCTAAATGCTGGCACTTACTAAGAGTACAACACAAAATGGCAGTCTCTGCTTATTTTTTAGCAAGGCATGTCTGTAGATCTGGGAAGGAGTGTTCCCGACGGACGGCGCTTCAGGTTTAAAGACCAGGCTCTTATCAAGGAGGCACTGGCAAGACGCAGTGCTATTGGTGTAGCAGTCTCGTTGCTCTGCTGATGACATCACCAATTCAGACGCTTTGCGTGCTTCATCGCACTTTGGGATTCTAACGATAGTGGATCCCCGATAGCTTTCTACGACAATACGCCCTGATGAAGTTCAATTATTATTGAACGAAACGCGTTGGCTGGAGCTCATGTTGTTTGATGACGTTTGAAATAAAGGATTGCCTTACATAAAGGAATTGGTCAGTCTTTATTATTGGAAAGGACTTTCTGGGAGTGCACCACTCCACGTTTTGTACATATCTGTAGAGTGTTTAACAATTCATTACACTTGAAAAATCCATACATAGATCTAGCACTTCCAGTCCTGCTCTAACGTTTCAGTGACCTGGAATTGTCCAAACTTTCACACTTAAGTGTGATAATTAGTAAGTAATGCTGGCACTGGCATTCAGTAGCAGTGGCAGGAGCTGTGGGTTGGGACAGCTGCTGTGGAAGACCTTGGGCCCTGACACTAATATTTTTACTATTAAGGAGGGGGGGGGGGTGAAATGGCATTTACTAATTACTAAAAAGGGGGTCACAATGACATTACAAGGGAGCCCAAGAATGTCGCAGTGGGGAGCAATGACAACCCAATAGAGATCAGTGTCACAATAGGAAACAATGGGATCACAGTGGGACTTTGTGACATCGCAGCATGATGCAATGACATCATACTAGGGCTCAGTGACATTACAACAAGACCCAAAAACATCACATTCGGTCACAATGACATAACAGTGAGGCTCAATAACATTATAGCAGGGGCGCAATGACACAACAAGAGTGCTCAAGTCCATCCTAGGAGGACCCAATGACATTACAATGGGGCTCAGTGATGTCACACAGGGCTCATGGACATTACACCAGGACCCAATAGAATCACAGCAGGGTTCAGTAACATCACAACACCGATCAAGGAAACCTTAATGGTATCATAGTGGGCCTCAGTGACATCATAGCAGGACCCAATAATGTCAATAGGGAAATGATGGCATTACACCAGAGATCAAGGAGATCACGGTGGGGTGTAATGACATCACAGTGGGCCTCACTCAGTGACATCACATCAGGATCCAATAATATCACAGGGGGCTCAATGACATTGAACAGAGATGAAGGACATCACAGTGGGAAGTGGCATCACAGTGGTCCTCACTGACATCATAGCAGGACCCAATAATGTCAATAGGAAAATGATGGCATTACACCAGAGATCAAGGAGATCACGGTGGGGTGTAATGACATCACAGTGGTCCTCACTGACATCATAGCAGGACCCAATAATGTCAATAGGGAAATGATGGCATTACACCAGAGATCAAGGAGATCACGGTGGGGTGTAATGACATCACAGTGGGCCTCACTCAGTGACATCACAGCAGGACCCAATAATATCACTGGGTATTCAATGATATGAAACAGCTTCAAGGACATCACAATGCGGGAATGACATCACATTGGGCCTCTCTCAGTGACATCACAGCAGGACCCAATATTATCACTGGGATCTTAATGTCATTAAAACATTGTTCAAGAACATCACAAAGGGGGGTGGCATCACAGTGACATGACAGCAGTGCCCAATAATATCACAGGGGACTCAATGACATAAAAAAAAGTTCAAAGACATCACAGTGGGACCCAATAATTTCACAGGGGACTCAATGCCATTAAAATTCAGCTCAAGACTGTCACCATGGAGTGCAATGACAAACCGTGAGAGATCAAAAATGTCAGAAGAGGAAACAAAGGGCCTAAATTTAATCACAACCGGGGTCAAGAACACCACAGTGCAAGGTAATCGCATGGCACTGTTGCAAAACCCAATAACGTCACCGAAGTTTGTGATGACCTAACAGTGAGGACCGGTGAGCCCATAGTGCAGGCGCAAAGAGCACACAGAGTGCTCAAGAGCATCACAGCAGAACCTAATGACATCACAGTGGGGTTCTGTCACTTCAAAACAGAACCCAAGAGTATCACAGGAGGACCCAGTGACAGCACAGTGGGGGTGAGTGATGCCACAACAGAGCTCAAGGACGTCACAACTGGACTCAATGCAATCACAGTGGGCTCAGTGACACCACAACAGAGCTCAAGGACATCACAACCGGACCCACTGCAATTCCAGTGGGGCTCAGTGACACCACAATCGAGCTCAAGGACATCACAACTGTACCCAATAAAAGCACAATGGGGCTCAGTGACACCACAACAGAGCTCAAGGTCATCACAACTGGACCCAATGCAATCACAGTGGGGCTCAGTGACTACACAACAGGGTTTCAGGACATCGCAGCCGGCAATCACAGTTGGGCTCAGTGACCCCACAACAGAGCCCAAGCACATCCCAACCAGACACAATACAATCACAGTGGGGCTCAGTGACACCACAACAGAGCTCAAGGACATCACAACTGGACCCACTGCAATCACAGTGGGATCAATAACATCACAACAGAGGGGGGCACTGACTTTACAACAGAACCCAAAGTCATCACAGTGGAGCGAAATGATATCACATCGTGCCCAGAAGGATGACAGCAGAACCCAATTACATTAGGGGAGGGTAAGTGACATCATAGTAGACCTCAAGCACATCACACCTGGGAGTCATAGACATCAATGAAAAGTTCAGTAACCTCACAAGAGGGAGAGGAGATCAATGACATTACATCACAACAGAGGACAATTAAATGTGAAGTGCCCCGATACCTTCAGGTCGAGTTCACGCAATAGAAAAACTGCAGAAAAATGTACAAAGAAGTAAAAACAAAGCATTAACATAAACAAGTTTTGGCAAAGCCAATAGGCCTCACCTTTGGGACCTACTGGCTTTGTCAATGGTTTTAGCGATGCTGTACACCATGAATAGTCACAAAAATGTTCCCAGTTTTCCCAGGGGCCAAAAAGTATAGTCTGTCGTGCGGCCGAGGGCTGCATTGATGCCAGCTGGGCGGGGATCAGGGGAGAGGTGGATTTAAGGTGGCCGTAGGTGGAGAGAAGGTTGTAAACTTTAGGAATGCTTGGAAACATGCTCCGTTTAGGTAGCAAGTGATATAAAAAAGCTTTGCCCGACCCCCTGCTTTGCTGAGACTTTCACTATAAGTGTTGCTGATAAAAGGAACATATTGGGAGGTTCTTTTAATTGTCATCTATAATATGCGTACACATACATTCTTTACTGCTTCTGAATATATCACACTGTAGTTTTAGATACTTTTGAAAAGTCCTCTGAATGTGACCTTAAGCTGTTTTCAGCGGATCCTATTAATATCTGTCATAATGTTTTGTTGAGATGTGAATTAAAAATAACACAGTATATATACGTAGGGGCATATATTATCAAGCGGCAGCGATAATTATCGCTGGCCGCGTTTAGTGTGCAAAATCCTAACGCCGTCTATCGCCGGATTCTTTCGCCCGGTTAGCATCAACAACGCGCATTGCCGAGGCAATAGATATCCCGGCAATAGCGGCGAAAAGAGACAATATCGCAGGAAAAACATCTTAGATAAGGGAGATGTGGACTTAGCATGACAATCCACCTCCCATGATGAACATAGTTAAGTCGGAAAATTAGCAGGCGTAAGAAACCGGCGATATAGCCTGTTAGCGCTACTTTTAATGTCGCTAGGCGGGTTAGCGATTACCTTGTTGATAGGGAGAACCTTTGTTAGCGATTATTTTCGCTGTATTTCTCACGGGAACGCCTACCTCGCATCTCATTAGCGATGCAAGGCGAGGCACTAAGATGCGCTAAGGCATGAATTCACGCGTTAGCGTGTCCACGCTGATAGGGGGTTAAGATTATCGCCGCTTTTTGCCCGAAAATGGGCACAAAAGCAGCGATAATTTTAACGCCGGGCCTTGTTGATATGCTCCTTAGGGGCATATCATCAAGCGGCAGCGATAATTATCGCTGGCCGCGTTTAGCGTGCAAAATTCTAACGCCGTCTATCGCCGGATTCTATTGCCCGGTTAGTGCACTATCTGCAACGTGCATTGCCGAGGCGATAGATATCCCGGCAATAGCGGCGAAAAGAGACAATATCACAGCAATACCAGTGATAATAAACAGCGTTAGGAAAAACATCGTAGATAAGGGAGATGTGGACTTAGCATGACAATCCACCTCCCATGATGAACATGGCTAAGTCGGAAAACTAGCAGGCGTAGGAAACCGGCGATATAGTCTGTTAGTGCTACTTTTAATGTCGCTAGGCGGGTTAGCGATTTCCTTGTTTATAGGGAGAACCTTTGTTAGCGATTATTTTCGCTGTATTTCTCACGGGAACGCCTACCTCGCATCTCATTAGCGATGCAAGGCGAGGCACTAAGATAATGGGCGCTAAGGCATGGATTCACGCTTTAGCGTGTCCATGCTGATAGGGCGTTAAGATTATCGCCGCTTTTCGCCCGAAAACGGGAGCAAAAGCGGCGATAATTTTAACGCTGGGCCTTGTTGATATGCCCCTTAGTCTTTTTCATCACTTGTGTCTTAATCCACAGTGCTGAAGAGAAAGCTGAGAAGTGGGGACCGGATATTTGAGCAAATGCTATTCAAATTACAGTGCGCTGCTTCCTCCAAGACCTGCGTAGAAGAAGCGTAGTTGAAAAGACATGCACCAACAAGGGCTTTTACCTGAATTGACATTTCGCAATTAGAATGAGCCCGTGGTAAAGGAACAGTTGGGCATGCTTCCAGTAAAGTCATATGGATTGTGAAACATCCATGTGTCATCCAAGGGTAAAACATGGATTTAGCAGGAGAGTGGTATGGATGCAGTATGTAGCTGGTGAAATACTTTAGATCACAGCGGCGCAAATATACTACTGAAGCATGGTGTGGTAGCGCACCAACATTATGGACAACATATTCTCCATTGAAATGACCACTCAATTTGCACCGACAGACAGTTTTACTGATCAAACTATACACAACCGATTATGTGTGGAAATAGGCATCACCCAGTGAAATGATTTGTTTTGATCATATATTAAAATCTTTGTTTCTACCACACCAGAATTACAAAAAAAATTGCTTCATTTGTACTTTCCTAATTCTGATATATTCTACAATGTTTGTTCAGTGTATTTACAGGCATTTAAATGTTGTGTGCTAGAATAATGACATCCTACAGCTTTCTCTTTCACACTCCTAGTACCCAGCAAGATTGTCACATAAAACGTCTCACTCCGCAGTCAGAGAAAGAAAAATAAACACCAAGATCCCTTTAAAAAGAATAAACAGCAATTTGTCAAAAGACAGAGCCTGAAATCCGAGCTCTGTCTTGGAATGCCCAGCACAAGGAACAAGATACAAATACAATGTAAAGGCCTCCTGATTGTTCCTTCCTTTTGAACTCCAGCATGGTTACTTTGGGGGTGCTTCAGAACACCCCACTCTCCTTTACCTCCAGCGCCTATGACAATGGGCGGGAAATTGAGCACGATGGTCATTGAGTTATGCTCTTGGTAAAGAGGGCTGACCAAAAGAAGCAATCTTGTAGACAGAACATTGTTCCTCATACGCATGCGAGACTGATGAACTGGTAGGGGCCGAGATAAGTAGAGTCAGTGAAGCAGAAAGATAGGAGCAAAGAAAACGTTTCAAAGAAATAAAACACATTTACTGCTTTGTACACGAGCTTACAAGGGAAGCAACTGAAAACACATACACACCTATGCAATGCCTCATGAAAAAGGAAAAAAAAGAGCTCACAGAAAGCCAACACTCTGGAATAATACGATGAGCCAGTCAGAGAGGTAGTACACAGGCTGTGCTCCACGGGTAGGACAAGGACACGCTGGACGGCCTGAAACAAATAAAGCCAGTGAATAGGAAGCAAGCAAATGTGAGTTACAAAACGCAAAGCTATGGGTAGGCAATGGGAGGAATGTATTCCCAGTAAGCTTTCAGTATGTACCAAAATGTCTTTACAAACAGGCCACTGTGCTGTCTGGTAGGCTTCAACCTAAAAAGGAATGAGAACACGATACCCATTTAGAGGCTTATTTGTACAAAGGGAAATCAGAAAAACTCGACAAATTTTCTTCCTCAGTTAAACTGTGTGATCTTAGGCAAATATGATATTGCACTGAAACACCCTTTTCTTCATTATCGTGTATGAAAGCACTTTTAAATATTTGAGTGCAGGCTACGAGTCATACAAATCCTATTGTGTTTAATTTAATAGACATAAATGTTACTCTATAATAAGCAGGGCCATGTACAGGGTTAACATGACAATTGTCTTGCCATATTAGTTCACTTACAATTCCTGTTTAAAAACTAACACTTTTAGTAAGTAATTCGCAGTGCTAGAATGTGACATAATAATGTCAAAGCTTCCACATGGTATAAAAATGAACTTTTTTGAATTCTGAAGAGACTTTATCATATTTTACGTGGTGTTGTGGTATGATTTACCTAGCAAACATTGTCAGGCCTTGGCTCCTCCTGCATGCGCTCTAAGAGCCAAGCCCGACCCTTAGCTCGGCTATGGCTCGGCTCTCATTAATGAGTTGTTGGCTCGCCCACCTCTACCTTAAAGCACTGAGGCGGGTTTTGTGAGGGAGGAAGAAGGGATCAGAAGTGAGTGAACAGCAGAGGGGGATGAGTAGACCTGGACGGATTTCTCAGAGTTCCGCTAAGCAGAACTCCGTGGAATTCCGCAAGCGGTGGAGTGAGGTAAGTCGCGCTGTTCCCACTGATTTTTAGTGCCGGGCGCTTGTCCTGCTCTGTAAAATCAGCACAAATGGCTCTATGACATTGCAAGTGGGCGCAGCTTCTCTCTGCTGCTCGAGTAGATGTTCTACTCGAGCAGCATCTTCCTCAACATGAGCGGCAGGTTTCTCAACGTGAGCGGTAGGAACCTGCCACGACCCTCCGCGTTGAGAAATCTTGCCATGAGGTGGTCTAGCATTGGATTTTCCTCGCTCGCCAACTTAACGTTGGAGAGCCGCGAGAGAGGAAGAACTCTGCTCCGTACCACTGTGCTGAGTTTTTCAGAACTCTGTGGAAAAACTCTGCAAACTCCACGATTGGAGCGTAGTTTACCGCCTAGGCCTAGGGCTGAGGAGAGAACCTAGTGTAAGGATTGGCACAAATTTCACTGGTCGGGTGGGGGGGAGCTGTGCATTGTGGATAGTTGATCTGAAAGCATCCAACACGCTGACCTGGAATAACGGGCAGTGAGTAATCAGGACCTGGAAGAGCTAACGTCCAGTCAAGCAGCACCCTGATGCAGCACACAGACCATATTTTGCCATGGAGCCCCTCTGAAAACCTATGTCATCAGGACACGATTGCCCTCCTCACTGCCCTTTCCAAGAAGGGCTACAAAGTAAGGAAGGGGAAGGTGCAGTATGTGCAGCAGGAAGGTAACTATCTGTGCCAACTGATCTTAGCGGCCGGTCGACGCATTACAAAGGAGCGCAAAGACTCCATCAGGGCTATGTCAACACCGCAAACAAAAAGGAGTATGCAAAAGTTCTGAGGATTGTGCAATTATGTCTGGCAATTGGTCTTTGATTACAGCACTCTCATCGCCCCCCCCCCTACCCGAAGCCATATAAAAGGCAGAAGCCGGCAATGAGAAACTGACGTGGACTCCCAATACCTTCTGTAAACTCAAAATAGAGATAACACGCTCCCCTGTGTTAGGAACACTTGATTATAAGAAGGAGTTCTTCTTATTCATCCACAGCGACGGACAAGTCATGTCAGCTGTCTTGACGCAGAAATATCCCTTGGTGCACAAAACCCTTGTGTACTACAGTCGGCTCTTGGAATCAGTCATGCAGGGCCACTTTCCATGTAAATAGGCCCTGGCAGCAGCAGTTTTTGTCATTGACAAAAGCTCCCACATTGTAATGGGGGGGGGAGGGGCGCTGACACTGTATGCTGAGCATTCAGTGTTTGCGGTCATACAAAAGAGCAAGAGCACGCTGACTACGCAACGGGTCTCAGGCTATGAGCGGATGCTTTCCAGACCATCATTAAAAATAGTACGGTGTCATATAGTGAACCCGGCCACATTTCTAGCCCACAAAGTTCAAGAGGGGGAGGAGATACATGATTATGCGACGTACACCCCTGATGGGATCAAACAGGCAGAAGAAGATCCCGTTCTAGACAGTGAGGCACTGTTCATTGACGGGTCCTCTGTAATAGACCAGGAGACAGGGGTGAGACACACAGGGACGACAGTAGTAATGGTTCGTAGCCATGTGCCCTCAGATACACTGCAAGTCACCACGCTGCTAACTGTTCTCCCCACCTCTCAGCACTGACAACCGAGCTGACAGCACTAATTGAAGCCCTCACCCAAAGCATGGGGAAAACAGTAATGATTTACTCAGACTCAGCCTATGTCAGCACCACAGTATATTATAGCATAGGAAGGTGGAAAAGGCAAGAGTCCCTGAAATCAGACTGCACACCCATTGTACACAGGAACCTCCTAGAGTTATTAATCGATGCATTGACCATACCTAAATGCATGGCCATGGGGAAGTGCGCCGCTCATACTGGGGGCAACGCCTTTGTATCCCGGGGAAATGAATTATCTGACCAGTTCGAATAGAGAGCAGCTTGCAGTGCAGTTGGGAAGACACACGAAATTCCCTTACAATAGACATCAGAGACAAAACCCTCTCAGGACAAGCCTTACACAGACATAGCAGGACTGTATCTGAGGAAGTTGCAGGAAATGGCGTTGCCTGACAAGAAAGATTGATGGGAAGCCAGGGGCTGCTTGCAGACCACACACGACCTCATTTACTGACACACATCCACAGGAAGGCTAAGTCATGCCTCAAACCCTAGTCAGCATCGCATTGCCCCAATTACACCTACCAGCAAATACAGCAAAAGAAAACATGATAGGGGAACTTCAGAATGACTGGTTTATCCCCAAACTCACAGAAACCGTGACAATGTATTTGAACGAATGCACCATTTGACAATTTTATTCACTCAGGGTCATATCATCAGCAATCCCAAGACTAACCTGGTCTTTCAGGGCTTTGCACATTAACTTCATCTACATGATTTATCGATATGCTAACTACCAATTGTAGTGATTTGCCTGTATTCTAGGAGGATCGAAGCTGGCCCTTGCGTGCACTGCAACGCCAAGGCGGCGGTAACGTTCCTGGTCAGGGAAATAAAACCTTGGTAGGGGGTACGAGACGTTATATGGTCAGACAATGGAAGACATTTCCTCAACGCAATGTTCGACCACATCTGTACCCTTTTAGGAATAACACATAAATTAGCCTCAGCATACCACCTCCAAAGCAATGGCATAATTGAGAGACTCAACAAAATAAGCAAAATTTGAGCCAGTTTTAATTAAAAAAATGGCTACACTGTCTGCCCCTCACCTTATTTGCACTGAAAAACACACCGAGCAATGATCATCATCTGACACCACACCAGATCGCAACTGGAAAAGTGAATCGGGATGCCCATCCCAAAAACCCGGGTCAAATTAGGCTCTGAGACTAGCTCCCAAGCGCTGGGAAACGAATTACATGTATATCTCTCAGAACTAACCAAAACCGCTAAGTTCTAATCCAAACAGGTCTACCATAGGACCACCGAGTGCACCGCCACCAAACCACCATACCGAACAACCCAACCTGGACAGGGTGTCTACATTCACAACTTCATAAGAAAGTGGAAACAAGCCAAGTTTGAGAGACTCCACTGGGTGACATTTACAACGCCCACTGCCCATGGTAGAGAGAAAAAATGCATGGGTCCACCCTTCTGATGTACAGTTCAAACCTTCTACAACAAACTGCCCATGAATTGCACCATAAAACATTTTTGAACAGTTAAACGAGAAACCCCAATCACCAAAGGACCACAGACACCTCTCCTGGATTCATACCAAGAACTGCAATGTTTGATTACAAGTTATGTATTATTACACTTCTATGTACCCTCTGTCTATTTTTGGTGCTGCCACCAACACTAGCATCCCATTTGCACTATATATTGCCCTCTTGTACAACACGTGTGTGAGAAGTTGGCCTGGTATATGATGTTCACTAGTTAAAGTGACCACCTTGTACCATGCCAAGCAACCCTTATGGTGTGGTTGAAGTCAAACTTTTCGGACCAGCTGCCCTAGTGGTAGCGTAGGCTAAGCAGTCTTTCAGGCTAAACTCGTTTAGGCATGTGAAGCAAGCTGTTTTACCATATGTAACCCCCTTTTATACCAATGAAAGGACACCACACAGATATATATTCAAAATATATATGTATTTATTACTCAAAGTATCCCCTAGACTCTTTATGAGCACAGGAGCACAAATCGTTAAACAAGAAAGTATTACAATATACAGAATTTGCACTTTATATGGATAGGCCCTGGTGGCCGCTCAAACCATATACTAAAATAGTGGTATAAGTACCCCGAACAGGAAAGGGAAAAGGCATAGGGCCTCTAGAATTGCTGGGCCTACAAGGAGCTAACTTCAGTTAGTGACCAGGAGGTCCACGGGTCGCGCGTGCAGTGAGGAAAGTTTCACGCGGGCTCCCATAGGTTTTCAATGGGTGCGTAAAAGTTCAAATGTTACTGCTAGAAGGGTCTTCTGGATGGACTACGAACTTAAGACTTAAAACACAGACACTAGAGATGTTTCTCTACACTTGGGCACCGGAGTGCCAGCTTTACCTCACCCACAGGAAGCGGGTGCATAGGTCTCGAAGTGCATCGGGTTTCGTCTATCTGTTCAATGGAGCCTGATGACAAAGATGCTGCAGGCGGTCAGTCCAGAAGAGATGCGGTGGATCCAAGGGTGGATCGGAGATGTAGAAGACCTGAAAGCAGAGGGGACAGTGTTCACAGTCACCAGCCAGTGGCCGGCGTGGCACCAGGTAGGTACCAGGCGATGTCGGGTGCAAACAGGTGAAGAGGTGTAGCTTGTCTCTGCAGCCACGTGGTCCCTGAGGGTCGACGACGTCCAGGAGTTGGTTCACGAGCTGTCCCACGCAGGCTCTCACTGTCGGCGGTGTTGGCAACTCGTAGGAAGCAAACAAGCCTTGGCAAAAGCAGGAGTTGCAGGAATTGAAGAAAGTTGATTACTCTGACCAGCAAGGTCAGATGGGCTGCTCCTTTGGAGGGAAGCAGGGGCCAGTCTGGAGCAACCAGACCAGCATCGTAGTTTTCAAACAAGGTCGCCAAAATGGCCACTAGCCAATGGGCCAGGGACTGGGCAGGCGCGTCAAGTTGCAAAGTGCAGAGGGGCCCCACGCAGATCGTGGAGATGCTGGAGGGCTCATCTTTGGTGCAGATGCTGCTCGGATGTTGGGCTTCTCAGGACCCAAAGCACAACTCAGAGGGAGCCTCTGTTGTTGCGCTTGCAGCTTGTCAAGTGTCTTTTCAAGATGGCTGGCTCCACGTGTCTCGGTGCCTCCACGGGTTCCTTCTTTGCAGGGACTGTGGATCGGGCTGTGAGAGGTCTGGTGGTCCAGGTCTTGTTGGTCTCTGGGCTCGGGCTCCGGCGGGAGGTGGCGGCAAAGCAGATGTCGAGTTGCTGGATGGTGCTTGCGTTAGCAAGATGGTCACTCCCTGACCATATGGGAGATTTCCTTCAGTCCTCTGTGCAGCAGAGCGTTGAAGTTCCCGTCTTCTTCTTTGTGTTAAGTTGATTCCAGGATGTCTGAAGTCTTAGGACACAGCTCCTACCTTTAAGCAGATTCTAGGGGCCGGACTACCTGCTAGGTCCCTCCCTAAGGGTGGGACCAGGAAGGGGGGTGGTTACACCCCCAATCCTTTGTCCAGCTCGCCCCAGGTCTGGGGCTGGTGTGCCCCAAGACCGGTTTGAACTGGCATATGCACCGAGGCTCCTTGTGAGCCTCAGGCATGTCTGATTCTATTCAAGCCCTACCTGACCAATACACAAAATCCTGTCTGGGGTGGTGCACGCACCTCCCCTGGCAGGAAACCCTTTGTCCACGTCTCCCAAGCTGGAAGGACTCCCAGCAGCAGGAGGGCAGACTTGTGTCGGTGGTGGCAGCATCCATTTTGTGGAGCTGAGGCTATGTCTGATTTTACCCGGGTTTCAGGTTCTGTACATGTCGTGTCCCTCTAGAAGGGTGGAATGCTAACCCCGTCGCCAGAATTGGCGAGGGGTTAGTATTCCAATTTGTATGACACCTTACTCGACATGTTTTGATAAAGCCAAACCAAAGATAGCATTTAACCGCGAGGTTCATAATGCACTTAAGAGTATATGGTATGGCGATATCTGGAAACGGTAGAAGGAAGTTGTTCCGACCACTGCAGACAGGCTCAGCTCATGCCAGAGCACCATCTCACATGGAACCAAGCACTCTGCCTTCAGGATTGTTAAGGCCCGCCATAGGAGTGACTTATAGGTTAACATGTGTCCCATTTAAGGTTAGGTATAGGTATACTACACCTAAGTAAGAGGTGGTTACACCAACTTACCCCAGCTGAGTGATCAGCCAGTTGTGTCAAATTCTAGGCCAGGCCAGGGGTGGCACAATACATGCTTCAGCTCCTGGTAGGCCTTAGATACACCAATGCCCTGGGTACCTAGTGTACACTGGTACAGGGGCTCACAGGGTGATCCAATTCCAATTGGTTATGCACCTAGAGTGCATAGTGTCAATTTAGTAGAGAGAACAGCAGGCTGGGGGTCTGATTAGCAGGCCCACAGCCTCAATATGTCAAAAACCAGTGAAGCAAAAAGCAAAAATTTGGGGTGACCATAGGATAGCAGACCCTTCTCTCCTACACAACCCCCCCCCCCCAAACGCAGGGACATTAAACTAGCCTTGACCAGTCTCGTCTTCATGTCCTAAGTGGAAGTACCTGGAGAGACCATCTGCATTCCCATGGTCTGTACCTGGCCGGTGCTCCACAGTAAAGTCCATCCCCTGTAGGGAAATGGACCACCTAAGCAGTTTGGGGTTTTCACCCTTCATCTGATTTAGCCACAAGAGGGGCTTATGGTCGGTCTGAATCTTGAAGTGAGTGCCAAACAAGTATGGCCTCAGCTTCTTCAGGGCCACACCACAGCAAAGGCCTCCCTCTCAATAGCTGACCAATTCTTCTCTCTGGGGGTCAACCTTCTGCTAATAAAAGCAATGGGTTGGTCTTGACCATCTACATTAAGTTGTGACAGCACAGCTCTCACACCCAACTCAGAAGCATCTGTTTGGACAATAAACTCTTTGGAGTAGTCAGGACTTTTCAGGATAGGTGCAGAGCACATGGCCTTCTTCAGGTCATCAAATGCCTTTTGACAGCTTACTGTCCACTGAACCTTTTTGGGCATCTTTTTGGATGTCAGATCATTAAGAGGAGTCACAATGGACCCATAGTTCTTAACAAACTTCCTGTAGTACCCAGTCAAGCCCAAGAAAGCTTGAACTTGAGTCTGGGTGGTTGGAGGGGACCAGTCCTTGATGGATTGTATCTTACTCTCCAGTGGTTGAACTTGGCCTCCACCTACAAAGTGGCCCAAATATACAACCTTACTCTGCCCTATCTGGCACTTAGTAGCCTTGATAGTGAGGCCTGCCTTCTGCAGAGCCTCAAGTACCTTCTTCAGGTGGATCAGGTGATCCTCCCAGGTGGAGCTAAAGACAGCAATGTCATCAAGATATGCTGCACAAAAGTCATCCAACCCAGTAAGGACTTGATTCACCAACCTTTGGAAGGTGGCAGGTGCATTCTTCAGACCAAAGGGCATCACCAAAAATTGGTAGTGCCCACCTGGGGTTGAAAATGCTGTTTTGGCCTTAGACTCCTCAGCTAACCTGATTTGCCAATAGCCAGCTGTCAAATCAAATGTGCTCAAAAACTTAGCAGAAGCCAGTTTATCTATGAGCTCATCTGCCCTTGGAATAGGATGTGCATCTGTCCTAGTGACAGCATTGAGTCCTCTGTAATCCAAATAAATAAGAAAGTATGCTGTTCCTAAAGAGAATTATTAGTGAAAAAAGAGATAGATGAGTCCCTGATGTCAGGAGGGAAATCCTCCTTTAGGAAAAAGACCCTCACACACCCGGCAGACTAGCTGTCATATGTCGTCAGCATGTGGCCCAGATGTAAAGTGTCATCATCGGGTCTGCTCCGAATCGGGGCGGCGCTGCAATCCCCGATCGGCGACCCCAAAGGCGCCTTTTAATGGAGATCTTCATTCCATAGTTGCCGGTGGGTGAATGCAAGTGAGGGCCTTAAAGTGAAAAGAGTGTGGTGAGTGGAGTGTATTAAAAATAAGTAGTGGGGAGCCTGAATAGTGTTTATTAAATGACTGGGGTCCCACTCTTACAATAAAAGCAATACAGTGCGTAATATTACAGTTAGATTGACTGTATTACGCTGTGGTCATAGATGGTCAACATGTTTCTTGCTTAAGTATAGTAACCGCAATTCTTCAGGACCAAGTGATTCACACACTCATTGGTAGTGGTAGTGGCTAATATGGCACTTACCACACATACAGCACCCTAATAAGTGGTGACTAGTGCAGGTTTAGGAAAAATGCCCTTAACTGCAGGGCTGAAAAATCCAACGAGCTGGCGCTGGAGGCAGACACCGGATAGTACAGTGTCAGAAGTCCGTAGTACAGGACGCCTATCCACCTACCCTTGATCCACGCCGACTCTGCCCTATCTGGCACTTAGTAGCCTTGATAGTGAGGCCTGCCTTCTGCAGAGCCTCAAGTACCTTCTTCAGGTGGATCAGGTGATCCTCCCAGGTGGAGCTAAAGACAGCAATGTCATCAAGATATGCTGCACAAAAGTCATCCAACCCAGTAAGGACTTGATTCACCAACCTTTGGAAGGTGGCAGGTGCATTCTTCAGACCAAAGGGCATCACCAAAAATTGGTAGTGCCCACCTGGGGTTGAAAATGCTGTTTTGGCCTTAGACTCCTCAGCTAACCTGATTTGCCAATAGCCAGCTGTCAAATCAAATGTGCTCAAAAACTTAGCAGAAGCCAGTTTATCTATGAGCTCATCTGCCCTTGGAATAGGATGTGCATCTGTCCTAGTGACAGCATTGAGTCCTCTGTAATCCACACAGAACCTCATCTCTCTCTTGCCATCTTTGGTGTGAGGTTTGGGGACCAGAACCACTGGGCTAGCCTAGGGGCTCTCTGAGGGCTCAATGACACCCAGTTCCAGCATTTTGTGTACCTCAGCCTTTATACAGTCCCTGACGTGGTCAGGTTGTCTGTAAAGTTTGTTATTTACAGGGAGACTGTCACCAGTGTCTACCACATGGGTACACCAGTCAGTTTGACTAGGTATCAGTGAGAACATATGCTGAAATGATTGTAGAACCTGTCTACATTCAATCTGCTGATGCTCAGTGAGGTTGCCTCCAAGGGTCACTCCTTCAACTGAACCATCTTCAGGGTTCTGAGACAACAGGTCTGGGAGAGGGTCACTCTCTTCCTCCTGTCCCTCATCTGTAGCCATGAGCAAGCCCATGTCTGCCCTGTCAACATATGCTTTTAACCTGTTAACATGGAGTACCCTGTGGGGACTCCTGGGAGTGCCTAGGTCCACCAAGTAGGTAACCTCTCCCTTCTTTTCCAGGATTGTATGGGGTCCAGACCATTTGTCTTGGAGTGCTGCTGGGGCCACTGGCTCCAACACCCATACCTTCTGTCCTGGCTGAAACTCAACCAAGACAGCCTTTTGGTCATGCCAAGCTTTCTGTAAGGCCTGGCTTGCTCAAGGTGTTTAGATGCCTTCTCCATGTACTCAGCCATCCTGGGGCGGAGACCAAGTACATAGTCCACTATGTCTTGTTTAGGCTTTTTGAGAGGTAACTCCCATCCTTCCCTCACCAGACATAGGGGGCCTCTTACAGGGTGCCCAAACAACAATTCAAAGGGGCTGTAGCCAACTCCTTTTTGTGGGACCTCTCTGTAAGCAAACAGAAGGCAGGGTAGAAGGATGTCCCATCTTCACCTGAGCTTTTCAGGTAATCCTTTGATCATACCCTTTAGGGTCTTGTTGAATCTCTCAACAAGCCCATTGCATTGTGGGTGATAAGGGGTGGTGAACTTGTAGTTGACACCACATTCCTTCCACATAGCTGTCAAGTATCCTGACATGAAGTTGGTACCTCTGTCAGAAACCACCTCCTTAGGAAACCCCACTCTGGAGAAGACTCCCAGTAGGGCCCTGGCCACAACAGGAGCTGTTGTGGTCCTAAGGGGAATTGCCTCTGGATACCTGGTGGCATGATCCACTACCACCAGTATAAATCTGTGCCCAGATGCAGTGGGGGGATCCATGGGAGCCACTATATCTATTCCCACTCTTTCAAAGGGGACCCCCACCACAGGTAGTGGTATTAGGGGGGCCTTTGTTGTACCACCTGATTTGCCACTGGCTTGGCAGGTCACACAGGAGCAACAAACCTCCTTGGTATCTTCATTCATGTGAGGCCAGTGAAAGTAAGGGACAAGCCTGTCCCAAGTCTTGTTCTGGCCTAAGTGTCCTGCTAGAGGAATATCATGGGCCAAGGTAAGAAGGAAGCCCCTAAATTGCAGAGGTATAACCAACCTCCTGGTTGCACCAGGTTTTGGGTCTCTAGCCTCTGAATAAAGGAGCCCATCATCCCAATACACTTTATGGGTACCTTGAGCATTCCCAGCAGCCTCAGCAGCAGCCAGCTGTCTGAGGGGTTCAAGAGAGGGACAGGATAACTGAGCCTGCCCCAAGTCAGCCCTGGAAGGTCCCCCTGTCCCCAGAAACTCAACCTGGTCAGGTTCAAGCTCTTCAGGAACAGTTCCTTCAGGGTTCTCAAGATCATCTTGAGGAAATATGAATTTTGTGATCAGTTATGTCCCCTATCGTAGACCCCAACGGCTCCATGTGCATGCTATAAGTACATGTATGTTCCCTCCAGTTCCAGCTCTGAAGACGCAAATA
This sequence comes from Triturus cristatus, assembly GCF_964204655.1. NCBI lineage: Eukaryota > Metazoa > Chordata > Amphibia > Caudata > Salamandridae > Triturus > Triturus cristatus. The sequence goes on from NC_140594.1 coordinate 127,946,500, forward strand.
CATGTGCGTCCACCGTCAACATGTCCTCTTTCAGATCCGCCATGAATGGGTCAGATATTCCATTCCTAAGTATGAAAGGCCACCGACTTTATGTGGTTCACTTTCCACATTTTACAGATTCAGGCGAGTAGGCCCTGAATTCTGCCATCAAGCCTTTTCCTGCCTTCTGCCTCTGAAAGCTCCAGTCCGAGCCTGCATCTGTATCCATGAACTTTGTCCTACTCCCTGCGCGGCTAACGGTGCCTGATCCAGCCTGTTGCCTGCCAAGAACTGTATTTCACCTTCAAGATTATCTGCTCTGCTCCTCATCCGATGCATTCCTGTCTAGTAGTTTAGGTAAACATTCTTCCAGCTACCATGCAAAGGGCCAGGCCTCGCTGTCCTCATGCAAGTAATTCATAGCCCCTGTTACCATGGAAGATTCCTGCCCCCTCGCATCTCATGTAGACACTTAGACGCTTGTACACGCACTAACAGTCAGTATAGAATAGATTTTATTCTAGAGACCTTTCCTTTTGGATAACACAGTTCTTTAAACATAGGATATTAGATATGATTTGGGATTAGGTTGACATGACCCCAGACTTCTGTCTCCACATGTAGAGCTAAATGTCAAGTCCCCTTCACCCTCTAGTTGCACGTCAATCACACGTCATGCGGCTGCGCGCGCATCTCTGCCAAATATTTCTGCTGACATTGCAGGATTCTCTTATGGATCCACCCACTTGTGACATCATGTATAATGACGTTTTATAAGTTACGCCTATATGTCCGCCTTTTTTAGTTACGTATGCCTATTTTATCTGTATTATCAGCTGTTACGCCTCTTGCATCTGTCTTAACGTAATGCTTTCCATATAAATACCATTACCTGTCAATAATGTATGCCCTTCCTTCCTGAACTCTCGTGGTGATGGAATTTGAAGCCTGCAATTCGAATTGTATTTCCTTTGTAAAGGAATAAAGCCTTTTAGAACCTCTAATACCACGGATTCTGCCTCTTATATTTACTGAGTTATTCTTACTAGATTTTACCGCATAAAAAATAGTACCGGTAATGAAATATTTACCACAATCTTCCTGGGAAGGCTGATCATCACTTGGAGGCAGGGGGGAAGGCACAGCCTTAACCCTCCTGTTCTTCTTCTTGGTAGGTGCTTGGTCCATTGTTCCAGGATCCAAGACCTGTGGTTCAGTAAGGCACTTTTTGGCCTGTGACCTGGTCACAGCAAGGACATGTGGTGATATACCTAACATCTCTGCATGTGTCCTGTACTCCACTTCTGACCATAGAGAACTCTCTAGGTCATTGCCCAACAAACATTCTACTGGGAGGTCTGCACTAACCACAACCCTTTTGAGGCCAGTTACCCCTCCCCATGAGAAGTTAACAATAGCCACACTATGAGAAGTAGTGGCATTGCTGGCATTGGTCACCAGGTAATTCTCACCTGGTATGTACTGTCCAGGGTCCACAAAGCCTGGTGTCACCATAGTGACACTGGCACATGTGTCCCTGTAGGCTTGAGCCACTTTTGCATTTATTAAAGGAGTCTGTCTGTACTTGCCCAGGTTACTGGGGCTCACAGTCAGGGACAAATCCATGTCCCCATCACAGATCAAGACTGCCTGTGTAAGGGTTCTGTCTAAGTCAGAATCTCCTTCAGTTCCCATAGTGATTCCCACTACACCCTTTGTCTGGGGACCAACACTGCTAACAGTAGTACTGGGAGCAGGTGCCTTAGGGGCAACAGTGTTGGGGGCTCCACCCTTCTTACAATCACTAGTCCAGTGAGTTGTATTCTTGCAAGATTTGCACCAGGGTTTCTTTGGACCTTCTTTCTTCTTCCCTTTAGGTTGTTGGGACCCACCCTCGTTAGTACTAGTTTGGGGCCCTGTTGAAGACTTCTGGTCTTTGGATTTCTGATCACCCTTTTGGTCTGTTTTCTTCTGATCACCCCCTTGGCCCTGGTTCTGGTTCTTTTGCTTAACCCTGGTTCTGACCCATTTGTCTGCCTTCTTTCCCAATTCTTGGGGAGAGGTCAGATCTGAGTCAACCAAGTGTTGATGCAGTTGCTGGTTCTGACAGTTATTTAAAATCTGTTCTCTCATCATCAAATTGTACAATCCTGTATAATCAGACACCTTACTTCCCAGCAACCAACCCTCCAAAGCCTTAGTGGCACATTCAATGTATTCAGACCAGTCCTGAGTCTGTGTCTTCTGGGTATCTCTGAACATTAACCTGTACTGTTCAGTGGTTAAGCCTAACCCATCAACCAGGACACTCTTCAGGGCTCTGTAGTTTCTGACATCCTCCTCTCTAACAGTGAGGAGTCTATCTCTGCCTCTACCTTCAAAGGAGAGCCATAAGATTGCTGCCCACTGGTCTTCAGGAACCTGCTGCACTTTGCAGGCTCTCTCAAGAGCAGTCATCCACTTGTGGATATCATCTCCACTTTTGTAGGGGGGCACAACCTTGGACAGGTTCCTATTATCAAAGACCCTATCTTTGTCCCTAGGGACAGTGCTGCCACCAGTGGGTATAGACCCACCCTCTCTAGGTTGCCTAGCCTTGTTCAGTTTCTCTTCCATCAGGGCTACTTCTAGCTCCTGCTTCCTGATCCTCAGCTGGGCTTCCTTCATTCTGGCCTCATTCTCCCTCCTCTGAGGGCTGGTCATCCTTCTTCTGGAGTGACCTTGAGAGCCTCTAGAGGCATGAGAAGCATTAGAGTCACCTGAGTGATTCCTCTGTCTCCCAAACCCCTGGTTAAGTCCACTAGGGAGATTCAATGGGGGGAACCCATTGTCAGTCCCAAGTAGTCTTAAGTTAGCTGAGCCAGGTATAGCACCTGGCACTGGGCTATCTCTCCCATCAGAACTACTACTACTGTCAGACTCACCCCCTTTGTCATCCCTGTCCCTATGCTGATTCTCATCATCTGTAGTCTGATTCTCAACTAAGGGGCGACTGTTGGAAAGGGGTACTTCAGTAGCATCTTCAGAAGGAGGGCCTCCTGTTCCAGTCCCTGAGGGGTCTAACTGGGAGGCTTTCTTGAGAGCTCTCTGATCTTCATCAGCTTGTAAGAGTTCTCTGAGCTCAGCTGATGTTGGGTTTCTGGGCTGTTTAAGGCCCCTGATATTATCCAACTGCCTGAGCTCATTTTGGTTTAGGGTAGCAAAGATGGATGGTGCCCTCTGGGGATCACTCTCGACAGAGATGGGTACGTTGGACCCCTCTGCCCCAGCCATTGCTCTTAAGTGTGGGTGGATGTGTTGCAACTACCTACACTGCGTAAAATTTGGGGTGACCATAGGATAGCAGACCCTACTCTCCTACAACATGGCATCAGCATAGGACAGCCGTGGGCTCTAAGACATCAGCCAGGTTGTGTTACTTCTGTTCACTGATACCAGACCCAAGAGGTAGCCCCTGAAAAAGCAAAATGGCTTCTCCCCTTGTACCTCTGTAGAATCAGGGCCAAAATCCAGCTCAAGAAGGTAGAACTCCACAGAGTGGTAGTTATCTGACCTGATACAAGACCAAGGAAGATTCTTGGAGGTAGCAAAACCCCCAACTTAATGCCAAACACATCCACGCCTGCTTCCATTCTTTGACAAGTGGACCCCAGACATGGAGTTCCTGTGTAGGGCCAACCAGCATGATGATACAAAGGGAAATGAGTCTGGTAAGGCAGGGTTAAACATAAGCATATACACCCCATGTCAGGAAATCTGGGATAACAATGTGGGTGGGTACACTTGGCTAGACGGGAAGTGGCAACCCCTAACCTAACCAGAAACTTAAAATATATTCCTTATGTTTCAGAGGTAAAGGAACGCTTCCACTGGGCATGTATGAAAACTGCGGCACGATCCTGCACATTACGGATATGCAATGGGGTACCTCCACATTGATGGTATGTACTAGCAGTGCAATAAGTTTGCCTACATTCAGCTCATCCCTGGATGATGCGGACTCTGTTCCCTGGTCACCATACACTCCCAGACCCTAGTCATTCCCAGAAAAAACAGTTTGATTTGTATAAGCACCCGATAAGGAAAAATACAACCTTGCCGCATCAGGCCCGTGAAAAAAGAACTGTGGATTATTTTGGCTGGGCTCAGTACAAAAACATTCCAGAAGAATCCAGACTGTTCGCGGACACACAAGTATTGCCGGGAAGGTCCATACACTTTTTCACGGTGCAGACTAAAGCTAATGCCCGCTGGCTCCAAAGCATCAGGTAGGAAATGCTTAAAATAATGAACACCACTGAGCTCTGCCTTAATTTGATCAAGGAAGTACTGAGAGCACTCCTCCTCATGGTGATGCAGTATCCGAATGTGTTAGACTTAATAACTGCTATGGAGGGAGAGGTGTGTGCCAAGATTGGAGCGTCCTGCTGCACGTTTATTCCAGGGAATGACCTGGATAATGGGACCTTGCCTCTTGCTGTCCAAGCACTGCACCAATTACAAAGAGACATGTGTGAGGAGGGAGGTGCCCCGTACCAGGAGTGGCGCACAAACTGATTCTCTTGGCTCCCCCGGTTGATTTACGGTCTGTGATCGTCACTGTTGCAAGTTTTCATTGTGTTCTTGTTTTTGTGTGGTTCCGTGCAATTGGGATTTTCCTGCTGTAAAAATGCAATCCTTAAATTGGGAAGAATACAAGTAACCAGAAGAGTAATACTTGTCAAAACCGAAGAGCAACAGTCCCCCAATAAAGTAACGGTCATGAAGTATGGGATAGATAGTGTAGTTGAAAATTGAACTAAAGGGGGTAAAGTTAATATTGAGAAAGTCAATATCAATGTGAAAAACGATAAATTCATGTATAAAAACGAAGTCACATCTTTATTTATGAATTCGCCCGTTATGAACTCCACATCAACTCGACTCAAGAAATAGATACTCAGAAAGGCACTGAAACCCAGGCCCGAGGTCACTGCTTGACAGGATACAGGTGGGGTGGCACGTAGCCGGCAGACAAATGTATGAACAGGAAATTCTAGATCAATCCCACAGATAGGCGCAGCAACACCACAATGGTCCAGGGAGATTGGTCCCAACAAAGCACACATGGCCAGAGGGGTGTGCATGTTCCCAAAACTCCATGAAGTCAGATGAAACATGAAGGTAGAAACACAGAGCCAATCAGGACACAGCACACACAGTACACGCAGTGATCACATGCTCCCCAGGCTGGACATTTAGACACGTTACCCACTGGCTGCATTATGCCCATGCAAAGTCGAGGCCCACCTGGAATACACATTGAATACATTAATTTATGACTTCAACAACAGCGGTTCACATTCCCTACCAAAAAAGGATCCCCAGAACTGTTTATGGCATTCAAAGAATTGTATAAAACCCATGTAAAATCAGTTGTGAGCTGAGACAGTCATCAGACTTACCGTTCTCTATTTTGCCCGATTATTCCTTACCAGCTTCTACTCCACCTTAGTTTTCTTCAGATCCCGCCCAGGGTGCCCCAAGTGAGTACCCTCCCCCTTTACTATACACTTTGTTGGTGTGCACTCTCTGTGTTTGTACGATGACATCAAGCAACCATTCTGACTTAATGTTGTTGATTCTCCCAATTCTAAGTAATCATTCCATAGATTGTTTAACCAACAGCTGTCCCCACTATCCTGTGGTCCTGATGAGACCCCACATTACAAAAGGGGTCGAAACGTAGTTGACATATACAAACAAACCAATTATCCGACCCATTTGATTGACAAAAGGGCTTGCTTGCATTTGAGATTTTATCCATTAGGTCGTTTGTCACAGTTTGGAAACTTGTAGATTTCTTTTTTGTACTGTCTGTAAACATTTTTTGTCCTTTACTGTTTGTTTTTTGGTTCTGTTGTTCACGTGAGACACAATGCATGTCATACATTTGCATTTAGGAAAAATACAGATAATTCTTAACACAACCAATGTATGACTACGTTATTTTCATTTCCCTATTACATCCTTGAACAGTCCCATTGTATCTTGCGATTGAGCTTATCCTTGAATCTTATATCCAACTACATTTCTAATAAGAACCATTGTTTCTGGCCAGTGCTACATCAAAACACAAAAAACACTGCAGCATCGTCAATACAGCCAGTGCTACATCAACAAGATAGCCAGCATGGAAATATATGAAACAGTCAACACTACAACATCAACACAGTCAGTCATATAACATCAACACAGCCAGTGCTGCATCGTCATCAAAGCCAGCGCTACAACAGCACACAAAAAATACTACAGCATCATCAACACAGCCAGTACTTCATCATCAACACAACACAGCCAAGCCAACATGGCAATATATAAACACTGCCAATGCTAAAACACTAACAAAGCTGTTGCTACAGCCACAGACATCACCCCCTCCCAAGACCTCTGCAACAAGCTCGGAACTTACTTCCATCACAAGATCAAAACCCTCAACGACAATTTCACAGACCATCCTCCAGACACCTCAGCCTCCCCTCCGCCCCCCCTCGAACAACAACAAACCAACCATCTCCAGCTGGACACCCCTCACGACCAAAGACACCGCCTCAGCCATGAAAGGCATCCACTCGGGGGCTCCCACCGACCCCTGCCCTCCTTACATCTACCACAGAGCCGCGGCCGCCATCGCACCCGAACTGAAACGCACCATCAACACCACCTTCGAAACAGGCACCTTCCCGGAAGTCTGGAAACGTGCAGAAATCAGGCCCCTACTTTAGAAGCCAACAGCGGACCCCACCGACCTCGAAAACTACCGACCCATCTCGCTCCTCCCCTTCGCAACCAAAGTCGCAGAAAAACTGGTCAACAGAGAACTAAAACACGGTTCATTGAACACAACTCCATCCTCGACCCGTCCCAATCCGGATTCCAAAGCTACCACAGCACGAAGACCACCCTAATCGCCGCCACAGATGACATTTGCACCCTCCTGGATCAAGGACACTCAGCAGCCCTCATCCTACTTGACCTATCAGCAGCGTTCGACACCATCTCTTACTGCACATTAGTCACCAGACTACACGACTCCGGCATACAAGGAACAGCCCTGGACTGGATCCGATCGTTCCTCACCGGAAGAAGCCAGAGAATTAGGCTGCCTCCCTTCCTCTCCGGCCCCACAGAAACCACATGCGGAGTCTCACAAGGATCATCACTGAGTCCGACTCTCTTCAACATCTACATGGCCCCCCTAGCAACCATCATATGAAAACATGGCCTCAGCATTGTATCCTACGCCGACGACAGCCAGCTCATCCTTTCCCTCACCCGAGACCCCACCACCGCCAAACTCAATTTCCAGAAAGGAATGCAAGAAGTCGCTGACTGGATGACTAACAGTTGCCTGAAACTCAATGCCGGGAAGACAGAAGTTCACGTCCTTGGAACCACCCCTTCAGCATGGGACAACACCTTGTGGCCAACCGCCCTTGGGAGCACACCCACCCCCGCAGACCATGCCAAGCACCTGGGTATCATCCTTGACTCATCACTTACCATGAACCGACAGGTCAACGCAGTCACATCCAGCTGCTTCCACACCCTCCGCATACTCCGCAAGACCTTCAAATGGATCCCCCCGAAATCAAGGAAGACAGTCACCCACACACTCATTATCAGCACACTGGACTATGGAAACGCACTCTACGCCGGCATCAAGTCCCTACTTCGCAAACTCCAGACCATATAGAACACCACAACCAGACTCATCCTTGGCATCCCCCGACAAGAACACATCAGCCAACATCTACGAAGAGTCCACTGGCTCCCCGTAGAGAAAAGAATCACCTTCAAAATCCTCACCCACGCCTACAAATGCCTACACAACAACGGACCTGAATATCTCAATGACAGAGTCAACTTCCACGTACCCAAAAGAAGCCTCCGTTCCTCGAACCTCGCACTAGCCACAACCCCGCACATCCACAGAGCCAGAGCAGGCGGAAGATCCTTCTCCCACATCGCAGCCAATACATGGAATGAACTACCAGCCGACCTCAGACGCGCCCCCTCCATGAACACTTGGGTTTCTAATTTGTTGTTGTTTACATTATGGTCCTTCTAGTTCTAGTTCGATTGTAAAGCGCTCTGATATCCTTTGGGATCTGGTTCGCGCTATATAAAACTTTATAAATAAATAAACACCTTCAGAAAGACCCTCAAGACCTGGCTCTTCGGCTAAGCAATACCAGCGGACCTTCCCCACCCTCCCACCCCCCAGCGCCTTGAGACCCCCATGGGTGAGTAGCGCGCTTACACTTCCACTGATTGATTGATTACATCAACACATAGCCAGTATTACAGCATCATCTACACAGGCATTGCTACATCAACACCAGAGCTTCTGCAACGTTGTACACAGCCTTTCCTTCACCTGCAAAGCCTAGGGACCATCTTACCCTGGGTAGAGAAAGTGAGGTGCTTGCAGAGTCCAGGGTCAATAAACAAGGGTTTTGCCTTAAGGGACTTTGTAGGGTAACAGGGGCCCAAGGAGGTGGGCTTATTGTGTCCTGTGCTAGGATGAAGCCAAGCAGATGAAAAAGAATCTAGCCTCTACTTGAGGATGCAAACAAGGCTGCACTCAGCTTCAGCACCTCCTGTAACATCTTCAACAGTAGGCTTCAGTCACCCGTTGACATTTATTGAGACAAGGGGCAGGTCCAAAATGTAACTCCTACCGCCCCATGCACTCAACACCAGGTGGCATATCAACAACAACCGGCGATAATTATCGCTCAGCGCACTTAGCGCTAGGATAATTATCGCCGGCTAGCGTTGATTTTTATCGCTGAGATAGCGTGCTATTAGCAACGCTTATCTCAATAGCGATAAAAATCCTCACGCTAAGTGGCTAACGTGAGATTATCGCTGGAAACCCAGCGATAATCTCACGTTAGCTTGTTGATAGGGACAGACAAACTTAGCCATGATATCCTCCTTCCATAGGATATCATGGCTAAGTCAGAAAAATACCAGACGTAAAAAAGCAGCGTTAACCGCGGTTAGCGCTGCTTTTTTTGTCTCTAACAGGGTTAGCGATATTCTTGTTAATAGGTGAAATGTCGCTTAGCGACATTTCTCCTATTATTGTACTCTGGAACGCCCCCTTTGCATCTCATTAGAGATGCAAGGGGAAGCGTAGAGTAAAAGGGTGCTAACATGCACATTTGTGTGTTAGCACCCTGTTGTTGATAGGGCGCTAGTTTTATCTCTGCTTTTTTGGCTTTTAAAGCCAAAAAAAGCAGAGATAAAGCCCTTGTTGATATGCCCCTAGATTCCTCACATTCACTCACATTCACACTCACTTAAGACACGCATGCGCGTCCTCTACCAAAAAGGGAGGATGCCCAGAACCTCTGAGCACCTAGGTTGCTATAAGGCGGTCCTCGACAAATTCACAATTGGAATCACTGTGGCAACATTGTCCTGGTAACATGGCATCATAACCTTACTCCAACTCTGCAAGGATGCGTCTCTGAGACCTGCACAGCACAGGGTGATGGAAATCCCTGTAACACGTATTGCAGCGAACCCTGGAAATCCAGGGACCAGACACTAACATCAGTTCACTGACAGGCCAGTGTCTCCTCTTCAGGTGCTGCCCTGGAGGTGTCAAGCAGTCACAGCTCAGTGCTGGGGCAGAGAGTGAGGCAGGATGTCCCATTGAAGCAGCACAGATATCACTCACAATCAATAGATCGCTCAAGGAGCAGTGCTGTCCATGGGCTGATACTGTCGGGCACCGAGTAACTGTACGTCCCTGTTAGAGAGGAGTACCTGCACTCCTCAGCAGAGGTGGAGTACTCTTAATCCGAGAGTACTTCTCTGTAGCTACAACGTACTCCAGTAAAGATTACCTGCACTTCTACTTTCCCATTTCCAGCACTGTCAAGCAGGGTTATTCTTTCAGGTGAACAATGAGTCCTTTGTTATGCACGGCTTTCACGGGAAGCCATTAGCCGGAGTGACTGGATTCTAAACCCAGTAATTCGCTGCTATGACGTAGGAACAGTGGGTGACAGAGCTTGTTAACCACTGCTCCTGAGTCCTAAGGGATGCGAGGCAGCCCTCGCCCGGCTCCCCGAGAGCAGCGCTGGAGAGCGGGGAGGGCAGCTTCTGCAGCAGAGGGACGGGAAGGCACAGAGAGCTGTGGGGGTGGAAGGGAGGAAGCCATGGGTTTTATTTTAATTTAGCACAGGCCGAAGAGGCCTTGTGTGGCGCTCTACTACTCCTCTGCCCCTCTGGAGCATTCGTAAAAAGTGTGTTATGGGATGTTTTTCACCTCATGGTTTTAAGTGACATCATAGACAACTCAAGTTTCACTCTTGTCATCTATTTGGTGTCACCCAGAACCCCAAGTAAAAACATCCCCATAATTCACTGTTACCCATCTATAAATCTATATATTATTCTTATGTAAATATGTTGAGTAACTTCATTAGGTTGTATGGCATCAGCAACTACACTTGTTTCAATTCATGAAATACCCACATTTTTAATTTTGTGAAATTAGCTAAATTTCTCAAAAATTAGCATTACATAATTTTGCCCAATTTTCAGCAATTGAAGACTTGTTCATGCAGAAAAAGTCACGCTGAAAGACATTTACAGCTTAAGCTAGTCTCCTTTTAGTACCTCGCGTGGCTTTTTCATGCAAGGTACACACGCCTGCATGTGAAATAAGAATATAAGCACCAGGGGGCGCCCTTACAAACAAACCGGAACCTGGGGTAAATCATGTATATTGTAACAACGGTCTTCGTGAAAAATGGCAGAAAAAATAAAGTACTTTTCTTAAATCACAAAAGCATGGAAGGAATAAATCAAAAACAACCAGGCAATTGCCGGAGCAATGTGTACACAAAGAGAAATATCTGTTCATGATCCGTGCGCACTGCTGACGTGATCACACCGGGCAGCACAATAACAACGTGGGAAGATGAAATCCAAGTGTTGAGTAGTCCCACTAGGCCCTAAGTGTGGCTGGACTCACGCCTGATCGGCACCAGGATACCCACTCGAGTAATACTGCACTCTGCACACCTGCATAACACAACATAACGTGTGAATTTGGTACATGGAAGGCAGTGAGAAAATATAGATTGTTGTAGCTGCATATGACCCCATTAGCACGGGTACATCTCCTAGGTTTTTATACAGCTAAGTAACTGAATTATTCGTAGACTCCATTTTCCTTATTGTAATTGAAGGGTCTTCATCTGGAAAGTGACAATTTTGAGAGCAGAGCATTATTTTTGCATGCCAGTGTGCAGCACAACTGATGAGCCAATGAACAGCACAAAGTTTGTCGGTAGAAGATTACAAGGATCACAAAAAGGACATGCAGGCCCAGAAGAATTCCGGGTAGGGAAGGTCATCTCAAAACAACTACCCTTACACCACAGCTTTCCAAACTTTTGATGTCGGTGACACACTTTCTAGCCATGCATCATTTTGCGACACGGTAAAGCAGTGTAGCGTGCGAGCGTAGCGAGTGAGCCCGAACCACCTAAGAGAAAAATTTGGAGAAAAAGTGGGCAAATTATGCATTTTCAAGCAAATTTTAGAAAGCAGGAAGGTTAATAAAGCAATTGTGAATCTGTTCTAACAAAGACAGTGACTGGCAAAACTGGGTGTTAATCAGTTTTTCACGTATTTCCTTTCACCTCTTGTTATCTTTTGTCTCCTGGTTTATTTCTTGCTTTCTTTATTTCATTTCCAGGGTGAGAGAGTTTTTGATTGGAGTTTGAGAATGCCCACAAATGTACAAGCTTTGGGCGTACCCAAATTTAAAAGGCTAACCATGGCTTGACTTTTAGGCTGGAAATGCATGTTTATGGTACCTTTGTGATTTGACCCCGCCCCCAATCAATAAATCTGTCAAATGCATCTTCTTTCAAGTTTTTCTAGTAGTAACTGGAACGGGAGTTAGGGTGGCTTTGTACAGGCGGATTAGGACACAAGCACAAGGTGAAGGTAGGACCGTACCTCATTGCTCAACACTGCAGCCACACAGAGACGTGGGGGGGATGATCAAAACCCCGGGGTTAGAGCTCTGTTTAGAGCATTTCTGGTGCAATTGTGCCACCAAGAAGAAGGATGAGCCACATGCTCAGCTGATGCATGAACTGGTAATTAAACTATGGCTGCACTTCTTTCTGATAGCCTTCGCTCACAGTGCACACCTCGGGAGAAAGTGTCTCTCATACTCGTTGAAATATCACTCATCATAACCCTGAAATTATGAAATCTTCATACATGGCAATCTGAAACCTCGGCAGCTATGCTCATCGCGTGACACACCCACACATGTCAGGCGACACAGTACTGTGTCCCGACACAGAGTTTGGAAAGCTCTGCCTTACACAGTGCTTGCTTTGAGCCGGTGTTTCCCAGTGCTCGGCACCGGCACTTAATTGTCAGCACCCGCTGGCATAATGAAACTTGAAGGCCCCCCCCTTGCAAGGTACGTGTAGGGGGCCCCTCCGGACTCAGTCAGGAGCTCTCCAGCCAGAGTATTGTGCTGAGGGGGCCCCCTGGAGCTTGGGCGTCCACCCGCACCGCGGGGGCCAGTGTTACACCACTTTCAGCACTGTCACTTATGACAGCTGCCACATGGTGGCGTTGCTTGTGTAATTTAGAGTTCAGCAGAACAACAGTTGTTTGTTACTTTAATATACATTAAAAACAACTAATACCTGCTCCCGAGCCATGCTTATAGATTTGGGGGCCTAAAACTGTCTGAATTGTTGCACTTGTAGCAGTGTGATGGTTAGTAGCTGTGTTGGTGCTGTCATTGGCAGAGCTGACAGGGCAATGGGTGGAGCAAGCTGCAGTGGCCTCCTGATGGAGGCCCTGGCACTTATGTGTTTTTTTACAAATTAAGCACTGGGTTGGCAACAAAATGGTGGACTGAAATGACATGCTCTTCAGCGTGCAAGAAAATGAGGTGGAAGCGCTGTCATACAGTATTGCCAGATGATGGAGAGTGGAAAGGAAACACTAGGAAGAGGCAATACCTCCGGCAGCAGTAGAGTGTCTACTCAAGATAGCAGTTAGTCAAGAATAGGAGAATGAAACTACACAGGCACCGTTACAATGGCTACTGCATGCGCAGGACAGCAATCTGGGAGGAAGCCTCTCCAGGCCATGTGCAGCAGAACAACTCTGTTGCACTGTGGCGTGCGAGTCGTCCACGTCCTCTTGTGTAGGTTAATGGATAATGTAGATCCATTTTCACAAAATGTGTTGCATTACACCGCATAATTTGCCTTTACTTGCTGCATAATTTGATCAACTGCCACATAGTTAGGCCGCCAGTAGATAATATATACATATATGTATATATATATATGTATGTATGTGTATATATATATATGTGCGTGTGTATATATATATATATATATATAATTTATTATCTACTGGCGGTCGCCAGTAGATAGTTATAGTTAGGACCGTGTTTCCATAGGAAATCCGCAACATTCTATTTGGAATAACTTTGGCGCCGATTGATGAATCCTCGCGAAATTTTCCAAATAGTTGGGGCGCTCCGCTCTGCTCCTACCCTGAAATTCTCGGGGGCATTCGTCAAGCGGGGGCTGAGAAAAAAGTCCTTTAGTCCAAGGTACAGCCCAAACGGCTGAACAGAATAACTTTAAATTTGGCAAAGAGGTAGTCCTCAGGTCAGGGGTGTGCCTTTTGCATATCTGGAGTCAATCTGTTCATTAGTTCCTGAGAAAATTGCAGTTAAAAGTACATATATATCTATAGGCGCGCACTGTGCGCGCACGGTGACGTGCGCGAGCGCAATTCTGATTGGTTGTTAGATGGCAGTAAACATTAGAATCGGTCGAAATCAGGAAGTGTCGGCCGCCATTTTGTCTCTCGCAGTCTGAGGCAGTGAAAAACAAAGGTGGAGAACGTGAAAAGGGGGCAGGGTGGACAGTTCCTGACCCCCTAGCCTTTGTCAGGGGGTCACTGAAGGACCCCCAAGGGTGAAAAAAACATTTTTTTTTTTTTAAAAAGCGCGGGGTGCGCGCATCGTGCGCGCATGGCACGCCCAAAGCATCGTGGGCGCTCGGAGCGAGAAGCGCACCGAGCGCACACAGAGCGCGCACGGTGCACGCACGGTGACAAACCTGAAAAAAAAAAATATTAATAAATACATAACTTAGCATTTAAAAAACCGTACAAATTCACTTAAAAAACCATAGGTTTCACACACGTTATAGTTAGGAATTAGCATTTAAAAAACCTTGCAAATTCACTTAAAAAACCATAGGTTTCACACATGTTATAGTTAGCTGGACATTTCCCTCGTAAAAAAACAATGAAATTCCCCCGTTATAGTTAGTGCAGGCAACTATAACTCACGCGACCGCAATCCTCTGCTGATGACGTCAGATATTACATCACTGATTACATATGTGTCTTTCTGAAAAATAAATATTTGTAATATATGTATAGCTAAAGATTAATGGAAGAAAACATGGGTAAATAGGTGTCTAAATACAGTGATGTAATATCTGACATCATCAGCAGAGGATTGCGGTCGCGTGAGTTATAGTTGCCTGCACTAACTATAACGGGGGAATTTCATTGGTTTTTTACGAGGGAAATGTCCAGCTAACTATAACATGTGTGAAACCTATGGTTTTTTAAGTGAATATATATATATACATTACCTACTGGCGGTCGCCAGTAGGTAGTTATAGTTAGGACCACGTTTCCATAGGAAAACCTCAACATTCTATTTTGAATAACTTTGGCGCCGGTCGACGAATCCTCGCGAATTTCTCAAAATAGGTGGGGCGCTACGCTCCGCTCCTACCCTGAAAGTCTCGGGGGGATTCGTCAAGCGGGGGCTGAGATAAAAGGGGGGTCCCAAAACGCGTTTTTCCCATGCATTTTTCCATAGGACCTTTAGAACGAGCTACAGCCCGAACGGCTGAACAGAATTACTAGAAATTTGGCAGAGAGGTAGTCCCTAGGTCAAGGAAGTGCCTTTTGTAGGTTTGGTGTAAATCTGTTCAGTAGATTCTGAGAAAATAGCCTTTAAATCAATATATATATCTGAGCCCGCTTACGGTACGCTTACCGTACGCTTACCGTACGCTTACCGTAAGCTTACGGTGGCGTGCGCGAGCGCGATTCTGATTGGCTCTTAGATCTTAGTAAACATTCGAATCGGCCGAAACCAGGAAGCGGCGTCCGCCATTTTGTCTCTCGCACTGAGTGTTGTTTATCAAACATGATGGCCAAAAACATGTTACGGGGCTGTTTTGACAACTCCCTCCCACATAGTCATGTTGAGGGAGTCCCCAAACATCCCCCAAGAGCAAAAACGGTTTTATTTTTTTTTCGGCAATTTCGTACGCTTACCGTACGCTTACCGTAAGCTTACCGTACGCTTACGGTAAAAAAATAAAAATAAAAAAAACACTATCCACACTTACCCCACCCCCTGTGCTTTTGGTGGCCGCAGGCCACCAAATGTGCAGTGCTTATTAATAGAGAAAAAAAACGTAATTTTGGCAACATGAAATTATAAAATCGAAATAAAAAAAACACTATCCACATTGACCTCACCCCCTGTGCTTTTGGTGGCCGAAGGCCACCAAATGTACAGGGCTTATTAAAGTTGATAAAAACCGTGCACGGAACGAACTGCGTTAAGTGGGCGCGCACAAATGGCGTAAAGTAACTTAGCATTTAAAAAACCGTACAAATTCACTGAAAAAACCATAGGTTTCACACACGTTATAGTTAGGAAATAGCATTTAAAAAACCTTGCTAATTCACTGAAAAAACCATAGGTTTCACGCATGTTATAGTTAGCTGGACATTTTACTGATAAAAAACCAATGAAATTCCCCCGTTATAGTTACTGTAGGCAACTATAACTCACGCGACCGTAATCCTCTGCTGATGACATATGTGTCTTTATGAAAAAAAAATATTTGTAATATATGTATAGCTAAAATTTAATGGAAGAAGATATGGGCAAATAAGTGTCTAAATACAGTATTAGCATCAGCAGAGGATTGCGGTCGCGTGAGTTATAGTTGCCTACAGTAACTATAACGGGGGAATTTCATTGGTTTTTTATCAGTAAAATGTCCAGCTAACTATAACATGCGTGAAACCTATGGTTTTTTCAGTGAATATATATATGTATACATATATCGATAAGTTATATATACATTTGTTACACAGACCTAAAGAATATCGATATAATTAAAAACCATAGTTATACATATTTGCACAAAGAAATACATATATCAAGATACATATATAATCAAATTGTTAATATTTACACTCACAGGGTGTTTGATTACATTTGTGTTTGAGTATGGTGGTTATGTAGGAAACAGCCAACTCTTGAGGAGCCTTCTTAAGATAAGATAAGTTATCTGTGAATCTTATATTTGGGGGTAATGAATTCAACAGTGGGTTGTTTGAACAAAGAAAAATGCACCACCTATGGATTTTTAGGTCTCGCCTGGCGTAGGATGCGCGCATGCGCAGTCTCGCTAGCGAGATTTAATGAGATGTGGGTATTTTCTGTAAGGGGCATTAATGTGTCTGTGACGTATTTGCTTGGCTTTCTGAGCCGTCCCATTCGGACGGCCTCGCCTGCTTTGCGTTCGTAGAAAAACGTTTCTTATCTATATAGGGACAAACGCATGGCCCCATAAAGACAAGAAACCATTTGGCAGGCGAGGCCGGCAGAAAAAGCCGAGCAAATACGTCATGGCGTAATGGCGTCCGCTTGGCTTCTAGGCGTGGTGTTTACTCGGGGCTGGAGTCCCCTCTGGCAGCGGGAGGCAGCTGGCGGCAGAATGAAGCAAGTTGCGGGCTCCAATAAGTACATAAATCACATCAACAAAGAGCTGCTTCTTGTACTGGGGGCCAGGGATACAATCTCTTTCATGGATTACTTAAGCGAGGCAGGTTTTGAGGGCTGGATTACTGGGGTACAATCTTTATCCTGAGTCTCGCAGAGCACATCTACCCTGATCTCCTGACAGGTATCATAAGAGCCACTAAACAATCAGATCGTGTCTTGTCCGAGTTCAGACTCCAATATCCATGGTCTCCACAGAATCACTCCCCCGTGTAATCTCAACAATGGTGTCATTATTTAAAGCAAGCCCCAAGGCGATGTCACTGGTAGAGGATTGCCCCTGTGATCTTTTTACTGCATGAGCATGTGAAACGGCCCCCTGTGCTGTTGTCAGGGAGTAAAGAAACATAGTGTGCCCTCCTAATGTCACAGGTGCCCCAGCCGCCACCAATCTCGGACCAGGTGCGGTTACTACTAGAAAACCCCTTCCCAGTTACTACAAGACGGTAATAGGGCTTCGGGACACGTTGAAACTCCGCCACTGCCTCTGCTGTTCGTGTCTCTCTCTGGCACCTCCACGCTCCGAGGCTCTCCCCCCCCTTCCCCGCGGGAGCCAACACCACTCCCACCGTCGACGTGAAAAAGGAGGGCCGTTCCGCCCCCCAACCTCTGGCTTCTGCTTCGCAGCTACCAGGGCCTCGGACGCCTCCTTAGTAGTAACAGGACTCCCGGTCCAGGGAAAACACCGCTTCACAGTTTCCTCTGGCGGCACTGTGTGGGGGAAGGTGCAGTTCCTCAGGGAAGGGGAGAGTTCTCCTCACTCTCCCACTGCTGACGACCTGCTGGGCGAAATTTTAAAGTCGTTTACGCCAAGCAGTAAATCGAAGTGGCAAGTCTGTGTGCCCCAGAGTACAGGGGGAGATTAATAGCTGAGATGCGGCGAAACGTCTTTTTAGCAGGAAATATTTTTTGCACTATATTAATCAGACTGACTTATGCATTTTTTTCTCAGCTTCTTATGCGGGGCCCATGTGAATGTCGAGGTTGCCAACACAAAGCACAATACAAAAACGTTCGTTATTGCATTTACGAAATGTAGGTTTCTGAGCTAACATTGAAAAAAGGTTTAGAGGCAATAAGAGGACTAAAGTAGCATCCGCTCACACCAGGTACCATCCTGGGCTGGTTCTGGGAAAGGGGAAATTTGCTTTTCCTCTCCTAAAAATAAACAAGCATTACGGTGGCCAGCCATTGGAAAAGAGGTGTCCGTGATGTATTTGCTTGGCTTTCTGAGCCGTCCCATTCGGACGGCCTCGCCTGCTTTGCGTTTGTCGCAAAACGTTTCTTATCTTTATGGGGTCAAACACATAGCCCTATAAAGACAAGAAACCATTTGGCAGGCGAGGCCGGCAGAAAAAGCAGAGCAAATACGTCATGGCATAATGGCGTCGGCTTGGCTTCTAGGCGTGGTGTTTACTGGGGGCTGGAGTCCCCTCTGGCAGCGGGAGGCAGCTGGCGGCAGAATGAAGCAAGTTGCGGGCTCCAATAAGTACATAAATCACATCAACAAAGAGCTGTTCCTTGTACTGGGGGCCAGGGATACAATCCCTTTCATGGATTACTTAAGCGAGGCAGGTTTTGAGGGCTGGATTACTGGGGTACAATCTTTATCCTGAGTCTCGCAGAGCACATCTACCCTGATCTCCTGACAGGTATCGTAAGAGCCACTAAACAATCCGATCGTGTCTTGTCCGAGTTCAGACTCCAATATCCATGGTCTCCACTGAATCACTCCCCCGTGTAATCTCAACAATGGTGTCACTATTTAAAGCAAGCCCCAAGGCGATGTCACCGGTAGAGGTTTGCCCCCGTGATCTTTTTACTGCAGGAGTATGTGAAACGGCCCCCTCGGCTGTTGTCAGGGAGTAGAGAAACAAAGTGTGCCCCCGTAATGTCACAGGTGCCCTGGCCGCCACCAATCTCGGACCCGGCGCGGTTACTACTAGAAAACCCCTTCCCGGTTACTACAAGACGGTAATAGGGCTTCGGGACGCGTTGAAACTCCGCCACCGCCTCTGCTGTTCGTGTCTCTATCGGGCACCTCCACGCTCCGAGGCTCTCCCCCCCACCCCCTTCCCCGCGGGAGCCAACGGATGTATGATGTTACAACGCATGCTGTTGCAACGAAATTTTTACAACGCAAATGCAGTGACAACGCAAGTCTTTACAACGCAAGTCTTTACATCGACTTGCACTAGATGGCGTGCTAACATTAAAAAAGTGTAATTTACTATTCTAACTCCAGTCCACGTAACAGTAGGGAAGGTGTTTGGATAGTAAACTACACTATTTTTAATGTTAGCACGCCATCTAGTGCAAGTCCATGTAAAGACTTGCGTTGTAATGGCATGCGTTGTCAATGCATTTGCGTTGTAACAGTTTCGTTGTAATGGTAGTGCGTTGTAAAAGTTGCGTTGTAAAGGTTGTTCCCCGAGCCAACACCACTCCCACCGTCGACGTGAAAAAGGAGGGCCGTTCCGCCCCCAACCTCCGGCTCCTGCTTCGCAGCTACCAGGGCCTCGTACGCCTCCTTGGTAGTAACAGGACTCCCGGTCCAGGGGAAAACACCGCTTCGCAGTTCCCTCTGGCGGCACTGTGTGGGGGAAGGCGCAGTTCCTCAGGGAAGGGGAGAGCACTCCTCACTCTCCCGCTGCTGACGACCTGCTGGGCGAAATTTTAAAGTCGTTTACGCCAAGCAGTAAATCGAAGTGGCAAGTCTGTGTGCCCCAGAGTACAGGGGGAGATTAATAGCTGAGATGCGGCGAAACGTCTTTTTAGCAGGAAATATTTTTCGTACTATATTAATCAGACTGACTTATGCATTTTTTTCACAGCTTCTTATGCGGGGCCCATGTGAATGTCGAGGTTGCCAACACAAAGCACAATAAAAAAACGTTAGTTATTGCATTTACGAAATGTAGGTTTCTGAGCTAACATTGAAAAAAGGTTTAGAGGCAATAAGAGGACTAAAGTAGCATCCGCTCACACCAGGTACCATCCTGGGCTGGTTCTGGAAAAGGGGAAATTTGCTTTTCCTCTCCTAAAAATAAACAAGCATTTGCAATGCAATAGGTCTCGCATTTACGCGAGTTTGAGCTATTGACATTGCAAATGACAATGCCTTTTATTTATCTTTGAAAAACAAAAATAAAAGGCATTGCCATTTGCAATGTTAATAGCTCAAACTCTTGTAAATGCGAGACCTATTGCATTTTTAATGCTTGTTTCTTGTATGGTGGGGTTTGGAGGCAAGGTGCCAATCTTGAGGGAAGGTTCCTTTGTTGAATGTACTTGGGGATTTTATTTTTGATGAAAAGTGGTCCTGTTCCATGTATTGCTTTGTGGATGATACATTGCAGCTTTAGTGTGGATTTATTGTCAACCAGTAACCAATGTAGTGTCCAGGGGCATGTGGGTTTGTGGCTTTACATGTATGAGTAGTCTGGCAGCAGAGTCCGTTGTTGTCTTTTCAAAGTTGATAAAGATGATCCATGGTAGAGGCCATTGGCGTAATCAAGTTTAGATAGTACAAGAGCGATAGTAGCCTGGACCTTGTGTGAAAATCCCAGGTGGGGGAAGATGCATCGCAGAGTTTTCATGGTAATGAAGCTTGATCGTGCTAATTTGTCCACTTGGGCATTCCTTGATAACTTCCTTAGCTACTTTAGAAGGTGGTCCCAGATTGCCAGGCCAGGCGCAGAATAGGTTATAATTTTTCTAATTGCCACACAAATATTTCCGTTTTTGAAGCATTCAATTTGAGGTGGCCTCATGTCATCCACTGATCAACAACTCTGAGGCAACTGAAGATTTTTGACGTTGCAATATCTTTGGGGCTTTCCAGTTTAAGGAGTATGTGTGTGTCATCTGTATAGTTATAGCATGTGAGCTGAAATTCATTAATCAGTGCTGGTAATGAATTAATGTAGATGTTGAAAAGCATGGATGAGATTATAGAGCCTCGAGGGACCCCTGCTTTTGTGAAGTACAGTTTGGATGAGAAAGGAGGAATATGGATGACATTTGTTCTATTTTGAAGGTAGGATGTGATCCAGTCGAGAGCAGTCCCTATGTAAGACCTGGGGTCTCCAGGCCCTATGGGGCGGTAACGTGACACGAGCGGTCGGGCCACCAAAGGTCTGTGTGTAAAGCAACCATACAACACGCACCTCACATGCGACGAGGAACACACACAATAAGCGACGCCACACTGTAGAAGTTATCTAAATACTCAAGTTTATCCAAGTAGATCACGTTAGATGCAGTTCATGAGGTAGCAGTACATTTCATATGCTGATAATACAATAGCTAGCGATGTACATATCAGTCAGGAGCTATAAAGGCTGTTCATACCATATATGCATTTCATGAGATAACAGTACTGCCTGGGGCACAACTACCAAACACGTAGCTGTACACGTGCTTTTCACCTTCCTGTCGCGTTGTGCGCGCTAATCGGTGATGACCTCAGAACGGGGCATCTAGCATGGAGAGCTACTCGCAACTAAGGACATTTAGCACTTCAAGGTAGAACAGGAGCAGCAGAGCGCTACTCGTAACTTCTGGCACCTAGCACTGCCGTAGGAAACATGAATAACAGAGCGCTACTCATAATCAATAGCGCGTAACATTTCAGCAGGGCATATGAATAATAGAGAGCTACTCGGAATCAATAGCACGTAACACTTCAACATGGCATAAGAATCACAGAGCGCTACTCGGAATCAATAGCACCTAACACTTCAATATGGCATATGCATCACAGGGCGCTACTCGGAATCAATAGCACCTAACACTTCAATATGGCATATGCATCACAGGGCGCTACTCGGAATCAATAGCACCTAACACTTCAATATGGCATATGCATCACAGGGCGCTACTCGGAATCAATAGCACGTAACACTTCAATATGGCATATGAATCACAGAGCGCTACTCGTGCTCGGGTGCAGTCAGTGTCTAACACGGGGCTGTCCGCAGGGAGCACACGGGACTTGCGGAGCGAGTCTCTTGCTCCGGTGCAGTTCGTAGGCTTCAGGGCAGACATGGGGGGTACCAGGAAGGGATCCCTCGGCGGGGTCTCTCCGTCGCGATGACAGGGGGAACTCCCACGGAGAGGGAACCCGGGCCCAGGGTGCGGTGTGGCTCCCAACCAGCAGGGGGCGCACCGGGGGCGATCCCAGCCTTCGGGCTTACCTCGATCTCCGCGCTGGAAGGCGTCCGTTCCCGCGATGATGGGGGCACTCGTTCTCGGCCTCGCGCACTTCTCCTCACAGCTGCGACGGCAGCGACGGGGCCCTGGGCTTCTCCACGGGCCTCACGACACGGCAGGGTACTTCTTCCGGTCTCAGGGTCGCGGCGGTGAGTGCGCTGTCTTGCACAACACGGGGGTGCTAAAGTTAAGGATGGGGGCTCTGTGTTCAGCGGAGCCCGCTGCCGGGGGTCCCAGACCAGGGCAGGGAGCGCACAGGTCACAGCGCTAATACCTGGTCGATCCCCGGTGGTTCTCCAATCAGCTTCACATCAGAGCTCCGGGGTCAGTCTGGACACGCAGTCTCAGTGCTTTGGCTTGTAAGTTTAAAGTTCAGTCTGGACACGCAGTCTCAGTGCTTGGCTTGTAAGTTTCGGTTCTTAGATGTCAGATAAGGTCTTGTTGGCGCAGATGTATCTGGCGCCCTTAAGGGGTTCTGTTGCAGGGGGGTAGGGATGGAGAAGGCGACTAGGTCCTTCCTAGTCAGGCTGGGCAGAGGTTCTCTGGGTCCTCCTACTACTGGGCAAGATCAGTGGGTTTCACAGGGTCCCTCACTCACTTAAGAGGCAGCACCTAGATCCTGTCACTCTCAGAGGCATAAGTCCCTGGCTAGGCCCTACCGCCTACACTCCTGGTGGATTCTTCCAGCTCTGCTTCACCCCAATGGCCAACTCACCACAAAAAGTTCCCTCCCTCACTTAAGTAGCCCTAGGTCAGGTGACCTCTGGCCAAGGCGGCAAAAGAAAAACCACACCTCCCTTCTAGAAGGTTCCAGCACATTCCAGGAGCTTCCCCACTCTACCTATGGGACAAAAAGGCGGGCTGGAGTCGCAACATTGTTGTGGGGTTCCAACCAGCTCCTGGCAGCTAGAGTGCTACTATGAAAGACCACTCTGCAGTAGCAGGGGCCTGTGGCAGCCATCTTGGGAGAAGGGAGCACCTACACCCTAACACTGATTGGCAATGAAAAGGCGCCCGGAGACCTAGTCCAACATAAAAATGAGGGTGGAAAAAATGAGGCGCGATCAAAAATGGAAGGGGAGACCACCCTAGGGCTGACAGGTCCAACATGCGTTCCCCCCAGCCGAAAGAGGGGAGAGCTACCCAACCTCTAGGGAGTTCTCATCACTAAGGCGGAAAAACCTGGAGAGACCGTCAGCATTGGCGTGGTCAACTCCGGGCCGATGTTCCACCCGAAAGTCCATCCCCTGTAGGGAAATGGACCACCTCAACAACTTGGGATTTTCGCCTCTCATCTGCATGAGCCAGCGAAGGGGGCGGTGGTCGGTCTGGATAAGGAAGTGAGTGCCAAAGAGATATGGCCTCAACTTCTTCAGAGCCCAGACCACCGCGAAGGCTTCTCTCTCAATGGTGCTCCATCGCCGTTCCCGAGGGAGGAGTCTTCTGGATATGAAGGCCACTGGTTGATCTTGGCCCTCGGTATTGAGTTGCGAGAGCACCGCACCTATGCCGTGCTCTGAGGCATCTGTCTGTACAATAAATTCCTTGCTGAAATCTGGTGTTGCTAGTACTGGAGCGGTACACATTGCATGTTTCAGCGTGTCAAAGGCTTCTTGGCATGCAGCTGTCCATATGACCTTGCGAGGTTGCTTCTTTGAGGTCAATTCCGTCAAGGGGGCTACGATGGTACCATATCCCTTGACGAACCGGCGGTAATACCCAGTGAGGCCGAGGAAAGCTCGGACCTCTGTTTGGGTCTTGGGGGGCTCCCAAGCCAAGATGGTTTCGATTTTGGCCTGGAGGGGTTGCACCTTACCTCCACCCACCAGGTGTCCCAGGTACACAACAGATCCCTGTCTAATCTGGCACTTGCTGGCTTTAATTGTTAAGCCAGCGCGTTGCAGCGCCTGCAATACCTCCTGGAGGTGTTGCATATGGTCCTCCCAGGTGCCACTGAAGACAGCTATGTCATCCAGGTAGGCCGCTGAGAAGGACTCCAGGCCAGATAGTACCTGATTCGCTAACCGCTGGAATGTGGCCAGAGCATTTTTTAGCCCAAAGGGCATCACTCGAAACTGGTAGTGGCCCTCGGGGTGGAGAACGCTGTATTCTCCCTTGCTCCATCGGCCATGGCAATCTGCCAATATCCGGATGTCAGATCAATGGTGCTGAGGTACCGGGCTGCTCCCAGCCGGTCCACCAGCTCATCTGCACGGGGGATGGGGTGAGCATCTGTCTTCGTGACAGAGTTCAACCCCCGGTAGTCCACACAGAACCGAAGCTCCGGTTTCGTACCCGGTGGGGCCGCTTTCGGCACCAGCACCACTGGACTAGCCCACGGGCTGCTGGAAGGTTCTATCACCCCCAGCTCCAGCATCTTTGCCACCTCACGCTGGATGCTATCCTTCACTCGGTCAGAGAGCCGGTAAGACTTGTTCTTCACCGGGGGGCTGTCCCCTGTGTCCACATCATGGGTACACAAATGAGTGATTCCAGGCGTGAGGGAGAACAACGAGGCGAACTGTCCCAGGACATGGCGACAGTCCCTCTGTTGCTCTGGGGTCAAGGATGGGGAGAGGACTACACCTTCCACCGAACCATCCTTCTCTTGCACCGCTAGAAGGTCAGGAAGAGCTTCACTCTCTTCCTCTTCGCTCCCATCCGTCACCATAAGGAGAGCAAGCTCTGATCGCTCATGGTGCGGCTTCAGGCGGTTGACGTGGAGCACCCTGAGGGGCTGACGGGGGGTTTTCACATCTACAACGTACGTGGTCTGGCCTCGCCACTCCACAATGTCGAACGGGCCAGTCCACCGGTCCTGGAGGGCACAAAGCTCCCCAGGTTCCATAACCCACACCTTCTGTCCCACGTCTAACTCAACCGTCTGAGCGTTGCGGTCATACCACTCCTTCATCACGGTCTGGCTAGCCTCCAGGTTCTCTGTGGCTGCCTTCCACAGCTTGGCCATCTGGCTGCGGAACGCCAGCATGTAGCTGACAGTGTCACGGGGAAGCTTCTGTGAAGTCTTCTCCCACCCCTCTTTCACTAAACTGAGGGGACCCCTAACGGGATGGCCATAGAGCAATTCAAACGGGCTGAACCCGACTCCCTTCTGCGGTACCTCCCGGTAGGAGAATAACAAGCAGGGGAGGAGGACGTCCCATTTACGCCTCAAGCCCTCGGGTAGGCTTCGGATCATCCCCTTCAATGTCTTATTGAAGCGCTCTACAAGTCCGTTAGTCTGGGGATGGTAAGGAGTGGAGAACCGGTAGGTCACCCACACTCCTTCCACATGGCCTGCATGTAGGCCGTCATGAAATAGGTGCCCCTGTCCGACACCACGACCTTGGGGAATCCCACTCGGGTAAAAATCCCCAACAGTGCCCGCGCCACCACCGGTGCAGTGATGGTCCTCAGAGGAATAGCCTCTGGGTACCTTGTGGCGTGGTCCACCAAAACCAAGATGAACCGGTGTCCCGCTGCGGTCGGAGGGTCCAATGGCCCAACAATATCGATACCGACCCTCTCAAACGGGGTCCCGACCACGGGGAGCGGTTCCAACGGGACCTTCAACTTAGTCCCAGTCTTGCCACTAGCCTGACAAGACTTGCAGGTCTTGCAAAAGGTGTCTGATGCAATCCTCATCCTCGGCCAATAAAAATGGGGGACCAACCGTGCAAAGGTTTTGTCCTGACCCAGGTGTCCGGCTAAGGGTATCTTGTGCGCTAACTCCAGCAGAAAGGCCCGGTAACATTGGGGGACCACTATGGCCCTCGAAGATCCATGTACCGGCACCCTGGGCTCACTGTATAGGAGACCATCCTCCCAATACACGTGATAACCTCCCAGTTCCTGACTGGCCACTTGGGCTTCGGCCTGCCGCCGCATGCCCTCAAGCGTGGGGCACGCCCTTTGTGCCTGACAAAATTCCTCCCGGGTAGGACCTCCTTCCACATGCCAGTCAGCAAGGGTCGGCAAGTCCTCCACAGGAATGACATCTACCTCCGCGGACTCCGGGGGCATCTCTCCGGCCTCCCCATCCATCTCACGGGGCATGTCCTCTACCACCTTCTTCTTTCCATGTTTGGCTTTGGGTTGGGCCATGATTCCAGGCTCCAACCCAGGGTGAGTTCCATGCCGGGCAGCCATGGACCGCGTGCTGACGCAAGTCCACCCTGGTAATCCCAGCATCTCGGTGTGAGCGTGAAACTCGACGTCTTTCCACTTGGTGTGCTCCAGGTCGTTCCCTAGCAAACACCCCACAGGCAAGGCAGGGCTCACAGCAACTCTCAGTAGGCCTCTGACTCCTCCCCACTCAAATGGAACACGAGCCACTGGATAGTGACTCATACTGCCGTCAGCGAATACGGCCGGATGGAACTCCTCGGGGACTACTTGGTCTGGGGACACCAGCCGCCGCACGACAGTGGTCATGCTGGCCCCTGTGTCCCTCAGAGCTTCCACCTCCTCCCCATTAATTCTCACCCTCTGCTGATATTTAGCAGTGTTCGGGGGCAGGGACACTATGGGGACCACCTCTCTATCCCCGAGTGAAACCAGCGTCAGGCCTGTCCACTCCCCTTCCCTATCTAAGGGCAGCTCCACCCCAAGCGCTATACTACTCACCCCGGGACTTTTCCCGCCCGTTGGGGCTGGTGGTCGCTTGCGACACTTGGGATCTCCCCTGTAGTGTCCAATCTCCCCACACTCGTAGCACCGCACAATCCTAGGCTGCGGACTCCTGTCAGGGTAAGTGGGTCTTGTGGAATTGGACGGGGGTGGGGTTCCTACTCCCTTCCCAAACTTATTTTGGGGACCTTTCGAGAACTCCACCTTTTTATCTCCCCCCTCTTTCTTCTGGGGAAAACCCTGTCCGCCTTTCGAGCCATCTCCCCCGGGGCCCTTGTGAGACACACGGGTGCTCACCCAAATATCTGCCTCCTCCGCAAGCTCACGGGGATCCATCAACTTGCGGTCCACCAGATGTTGGCGCAGCTCCGGAAAGCTCTTATCCAAGAGGTGCTCCCTTAAAAAAAGATCGTACAACCCTTGGTAGTCCTGCACCTCGCTGCCACGCACCCAACCATCTAGTGCCTTCCTCGCATAATCAAAAAAATCTACCCATGTCTGGGTGGACAGCTTATGGCTGCCACAAAACTTTTGCCTGTACCTCTCGGGGTTGAGACCAAACTTTTTTAACAAGGCCTCTTTCATGGGGGCATACCTTACCTGATCCGCCTTGGCCAAATATAGCAGGGTGTCCCTAACATTGGGAGGTATATACCGGTATAAACCACCTCCCCAATTACTCTCGGGTACCCCATGGGCCGTCAAGGCTACCTCGTATTCCTCCAACCATTTCATGATATCGTCCCCCACTGTGTAATTGGCAATTACCTCTTTAGGTAGGTAGAACTTTGACTCTTGAGGTTCCTTAGGTATGCTGCCACCATTGTCCTTATTGGACGCGTTCAATTGGAGGGCGCGTAGCTCCAGCTCTTTTAGCTGAAGCTCGTGCGCCAGCTTCTTCTCCTCCATTGCCCATTTCTTGTTCTCTCTTTCCCTTTCTCTTTCATGTTCTAATTTCGCTAGCTCCCATTTTAGTTGCCTCTCTTCCCTCCTGTCCTCGTACTCCTCTGGGGACGCGCTCCTTCTAGACCCTGTCCTACTACTGGCCCCGGAACGTCTCCCTGGGGGCACATTTTCCGACATATCTACATTTAAGATGTCTAGTACTTCCTGGGCGCTCTCCTCCTGAGGTGCATCTGGCGCCTCCTGTCCCTCATCCTCTTTCCTTTCTGGGTGGGCCTCTACCCATGCCCTAATGGTGGTGCGGAGTTCCGGTCCTTTGGCCCTCCGTACCCCAGGCACCCCCATCCCCTGCCCGAACTCCCTTAGTTGCTTCACACTGTACCCCTCGAGGTCAGCTAACCGGAATTCCATTCTGGCAGGTGGGGACCTAGACACTAATGAGAAAAATTCCTAGGGGATAGGCAACAGTTCTCAGCTAACCAGGCTTCCTGTACTCTCAACCTGGACAGTGGAAATAACAATGCAGCAATCAATGGTTTCAGAGCTCTGGAACAAATAGGTATTTAATTGTGGCGCCCTTCGCCTCACAGAAGGGTGCTGTATGGTCACAGGTCCTAAGGATCCCACCGCTCGCCAACAATGTAAGACCTGGGGTCTCCAGGCCCTATGGGGCGGTAACGTGACACGAGCGGTCAGGCCACCAAAGGTCTGTGTGTAAAGCAGCCATACAACACGCACCTCACATGCGACGAGGAACACACACCATAAGCGACGCCACACTGTAGGAATTATGTAAATACTCAAGTTTATCCAAGTAGATCACGTTAGATCCGGTTCATGAGGTAGCAGTACATTTCATATGCTGATAATACAATAGCTAGCGATGTACATATCAGTCAGGAGCTATAAAGGCTGTTCATACCATATATGCATTTCATGAGATAACAGTACTGCCTGGGGCACAACTACCAAACACGTAGCTGTACACGTGCTTTTCACCTTCCTGTCGCGTTGTGCGCGCTAATCGGTGACGACCTCAGAACGGGGCATCTAGCATGGAGAGCTACTCGCAACTAAGGACATTTAGCACTTCAAGGTAGAACAGGAGCAGCAGAGCGCTACTCGTAACTTCTGGCACCTAGCACTGCCGTAGGAAACATGTATAACAGAGCGCTACTCGTAATCAATAGCGCGTAACATTTCGGCAGGGCATATGAATAATAGAGCGCTACTCGGAATCAATAGCACGTAACACTTCAACATGGCATAAGAATCACAGAGCGCTACTCGGAATCAATAGCACCTAACACTTCAATATGGCATATGCATCACAGGGCGCTACTCGGAATCAATAGCACCTAACACTTCAATATGGCATATGCATCACAGGGCGCTACTCGGAATCAATAGCACGTAACACTTCAATATGGCATATGAATCACAGAGCGCTACTCGTGCTCGGGTGCAGTCAGTGTCTAACACGGGGCTGTCCGCAGGGAGCACATGGGACTTGTGGAGCGAGTCTCTTGCTCCGGTGCAGTTCGTAGGCACCGCGCTTCAGGGCAGACACGGGGGTACCAGGAAGGGATCCCTCGGCGGGGTCTCTCCGTCGCGATGACAGGGGGAACTCCCACGGAGAGGGAACCCGGGCCCAGGGTGCGGTGTGGCTCCCAACCAGCAGGGGGCGCACCGGGGGCGATCCCAGCCTTCGGGCTTACCCTGATCTCCGCGCTGGAAGGCGTCCGTTCCCGCGATGATGGGGGCACTCGTTCTCGGCCTCGCGCACTTCTCCTCACAGCTGCGACGGCAGCGACGGGGCCCTGGGCTTCTCCACGGGCCTCACGACACGGCAGGGTACTTCTTCCGGCCTCAGGGTCGCGGCGGTGAGTGCGCTGGCTTGCACAACACGGGGGGTGCTAAAGTTAAGGATGGGGGCTCTGTGTTCAGCGGAGCCCGCTGCCGGGGGTCCCAGACCAGGGCAGGGAGCGCACAGGTCACAGCGCTAATACCTGGTCGATCCCCGGTGGTTCTCCAATCAGCTTCACATCAGAGCTCCAGGGTCAGTCTGGACACGCAGTCTCAGTGCTTTGGCTTGTAAGTTTAAAGTTCAGTCTGGACACGCAGTCTCAGTGCTTGGCTTGTAAGTTTCGGTTCTTAGATGTCAGATAAGGTCTTGTTGGCGCAGATGTATCTGGCGCCCTTAAGGGGTTCTGTTGCAGGGGGGTAGGGATGGAGAAGGCGACTAGGTCCTTCCTAGTCAGGCTGGGCAGAGGTTCTCTGGGTCCTCCTACTACTGGGCAAGATCAGTGGGTTTCACAGGGTCCCTCACTCACTTAAGAGGCAGCACCTAGATCCTGTCACTCTCAGAGGCATAAGTCCCTGGCTAGGCCCTACCGCCTACACTCCTGGTGGATTCTTCCAGCTCTGCTTCACCCCAATGGCCAACTCACCACAAAAAGTTCCCTCCCTCACTTAAGTAGCCCTAGGTCAGGTGACCTCTGGCCAAGGCGGCAAAAGAAAAACCACACCTCCCTTCTAGAAGGTTCCAGCACATTCCAGGAGCTTCCCCACTCTACCTATGGGACAAAAAGGCGGGCTGGAGTCGCAACATTGTTGTGGGGTTCCAGCCAGCTCCTGGCAGCTAGGGTGCTACTATGAAAGACCACTCTGCAGTAGCAGGGGCCTGTGGCAGCCATCTTGGGAGAAGGGAGCACCTGCACCTTAACATTGATTGGCAATGAAAAGGCGCCCGGAGACCAAGTCCAACATAAAAATAAGGGTGGAAAAAATGAGGCGCGATCAAAAATGGAAGGGGAGACCACCCTAGGGCTGACAGGTTCAATACCCTCTATGCTGGCTTCATAGAGGTTTTGTATTAGAGCGTCATGGTCACCTGTGTCGAATGCATCTCAAAGGTCCAAGAGAAGGAGTTCTGCAACCTCGTTCTGGTCTGCTGTATTTTTAAGGTCATCCCAGATGGTGATAAGGACAGATTCTGTGCCTCTTCCTGGACGGAATCCTGTTTGGTAAGTCTAACAGAATGGAGTTACCTTCAATGAATACTGACATCTGGTCTAATGCTGCTCTTTCTATCAGTTTGCCCAGGAAAGGTCCATTTGTAATTGGTCTGTAGTTGTCGGGGTCATGCGGGTCAAGGTTAGCTTTCTTTAATAATGGGAGTATGTATGCCTTTTTTTAGATCTTCTCGAAAGATTCCCGTAGTTAAAGAATTATTGATGATTCTTTTTACTGGTGGGGCAGCAGAGGTAGTTAAAAGAATGTTCTTGAAGATTTGTGGTTGACAAGGGTCAGAAGAGCAGTCGGCTGGCCTGCTTGCTTTGACCAGTTCCAAAAATGTGCTTTGTGATATTTGTTTGAAGGAATTCAGGGGCTGGCTTAGCTAACTCTTGGAGGGCATTTTTGGAAATGGGTCAGTGCTGGTAATTTTCCATGGTTTTAAATAGGAGTACAAGGTGTTCCTGTAATTAATTGCCAGTTTGTCAGTGAATTCTTGAGTAATGGGATGAGTTCTTTCTGTTCATTTAGGTTTGCAAAATTCAGTGAGAATTTGCACATTTAGCATTTTGAATTCTGTCTAAATAAAACATTTGTTTAGCTTTTTTGATTGTTGACTTATATATTCTGTTAAGTATGCGTAGGTGAAGTTTGTGTTGCCTGCTGTTTATTTTAAGCCAGGTGCGTTGCAGCTTTCCAATTTTCTGTTTTTTCTTTTTTAGTTCTGTTTTCCTCCTAGGTGCTTGTTTTATTTTGTCCTGTTTTGTTGATCTTAGTGGTATGAGGATATCAAAAGATTCCTGTAAAGCTTTTGAATGGAATTTATTGTGTCTAGATCTGTGTTGGATGTTAATTGTTTGTCTAAGTATTTAAAATTGAGTTTGTTTCACGGACGATAGGTGGGTGCATGTACGGTGGTCTTAGGTGTGTTGATTTGTGGTGTTTTATGTTGGAAACCTACCAAATGGTGGTCTGACCATGTGACTGGAGTAATGCTTTGAGAGGTAGCTAGTTCTGGATTCGCTATAATGACACTTAGGATGTATCAAGCAATGTGTGTGGGTTTGTGTACGATCAGATGTAGGGTCAGTGTGAGTAGTCTAGTGATGATAGTTTTTGGATGGGGCACATTGGGATTTTCACACCAAATGTTTAGGCCACCAAGAATGCATAGGTTGGGAGTGTAGTGTTATAAGGTTTGAAACTGTGTCTAGAAACGTGTCTTGGATGCTAGGTGGAGGTCTGTAAAGGAGGAGGAAGTTACAGCAGGAATTTGGTGTAGGGTTGCATCTGGTGATGAGGGCCTCGTAGCCTTGTATGGAAATGTCGTCAGCTTTGGTGAGACTTAATGTTAGCTTGAAACAACAGCTAGGCCACCTCCTCTTTTGCCTATATGATTTTGTGTGATAGTTTGAGAGCCCGGAGGAATGGCTGCATGAGACACTGGGGCCATGTCATCTCCCAACCATGTTTCAGTTTTGAAGATTAAGTCAGGCTTGTGTGTCAGTGAGTAGGTCATAGAAGTGTTGCTTGTTTTTAGAGAGTGATCGATCATTTATTAGTGGGCGGTTTAGAGATTGTGTTTTGGTGGTGGTGAACTTGTACCAGGTGTGTTATTAGTGCTGGTATTATCTGTATGAGGATATCAATAGTGTTGTTTTTTCTATATCGTATTCCTCATCCAGCAGGCTTCGAAGGCATTTTGTTGGATCTGTGTGTGTAGGGGGTGGAGAATGTGGTTGAGAGTTAGTTTGTGAGCTGTGTTCTTTTTGGAGAGTAGCCTTGTTGTGCAATGGACAAGGAGATGCAAAGTTGTGAAGAGTGGCATGTTGCTTCTTTTATTTGCATGTGTTTAGGGTGGATTGGTGTATGGTTTAGGGGTGGTGGTGGAGCATGTGGGTCATGTTTTAAGGCTTTTAATTGGACAATCGATGAGAGGCGAGTGAATGAGCATTATTGTGTTGCCATATTTGTGGTAGGTGTTGGTGAAGATAGAGAATTTGGGATTAAAGATGGTTTAGGGTGTTTATTTGTGTAGCCAGGAGGGTGGGAGTGGGTGTATGTTTCTAAGTTGTGATGGAATGTATTATGAAATTGTGTGTGTGTGAGATTTTGATGTGCTGGTGTGTGTGCTCTGTTTTGTTTTTGTGGAGTACTGAGAAGAGATATTGATGTAGTGGTTGTCTGAGAAGGATTTGTATGTAAACACCTGTTGGTGAGTGGAAGTTGAACAGTAAAGTGGGTGGTCAGGTGTTTTGGAAAAGAGTGTATGTGGTGTGTGTGTGAGGGGATAGACAAGATGGGTCAGCACAGGATGGGATGGGTTGGGATGGGACGGAATGGGATGAGACAGGACGGGAGGACAGGACGGGATGGGATGGGACAGGATTGGATGGAATGGAACTGCATGGGATGGGATGTTAGTTGCTTGTAGAGTGCCGGATTCAACAGTGAGGTTGACTCAAAATGCTGGGAGGGGAAAGGAAGAGGGTGCACAGGGGAAAGAGAATAAGAGAAGAGCCGAGTGAATACAAGGAACAGCTCCAAAAGACTCATGCTTCATTGTTGCATAAAATAACATAAGAATACAAAATGTTGAACTACCTGAGTAGCAATCTGTACCTACACCAAGTGATTTCTATGCATTGAGCAAGGACTTGCCTGCATTATGAGAACCAATGGCATTGCATTATTTTGGCATGGTGGCCCACAGTTCTGTCCAATGGCAGTTGAGTGGATGATCATGTGCCAATAAAAATATATTCAGTCATTTGCTTCCAATCACAAGGAACAACAGTCAGTTACAGTTGTTGTAGTCGCGCGAGGTAGAGTTTGTTTACACCTGGGTAATCATTCCATCCAGGCTCCAGAGGGGGGTGAAGTAAAGTACCTGAGAGCAGGGCTATGCGGCCTAGCCAGATTAATGCCAATCACAGGGGGCACCTCTCAGTCCCAGACTTTCATTCACCAGCCTAGTCTAAAGTTGGAGCAGTGAACTACTTGGATTACAACACCAGATTATAGCAGTTTGCAACGGAAATTCCAAACCGAAAACAGGGACATAGCCATCATTAGTACAGCAGGTGCAGCGGCAACAGGATCTTAGAGGTCCATGGCACGCCAGTCATAGTACTTCTGTCATGACGGTCATTTATTACCCAACTGGGCTTGCATCAGGGCTCATGGCGCCTCGCGTCTGTGCTGGCTGGATAGGGTCTTTTAGCAAAACGCTGCTTCAGTGTTTTAAGTATTATGAAAAGAGGCAGGTTTTCTTGATTCACTGAGATAAAACAAAATGCACATTTTGCCAGGACTCTTTGCACAGATTGGTTCACAATGGTGAACTAAACCTCAATATAAGTGAGGACACTTCTGCTCAATCTGCATACATGAATGGGCCGGCCCAGCGAGAGACTGGGAGTGACATCTCCGCCCCTTGGTAGAAAGGGGGTAACGGAGGCCCACCTGCCTCGGAAAGGCCGCTCAGGCGCCCTTTGCGCCGCTGAGGCATCTGAACAGCACATACACAGCCCAAATGGGCCACCACCCTACCCAGAAAAGCGGCCCACCACTGCAACTCCGATACTGGCCCCTCGCCCATTGCCCGAGAGCCCGATTTACCAATCCAACCCTGGACCACCAGGCAGTGCCCGAAGGACTGGTCTGACAGGTCAGTGTGTGGTCTAGTTATGTGGCAGGTAAGGACTGGTCTGACAGGTCAGTGTGTGGTCTAGTTATGTGGCGGGTAAGGACTGGTCTGACAGGGCAGTGTGTGGTCTAGTTATGTGGCGGGTAAGGACTGGTCTGACAGGGCAGTGTGTGGTCTAGTTATGTGGCGGGTAAGGACTGGTCTGACGGGTCAGTGTGTGGTCTAGTTATGTGGCAGGTAAGGACTGGTCTGACGGGTCAGTGTGTGGCAGGCGCGCAACACCCATTGGACTCACAGGGCTTCAGCCCCCCCCCCCCCGTCGTGTGTGGCAGCCCGGGATGAGACAGCTTCCCGGGCAAAAAAGCAGCCGCACCCGAGCACTTCACAGGTCTTTAAAAGACCATTTGCATGTTAATGAGGCCTCGCTGTTGTTTCACCCCTTCTAAGAGCCCCTGCAGCTCCACTCTGCCTATTGCTTAAAGTTCAGCCCCCCCCGAAATTTTTGCTCAGCCCCCCCCCCCCCCCCCCCCCCCCCCCGAAATTTGGCTCTAGTTGCGCCTCTGGTGTGTGGTCTAGTTATGTGGCGGGTTGTGTGCTGCTGGGCAGGTTTTTACTGATGATTTGATTTCTCTGATATTAAAACAAACATTGCCTGCAGCGGGTTCAAATCCACGCAGTCTCCATACCTTGTAAAAAACATTTACACAAGTTCAAAACTATCCCACATTGCCGACATGGGCCACGTTTTTAGCTTTCTAATAACGGCGGCCTCTTCATTTCCGGTGCCCCGGCCTATTTTCTGTCAAAGTCCGAGCCTGCCAAGCCCAGTGTCCAGCTCAGCCCGGCTGCACCCGCCTCGGTGCGCGCGATGACTATTCTAGCCCCGGCGCATGGACGGGTTGGGGGGATGGGGGGGGGGGTGTCTGGCTCCCAGAGCTGCTGGGAGGAGAGGACGTTCCCAGAGACGCAGCAGCCAGTGAGACAGCCAGGCCGAGAATCACAGCTCGTCCCCCAAACAACACATGTTCTTTCAGCTTGGCAGGATTCCGATTTCTGAAATAGCATGATGCGGGGAGACAAAATGAAAGAAATGAGACTGGGAACACAAAACAGAGAGGGGGAGGGGGGCGCGGGGGTAAACAGACAGGAAGGAGGGAAACCAGAAAGAGAACACGGGAGGGGGGTAGAAACCCCCGGGGAGAAGGTCAGGTGCAAGGTACTTACCACCTCTTGCAGTTATAATCCTTTCTCCCCCCTTTTAGACTCATTAAAATCTGACCGCAATGGACTAGGACATTTTGCTGTATATAAAACAAGCATTGGCAAGGGCCTTGCTTGATAGATTAAGAATTGTACAACATACATGGGTTAAGAAAAAGCAAAATGGGCTGAGCACGCAGAGGGTTAAACCTGAAGACAGGCGGCTGTGAGTGGACCAGTCTTATAAAGCCCCGTATGTGGTACTATCCTGTATTTTATGAGTGCTTTCTGGATTTATAAATTATACCTGCTAGAGTTGGATAAGCGTTTCTAATTGCACACCTTCTTGGGTCGGGTGGCGCTCAGTGCGCAGCAAGGGACTGGTTCCTACTGAATTCAATATAACTCCCAGAAAGTAAATATTCAGTGCACACTCCTTTCTTTTGCTCAAAAGCAGGTGCTGTCGGTTGCCATTCAAGGGTTAAAACTAGCAAGTGTGAGAGTCATGGGATGGGGGCGCTAGAAAGATGCAAGGGCGTGAGGCCCAGAGGCACGTGTTGCTTGCGCCCAATGGAGAGGTTAGAGTGTTCTAGGCACTAGCCAGCATTAGAGTCAGGGCTACGGGCGCTAGAGAGGTGCAAGCAGTATTGGACTCATAGGATGCTGCTTGCGCCCAGTGGAGAGGTTAGAGAGTTCTAGGAGCTAGCCAGTATTAGAGTCATAGGCTGGGGGCGCTAGAGAGGTGCAGGCAGTGTGAGGCTCTGAGGCAGTTGCTGTTTGCTCCCAGTCGAGGGGTTAGACGAGAGTTCTAGGCAGCAGACAGGATGAAAGTCATAGACTGGGGGCGCTAGAGAGGTGCAAGCAGCGTGAGGCTGTTTGCTCCCAGTCGAGTGGTTGGAGGAGGGATCTCCAGCCTTTTGTGTAGTAAGAGCTATTTGTGTTCAATGAAAATCACAGCGAGCTACCAATATTTTTAGTATTGTAATAGTGACCACATCAACAAGTCCTTTGGTGGCCACTAAATGTAAAATTACTAGAAGTGATCACCTCAGTGAATTAGAAAGAGTTGCCAGCAATGATATAAAAAAGTGAGGATTTATAAAAGAAAGAAAAACACAAGGAAACACGCAACTTTTCACAGACCTGGGCCAGGAGGGGCCTCGTCGAAAAGCCTCAATCAAATTGATCAATCGGGATTTGTAAAACGCAGCTAATCACCAATGTGGGTATCCGGGCACAGGGTTCTTGCTGGGCTCCGTCGAAAAGCCACATTTTGAGTTCCCTTCTGAATTCCGGGAGAGAGGATGTTGTTCAGAGGGGGAGGGAAAGGTCGTTCCAGGACTTGGCGGCGAGGTAGGAGAAGGAGCGTCCTCCACTGTAGCTTTGGCAGTTGCAGGGAGTGCGTGTGAAGGCAGGTGTCTGTAGGGTTGGTGGAAGTTCAAATGACATCACTGAGGACATCATCCACAGACCAACTAACACATCCACTCACACCCCCAAAGAATCTCTCATACACCCCCTCCCACTCCTACACAAACCCTCACATACACATTCACAGACCCATATCAGTACTCACAACCAATCACTCACTCATCCATAGAGCCATTCACACATCCACTCACTCATACTGCCACTCACACACCCACTAACTCACCCATACAGCCACTCATGCACCCATTCACTCACCAATACAGCCACGCACACATCCAGTCAAACAGACACTTACACACCCACTCATATACCCTTACAGACACTAACACACCTACTCAATCATCCATACAGAAACTCACACAGCCACTCACTCTCCCATACAGGTACTTGCACACCAACACACTCACCCATACAGCCACTCACACTGCCACTCACTCACCATTCCAGCTACTCACACACACACCCACCCACACATGCACAGAACTACTTAAATACCCGTTCACAAATCCATACAACCAGTAACATACCCAGTCACTCACCAAGCCACTCACACAGACATTCGCTCTGCAACACATCCACTCACACCCACTCACTTACCTATACACACACTAAAACAGCTACTCACTTACCCATACATCCACTCATACACCCACTCCTTCATCTTTATAGCCACTCTCACAGCCACTCAGTCACCCATACAGCCACTCACATACCCACTCACACACCTATGCAGCCACTCACACAGCCACTAACTCACCCATAGAGCCACTCACACATCCATTCACTCTCCAGTACAGCCAATCACACAACCACTCACTTTCCAGTACAGCCACTCACACAACCACTCACCGACACATACAGTCACTCACATACCCACTAACACATCCATACAGCCACTCAGACATGAACTCACACACTGAGACCGACAGTCATACAGCCACTCAGATGAGACATGTTGGAAACAGTATGACTAAATACTAGTACAGAAAGAATAGTAATTTAACTTATGCTGTAGCTTGGTATATATATCTTTAAGTCTCAGAAAAGCTTATGAAACACAATCATAGGATGTTGTCATCCGTGATGTCGTCAGTGATGTCATTTGCGAGGTCATGTAATATGTGAAGTCATAAGCAGTGCCTTGCGGGGGCGTAAGTTATGGTTAGCTCGGGTGACTAAAACTGCTAAATTTCACTGGTTTTGTACAAGTGAAATCTGAGCCTAACTAGAACGTCCCTGTAATCTTTGTTTTTTTTCTGTGAATTTCCAAGGTTTTTTAAAATGATATTTCCTAACTATAATGTCCCTGTAACATTTGTTTTTTCATTGAATATATATATGTGTGTTTATATATATATAGAGAGAGAGGGAGAAAGAGACATACAGATATATAGATATATATGTATAGATATATAGTATATATTAATTATGGTTTTTTTTTGTATTTATAAAAACAAATATATTTTACACTGCTTAATAAGTGAGCATATTCATTATTCATGATGTAGGTAATTATATAAATATAATATAAGGGATTAAGTACCTTCTGCTATAGTTTAAAAGGATATTGGAAGACAGAAGGAGTTCCTTTATAAGTTATGGAACTCCAAGGTGACTTGCAATATAAATATAAATCACATGTGTAACCAAAATATAATTTTAGGTTAGGAAACTAGGAATAAGCTATCTGATTTAAAAAGTACAATGCTGTCAAAATGTTGGCACTAATCATTGTTATTTTTATCTTCTTTATTCCTTTCTTAAGCACCCATGGGCAAGAAGGCATCGGAGCAAGCAGCTGCCACCACCACCAGTGCTCCGGCAGGTGGGATGACCACCATCACCCGCACAGCGGCCCTAGTAAGTCATGTTTATTATTGTTTCTTACATTTAGCGATTCCCACTAGTAAAATATGGCCTTGTGTATTTGTACTATTTACTTTTTTTGCAACTCCCCTATCTCATGTCTGTTATCCCTGCATTTTCCTGTGTTTTCTATATTTCCTTTTTCCGCAGCTGACTTTCTTCTGTTTATAGCTTTCTTCTGCTCCCTTTTTTTAGTAAGCTTTTCCTCCTCCCTCTTTTGTGTAGTACTACTGTTAAGAGAACAGATTTTAGCTAACGTAAAGAGGATCACAGGCCCAAGTATTCACCAAACATGTTGGTCGAGAACATTTTCTTGATCAAACAGTCAAAAAGTACAGAGATAGAGAGGTCATGGACCTCCATTGTTGTCTTACACTAGCAGTTTCCACCACAGAGCAGCATGGCAGGAATGAGGTATCATTATAACAACCAATACCATATGTCCTTCATTACTTTTCAGCACTTCATTCTGTTTCACTCTTTTCCTTATGTAGCCGTATCCCTCCATTTGTAGAAAATTTGTTTGGTTGACTTGACTACCTGGTTTTTAAAATGTTGTCAACCAACAACCCTCCCAAAATGATTCTTTTGATTGAAGATACTGACAGCTAACTGTACGTTAGTAATGTATTGCTTTTACACCTTGTGCAAAATAAATAGTTATTTAGGAGGCTAATCCGGTATCTAAAATGGGTGCATTATGGTTTCCTCTAGGCGCACAGACCAGCAGTGCTGCCACAAGTGCCAGCCAGGCAGGGACGTTGGTGGAGGCCCAGCTGGTCCAGTGGTGGGGGAGCAGTTCCAGTGGTGGTAGGGACAAGTGGTAAGTCACCTTGCTTTCTTATTGGCAATACTGTAATGTTAAGCGAGGCAGAAGTCCCACCTATCACCTCCCTGCCCACGGCATTACCCCACCTAAAATTGCAGTGCGGTATAATTCGGTGCTGCAGTGTGGGCCGTGAAACTGAAGACAAGGTGTATTTCCCAATGCCCACTCAGTCACCTACTAGTACTTTACTTCATTGTTCTTTCTTTCTGTCCCAGCCTACCCCAATAATCTAAATTATATCTCGGAATCTGCCACATTTTTCTGCCCAAGTAACTTAGATTTCATGGCTTCCATTACGGATTTATAGTTCCGATTTTTCCTTCCGTCAACCAATGCAACTAAGCAAAAGTGTAGTACGTGATCA
This sequence comes from Triturus cristatus, assembly GCF_964204655.1. Lineage (NCBI taxonomy): Eukaryota > Metazoa > Chordata > Amphibia > Caudata > Salamandridae > Triturus > Triturus cristatus. The sequence goes on from NC_140594.1 coordinate 127,986,530, forward strand.
GTGCCACCAAACTATTCCATAGCTAAACCTCTACCTAGCCCAATCCCTATAACTTACCTTTCTGTAGACTAGCCGCTGCTGAGTGAAGGTATTTGTTGAAAATAATTTGTGGTGGAGACCAGGGTGTAATGTGGGACTAAGTGCCTGTTTTAGAGTTTGGTGGGTGGGCTACTCTGTGACAAATGTGATGAATTAAATATATCCTGTTTGCTGTACTACTGTGCATCATTTATATTATATGTACTGTCTACCGTAATACGGCAGGCGGGATATCTGTTACCTGCCATGTGTGTGACAGAGTATCCTATCTACCAGACACTATCGGACCCTCAGTTTGGACTCAAGTTAGATTTGAAGAGGGAGTTGAAGAAAAGCAGGTTCACTGTAATTAATTATAATAAGTTAATAACATAACATAACATGCTGTTACCGCCACCCAGAAACATACAGCAGAGTAGCAGACCTCCAGCATGGCTCCATTAACCGCTTCAGTGCCCATAACGAGATGGTCTCGTCATGGAGCGCGGTTGCGCTGTGCCCATGACGAGACTATCTCGTCATGAACCCCGCCCGCTAATGCAACGGCCGGCACAGGGCGGGGAAAGGGCGTGGCACTGAAGGGGTTATTGTTGCATATATAGTCAAGTATTAATTGTGCAGCATCTATACGCCTTGTTCATTAATAGCAACTAATTGATTTATTAACACACATAAAGTATGTGTTCAGTTTCACTATGATATCCTTTAAACTAAAATCACTTTTTGATTATGTTGGTGATCAGGCTTAATTCTTTGCAGTCAGCGTTATTGCTATAGCCCGTCTCCTCAACATAATATGAACTCCTCCTCCACTGCGTCATTCGCAAGCTGGCACTGCTCATGCGTGGGCAGTGGAACCTGGCCAGAGAGGTGGCAGACATAAAAACTGAACTGGGTGCCCTGAAAGCACTTTTTTATTGAACATTGTTTTTTGTGGGAGAGGCTGTTGTGGGTGGAGAGGGTGAGATGAGAAGTTGGGTGAAGGGGTCAAAGGGACAGTTTGGGTTTTTGCTTGGGGGAGCTGCCTTGTTGTGGATGGAGATGGTGGGTTTCATATGTAAAAAAAAAAAATCAATGGGCTTTTTTCTTTGTCTGTATCAGTCTTTGCATTGCTGGTAAGCGTAGCATTGTGGTTTAGTGACGAGAGTGAGATGAGAAGCTGTCTTCTGAAATTGCCAACAACATAGACAAAAATCTGAATCTTATCTATCTCTCCTTCCTGAGAACAACTTCAGTGCTAGGGGGCATATTAGCAAGAACCTCGTTAAAATTATCACCGTTTTAGCGGCAGGAAACTGCCGCTAAAACGGCGATAATGGGCTTGCTAATATGCGTTATAGAATTCCAATAGAAGCCCAAGTTAGATGTCCTGCACATCTAACCTGGGCTTCTATTGGAATTCTATAACGCATATTAGCAAGCCCAATATCGCCGTTTTAGCGGCAGTTTCCTGCCGCTAAAACGGCGATAATTTTAACGAGGTTCTTGCTAATATACCCCTAAGTTCTTAACTAGTTTTTACCTGAATAGATTAAGCAATGTCTGATACCTTTCTCAAATCGTCCCAAACATTATTTCAGGGTTTCCCAAAGGGCCTTCCTAATGCCGGTGGTAATAGTGGGCAGGCTTTGACAGGGAAGACATCACAAAGTGAGGCCCCATTCCCTCCTATTCTGAGTGATGCTTGTGAAGTGAACTCCAACTGTATGATTATTCAGGATCCATCACAGGCAACTAAACTGAAAGGAAACACAGAATTAGTGGGTAATTCAAGATTGAGACCACCATGACAAAAAGCCATACAAACAACAACTGGCAGTAGTAACTTCTAAGCAATCTGGGGCGCTTGTAACTATTTAATTTATTTACAAAATTAAAACTAAACTTACAAAAAACAGGAGTCAGGATGCAGGAGAAGGTTACTCCATGTTGTGTAGAATTTGCAAGCAACACAAGGCCTGTTTCCAAAGGTAAAGCAAGTTACACTTTCAGTGTTACTTACTATACTCTTGCAGAGTAAGATTATGAATAGTAACTTTTCCATCAGTAACTTTGCTTTACGAGTAGTGAATTTGTGAGTAGTAAGTAACTCCTATCACATTAAAAAGAGTTACTATTACTACTAGTAAATTACTAATCGTAAAGGTACTGGTAGTTGAGTTACAATGCAAGAATATACTTACACCAAAAGTGTAACTTTGCCTTTGTGAATCAGGCCATAGTGCACACTAGTACTACCTATCCTGGGACAGACACTGTTCTAACTAAGACTCTGCACTATGATGATGATGTCCCTTTCATGCCCAAGTCGGTAGTAGTTAAGAAGATCCCATAACAGTGAGTTGGCTTCACTTTCACCACTTCCGTTTGTGATCCATTTGTGGTGTAAATTATTAAGTCACACCTCAATAGATCACACAAACCGTGGTTTCATGAATGAATGGGATCAGGGAGTTTGGGAAAGGTGAGAAAAAGACAAATACATCAAGTCAATGAGCCAGCACATCATTATCACATCTATTGTGGAAGGAATAACACAATTCAGTTACTACATTGAAACAGTCCTACAGCCCCAGAGTCCCAAGTTATCTAATTGTTCTGTTGCCTAGGTTTGAAAAATATAAAATAGGGAGGGCCCACACAGTTCTACAAATTGTTATTGTTGAAAAGGCCGGGACAATGGTACTGTATATAAATGCCAAAATGGATGGTGCATCTGCATTCTTTTTCCCTGTATGTCTGTCTTGGGTGCAGGAATGAACTGGTCTAGTAAGCAGGAGTGGCATGGAGCTTTCGTTCAGAAGAAGAGAAGGCATGTGGAATGCAAAAATGTAAATGTCAATTTTGTAGAGTGAAGGAGAATGTAAGCTTCAAGGTGGACGAGGATCAAGAGGGCAGAGCATAGGCTGGTGCAGTCATGTGTGATTAACTGAGAAGTGAGAACAATCGTTTACCACCAATCCCAGACAGGTAGCTGCATGTACTTGGTTGATTAATCTCACAAAAGTCAATTGTCAATAACATTTATCTGTGTTCGTCCATCTTGTGATATGTGTCCAGTGACAGCCACCACAGACCACCAATAATATAACATGCTGTTACTGCTGCCCAAAAACTAGGGGTGGGAGGTGAACTCAGTGAAGCGGCACTTAATTAGAGTTTAACTTTGAGCCAGCACACTCAGCATTTTCCAAATAAGCGCACCTTTATACAATCAACAGGAGTAGGCCTCCTTGAGTCATTTAGTTTCCCATTGAAATAGATAGGCATTGTTAATAACTTCCTTCTTCTGGCTGTTGGGAGAGTTCTGTCCCAACTCCAAGTCCCGACCCAAATGAGGTAGACCTATAGTGTTGATGAACAAGAAGAACAAAATAATTTTTGCATTTTGGGTAGTTTTGATAACTAAACTGACTGATCTCTGAAGAATCTGAAAAAGAAGTACAGGAAAGGAGTGGGCCATGTACATAACTATAGTGAAATGTGAAAGCAAGGCAATCATTCGGGCCGAATCATCCATCAGGCCCCAAACATGACAAATCAAGTACACAACTAAGTGACAAGACCCTCCCAGCCACCACACGAATTATCAAGCACTCAATATGTCACTCATTAGTGCAATAGTTACCTGTTGCAAGTGTGATGCACATTTGTCGATTGTACCTTCTTTTTTCCCATGGAAGCAACAAACAATGGCAGGCTTGTATAACTAATGATCTTTACTGGCAGAACAGCTAGGGCATGATAAAAAAAGGATAGGGTTGGGAGGCACTGTCTTCCTGTCCTTTAAGCAAATGGGGAGGCTTCTTCTGTGCACACTGGTCCACTCATACATGTGAATAAATGGGGCTGCATAAGTATAATTGTTCTTCTCTGTCCCTTTTTTTTTTGCAAGCAGTTCGACGATAATATATGAAAGTTCTGTTGTGGCCTACTTAGGGAAGTATAGCCCGTCCTTAAACTCAAGGGGTTCGCCCAGAAGTCGATCAGCTAACACACTTGAGTCTGACCAATCACCCTCATCCTCCTCCCATGCTGTTTCAGGAACAATGTAATCTTGTGGTATAAAGTGTTTGTTCATTTTAATGATGGTCAAGCTCTTCACATTTTGAGGTGAGGAACTGGTCCTTCTGACTTTGACAACTGTGCCAGCTACACTGAACACATGCTCTGAAGAAACACTGGCTACTGTATAAGCCTGATACTTTATTGTAGCCTGTTGAGCTCTATTCATTGTTGCATCTTCCCATATCAACAAACCAATGGGTTTTGATCCAGGTTGACCTCCTTTGGGTCATCCAGATAGTCTTGGCCCATTCTCTGAATGGTCATTGGTGCTGACTCTTGCTTGACCTCTGTTGTCTTCACTTCTGCACTTGAATAAAGCCCTGCCACTTGACACCAAGCCATTGCAGAGGTTGGGTCTGATTCTTCTGTTGTTGGTGATGATGGTGTAGGCTGTGAGGCATCGGCACTTCCCTCTCTAGAGGCTGAAGGCTATACATGAAAGCTTCTGCTGGGCTTCGAATTTCCAGCCATTATTTTTTCCAGTCTCTTACTTGATCAACAATCTAAGTCTTGTAAAGTGAAACATCCCCTTCTGAAAAAGGAATAAAAGTGTCAGTATTTTGTTTGCACCATGGTTCAAGTATTGTGGTATATATGTACTCTTTGGAGGACACAATCTCACCTTGCAGCCTTGAATAAACAGCCAAGCAAAGGATTAAGCTCTGAACCAACTCATATGCTTCTTTGTTCACAATGGTGAACCTTTGCAACACCTTTTTCAACTGGTCTTGGAGCAGATGCAACAACGGGATTGCTTGGCTCACCATTCTGTCCTCTTTGCTGACTTCCTGTGTGAAAACCTCAAAAGGTAGTAGCATTTGTACAGAAAAAACACATAAAGGTAGTGCCATAAGAATCCATCAATTGTATTATAGAGTTGTATCACAGCGGGATAATACAACACACCACCACCCTCACTGACCTTCTTGTAAGAAGGTCAGTGAGGGTGGTGGCATGTCGTATTATCCGGTCTGAGCTTACAGAACCCAATGGTGTGTGAATATTAAGCTGTGATATGTATATATGGTCATCTGGTCTTTCCTTACAACAACAAAGGAGTAGTACTAGTGTTCCAAGAATTTCGTGGAGAACTGATCCATTTTACACTTAGACTTCAATGTGACAATACTGTGAAGCAATACATTAACCCTGATGAAGTTCTCTCGGAGGACGAAATACGTTGACTGGGCTGTTTCTATGATGTTTTGAAGAACAATAAAGAGAATTGTTTTGATACTTCATACCATGGCTCCCATGTTATTTTGATATTGGAGAAGAGTACATTGATATTGACACCATTGAACTATGTGCACTTCATGAAAGGAGGACAGAAGAAACAAAGAGAACAAATTCTACAATACAATTTTTGGATTCTTGAGGCACCCCCTATTGTGGGTTTTTCTGTTTTAATGTATTTATGGTTTTGGAGTGGTTTGACCATTACAGGGTGAGTGCAAACCACTATTACCTTTTGGAACTAGCACCTGTGCAGCTGTCTTTAGCCAGAACTACTCTTGCTTTGGGATTATTGGCAATAGCATTTGTGTCAGGTATTTGAATAGCTCCCATTTAATCATCTCCATTGCCATGCTTTTCCCAGTTGCATCACTTCCTCTTTGAAGGGCATAGTTGGTGATCGAGCTGTACTGCTCAAACAGATGGTGTAACGTGTACTAGGACGAGTTCCAAAGTGTTGGCACCTCTTGCATGAGGGCTTTAAACAGTACACTATTGGCACACTGAATGATTGCAGATTCTTTGGCAGGTGCCCAGTATGTTGCTGACTATGCCTTCTTTTTTAAGAAAGTCCTGCACAATCAGGGTGATGGAATGTGCCAAACACAGGATTCTGGAAAATCCACCATCTGCCATGACCTTGACTTTATTACTGTCAAACAATTACATTCTGAGACCTCTGGGTTGAAGCCATAAAAACACCTTGCTATTGAACTCTTCCAAGATGTATGCAGCAGTATGGGATTTCTCCACAGTGAACATCGCTACTGTTGCATGCCGCTGAACTCATTTAAAACATTCTTCAGCACTGGGACCTTTAGATAGCTGTTGCCTAACCCCCACAAAAGAGATCCAGTGTGCAGTGATACATATGCAACCAGTTGCTTGACAACTGGTCCACATGTCTGTCGTCAGGTGAATAGTGTGAACAGCACTCTACTGCATAGCTTGGTCAACTAATTGCAACGCATCATGATGGAGCACTGCAATATGGAGCTCTGGCAAAATAGGTCCAGCTGGGAACCTTCCATTTTGGGCAGATGACTGCCACAAATTCTAACAACCCCACTCCTGCAACAAAAGGAAAAGGGAGGAGGTCCAGCGCTAATATTTATTCAGCCTTCCTTTGCACAAACATGCCATTTGGTGGTTGCGTTCGTAGGGACACTCCTGCCTAATCATCCCCATAACAGTAGCTGGGATTTTTTCTTTTGTGGTACCACTGACAAAGGCGACATCTGGAGAGAACCAGGAGGTGGCAGACTCACTGTGCGTCATGTGGGAATCACTATATGTGGCAGAGGTGACTGCGTCTGAGTCTTTTGCCATTTGAAGGTTGATGATGCAGGTGATACTGGCACGCTACAGGGCACAGGCAGCTTTGAGTAATGCTGTCATCATCTTCTTCCTCATGACCACCTTCTTCTGAGCATTGAGCGGCTTCCTCTTTCTCATCACCACCACCACCTCCACTTATCTTTTAAGGTGCTCCTCCCTTTGGATTGTGTGATGTTTTTTTCAGACAGGCCGTTCAGCCTCCAGTACCATAGTGCAAACCTGACTTAACTCAATGAACACTAGAGTGGCAAATGGAGCATATTGAAATGTTATTGTCCTGCTTGCTAATTATAAATAGGGCTCCCGGTTTTAAGGTATTTATTTTTTGCACATTTCCGTCTATATTTATCCATATTTATTTTTTGCTAATTTTATCTGTATTTATCCATATTTAATTTGGGTTTTGTGAAATAACTGAATCTGAAATGAGTATATTTCTACATTTATTTGACCGATAAATATGCACCCATACCTGAACGACTGACAGGTTTCAGGGAAATAAACACACTCAGATGATAACCTATGCTCTTATAAGAAAACAAAGCAAACACAAGGAGATGATGGATGGAGCGCTGAAACTTTTCACTCACCCCCAGTCACAGATCTGGGTCAAATCCATCATCGCTCTTTAGCTCACTTCGCCACCCCAGTTCAGACACAGCTATATGCAAATCAGTCTTGACCCTATGCCTCATGGGAACAGTCCAGCCTTGTTAGACCTGGCACCTTGGCGTGAGTCTCCCTTCCACTTTTTTGTCGCTGTGCCTCATGTGTTTTGCTGGTGTTAGCTGCTCAGAGCACTGTGCCACTGCCAACCAGTGCCACAGTGCAAGTGCTCCCTATTTAAAATGTATATGTTGGTTGGATTCCATGATTGGCTTATTTTGTTTACTGTCAGACCCCAGTAAAGTGCACCAGGAGTGCCAGGGCTTGTAAATACAAATGCTGCTGGTGGGCTTGCAGCACTGGTTGTGCCACCCACAGAAGCGGCCTGGTAAAATGTATCTAGGGTCTGCCATTGCAGAGCCTGCGTACAGTCTGGTACTGTCATGCTGACTGGGCATGTGCACACACTTGCCAGTCCCTAAACCTTCCCTTAACTTTATATCAGTCACCCCTATGGTAGGCCCAAGGGCAGGGTGCATTGTAAGCATAAGGTAGGACAAGCCCTGAGGTGTGTGGCATGTCCTAATAGTGAATTACAGCCATTTTCGTTTTTCACTATTGTAAGGCTACCTGTTCTCCATAGGCCAGAATGGGCTGTTAGAATTGTTACATTCTATGATCCTAACAGACCCAGGGAACATGGTAGAATTTCGAGTTTAGTATGCCTGAACTCAGAATAATAAAATACATCTTTTAGTAAAGTTTATTTTAATATTCTGTGTTTGCAAATACCACTTTTAGAAAGTTGGTATTTGCTTGCTTGACCATTTCAGCCCGCCTCTGCTGTGATGTGTATCTGCCTGTCTGGTTGTGTGAGTGACAGGGCTGGGAAAACCCAGAGGGGCAGGGCTAGGTAGCCTGGTGGTGAATAGGAAGATTGGCAGTCAGATGGGTGGGAGGAGTACACCTGGGCTCTGAATAGGGTTGTGCTCTGCTACCACAATGCTGGCTCCACCTCCTGCGGAGCGGCTGATGACTCTGCCCTGCACCCTGAATAGAAAGGCAGAGTCATGTCAACAGAGTGCTCAAGAACTGGTTTGGACTGGGCAAAGGCCCCTCAACCCCAGAGGAACAAAAGAATTAGGGGTATAAGTATTGGGACCCTGCTCGCAAGAAATTAGATCCTGCTGAAACAAGAAGAACCTCTGCCAGAGGAGAAGGAACTGGGAAAGCTGTAGGAGGAGTAACTGTCCCTGACCTGGGGAATTGGCCTGCAGTGGTTGCCTTGCTGCTGAAGGAGAGGAGAAAGACTGCTAAAGACTTTGCTTCAACTTGTGCTTTGAAAAGATCTCCAAGGGCTTGAACTGAGCTTGCCTCCTGAACAAAGTCCCAGGACCAGTGGACTTCACCCCCAGCTCCCCAGAGTCTCTTTGGAAGTGCCTGCTGTTGTTGCTGGGCCTTCTGAGGGACTGCGTGTCGCAAGGAGCTGGAAGCGCGCTGCAAGGAAGAGAAGCGTGCCGCCGTCGGAGCCGCTGTCGTCGCATCTCGCAGAGAGTGTCGCCGCTGCAGCATCGCATCGAGCGGAAGCGTCTCTCATCATTCCGGAAGTGTCTCGCAACGCCGAAGAAGCGTGTCGCCATCGCAGCCATTGTAGTTGTCGCATTGCACCGCATCCAGAAAAGCGCCTCGCATCCACGGAGAAGCGTGCTGCCGTCGGAGCCGCTGTCGTCGCATCTCGCAGAAGGGGTGTCGCCGCTGCAGCATCGCATCGAGCGGAAGCATCTCGCAACGTCGGAGAAGAGTGCCGCTGCCAAGGCCGCTGTCGTCGCATCTCGTCAAAGGTGACGCCGCTGTAGCTGACGCATCGAGTCGAGCCTTCTCGCAACATCGGAGAAGCGTAACGCATCTGGAAGATCCCGTCTTTATTTCTTTTGCACCAAGAACTTCAACGCATCTGCATCGCTGCAACACTTTTGTTGCCCTGCTTGTCGCATCTAAGGTACATTGACTTAAAGTGTCGCATTTAAGAACTTAAGAGAAACTAAGCAATCTTCTACCAACTAAGCAACCGTATTGTGTTTTTTTAATCGTTTAATGGTCTTGTGATAATCCTATATAAAGAATCCTTATTTTTAATATAAATACCTTTGTGGTGTCCATTTGTAGTGTTGTCACTTGGTTACTGTATCCCTGCATTTTCCTGTGTTTTCTATATTTCCTTTTTCCGCAGCTGACTTTCTTCTGTTTATAGCTTTCTTCTGCTCCCTTTTTTTAGTAAGCTTTTCCTCCTCCCTCTTTTGTGTAGTACTACTGTTAAGAGAACAGATTTTAGCTAACGTAAAGAGGATCACAGGCCCAAGTATTCACCAAACATGTTGGTCGAGAACATTTTCTTGATCAAACAGTCAAAAAGTACAGAGATAGAGAGGTCATGGACCTCCATTGTTGTCTTACACTAGCAGTTTCCACCACAGAGCAGCATGGCAGGAATGAGGTATCATTATAACAACCAATACCATATGTCCTTCATTACTTTTCAGCACTTCACTCTGTTTCACTCTTTTCCTTATGTAGCCGTATCCCTCCATTTGTAGAAAATTTGTTTGGTTGACTTGACTACCTGGTTTTTAAAATGTTGTCAACCAACAACCCTCCCAAAATGATTCTTTTGATTGAAGATACTGACAGCTAACTGTACGTTAGTAATGTATTGCTTTTACACCTTGTGCAAAATAAATAGTTATTTAGGAGGCTAATCCGGTATCTAAAATGGGTGCATTATGGTTTCCTCTAGGCGCACAGACCAGCAGTGCTGCCACAAGTGCCAGCCAGGCAGGGACGTTGGTGGAGGCCCAGCTGGTCCAGTGGTGGGGGAGCAGTTCCAGTGGTGGTAGGGACAAGTGGTAAGTCACCTTGCTTTCTTATTGGCAATACTGTAATGTTAAGCGAGGCAGAAGTCCCACCTATCACCTCCCTGCCCACGGCATTACCCCACCTAAAATTGCAGTGCGGTATAATTCGGTGCTGCAGTGTGGGCCGTGAAACTGAAGACAAGGTGTATTTCCCAATGCCCACTCAGTCACCTACTAGTACTTTACTTCATTGTTCTTTCTTTCTGTCCCAGCCTACCCCAATAATCTAAATTATATCTCGGAATCTGCCACATTTTTCTGCCCAAGTAACTTAGATTTCATGGCTTCCATTACGGATTTATAGTTCCGATTTTTCCTTCCGTCAACCAATGCAACTAAGCAAAAGTGTAGTACGTGATCAGTGCCACCAAACTATTCCATAGCTAAACCTCTACCTAGCCCAATCCCTATAACTTACCTTTCTGTAGACTAACCGCTGCTGAGTGAAGGTATTTGTTGAAAATAATTTGTGGTGGAGACCCGGGTGTAATGTGGGACTAAGTGCCTGTTTTAGAGTTTGGTGGGTGGGCTACTCTGTGACAAATGTGATGAATTAAATATATCCTGTTTGCTGTACTACTGTGCATCATTTATATTATATGTACTGTCTACCGTAATACGGCAGGCGGGATATCTGTTACCTGCCATGTGTGTGACAGAGTATCCTATCTACCAGACACTATCGGACCCTCAGTTTGGACTCAAGTTAGATTTGAAGAGGGAGTTGAAGAAGAGCAGGTTCACTGTAATTAATTATAATAAGTTAATAACATAACATAACATGCTGTTACCGCCACCCAGAAACATACAGCAGAGTAGCAGACCTCCAGCATGGCTCCATTAACCGCTTCAGTGCCCATAACGAGATGGTCTCGTCATGGAGCGCGGTTGCGCTGTGCCCATGACGAGACTATCTCGTCATGAACCCCGCCCGCTAATGCAACGGCCGGCACAGGGCGGGGAAAGGGCGTGGCACTGAAGGGGTTATTGTTGCATATATAGTCAAGTATTAATTGTGCAGCATCTATACGCCTTGTTCATTAATAGCAACTAATTGATTTATTAACACACATAAAGTATGTGTTCAGTTTCACTATGATATCCTTTAAACTAAAATCACTTTTTGATTATGTTGGTGATCAGGCTTAATTCTTTGCAGTCAGCGTTATTGCTATAGCCCGTCTCCTCAACATAATATGACCTCCTCCTCCACTGCGTCATTCGCAAGCTGGCACTGCTCATGCGTGGGCAGTGGAACCTGGCCAGAGAGGTGGCAGACATAAAAACTGAACTGGGTGCCCTGAAAGCACTTTTTTATTGAACATTGTTTTTTGTGGGAGAGGCTGTTGTGGGTGGAGAGGGTGAGATGAGAAGTTGGGTGAAGGGGTCAAAGGGACAGTTTGGGTTTTTGCTTGGGGGAGCTGCCTTGTTGTGGATGGAGATGGTGGGTTTCATATGTAAAAAAAAAAAATCAATGGGCTTTTTTCTTTGTCTGTATCAGTCTTTGCATTGCTGGTAAGCGTAGCATTGTGGTTTAGTGACGAGAGTGAGATGAGAAGCTGTCTTCTGAAATTGCCAACAACATAGACAAAAATCTGAATCTTATCTATCTCTCCTTCCTGAGAACAACTTCAGTGCTAGGGGGCATATTAGCAAGAACCTCGTTAAAATTATCACCGTTTTAGCGGCAGGAAACTGCCGCTAAAACGGCGATAATGGGCTTGCTAATATGCGTTATAGAATTCCAATAGAAGCCCAAGTTAGATGTCCTGCACATCTAACCTGGGCTTCTATTGGAATTCTATAACGCATATTAGCAAGCCCAATATCACCGTTTTAGCGGCAGTTTCCTGCCGCTAAAACGGCGATAATTTTAACGAGGTTCTTGCTAATATACCCCTAAGTTCTTAACTAGTTTTTACCTGAATAGATTAAGCAATGTCTGATACCTTTCTCAAATCGTCCCAAACATTATTTCAGGGTTTCCCAAAGGGCCTTCCTAATGCCGGTGGTAATAGTGGGCAGGCTTTGACAGGGAAGACATCACAAAGTGAGGCCCCATTCCCTCCTATTCTGAGTGATGCTTGTGAAGTGAACTCCAACTGTATGATTATTCAGGATCCATCACAGGCAACTAAACTGAAAGGAAACACAGAATTAGTGGGTAATTCAAGATTGAGACCACCATGACAAAAAGCCATACAAACAACAACTGGCAGTAGTAACTTCTAAGCAATCTGGGGCGCTTGTAACTATTTAATTTATTTACAAAATTAAAACTAAACTTACAAAAAACAGGAGTCAGGATGCAGGAGAAGGTTACTCCATGTTGTGTAGATTTTGCAAGCAACACAAGGCCTGTTTCCAAAGGTAAAGCAAGTTACACTTTCAGTGTTACTTACTATACTCTTGCAGAGTAAGATTATGAATAGTAACTTTTCCATCAGTAACTTTGCTTTACGAGTAGTGAATTTGTGAGTAGTAAGTAACTCCTATCACATTAAAAAGAGTTACTATTACTACTAGTAAATTACTAATCGTAAAGGTACTGGTAGTTGAGTTACAATGCAAGAATATACTTACACCAAAAGTGTAACTTTGCCTTTGTGAATCAGGCCATAGTGCACACTAGTACTACCTATCCTGGGACAGACACTGTTCTAACTAAGACTCTGCACTATGATGATGATGTCCCTTTCATGCCCAAGTCGGTAGTAGTTAAGAAGATCCCATAACAGTGAGTTGGCTTCACTTTCACCACTTCCGTTTGTGATCCATTTGTGGTGTAAATTATTAAGTCACACCTCAATAGATCACACAAACCGTGGTTTCATGAATGAATGGGATCAGGGAGTTTGGGAAAGGTGAGAAAAAGACAAATACATCAAGTCAATGAGCCAGCACATCATTATCACATCTATTGTGGAAGGAATAACACAATTCAGTTACTACATTGAAACAGTCCTACAGCCCCAGAGTCCCAAGTTATCTAATTGTTCTGTTGCCTAGGTTTGAAAAATATAAAATAGGGAGGGCCCACACAGTTCTACAAATTGTTATTGTTGAAAAGGCCGGGACAATGGTACTGTATATAAATGCCAAAATGGATGGTGCATCTGCATTCTTTTTCCCTGTATGTCTGTCTTGGGTGCAGGAATGAACTGGTCTAGTAAGCAGGAGTGGCATGGAGCTTTCGTTCAGAAGAAGAGAAGGCATGTGGAATGCAAAAATGTAAATGTCAATTTTGTAGAGTGAAGGAGAATGTAAGCTTCAAGGTGGACGAGGATCAAGAGGGCAGAGCATAGGCTGGTGCAGTCATGTGTGATTAACTGAGAAGTGAGAACAATCGTTTACCACCAATCCCAGACAGGTAGCTGCATGTACTTGGTTGATTAATCTCACAAAAGTCAATTGTCAATAACATTTATCTGTGTTCGTCCATCTTGTGATATGTGTCCAGTGACAGCCACCACAGACCACCAATAATATAACATGCTGTTACTGCTGCCCAAAAACTAGGGGTGGGAGGTGAACTCAGTGAAGCGGCACTTAATTAGAGTTTAACTTTGAGCCAGCACACTCAGCATTTTCCAAATAAGCGCACCTTTATACAATCAACAGGAGTAGGCCTCCTTGAGTCATTTAGTTTCCCATTGAAATAGATAGGCATTGTTAATAACTTCCTTCTTCTGGCTGTTGGGAGAGTTCTGTCCCAACTCCAAGTCCCGACCCAAATGAGGTAGACCTATAGTGTTGATGAACAAGAAGAACAAAATAATTTTTGCATTTTGGGTAGTTTTGATAACTAAACTGACTGATCTCTGAAGAATCTGAAAAAGAAGTACAGGAAAGGAGTGGGCCATGTACATAACTATAGTGAAATGTGAAAGCAAGGCAATCATTCGGGCCGAATCATCCATCAGGCCCCAAACATGACAAATCAAGTACACAACTAAGTGACAAGACCCTCCCAGCCACCACACGAATTATCAAGCACTCAATATGTCACTCATTAGTGCAATAGTTACCTGTTGCAAGTGTGATGCACATTTGTCGATTGTACCTTCTTTTTTCCCATGGAAGCAACAAACAATGGCAGGCTTGTATAACTAATGATCTTTACTGGCAGAACAGCTAGGGCATGATAAAAAAAGGATAGGGTTGGGAGGCACTGTCTTCCTGTCCTTTAAGCAAATGGGGAGGCTTCTTCTGTGCACACTGGTCCACTCATACATGTGAATAAATGGGGCTGCATAAGTATAATTGTTCTTCTCTGTCCCTTTTTTTTTTGCAAGCAGTTCGACGATAATATATGAAAGTTCTGTTGTGGCCTACTTAGGGAAGTATAGCCCGTCCTTAAACTCAAGGGGTTCGCCCAGAAGTCGATCAGCTAACACACTTGAGTCTGACCAATCACCCTCATCCTCCTCCCATGCTGTTTCAGGAACAATGTAATCTTGTGGTATAAAGTGTTTGTTCATTTTAATGATGGTCAAGCTCTTCACATTTTGAGGTGAGGAACTGGTCCTTCTGACTTTGACAACTGTGCCAGCTACACTGAACACATGCTCTGAAGAAACACTGGCTACTGTATAAGCCTGATACTTTATTGTAGCCTGTTGAGCTCTATTCATTGTTGCATCTTCCCATATCAACAAACCAATGGGTTTTGATCCAGGTTGACCTCCTTTGGGTCATCCAGATAGTCTTGGCCCATTCTCTGAATGGTCATTGGTGCTGACTCTTGCTTGACCTCTGTTGTCTTCACTTCTGCACTTGAATAAAGCCCTGCCACTTGACACCAAGCCATTGCAGAGGTTGGGTCTGATTCTTCTGTTGTTGGTGATGATGGTGTAGGCTGTGAGGCATCGGCACTTCCCTCTCTAGAGGCTGAAGGCTATACATGAAAGCTTCTGCTGGGCTTCGAATTTCCAGCCATTATTTTTTCCAGTCTCTTACTTGATCAACAATCTAAGTCTTGTAAAGTGAAACATCCCCTTCTGAAAAAGGAATAAAAGTGTCAGTATTTTGTTTGCACCATGGTTCAAGTATTGTGGTATATATGTACTCTTTGGAGGACACAATCTCACCTTGCAGCCTTGAATAAACAGCCAAGCAAAGGATTAAGCTCTGAACCAACTCATATGCTTCTTTGTTCACAATGGTGAACCTTTGCAACACCTTTTTCAACTGGTCTTGGAGCAGATGCAACAACGGGATTGCTTGGCTCACCATTCTGTCCTCTTTGCTGACTTCCTGTGTGAAAACCTCAAAAGGTAGTAGCATTTGTACAGAAAAAACACATAAAGGTAGTGCCATAAGAATCCATCAATTGTATTATAGAGTTGTATCACAGCGGGATAATACAACACACCACCACCCTCACTGACCTTCTTGTAAGAAGGTCAGTGAGGGTGGTGGCATGTCGTATTATCCGGTCTGAGCTTACAGAACCCAATGGTGTGTGAATATTAAGCTGTGATATGTATATATGGTCATCTGGTCTTTCCTTACAACAACAAAGGAGTAGTACTAGTGTTCCAAGAATTTCGTGGAGAACTGATCCATTTTACACTTAGACTTCAATGTGACAATACTGTGAAGCAATACATTAACCCTGATGAAGTTCTCTCGGAGGACGAAATACGTTGACTGGGCTGTTTCTATGATGTTTTGAAGAACAATAAAGAGAATTGTTTTGATACTTCATACCATGGCTCCCATGTTATTTTGATATTGGAGAAGAGTACATTGATATTGACACCATTGAACAATGTGCACTTCATGAAAGGAGGACAGAAGAAACAAAGAGAACAAATTCTACAATACAATTTTTGGATTCTTGAGGCACCCCCTATTGTGGGTTTTTCTGTTTTAATGTATTTATGGTTTTGGAGTGGTTTGACCATTACAGGGTGAGTGCAAACCACTATTACCTTTTGGAACTAGCACCTGTGCAGCTGTCTTTAGCCAGAACTACTCTTGCTTTGGGATTATTGGCAATAGCATTTGTGTCAGGTATTTGAATAGCTCCCATTTAATCATCTCCATTGCCATGCTTTTCCCAGTTGCATCACTTCCTCTTTGAAGGGCATAGTTGGTGATCGAGCTGTACTGCTCAAACAGATGGTGTAACGTGTACTAGGACGAGTTCCAAAGTGTTGGCACCTCTTGCATGAGGGCTTTAAACAGTACACTATTGGCACACTGAATGATTGCAGATTCTTTGGCAGGTGCCCAGTATGTTGCTGACTATGCCTTCTTTTTTAAGAAAGTCCTGCACAATCAGGGTGATGGAATGTGCCAAACACAGGATTCTGGAAAATCCACCATCTGCCATGACCTTGACTTTATTACTGTCAAACAATTACATTCTGAGACCTCTGGGTTGAAGCCATAAAAACACCTTGCTATTGAACTCTTCCAAGATGTATGCAGCAGTATGGGATTTCTCCACAGTGAACATCGCTACTGTTGCATGCCGCTGAACTCATTTAAAACATTCTTCAGCACTGGGACCTTTAGATAGCTGTTGCCTAACCCCCACAAAAGAGATCCAGTGTGCAGTGATACATATGCAACCAGTTGCTTGACAACTGGTCCACATGTCTGTCGTCAGGTGAATAGTGTGAACAGCACTCTACTGCATAGCTTGGTCAACTAATTGCAACGCATCATGATGGAGCACTGCAATATGGAGCTCTGGCAAAATAGGTCCAGCTGGGAACCTTCCATTTTGGGCAGATGACTGCCACAAATTCTAACAACCCCACTCCTGCAACAAAAGGAAAAGGGAGGAGGTCCAGCGCTAATATTTATTCAGCCTTCCTTTGCACAAACATGCCATTTGGTGGTTGCGTTCGTAGGGACACTCCTGCCTAATCATCCCCATAACAGTAGCTGGGATTTTTTCTTTTGTGGTACCACTGACAAAGGCGACATCTGGAGAGAACCAGGAGGTGGCAGACTCACTGTGCGTCATGTGGGAATCACTATATGTGGCAGAGGTGACTGCGTCTGAGTCTTTTGCCATTTGAAGGTTGATGATGCAGGTGATACTGGCACGCTACAGGGCACAGGCAGCTTTGAGTAATGCTGTCATCATCTTCTTCCTCATGACCACCTTCTTCTGAGCATTGAGCGGCTTCCTCTTTCTCATCACCACCACCACCTCCACTTATCTTTTAAGGTGCTCCTCCCTTTGGATTGTGTGATGTTTTTTTCAGACAGGCCGTTCAGCCTCCAGTACCATAGTGCAAACCTGACTTAACTCAATGAACACTAGAGTGGCAAATGGAGCATATTGAAATGTTATTGTCCTGCTTGCTAATTATAAATAGGGCTCCCGGTTTTAAGGTATTTATTTTTTGCACATTTCCGTCTATATTTATCCATATTTATTTTTTGCTAATTTTATCTGTATTTATCCATATTTAATTTGGGTTTTGTGAAATAACTGAATCTGAAATGAGTATATTTCTACATTTATTTGACCGATAAATATGCACCCATACCTGAACGACTGACAGGTTTCAGGGAAATAAACACACTCAGATGATAACCTATGCTCTTATAAGAAAACAAAGCAAACACAAGGAGATGATGGATGGAGCGCTGAAACTTTTCACTCACCCCCAGTCACAGATCTGGGTCAAATCCATCATCGCTCTTTAGCTCACTTCGCCACCCCAGTTCAGACACAGCTATATGCAAATCAGTCTTGACCCTATGCCTCATGGGAACAGTCCAGCCTTGTTAGACCTGGCACCTTGGCGTGAGTCTCCCTTCCACTTTTTTGTCGCTGTGCCTCATGTGTTTTGCTGGTGTTAGCTGCTCAGAGCACTGTGCCACTGCCAACCAGTGCCACAGTGCAAGTGCTCCCTATTTAAAATGTATATGTTGGTTGGATTCCATGATTGGCTTATTTTGTTTACTGTCAGACCCCAGTAAAGTGCACCAGGAGTGCCAGGGCTTGTAAATACAAATGCTGCTGGTGGGCTTGCAGCACTGGTTGTGCCACCCACAGAAGCGGCCTGGTAAAATGTATCTAGGGTCTGCCATTGCAGAGCCTGCGTACAGTCTGGTACTGTCATGCTGACTGGGCATGTGCACACACTTGCCAGTCCCTAAACCTTCCCTTAACTTTATATCAGTCACCCCTATGGTAGGCCCAAGGGCAGGGTGCATTGTAAGCATAAGGTAGGACAAGCCCTGAGGTGTGTGGCATGTCCTAATAGTGAATTACAGCCATTTTCGTTTTTCACTATTGTAAGGCTACCTGTTCTCCATAGGCCAGAATGGGCTGTTAGAATTGTTACATTCTATGATCCTAACAGACCCAGGGAACATGGTAGAATTTCGAGTTTAGTATGCCTGAACTCAGAATAATAAAATACATCTTTTAGTAAAGTTTATTTTAATATTCTGTGTTTGCAAATACCACTTTTAGAAAGTTGGTATTTGCTTGCTTGACCATTTCAGCCCGCCTCTGCTGTGATGTGTATCTGCCTGTCTGGTTGTGTGAGTGACAGGGCTGGGAAAACCCAGAGGGGCAGGGCTAGGTAGCCTGGTGGTGAATAGGAAGATTGGCAGTCAGATGGGTGGGAGGAGTACACCTGGGCTCTGAATAGGGTTGTGCTCTGCTACCACAATGCTGGCTCCACCTCCTGCGGAGCGGCTGATGACTCTGCCCTGCACCCTGAATAGAAAGGCAGAGTCATGTCAACAGAGTGCTCAAGAACTGGTTTGGACTGGGCAAAGGCCCCTCAACCCCAGAGGAACAAAAGAATTAGGGGTATAAGTATTGGGACCCTGCTCGCAAGAAATTAGATCCTGCTGAAACAAGAAGAACCTCTGCCAGAGGAGAAGGAACTGGGAAAGCTGTAGGAGGAGTAACTGTCCCTGACCTGGGGAATTGGCCTGCAGTGGTTGCCTTGCTGCTGAAGGAGAGGAGAAAGACTGCTAAAGACTTTGCTTCAACTTGTGCTTTGAAAAGATCTCCAAGGGCTTGAACTGAGCTTGCCTCCTGAACAAAGTCCCAGGACCAGTGGACTTCACCCCCAGCTCCCCAGAGTCTCTTTGGAAGTGCCTGCTGTTGTTGCTGGGCCTTCTGAGGGACTGCGTGTCGCAAGGAGCTGGAAGCGCGCTGCAAGGAAGAGAAGCGTGCCGCCGTCGGAGCCGCTGTCGTCGCATCTCGCAGAGAGTGTCGCCGCTGCAGCATCGCATCGAGCGGAAGCGTCTCTCATCATTCCGGAAGTGTCTCGCAACGCCGAAGAAGCGTGTCGCCATCGCAGCCATTGTAGTTGTCGCATTGCACCGCATCCAGAAAAGCGCCTCGCATCCACGGAGAAGCGTGCTGCCGTCGGAGCCGCTGTCGTCGCATCTCGCAGAAGGGGTGTCGCCGCTGCAGCATCGCATCGAGCGGAAGCATCTCGCAACGTCGGAGAAGAGTGCCGCTGCCAAGGCCGCTGTCGTCGCATCTCGTCAAAGGTGACGCCGCTGTAGCTGACGCATCGAGTCGAGCCTTCTCGCAACATCGGAGAAGCGTAACGCATCTGGAAGATCCCGTCTTTATTTCTTTTGCACCAAGAACTTCAACGCATCTGCATCGCTGCAACACTTTTGTTGCCCTGCTTGTCGCATCTAAGGTACATTGACTTAAAGTGTCGCATTTAAGAACTTAAGAGAAACTAAGCAATCTTCTACCAACTAAGCAACCGTATTGTGTTTTTTTAATCGTTTAATGGTCTTGTGATAATCCTATATAAAGAATCCTTATTTTTAATATAAATACCTTTGTGGTGTCCATTTGTAGTGTTGTCACTTGGTTACTGTATGTGTTCACAAATGCCTAACCTATAACGCTCTGAGATAAGCCTTGTCTGCTTGTTTTAGTAGTGTAACCCCTTACCCTGACTAGAGGAAGGGTTCCCTGCTTGTCACAAGTACCTACCTGTGCCAACCAGAGAACCCGGATTCTAACAAGCCCGAACTGCCAAGCCATGTCTTTCCTGCTGTAACACTTTACGCCCTAAGTGGGATGGGTATGCCCAGACGTGGTCCCTTGCTCACTGTGCCACTGAATTCAAGCTAGCCTGGCTGATGAAGGGTGACATACCCTGAAACCGGTCCCAGAATGCTTGTTTTCGGTCCAGGGAGAACCTGGCCTGGCAGTTCAGTTTGGACTGTTCCCGTGGGGCACAGGGTCAAGACTGATTTGCATATGGCTGGGTCCAAACTGGGGTGGCTTAGTGGGCAAAAGAACGATGGATTTAACCCAGATCTTTTGACTGGGGGAAAATGTTTGCATTGTCAGCATTCCGTCCATCATTTGTTTGCTGTAACACTTATAAGAAAACATGCACATTTTAATATCAAGGTTGTGCACATCTATCGCTATTCAAGGCTCTTTACAAAAATTCCTTTATTTTTTTAACCCCCTTATCTTTCCAACTACAAAGCTATTGGTCTGGTAGTCATGATTGAGAGCATTTAGAACCACTCAAATACAACCCAATTTCTGTTTTTTATCTGCATTTCAAAATAAATACAGACAGGAATATAAATGGTTTTCTGCCTGTATTTATCTGTAAAAATCTGTAAAAACGGAAAACAGGGAGCCCTAAATATAAAGAAGTACTAAACTGGGGAGGATAACTTTTTAATGTGCCACTGTCAATGCCTGAATAACTGGAGGTAGGTGGCTGAGTCATTTGCCTCTCTGTATGGCGTACATCAACTGTGGTAGTGGTGGATGCAGGTCTTGATGAGGGTCTTACAAATATGGAAGCCGGCGGTGGTGGAACCACATCCCTCTGAGCACGTTGAATAGAAGGGGTCATCTTGGTGTCCTCTGAGCCGCCCTCCATACTGACAACCACTGGCTCATCCTCATCGCTGTAACTTTCCATAATTCTAAGACTTTCAGTAATTTTCCTTTTCCCTTGTCTCTTGGGGCAGGTCTTGGACTCGGCTGAGGTCCAATCCATGTCCAGATGATCACAAGGGGGACATGGAGAAGATCGTGTGGACCCTTTCTTTTTCTTGCTGGAGTTCATGAAGTCAAGGATTGAAGAGCAACATCTTGCTCAGCAGGCATCGCAACCTCCTGTTCTGCTCCTACTTCAAGAAAAACTGTTGCTGGCTGCGGCTCCTGTTGTCCACTTTACCGCCATGAATGGGTACTTTGCAGCTGAGAGAAATCCAGTTCAGACTCACTGCTCGTTGCTATGACTGCAGTGGCTGCATAACTAAGAGAAATCGGCTTCTGCTTTGCCTTAGGTTGGGGTGGTGCTGTTGATGATGTGTGAGTGCTGCTCTCAGCCTTTTTGCTGCCCAGAGGAGGGTGCAACAGGTACAACACGTTTCCTGAAAAAGGTGGAGGGCGGCATTCCAGTGGTTGCAATATCCTTCATCTTCTCTTCCTCACTGACCACTTTCTTAGCAGGAACACTCTTCTTTGGGGCCATCTTCACGTTCTTTCTTAGCTCTGGCAGTTGCCGCTTAGCTGCAAAAGCAGAGGAGGACTCAGGTGGTGTAACTGCCGGCCTTCTGTCTGGCAGTACTCTGTGTGATGTCTCTTGGTGTGCACCTAAAGCAAACAAGCAGGAAAGAAATTCTGAGAAATGTAGCATTTGCATTTTGAATCTACAGACAATATAATTGAGTGGGGTCACATCACAAATAATTATTCCAAACCATAACATAATATTTCAATAACATGCAGATTGAAAAATGTACTTTATATTCCTCTAAAGCCAATGAGAGGCCTGTGGCAGGCAGGGAGTGCAAGGGAAAATGGAATAATCCTTAAAAAAAAGTATTGCTGGTGTGCGCCTCTAAGACACCAGTGGCAGACATGGGGTGCAGGGGAAAATGGAATGATCCTTATTTTTTTTTCTGGTGTGAACCTATGGCATATGGCTGGCAGGGGGTGCAGAGGAAAATGGAATAATCCTTAAAAACACTATAGCTAGTGTGCGCCTATGGCAGGGGGTGCAGGAAAAATCAAACAATTGAAATTAATTATTGATGGTGTCTCCCTGATAAATCCTATGAGAGGCAAGGAGGCGCAGAGGAAAATGGAAAGAATGCATGAAAAACACTGTACATTCATACTGCAATCATCCTCAAGCACAATAAACCCATATCAGGGAAAAAAGAATAAACAAATCAATGTCCCGAAAAAAGGGCCTTGAAAGGTGCAAAAATGGCCGCCTTTGCACATGGCCACCAATGGCAGAGACACGGACACCAAAGAACGCATGCTGACCTATGGCAAAAGCAAAGCACACTGGCTAGAAAATATAAAAGCCTTGGCAAATGGCCACCAAGGGTGGGGGTATGGACAACAAAAAAGACATGCAGGTCATGGCAAAAGCACAGTGACTACAGAATAGCCTCTCATCACATGGCCACTAAGGGCAAAGGCGACAACAAAGAACACATACAAGTCTATGACAAAAGCACACTAACTATACAAAATGTCCGTCTGCCCCATATTCAAACAACAAGCAAGAAGGCATGGACAAAAAAGTGCAAACCTGCAGGCTTATGGCAAAAGCACATTGACTACACAAAATGTCCACCGGTCACGTGTTCAAACAACAACCAAGAAGGCATAGACAACAGAGAGAACACATGCAGGCCTATGGCAAGAAGCAACTAGGGACCTCATTTATGAGCACTTTTAGGTCGGTTTTTTGACGTTCCAGTGGCGCAATGTACCCGAGCATATTTACAAGACTGCGTCAAGCCACTTTATGTGGCTTTTCATGGCTTTGGAAATATGTTCCCCTTTCATGCAGAACACTACGCGAAAGGGGCGTTCCATGGTTGTTGCTTTGGGTGTTCCCATGCAACAGCCATGGAATCTGAAACATTCCCAGATTAATGAGAAATTGTAAACCTGGTAATGTGTCAGAATCTAACGTCATCCCAGGGGTGGTGCAACGAGGAGAAATGTTTTTATTTCTCCTTGTTTTTTCCTTTTTCAATGTATGCTGCATTCTGCAGCACACATAGAAAGAGGAAATTGCATGAATTGATTGATTTTGTGCAGGAAGGTGTGCCTTCCTGCACAAAATCAATCAGCCCGCAATGCAGGCACACTTGCACCATGGTGCAAGGATGCCTGCGTTGGCGCATTACAGCCGATTGTGCACAAGCACAAGGGAAAAAGACAGGAATGCACCGTATCTCATAGATACAGCGCATTCCTGCCCTTTTGTTTTGATGTAGGGCAGTGCAGCAAGATTCCTTGCGGTGCTTCCCTGCGCCAAAACCTCATAAATGAGTCCCCAGGTACACATAATGGCCACCCTGCTACATGGCATGGAGAACAAAGACAATATGGCGGCCTATGGCAAAAACACACACGAAAATAGTTGTAGCTCATTCACAGCCGGTTCTGAAATGTTCAAGGATTTACCTCTTTCAAATCAATATGTGTGGTGCACCCGGGGCATCACTCTTCGGACTGGAGTGTAAAGAAAACCAATATGTAGCATCCCCCCACAAGGGGAATGTCCCCCTGGGCACCACGCAAGTCCTCTGTCAAGGACTAAAGTTTCTTTCGGATGCCTTTGAAAATGACAGCAGTAATCCAAGTTCATCATTCATTCATTGAATATATTAATCGTGCTCTTTTCACAAATTAACTTCATTCATGAAGCATATAATATCCAGAATGCATTGCAACCGTATGTTTAGTCTTTCACATCTTTAGTTTTCCCAATGCATTTCGGGCATTCCGCCCTTCATCACGGGATAGGATTCGAAAACTTTCATGCATGTATCTCGAATCTCCTAGATACACGCATGAAAGTTTTCGAATCCTACGCCCTGATGAAGCTTAGGCAGCTGGAAAAATAAACAAAATGATCACAGCTGGGTGGAGGGCAAACACTTTCCTGTGGAAGCACACAACTTTTGCCCAATGAAAACATGTACTCCTAGTTACCAACATGTGGGCGGAGCCAAAGCCCCTCTCTAGTGCTGGTCACATAATTGCCTGATGACAGCTGCGCTGTCAAGCCAGACCATAAAAATCACCCGTACACCATGGGGTGTAACACTGTCACATGTGCATTGCATGCTTCTGTTTCCATCAAGTCCTGGTTTCTGTAATCAAACAGATATCACAACATTCTAATAAAAAATTCTATTTGAACCCTCTACTGTATTTTTAAGCAAGGTCTCTGCTATTAAAAAGAGAAAAAGAAGAGTTTGCGGT
Organism: Triturus cristatus; assembly: GCF_964204655.1. Lineage (NCBI taxonomy): Eukaryota > Metazoa > Chordata > Amphibia > Caudata > Salamandridae > Triturus > Triturus cristatus. The sequence goes on from NC_140594.1 coordinate 128,010,962, forward strand.
GTAATCCAATGTTGCACCAGGTATAGTGGAACATCCTAAGAAAATTATTATATTATAGCAGAATACTTTTTTATTATTTCTTTTATTGTTGTGACACGCTTTGCATGTTGCCCGATCCCTGTTGTTTAACCGTGGGTTTTTTGATGAATGTAGATGCTTTCCTTGTTGTTCATCTTATTTGAAGATGGCTGCCTTTTGTAAAACTTATTTGTGAAGAGTTCTTAAAGTTATCAGTGTTTATTTTTCCTGGAGCCTAACAGGCTGACGGTGGATGACGCGTCGCCTCGAGTCGCGCGCAGTTTCAGTAACTGCCCTGCAGAGATGCAGCCCTCCCATATACACCACCAGTGCTGCCCTTGCTGTACAGCGGGTCCTGAACCTCCTGGCGGCCAGCTCTGCCCTGAAGCGCAGTTGGCTACTTGGCTTGTGATGGTACGGATGGCCGAGCATGTCTGTTCCGATTAGAAGAACTCATGCCTCTAGCCTGGTCTTCGACATTGTAGGGACAGCAAAGAGCTGTTTGTACCTCCCTGCGCCATGTTCGATACTCGTCATCCCTTCTTAGCATCAGTTCCGGTTCCTACGCCACTAGCGCTGCTTGGGCAAGTTATGCTACATGCCCGCCTGATGCTCTCACGCCAACTTCTGTGACACTGTTAGCCTTAGAAATGCCACATGGATGTCAATTAGAGGAAGCCAGCCCATTGGTAGGTCATGTGTCAGGGGTCAAAATACACCGGCAGGAACAGGAAGTAAATAGAGCTCTGGGAGCCATCTTTGCTTTCTTTAGTTTCCTTTCATTGCCCTTTTTCCAGACCTTTTGCAAAAAACAAAGGTTTTTGAGGTGTAAAGAGCACGATGAGGGGTGCAACCTGTGACGTTACTGGGGCTAAAGAGTACATAATGTAATTTCTGCAACCGCTGGTATTTTGGTGGCTGGACGTCCACTATAGGCCAGGACATGGAGATCGCTGGGCAAGTTCAACATGATCTGAACCACCCACATTTGCCTTTGTTTACATTTTTGTTGTTGTTATTTTCCATGGTGATTGATGTTTTCTTGTTGGATGTGATGTTTTTATTGCTTTATTTTCCTATGTTATAGCAACAAAGGAGCATTAAGTTATTTGGCGTGAGCGGTGATACCTATTCAATGGAAGCAAATATCCTGGAAGCTGCCTCCAATGGGTGGGAGAAGGATTCTTCAGGAACCGAGTCAAATATTGGATATTTTTAATAGAATTGTATTCTATGTAGTACTGTCAAGAGTTTGTTATAAATTCTTATATGTCATGTACAGAAAGCAGAATATTTATCTGAAAATAAACAGGCAATCATTTTATGAACAAAAACACAATGGCCGGTTTTGGGTGTGCATAAATGCTTGTGTATTTGTGTGTACGTCTCAAGGTATTGTTGTGCCATAGAGGAGGTGCATTTCTGGAGCCTCCACTCCCCTTTCAGTTTTTTTTTATGTGCCTCTCAATACCTCTGCAAAGCTCTACAGGCCTATAGAGTGAAGGTGCCCAAGGTCCCCGGGGCAACTGTGCCATACTGAGAAGGGTAAGTGCAATATTGGTGATTAAAACAGTGTGCATCACTTTACATGTAGCTAATCGGGACTTGTATGCCAATCGTCCTCTTAAAAATATTGACATATGTTTCGGCCAAAACTGTGCAATTTCAAATGCTGTCTTCATCAAGTAAGTTAATGCAAACAGGGCTTATTTATGAGCCCTTTGCACCACTGTTGCGTCACTTTTTGTGACGCTGCAACAGCATAAACAATGCGCCACGTTGCACCATATTTACAGAGTGACGCATATTACAGAGTGATGCATTTAAGCAGATGTGTCACTTTGTAAACCCCTACGCTACATTATACTTGCGTCAGGTATAATGTATGCAGGGTGGGCGTTCCCTCGCAAAAAAGGCTTGTATAAGTTGAAGTGAAATCTACGAGATTTCACTGCAACACTTCTAAGACGTCACTGTGTCAAAGTCTTACGCCTGCCTCACAGCAGGCATAAAACTGACGCAGGCCCTTTCACATGGGGCTTGCCCCATGTGAAATGACACTTTGCTGGAGTTGCGTCTGTTTTCAGACACACCCCATCGATGCGTCACTTTTGTGCCTACAGATACGTCAGGAATACTGACGTATCTGTAAATCCTTGCGACATGGAGAGCTGTACAGTAAATACCACGCATCGATGGTGTCGCAAGGAGGACACACTGAAAAGTGGCTCATCGCTGTTTTCACGCATCGATGCAACACTTTTTATAAATGAGGCCCAACATTTGGCAAGATTTACTAAGGCTGTGCAATGGCGTAAGAAGATGCATCATATAGCGATACAAAGTCTTGTATGATGTTTACTACCCATTACAAAAGATATTTTGTACATGAAAGATGCCCTTTTCACAGTGCAAAAATCGTGTTGCACTGCTTTTCATCCTTTTCGAGTGGGCGTTACTGCAGCGGATCAGCACAAATACCCACAGGTTTTGATACAAAGTCCAATCTGCTAAGATAGTCAGAATAGGTTTTGTGTTAAACACTAACACTCACTCGAACCAGGCCTAAATAAGCAAGGGGAAATGTGTTCATTAAAAAAAAATACAATGCATGGCATGTGTGCTGCTGGTCGCACCACAAATGGAATGTGTTTCCTAGACTAGGAATTTGGACTGGAAGGATATACTCACGGTACAAAGACAGTGCACACTCAACTCTGCACCAAGTTGCGTGTCTGTGCGTCATACAAGGCAACCTGTTTGTGCGCCAGTACAGGGGATGAGAGTATCAGGAGACCTATCTTTGTAAATATGGCTCTGTGTTATGTTTTTCCCCTTGTACACTACAGCAAATTTGGTTGCTGTGCTGCGTTGCATGAAACATTTCTAAATCTGTGCCACCATTTCTACAAGATGGCATTAAATGTCAGAGTGCGTGTGTGTCCTTTCAGCTGCAAAGTCCAATTGATGGCTGGCCTGGGCTATTCTTCATAAAGGGCAGACTGTACTGTTTAGTTCGCCTGAGTTCCATAAAATGAAAGGATTTGCAGCTGTGAAAGCTCGAATACTGGGGAAGGCCAGAACACCTCGGTTTGTATTGATTTGTATAAGATGCTAGCATGAAGTCTCAGTATGTAAGTGGTATTCTATAGTCAAGCAATTTTATCAACATTCTTAAATGGGACAGACTATTAAGCATAATTCAAGTTTCCCACTGGCTTTAGAGAAGGTAATCCTAAGGTTCTCTGGCTTCATAATCAAAGTTTTTGGAACAGTGCCAGGGTGGACACAAGGGGAGGGCAACCAGAGCTATTTGCCCAGGGCTCTGAGGTTTCTGGGTCCTGCATTCCTGTTACAAAAGCAGGTCTTATTTGTGCCTTTTAATGCAGCTAATGCAGCAACACCCCTTAGTGGCACTAAACACTGGGATTTCTGTCCCCATTGAAGTTTCAGTTCTAATATGTTGTGCAATTACAAACCAGAGTTAGCCCTGTAAAAATGTTTACAATCCGGTACAGTAGTGCTGTAAGCTTTTCCAGTCCCTGGTTTTAATCAGTCTGGGTCTGGTTGCAAAGGACTTTTGTTATGTACAAAATTCAAACTGCAAATCAGTAACATGCTACCGAATTGCACTGTGAGTTTGCAACCAAATACAAATTGGTATTTTGCAGGGGTGTGTTTATTGACCACTGCCTACTCTTAAAAAACATTAGTAAAATTGTTATTTCTTTTTCAAAACATATTCCTCCAAGGAAAATGGGTTTCATTTTTAAAAATAAGATTGCTTTATTAAAGAGCAGTCAGACATGGCGATTGCTGTGATTTATGGTGGGTTGCAATTTGCGACCTACCTCGTTAATTTTCATGAGTTAGGTTTAATTGTGACCCACTACGCGTCAGTATTTCGGAAACCAACCTTTTAGTACATAGGTCAGTTCACAACATTCCACAGTGGTCACAAAAATTCTGGACGCAAACTGCGACCAGTATGTTGCGACCAGTGCTTTGCACATCTGGAAGCTGCTCCCCATCCCTATTGCCTCAGGCCCATCGAACCACTATGGATGTTTTCTAGGTGTCTACTGGTTTGCTTGGTCCTCGAAGCTTGTGGTAGTTGTGATCAATTTTGGGTAGCATTGCCTGGGACTTCATCATTCTCACCGTACCACTTTTAAACCCTGTCGAAAGATATAATTAGAATACTTAAATTCAGAACAGCCAACCAAGTAGTAATAAAAAAAAGTGGCGGTGTAATTATGAACACAAGGGTGGTCACTTCTGGGAGAAATCCTGATCGTCTTAGCATCTAGACATGTTCAGAGGGGTGTGCACCCTGAACATCGAACTCAGCATATTGACGCCTGCAAATATTGAGGACAAAATGTTAAATCCAAAATACTGAAAGGTAAGTACACATATATCTTCAAGGCACATAGATGGTGAAGTTAGGAATATTAAACCTATGCTTCTCTGTATGCACTTACCCGTCAATATTTTGTCCCATGATATTCGGTTCATGATATTCTCGTATTCCGATATACTTGGGCTCGATACTCAGCAGTAGAACCATCCAGAGATGGGTGACTCTTTTTACCCATTCTCATTGCTGTGATGACACTGAAGTGAGTGCTTACTTCTTTTAATGTGATGTGTGCTGAGGTTGAGCACCAATGTGTTGATGTGTATAGCGCTTGCTTTGCTAAAAATAAATTAGTGCAGGGGACTACAATGTTTCTTGGGAGCCCTCCGCTGGCGCAGCTGAATGCTGTGGTTATTGGACACCAAGCCTACCTTGTTTTGATTACACCTCATGCCCCTTTCTGCCATCACCTTCACTTCCTATCTTTTGATTCCCACTCTTGTAAGTTCTTTTTCATCCCTGATTTCTCTGTCACTGATATCTTATCTTTCGTTTCCTCCTTCTTTCCCCATTTTCCGTCTTTCTCTTTCTTACTCTCCATCAAAGTCTGAGGAGAAAAAATAAGTTCCAGTCCATAAAAGTGAGTGCTGGTGCCACTTGCAACCACCAGAACAAATTAAGGACAGTTTGTGTGAAAGCTTTCTAGCAGACTTCAATTTCTATGCACTTTTTGTTCTTCGGGTAAGGATATTAGTTGAATATTGTTGGACTTGGCCCTTTCTGCATGGACATCCCCAAACATTTTGCCTTAACCCCCTTGTTTTCTGAACCTGTTTATGTTGGTCAGTTTGTTGCTAACCAGTGCTAGATTGCTTGTGCCCTTTCCTTAAAACATGGTAGAATTGGCTTACACCCATTTGGCCTATTTAATTTACTTGTAAGTCCCTAATAAAGTGATACTACATGGGCACAGGGTCTCTAAGGTATATTCTACCACCCGTGCTCTCCATGCCACTGGAATCAAGCTATCCTGGCTGAAGAGGGGCGAAACCCCGAAACCGGTCTTAGGATGCTTGTTTCCAGTCTAGGGAGGACCTAGCTTGGCAGTTCAGGTTGGACTGTTCCCATGAGGCACAGGGTCAAGACTGATTTGCATATGGCTGGGTTCAAACTGGAATGGCATGGTGAGCAAAAAAACGATGGATTAAGGCCCAGATCTCTGTATTGGGGTGAATGAATGACATTGTTCTGCATTCTGTCCATCAACTATTGTTTTTGCATTTGTCACCCCGAGTGGGACGGGTATACCCAGACGTGGGTCCCGTGTTCTCCATGCCACTGAAATCAAGCTATCCTGGCTGAAGAGGGGTGGAACCCTGAAACCAGTCCTAGGATGCTTGTTTCCAGTCCAGGGAGGACCTGGCTTAGCAGTTCGGGCTGGACTGTTCCCATGAGGCACAGGGTCAAGTATGATTTGCATATGGCTGGGTTCAAAGTGGAATGGCATGGTGAGCAAAAAAAACGATGGATTTAGGCCCAGATCTCTGTACTGGGGTGAATGTATGACATTGTTCTGCATTCTGTCCATCAACTGTTGTTTTTGCATATTCTATCACTGGGACTGCAGCACTGATTGTGCCACCCACTTAAGTAGCCCTTTAAAAACATGTTTCAGTACTGCCATTGCAGCCTGTGTGTGCAGTTTTTAAACGGCCATGTTGACTCTGCAAAATAAACCTTTTGCCATCCCCAAACCTTCCTGTTTAAAACATATAAGTCACTCCTGGGGTGGACCCTACACAGCCCAGAGAGCAGGGTGCAGTGTATTTAAAATGTTGTGCATGAACTTTTAAGTTTTACATGTCCTGGTAGTGAAAAATTCATTTTTCGCTACTGTAAGGCCTGCCTCTCCATTAGACTAACATTGGGTTACCTTATTACTATTAATAAGTGATAACTTCCTATTGAGTGCAGGTAGACAGCTCCAGTTTGGTGTCTAAAGAATTCTAATTAAAAGCCCTCTTTAATGGTAAAGTTGGATTTTTAGCTGCAATTCTGAAAATGCCACTTTTAGAAAGATGCCATTTCCTTGTCCTAACCATTTGAGTCCTACCGCCTGTTCCTGGGTTCCATGACTAGGTATAGCTGGCAGTTGGTCTTTTTGTATTGCTCCAGAGACAGTGAGAGAAAGGGAAGTTAGGTATTTTGCAGGATGGGCCACTCTGAGTTTGGTGAGGGGGAGGAACAGGCATCTACCACAATTGCACATTACAAAGTCTCTGCTTGAGCACTCTTACAAATGGTTTTACACTGGGCTTTTGTGACCCCAGATAAGCTGCAGCCAGGACAGGGAGGAAGGGGATGCCTGACACCTCAGAGGGGTGGAAGCCTCTAGAAGCTAACTCTACTTCAAAGTGGGCACCAGATATAAATATTGGACATCAGACCCTCAACTCTTCAGTACACTTCTGGAACTGTGGACTCTCCAGGAAGAAGGACAGCTGTGCTGCTGAAAGGACTGCCACCATGCTGGACTGATGCCTGAAAGGACTGAAGCCCTAGTGCTGCCCTGCTTCCTTCTTTCCTGGGTGAGAAGGACTGGGCCTGCAACTCGAAACCCAGGACCCCACAGTGACTCCAAGGGCTAATTGGCTGGCCTCCTGATCAGACACCTCGAGACAGAACAGGAGTCCAACAACCTTGAACTTAGCTCTGGGACTGTGCCATCTGCGAGACCTGCCCTCAAAAGCGGTGCTACCCAAGTCCTGGACCATTGGAAGTGAGCCTGAAGGTCCTCAGCCAGCCCAACGCAACTCCTCCGTGGCGCAGCGCATCTCCCATAGAAAAGACACATTGCCCCTTCTGCTCAACACATCGCCCTAGGAACTAATGCATCATCTCTGCTGCATGGGCTTCCCCGACACAGGGTACTTTGCATCGTTCATTTCAACCCATCAGAAATGCCGCTCTGTGATGCATCTCCACGCAATAACATTGCCTCGCCCAACACAGCTCATTGGAACCGCTACTGCATGACTCATCTCCACGCAAGGACATCGCATTGCACTTTGCAGCTCACTGGAACCGCCACTGCGTAACGCATCTCCTCGCCTGAAACTCATATCATCTCTGCTGCACGACGCATCCTCAAACCAGGACTCCGCATTTCTTCGTAACCAGGATTAAGGTACTGTGTTCAGCAGAACAAAGTGAGTCCCTGTAGCTGGCCTGTACTCCATTGTGGTTGGCCTGAACTTGTGACTTTGTCTTTTTCTGGCGCAACCAGATAACCACAGTTGGCGCTTTGTGCTTTTTGGGTGCTATATCCACTGAAATCTTTAAAATTGCATAGCTTTGATTCTACTGATTGGATTTTTGTTGTTTCAGTCTTCATTTATTTATTAAAATGTACTCTATGTTTCTAAATTGGGGTGGAATTTTTCTTGCGTTGTGCTTTCACTATATTACTATTTGAAGTACTGCACAAATACTTTACACATTGCCTCTAATTTAAGACTAACTGCTCTGTGCCAAGCTACCAGAGGGTGCAAACAGGTTAATTTAGGGTTTGCTTGTGACTTCACACTGACAAGGATTGTGGTTGCCCCCCCTCAACCAGTAACCCATTTTCTTACAGATGCAATGAATAATAATAATACAATTATAAGTGCTTTAGATAATCAAGGGGCACCTGCATCAATCTATTTACCGATCGCAAAAGGGCCGATTCGCAGAATCTGCCCCTTTGGACTGGTAAATAGCCTCTTGGGATGCATCAACCCCAGAGGCATTTGCAAAATAGGTAATCGCAAACATTTTGCGAATGGAGTTAGGGGACCGCAATTTGTGATTCCCTAAATGCAATGCAAGAAGCATTCTCAGAATGCGAGTTTGCATTAAGGAATCGCAAATTACCATCAACTTCAAGTTGATGGAAATGTGCAATTCCTTAGAAACCTGCACAAAATTGCATTTTTCTAAGTGCCATGTGGCGCATACACATGCCCTTAGTGCATGTATGTGCACCACATATGCACAAATACCATTTTGGGGGGTGCATCAGGGTGGCCTATTGGCCCCCTTGAACCCTTGAATTGCATTTGCAATTTGCGATTACCTATTTGGTAATCACAAATTGCGAATGCTTTCCCATTCATTCCTATGGGCCTCTAGGCCCATAGGAATGAATGTGAAAGCATTCCCTAATAGTGAATCACACTTTGTGATTCGTAAAAGGGAATGTGTAGGAATCGCAATTTTTTCTGCGAAACCTACATGCATAAGGAATTGCGATTCCTTTATAGCGATTCCTTAATAATAATTCCTTTGCTTGATGCATGTGCCCCCAAATCCAGTGTTGATTAACGAATGACACAATGAGAGGGCTCAATGACTTTAGTGGGAGTCTAGAATAGTGATCACTGTCAGGGGGAAGGAAATACAGGCAAAAGCTACATAAACTGAGTCAAACTGGTTAAAAGCTCTAGGACATCTGAACATCTTCACAAGAACATGCAAAAGGGTGGAAGTTGGATGATTCTTGCTTGATTTATACCAGAATCCAAACTCAATGTTGAGAAACATTCAAAATACAGTTGTGGAAGTGGACATTTAGCAGATTCTTTAAAATCCCATCAAGACCCTTTGGGTGAAATATTAAATGGCAAATTGTCGTGGTTGCAAGGTCTCTTAGTGGCACAATCTGCACTTTGTGCCTCGCCTGATATTACTGCCTCTGCCATGAAGGTACCTGGGTCTGAGGGCTCAGTGGACAGTCAGAAGTTTGAATCAAGGCAGGTCCACTCAACCTCTCATCCTCCTGAGGTTAGTTGAATGACTAACATTCAGTTTGGCAACAAACATCTGATATTCAAGCATTAAGATGCAGAAGAGGTGAACGTTTGCCTTACAAGTACACATATTATGTTAAGACTAGGCCCTGCAAAATCTTTTTTCTACGCAAGTGTAATTTCAAGTAAATCCCTAATATTGGGTTTGGAGTATGTTGCATAATTTTAGATTTTTCACTTCGCAGTATAATTTTACATGTAGGACACTGGTTGAGCAGAACATGTCAAGCCGGCAACGGTCCAGTACATTGCCATGTATCTTGTATGATTTGTTTACATGAGGGCATACCTCAATTACGATTTTAACTCATTTGAGCAACTAACTTGCATGACTCTTGCACAAGCAGGCATAATTTATGTACAATTTACAGGTGGATGACCGCCCAGTGCATTAAGCAGGTATCTTACGTGACTTGCATATAAGGGTAAACTTTGCATTCACTCTTCAATGATGTGTTTAACCCAGATCTCTTGACAGGGGGTGAATGTTTTGATTTGTTCTACATGCCGTCCATCAATTGTGTGTCTTTCACTTTTCAAGCAGACACCGTGTAAAATGCATAATTTTTATACAAATTATGCGTATTAAGGGCCACATGTACGACTGTCAGGTTTTGCGACACACACATTGCAATTTTTAGCGATTCGCAATTTGCAACTTGCAAAACACCATGTTCAACAGTGTCTCAGACACTTTTTGCGATTCCCAAATGCGTCAAATTAGACCAGCCTCATTCATTTTCATGAGGCGGGTCGCAAATTGGGAATGACCGTCAGTCACAGGGTTGGTGGCCACCATCTCTATGCCTGCTTATTAAATAAAGCTGTTTTTTTTCAAATGCAGCCCGTTTTCCTTAAACGAAAATGGGATGTACTTCAAAAATAAAAATGAAAACTTTTCTTTTCATTTTGTTACAGTGGGCAGTGGTTTGTGGGACCCAAAGGGGAAAGGGTCCATTGGGCACCCCTTACCGTTTGTGAATGGCTCACCGCCATTTTGAAATTGGTGGTAGTCTTCAAATGTTTTGCAACCACATTCCCAGTCTCAAAACATTCATAAATACCATTGCGACTCGCTATTAGGAAGGGACTCCTGTAACACGCCCCTTCCTAATAGTGAGTCATAAACCAGTAATAGGTTACCAACTCGCAAAATAGGGTTGGTAAATAGGAAAATGCATCTTACCCATCGCAAAGGGCCCAACGGTCCGTTTGTGACTGGCAAAATGCGTCCTTATATCTGGCCCTAAGTGTGTGAATATGAAATTTCGGCCACACCGAAGTTAAGACTTCAAGTTGCAACAACTATTCTCTGCTTCTGGACCGTTAATCAGTCATGGAATAGCCATCTGAAGTTATAAAAAGCTCTTGAGTTCATCGTCTTTAAACAAGTTTAGCAGATTCGATCTTCTGGCTTATTCTCATTGGTAAATATTCTGCGGCAGTTATTGACGGCGTGAAATCCTCTATGATGACATTAGCTCGCAGCAGAGCCATCTCAAGATCCTTTGTAGCGAGCTGGCCACCTTAGGAACAGCAGCCAATGACTCTGGAAGGCCCACCTTCTTAAGGGAGAGCCTTTCCACTCTTGCTTTTCCAGCCCACTACTGCAGTGCAGGGCCTGGTGATACTGGACAGTAAAAAAGCAATGATGCCATCCCTTCTCCCCAAGAGTGAGATGAGATATTTCCCAGTGTGTCAGGGACATTGCGCCAGATTCACAAACTTAATGGATAGTCTAACCTTACGACTCTTGGTATTCGCAAAGGACATTTACGAGTAATAAAGTTGAACTTTTGTCTTAGTTAACCTTATGTTTTGGTCTTAATTTTAACTGAGACCAAAAAGAAAAACTTAAGACCAAAACTTAAGTTCAACTGGGACAAAAGTCCAACTTTACTACTCGCAAATGCCCTTTGTGAATACAGAAAGTCGTAAAGTTAGACCTTCGTTTCAGTTTACCTTTGTGAAACGGGCCCATTGTTTTTTAGTTCTTCAGAAACAAATGTCCAGTAAGGTCAGCATTTGGCAGCTTTGACGAAGATGGTCCCGCCATATCAACTAAAGCACTTTGACTGAATATTCCCCACCTCCAGGGTGGGGAGCTAAATTTGCAGACAGGTCAATGTCATGCTGGCTGATGCAGGGATCCACCAACCTGCCTGCTTGGCGGCCCACCCACCAACTGCTGCAAGTACTCTTCAGTTTTTACATATTGTTTACCAATCCAGACTCATTGTAAATAGCTCTTGAGAGGATGCAGGTTCAGTGACCAGTTTAGGTTTCAAACCTGTGCCTTGTAGGCTACACATAGATTCCAGCACCAGATGCTTATTCTCCAAGCTTTTACCCAGATTTACTAAGCCTTTGCGTTGCATCTTGCAAGGCGACGCAAGGCAATGGAAGGGCTTAAGTGATATTTCCTAAGACACACAAAGCCACTTTGCGTGGCTCTGTGAGTTTTAGTAAATCCAGTGTAACGCAAGGCAGCGCAAATCGCTGCCTTGCGTTACTCTGCGTTGGGAAGGCGTTCCATGGATGGAGAGTGGGCGTTCCCACGCATCCATCCAGGGATTTTGGTCCAGTTCCAGATTTTCTAAGGGTAGTAAACCTAAGGGGGAGAGGATGTGGCACAGCGGCCAGAGCTGCTGACTCAGGAGCTGGAGATCTTGGTTCCCGTCTCGGCATTGGCCCAACATCCCGTGATTCTGGGAATATCACCCAATGTCCTCCGTACCCATGGACAGCACCTCGATACCCTCACGGGTGATAAGCTGCGCTATATAAATCTACAAATTATAATGCACCAAAATGCTATGCCTTCCCCACAGAGGCGTAACGAGAAGAAATATGCTTATTTCTCCTTGTTACTTCCTATATCTAGGCGTGCTGCAGTGTGCAGCATGCATAGAATGAGGAAAATGCCTCTGAGGATTGTTTTTGTGCAGAAAGGTGTCTCCTCCGTCATAAAAGCAATCCTGCCTGTAACAAAGGCACCCTTGCGCCGTGGCACAATGGTGCCTGCATTGACGATAGGCCGCACTCAGTGCCCCAGTGCAGAGCGAGAGCAGTAAGGAGCATCATCTTATTAGATATCGCACATTCCTGCTCTCTTCATTTGACGCAGCGCAGCCAGTTGCCGCGCTGCGTGGCGTCAAATGTTAGTAAAGCTGGAGCCATTTTTCTAGGACTTGAGATGAAGGGCTGCACCAGGATGTCTCTCCTCCTGCACACCGCTCTCTGCTCAGTAGGCCTTGTGTAGGCACACACGTTTATTTTAGAGCAAATGGGGCCTACCGGTGAAATGTCAGTATTGCGTGCCACACACTCCCGCACTGGACTCCGCCTTACCACAGAAACCCTCCCTTACTTTCCTTGCTGCGCATGGAGAGGTGGGTTTTGCTTTCCTGCTGTGGTTCTGAAGTTCTCAGTGTGTGTACTGTGAGAGTGATGCTCCAGCATGCATCCAGGTATCTCTGTGGCTGGTAGTGATGCATGTGAACCAGTCTGGTGTTTGCTCCCAGGGAGGCTGCTTGGAGGCTGAGCCTGGATAGGCATCTCTCGCATGGAGGAGGCTGGAGCTGGGCAGGATTGGAAGTCTTCGACCCTGAGAGTCTGCGAGGAGAAGCGTCGCCACATCGAGAAAGTTGCAAGAATCTCCACTCTGTCTGGACAGCGGTGCTGTCCCTCTGCTAGCAAAAGAGACAATACTTGTTTTTTTATTTCATCCCCTATTCCTTTAAGGGAAAGTCTATGCCACTTAAGGGGACAGGGGCTTTGATCACAGCTTTTTGCAAATGCATGGACAGAGGTCCACTGTCCCTCACACATCTCCACCCCTATATTTGCAGCCATTCACAAGGAGTTGCAGAGGGAGTACTGACTCGTTGGCATACATGAGGCGCAATTTCTGCAAATTCTTGAATGGCCATTTTGCACTGTACGGTACCGCATTTGTACACTGGATGCAGCGCAACGAAAGTATAGAGTTGTATAGAAGTGCTGTGCCAAAAGAGCACCTGCTTTGAGATATGATCTTTCATACAGTGGGGGCCTCATTTACAAGGAACTGACGAATCTGCATAGATGCATCACCTTCATTGCGCCAGCTCCAAATATCCCATTGGATATTTGGAGCCAGCATGGATGTGCTGTTTTTACAATACAGTGCTCCACGCGCAAGGATTAACAGATGCGTCAGAAATTCTGACGCATCTGTTCGCGCAAAGGTGAGGCATTGCTGGAGCTGCTCATGAAAGTGACGCAACTCCAGCACTGCGCCACAACAGATAGGTGAGTCCCGTTCAAAAAGCCCTGCATCATTTCTTACGCCTGGTCTTAGCAGGAGTAGGGATTTTGACACAATGAAGGCGTAGAGTGACGCAGTGAAATGTTGTAAATTTCACTACGTTAGTTGTACATGGCTTTTTTCGTGGGAACGCCCACCCTGCATACATTATACCTGACGCAGGTATAATGTGGCACAGGGCTTTACATTTCCCTAGATGCGTCACGTTGTAAATGGGCCGCAACATGGCGCATTGTTTAGGCCGCCGCTGTGTCACAAAAAGTGATGCAACGGCGGCGCAAAAGTGTCGCAAGGGGCTTGTAAATCTGCCCCTTGGTCTTTAAACCCCTGAGCTGTCATTATCCCAAGACCCACACATTGTTTTATTAAATCCAGCGGTGGCAGGCACAGGTAAGCGTGATGAGGCAAGGGTGCAGGGGAGTCTACAGACGACGGAATAGGTATAATTAAATAAATAAATAATACCTCTTCTGCCGTTAGTCGGCTTTCCCCCCTGCCGTGCCCTGTCCTGCCCCACTGCCCACCACGCTTACCTGAGCCGGCCGCCGCTGATTAAATCACTTAGCAATTTACACCGCAGGGCTGAGTGTCTCTGTCTAGACTGTTTGTTTGACATATGCAAAAGAATGCACATTCTATGCTCCTACTAGACCTAATCAAGACATTAGCTGCATACTTTGGCTTATTGGTCACCACACAGGATTTCACTCAAAATGGTGTTTCTCTCCCAATATTAATGATTAGGCATGGAAAGCAATTCAGCCTCTCTGTAGGCCCATTCCATACCTCCACTCCACCACCCTCCCTCATGCACATCGATGAACCATCGAGTGATGCTCAATTTGGCAGCTACGCAAAGAGGATCTCGCATCCCTCACCCTGGTGAACACAAAGGGCCCTGTTCACAACTTCACAAGGGCACTTTTGAGAAATATAAAGTAGTGCCCCTGTAGAACTCTTTTACCCACTCATACATGCTTTTGTGAATTGGTCCTAAAACATGTGAAATGGGAATAAAATGGAACTATTCAATGAATTCTCATATAAAATAGTACATTAAGAAAGGGCTGTGCCCTCTTTGCACTTTTACATTAGTGAGTTGAACATTTCAAGATCGATTCACAAAGATGTCTAAGAGCATGTTAAAAAGTACTCCTGAGCCATAGACCTATAGCCCACTGCCGAGGGCTATACCAGTTGTTAAAGGCCCTGAACCCGAGTTATAGGCCCAAGCTGCAGAAGAAGGCTTATAACAAGAGTGAGGCCCTTTAACAACAGGTATAGCCCTAGGCAGAAGGGCTATGAGGCTTAAACAACATTCCATCAACTAAGAAACAGGAAGACAAACATTGGAATATTTCAGCAGAAAGCTAATACCTGATATTATGAACCCGGAGGCACTCCATTGTCTTTGATGGAGCTCTCAACACTCCAATGCTCTAATACTTATTGTACTCGTAAATGCTATTGCGAATCAACCCAAAAAGATTAATTATGATGGGAAAACTTGTCAGTGCTCGGCTGACTGAGATCTGGATTTCTTAATTGACCAGTCATCACTGGACTCTGCGTCCAATACAGCTGCAGGTCAGTGTCCGGGTGACTGTAGACTGAGCTGCCCTTGCTTTTAAACTTCTTTTTTGCTGCAACTCTTAAAACGACCTCTGTATCTTTTAGTCTCCTTAACAAAATGTGTGCCTTGCCTTCTCCCTGTCACGCCCTATTCTTGGAAGCCACTTGCTTCCTTGGTGGCACTCTTGAAGGCTCTGGTCATCTCAATACACCAATGTTGCCTCAATATCCTCAACCTGTATTGAAGGAACCCCTGGCAGCGATTATATTTGCAACCCTCCAGTGATTTTCAAGGTTCTCTATTTTAGCCTCGCGCATGTGTTTGCAAGGAGCTCCGTCCTCTGCTCCAATGCTCCCTTTCACCTTCACTAGGAAACCTCCTACCCCAGCCATTTCAGAGATCAAGACTTTTAGTCTTTCTTCCATTGCTGTTAGTGGTAACATGTAAAAATATCAAGGTCATTAATATTGACCTACACTTACATCGATCCCAGAACATATGTTTCCAACATGTTGTCAAGGGAGCCATACACAGTAAAGTATAGATTTACTATTCATAACTCCACCTCTACCTACATAGCTTGACGACATATTGAAAGTCGATGTAAGAGCAAAATTCACCAATTTTGTAGAGCTACACTGCAGCCTCCATTTTTATCAGTTTTAGTCTGCAAGGTGGATAGGAAAGCCATGAGCATTCTCTTGCCAATTGGATGGTCTTCCCACTCTTGCGACCCCTATGTTTGTTGTGGGTTGGTCCTGGGTTACAGAGGTGAGGCCTAAAGACTATTCGCTGTCCCATCCTGTTGGGCAGTTTGCTCCGTTGGTGTTCCAACCAGTTACACAGCTCTACCTAAGGCTTACTGGTCTCCCAGCTCCCACGCTGCTCTTCTGGTTGCTAATACTGTTCTATCAAGAGTATATGGAGGGGCAGGATCCGGATACTGATATCCCACAACCATCTTCCTGTGGGTGCAGAAGACTCCTGTGACCATGCACGTCTACGGCTTGTGACATTTGGTGGATCATTTACCACATAACCCATGTGCCAAATTGACCTGATGCCTGTTTCTAATTTATTTCTGGGGCTCAAGGTATTGGCATCTCCAGGGAGCCCCATTGCCTTCTGTGCAATTGACAGGCCATTCTGAGCTCCTTCACCAGTAAAGCCGCTGTTAGAAATGGGGGTCTCTAGTTGGCAGAGGTAGGTACCTTTGTCTAAGTAGGGACCCTTCTTCCTAGTCAGGGTAAGGGGGATACACTTCTAAAATAACCCCTGCTCACACCCTTGGTAGCTTGGCATGAGCAGTCAGGCTTATCTCAGAGGCAGTGTGTAAAGCATTTGCACATAACCAAGAGTAATAGAGTGACAAAACTACATAAGAACACCACACCAGTATAGAAAAATATCCAATATTTTTATATATCCAAAACAAGACAAAAACGATAACAATCCAACATACAGTACTTAAAAATATATACTTTGCAAGATATCCTTCAAATTGCAGAAATATCTCAAAAACACAGTTCGTACGAGTCAGTAGCTTCATCCGGGGCCACCGCGATGCTGAAAACAACAGAGTCTAACAGTTCCAGCCGACCGCGTAGGTACGGGCCAGCGAAAGCGTGGACAGACTCAGTAACAGTACCTTTCTCGTTGCTGCTGGCACGTTGGTGCGAGCCAGTCATGGCAACCGTCTTGGTTGCATTGCAAAATGGAAGCAGTGCAGAGTGCGGTGCCCTCTCGATGCTGTGCAGGCAGCGGCTCGGACACGATCATCCAGACAGTGTCGGTGAGACCAAGGCTTACGGTGCAGGGGGAGGCTGGGCCCAATGTGGTGCTGGCAGATTGCATTGCAAGCGGCAGAGCCAGTTAGCGGGAGTTGGCGTAAGTCGCCCCAGACTGCTGTGTGGGATGCAGTGGTGCATCGTGAGACTTACGAGCGGTGCCCCCAGCCACAATGCGGTCACGGGTGTCGAAGTCAGCAGCAGTGACGGCATCAGTGAGAGCAGTACGGTGAGGCGGTGTGGAGTGCGGTGCCCACAGGTCATGGTGCAAGCAGTGGCTCGGTGGTGGCGGCATCAGTCATCGACGTTGGGGAGACCAGAGTTGCGGTATGAGATGCGGACGGTGCCTTCTGCGGTGCCGTAAGGACACAGAGCCAGCGACGGAGTTGGTTGCGTTTCCCTTCTCTGTGGCAACTGAAACAGCGGTTCCAGACTTGGTACCCAGAGGCTGGTGAAGTCTTTCTGAAGTCTTTGAGACTTCAGAACAGGAGGCAAGCTCTACTTCAAGCCCTTGGAGAGTCTCCGCACAAGTAAAAGAAAGTTCCGTTCAGTCCTTTCACTCCCCAAGGCAGAAGCAGCAATTGCAGGCCAACCCAACAAGCAACAACACAGCAAAGGGGCAGTACTCCTCCTGGCAGCTCTTCTTCTTGGCAGGTTCCTTGATTCCAGTGAGTTCTAAAATGTTGGGGTCTGGGCCCCAATATTTATACTCAAACTTCCTTTGTTCTCTCAAGCAGAGAGTGTCTGTTCTTAGTCCAAACCAGTTCTGTCCTCTCTGGCCCAGCTTCCTGGCAGAAGGTGGAGACAGCATTGTTCAAGGCAGACCAGGCCCATTCAGGTGCAAGGAAATCTCCTCCCACTACTCTAAATGCAGCCCAGGTCTATTCAGCCCAGCCCTGACTCATCCAGGAAAGGAAGGACACACCTCGAACCCCCCCCCCCCCCCCAACCCCAGTGACTGTCTGAAGAGAATGTACATAAGGTGGCCAAGCAAGAAAATACCTACTTTCTAAATTTGGTATTTTCAAACAGATAACATAAAAATCATCTTTACTAAAAGATGCATTTTTACATTCTGAATTCAGGCATACTAAACTCCATTTCCCTATCTTGTCCCAATGGGCAGTTGTTCTTATAAGATGTTATAAGTAAAACTTCCATTCTTTCCTATGGGACAGATAGCCTTACAGTGGTGAAAAACGAAATACACAGTTATTCACCACCAAGACATGTCACACACAACAGTACATGTCCTACCTTTAACATACACAGCACCCTGCCCACAGGAGTACCTTGGGCCTACCTTAGGGGTGACTCATATGCAGGAAAAGGAAGGTTATGGCCTGGCAAGTGGGTGCACTTGTCAAGTCGACATGGAGGTTACAAACTGCGTGCAGACCCTGCAGTGGCAGGTCTGAGATCCTTTTTAGGGCTACTCATGTGGGTGGCACAATCAGTGCTCCAGGCCCACTAGTAGCATTTGATTTATAGGCCCTGGCACACTCAGTGCACTTTACTAGGGGCCTACCAGTAAATCAAATATGCCAATCATGGAAACACCAATCCATGACAACAATTTACAACAGGATTGCACTTTAACACTGAACAGCAGTGAGAAAGTGCGCAGTGACACTAAACCAGCAAAAACAAAGTCAAAACCTGGAGGTCAGAATGCAAAAAGACAGGGGAAACACACCAAAAGATGCCAAGTCTAACAGCCGCCATGAACTACTCGCTTCATGAGGATAGCTAGACCCACGGCCATCTGTTCCGAGAGAATGGTACTGCTGCCCCATCAGGATCTTCTCCTAATGATCAGCCTCTTCCGTCCTTATTTCTCTCTCCCTACCGCCTGGTTAATGTCTCACTTGACTCATAGAGAGCTTCCACAAGCCTGCCCCGATCTCTTCCTAACAGGGAACCAACTTCAGTTGCTGCTTAAGATTTCAAAGCACCTCACGTCATCTCCCCTACTCCCTCCGGTTGCTAACTCCATGCCATCAATTGCTGCAGGAACACTGGCTCCACCTGAAAATGTATTAATAATCACATCACACCCCACAGTGCCTGGAGTCTGACATGACCACCAATAAGATCCCCCAATCAGTTATGGCTTACAATTAATATCTATTTTATGGAACCTACCAAATGATCAGATTGAACCAAGGGCCTCATTAGGACTTTCACAGGAATCCCGACAGGATTTTACGCCTGAATCAGGATTCTGAGTTCTGCGTCCATTACAGCACTGGTAGCTTTACCCTCGCCCTCACACAATTTCCACAAAGTATAAAAGTTTGTGCATGGAAAGATTAAACCATTATGCATTTGTCGCTCCTCAGAATGGGAGAGATTACAGAGTATTAATCCCTTATTCCCCTGTTTTCAGTTTTGGAAACCAGGAAACACCACAGCCACCGGAATCAATAATTGATGGGTGGTATTACCGCAATAAACAATGGCAGGATTCCAAATGAGCCTCTTACAAACAAATATAAAACATTTAGGAATACGTCTGCACTGGGCTTATTAGCACAGCAAGGCTCCCAACACTATCTCCAGCAACCCTCGCATACGAAGGGTTAGCAAGTTATGCAACCGTGCACAGCCTCAAACCAAAGCCTGTCGTGTCCTAAACATCGCTTGTCTGATCCAATACGTTCAACAATTAGTAGACAAGAGTGACTGCGTCGACCTCAGGCACTATGCCCAGGTGCGCCAATCATGCCGCGATCCGCAGTACTAATGGTCTCCGCTGCCAAGGAGGGCTGTCAAGCTTCATCTCATCAGCGAGGAGCAACCCTCTTACCTTGGAGCTGTCTCAGCACTGCTGCTGAGGCTGCCCTGGTCCCACACCCCACAGTGAAGCCCACCTCCTTCCTGCCCATAAAGACCTCCCAGCTGTCAGAGCTGTGGCTTCTCACAGTGCCCACAGCTGAGGACACCCAAATGCCTCGCTTGAACTGGTAAAATCTTACGCTATCCTGAAAAGGACTTTCTTCTTCAAACAAGAACTTCTCTAAATGTGGCACCGACTAGGTGTCCTGGCAGCGAGACCTTAACACCTCCGTCCACCAGGCAGGAATGAATTAACCAGAATGAACCACAATGGGCAAAGCAACTGACTGAGAGTTGGGTGGTGATGGAAAATCATCCAGTTTCTTGGGGCAATTACTGTTTTCTGGAGGAGAATCCACCCGTGACGTTTCCAACGCTACAGGAAAATGCACTAGTGAGAATAAGGTGGAAAAAATCGTCCAATAGATTATTTAGCATTTCCTTCCGAAATTGAAAGATTTTAATTCTATTAGGTAGTTATTGAGGATGTTTCTATGTGCTGTAAATAAAAGGTGTTATTACTACTCGGTTTAGCTCTATTCAATTTACAGACCTCAGTAGAACGAACTGCTTAGTTGGATTTGCTAAGATTCAAACCGATGATGGCAAACTTTCAACTCACTGAGCCACACAGCTTTCACTCATTCTCAATCTTATTACGAATACTGGAGTTTGAATGCAAACAATATTTAATTATTAATTTTTAGAACCTATATAGCATGAACGTGTCCACAGGAGGGTGTTTAAAATAATGCAAATTATATCACCTGTAGGTACCTTGTCCCTAACGAGTGATTATATTGTTAAACATATTAGTGTGAAAAAAAACATAGTGGCTCATCCATCACTTTTTAAAAATAAATTGGCCCATATTTCAAAATATCTTGCAGAGATGGTGAGCTTAAGCAGGGCAGCACTAGTTCCTCCCCCTAACACTACTTGTTCTTCAGGAAATAAGATCACTTCCGCGTCTACAGTTTCCCCCTCGTCCTCTCTGTGAAAGGAATGCCTGACCTTGCCTGACCTTGCAGCACCTTGCCCTGGATGAGCTACTGTTCCAGCCTGCTCTATTTCTGCTTTCCTTGGAAGAGGCTAATAGCTCTGGGTTTTGAGTTACACACCTGGTTGCCTTCCTGGCACAGGGCCTCAAAGTTCACAGCTTTTCTCACGTCTTCCACTGAATATCGGGGGGCTGCGGGGGGGAAGGGGCGCTGGGGAGGTTGACAGCTGCAGCATGGTTATCTGTGGTTCACCTCTCTCAGGCAGTTACATCTATGGGCTTTACGGTCAATTAAAAATGTATTGGGAGAACACGTGAATCATTAAATAGCACCTGCGGTTTCTGTGGTATCTGATGTATCAAACATTTATGTGTTCTCATATCCAGCATTTAGCAAGCTCACAGGAGTGTGGCCGCAAAACAGGAAAGGCACAATGTTACAATTTACTATGTCCTTAGTTTGTGTTATTTTGTAACTTACAAAGGACAGATTTTAAATCGAAAATGACTTTCCAACTTCCAAAATGCCCTCTGTGACTGTGGAGGGAGGGGTTGAGGGGGAGGTGAAAGGGGTGCCACCCTCTTCCTACCACATCACAAAGGAATGTGTCAAATGTTTTCAAATGCATTTGCGGCCTTGGTCTGAAGCTGGCTCAAAATGGATGCTGTCCCAGTTATGTGTTTTGTTAGGGACACTCCCCAGATGTTATTCATTGAAAGTCCTTTTTTGTTGAATGCGAATGCAGAAATTGAAGTATGCTGACGTAGCGCAATTTGCGACTCGCTAAAGTGAATGGTCGTACATCTGGCCCCTTGTGCCTAAAAAAATGGAAAATGTGTAAGGCAGTCTGGTACTGTTCTAAAGTCCTTCAATGCACTTGTGGCAAGTTCTTACTATAAAAAATATGAAGCTTCAAAATGTTATATTAAATAAAAGAAAATTGGTTGCCTGGACATAAAGTTTCCACTAATCATACAAAAGTGCATTTTGGTTTGTCATGTGGTTACTTTTCAAGCAGAGGTCCAAGGGATGCTTCCCCCTCATCATTCATGGCAACCGTTTGAGAACATGTGGCAAAACGTAATGCATTTTAGCAGTGAGCAAAAGTAGTTGGAAGATACTACACTCCAAAATGTGGACACCCAAAAATCTTAACTCATTCACCTCTCCCACAGATTGAATTTTATGTCAAGGCACCCCGTAAACATAAAATAGAGGAATAAAACAATTAAATAAACAATGGAGCCCACTCAATTATTGAGTTCTTGAGAAAACAAGAGTCTAAGGGTTTTATTACAAAATTCAAAGTAAGCACTACAGAGTCAATGCCATTAAACCTCTTAGGTGCAAATGTATACAGAGTATGATAAACCAAAATGATTCTAAGTCCCATATGAGCAGCAATGTCAAAAAGAAGTCAGAAAACAGCCTTAGTTGAACAGGAAAATCTTCTGGCTCACCCTCAAAATCAAAGGGTTCTTATGCATAATTATTGCATGGTGAAAAAAGGAAAACTGCGAAATCATTGTGTTGCGAGCAAAAGTATCATATCTTCAACAAATCAGAACACAAGAAAAATATGCGTCATTACCTTAATACATAAGTACCATCCCATCTCTAAAAACCTTCTCCAACACCCTGTATGCTAATACTATCCAGAGATGTTCTAACAAATATGAAACAACTAAACAATGGAACTTTCATTGAATGAATGGACTAGTATAGAGAACGGAAGGCAGCGGATGGGACTTTGATCTATTCTACAAGTCATAGGAAACAGGGAACAGTTCATCGAAAGCAATGTAATCATAACAGTGGAAATAACCACAACACGTCACCTTGACCCTGCTCTGCAGAACCTTTAGGAAGAAGACTTATGTGGGGGGAAGCAAGAGTGAGTGACAGAGAGATGGCATCCATTTTGTTTTATATGGTGCCTAATAGGAAAATATGGCATAACTAAAACATTTTAATAAGCACAATTCTGCATATTGTATAACATTTGTTTACATTGTAATAGTTAATTCAGCCTGTTTATGTAAATCAAATGTGAAAAGAAACCTTATTCATCATTTCCAATACACAAAAAATAAACACCGAAAGACAATATAACAGATGGAATATCAGAAGCAAAACTGGGACTGAGTGAAGTCCTGGCTGCCAGTCTCTCTTAACGAGAACAGGGAGTTGGAAACCAGTGCTCTCCGTGGTGTTCCAGAACAAGAGGTAACCCTTCGAGAATGTCACGTTGTCCACATCCACCTACAAAAATGGCGACTCTGGCATATCAACGACACTATATCTACAGGTATGTATAAGTAAGTATACATTTACCATTCCTAACTCCAAACCTATGTACCTTATGATACGTAAACGTGGAGTTAAAGATAGTAAAGATGCTCATATATTTACCTGGATGATATGTAAATCATCAATTTAACAAAGATTTGGAATTAAAAATAATAAATCTATGCATGCCTAATATACTTACTTTGATGATAAGGTGGTATTTGATATTCTGGAGTTTATCTTTTCATGGATTGATATTTGTGACCACAATATTCTGACGTACTATCTCTGGACATGACTCGTCTTTATCCATTAAGGACTTCGACGACGAGGGGATGGATTACGAATGCTGTTGGACGTCCGCCCATGAGCATGCTCACCTCCCTGTCGCACTTTAATGTAGCGCTGAGTTAATTGGCGACACTCTGTCACAATTTTTCATTTTGCTTAACATATATTAATCTGCACTGCATATACAAAATACAAAGTGTGATTTTCATGTTAAGAGAGGCTATAGCTAATATGTGTTCATGTTAAGTGCTAGCCATAGCTAATGAAGGCCTGGGTTTAAATGTGACTCACTCTAACATGAAATGCACTTTTGACTGCTAGCTTCATTCTCTCGTTTCAGGAGCCAAGTAGCAATAGTTTCAGTTAAATAAATGTTGCAAATGTTTTGGTTTCTGTAAGAATTAGTTATCTGTGTTGCGTTCCATAGGGAGTGAATAGTGAATTTCCACACTTGTTTCTGGGACAAGCCGACCGCAACCTTCCATTGTGCAATGCCTGGGAAGAAGACTGTACATGTTTTATGGTAAAATGTGTGATTCTGATTGGTCCCTGAGAACTGTGGGGAGTGTTGTATCTTGTCGATAATTGTATGGTTTAATTGTGCACTGCTGAGCTAGTTAGATTCAGTGGCCCCTTTTATTATCTCTAGAGAATAGATGAATTATTTTGCTCCTGATCAAAGAGTTAGACTCCCATGCAAATCCATTCCTATTTACCGCAATGAATCTTCGTTTCATTCTGCCTTTTAGAGGCTTTGCTTGCTGACTTCTTCTGGTCGGCTCCTTCCATGAATTTCCCTGATTTCCTGTAGCTTAGCATATCAAGGAAGTTTCCCTTCAGTGGAAGATTTCATCTATGATAATTTTTAGCATTTTGCTTTGCATTTAATAAATTTGAAATTATTTGTCATATAGTGAAGCAATACAATTATATAATGATTATTGACTTATGATTAATCAAATGATTTGAGTTTGTAATTTTGCTAATGTGCAAAAAAACCTTCATGATTTGCAAATCTACTACTCCCCGTAATCCTTGCGGGGCCTGATGCACTTCACTGTCATTGATGCCTTGTTGATTTGTCGAAGTTAAACCTCAGCCCGGGACTAACGGTTCATTCGCTTTAGAGTGCAGCTTGTACTTAAGTTTGCACCAACAATCTGCACAGTGCAAATCCCATCCCCACTGCAACAGCAGCTTGAGAAGTTCCCATTCTGGCCATTTCGGTAACGTTTCACTCCAATTTAACCCATTCAAGTTGGTACATGTGTGCTTTTGTATCTCCCTTCAAGTTTGTTGTTTTTATGTTTCACTGATGGTCCAGTGCTTAATTTGCAAAAAAAAAAAAAAAAATAAGTGCCAGAAACACCGTAATTCTCAAGAGGTCCCTCTGGCTGCACTACCAAACAATGCCCCTTCCAGTGCTGCCCAGTGCCAGGGCCATCCCTCCCTACTGACCAGCCACTCACACAGGTGTGACACTGTGAACTATTCCATGTCACCTGAGGCAGAAGGTGTGATGACGGCCTGGACACACTTGTTCTATTATGTTTTTTTAAAGCGTAAAGAATTGAGTTACTCCCTCTGCCGATGTGCTCTGCTCAAAAATATAGACACTGCAAGTATATGGAAGTCTGTTATTAATTACTCTGTTATAAATAAGTTTTAGTATTTAGAAATAGGTGCACAGCACCGGCACAATTAAAGCACTCCTTCCGTCACTTTCTGCCTTCCTACTGCCTGCTTTGTTTGCTTGTCCAATGAACGTTTATTCTTCTTTATTCACAGTTCATTTACACTACCTGCAGCAGAGCCGTCTTTCTAGTGATAATTAAGAATGTCTGTAGCACAAATAGTGTCAAAGGTTATGATGTTCACATGATGTGGGACAGTGGAAAACCCCGCCGCGTTCACTCAGGAAGTTATGAAGTTTTCCAGAGAAGTTTGCGGAAAGTCACATTTGTTACTACCGTATCTTCATTCTCTCTCTTGCTTGGTTATCTCATGACTTTCTTGCTCTCTGTCCCACTTTGTCTATCGCTCTCTCTTTTCTCTACTCACTCCTCTTTCTTTTTCTCTTCCACTTTTCCGCTGATTTCCTCTTTTTCTATCTTTCTGGTCCATCTTTCTATTAAGTTATCTATTTCCATTACCTTTTCTTCCCCCACCTCTCCCATCTCTCTTATACACACTCTTTCTTTTGCTTTGCCTCGCTTGCCTGCCTCTCTCTTTTAATTGTCTCTCGCACTATTCTCCTCTTTTTCTTTCTCTTTTCTTTAGCCCCAGCTCGCCCTTATATACTCCCTCTCTCCCAGAGCTTTAAGTGGGATGAAAACACTCTCAAAGAGGCGTGGCCAATATAACAAAGGGCATCGCTTAAAAACACATAAACCAAAGCTCTGTGCCTAGAATAGTGCGCCGCCCGCTTGGTACTTTGCTGCTTTTGCCATTGCATCCAGATATATAATACAAGGAACATTACACCTACAACAAGCCAAGACTATTGGCTTTGTCAATGGCTGTTAGTTGCATAAGCAATAACTATGGCTTCCTTGTATGTAATATGAAAATCCTTCTGTTCTGAAAAGATGAGACTGAAGCATTATAGAGTCTCTTTGAAGTTACCTCAAAAGCAGTGAAGGGTGGCGCTGCTGCAGAGTTAAGAATTTTTTTTCATCCTGAGGGTGAGGGCAAAAATGAAGAGCCAATTAAAGCCCTGCTCCCTCCCCATTTCTCTCTCATACGCCTCCTTCCTGCCATCCTCAGCTTCAATTAAACCTTGAAATCCCCCCACCCTCTTCCGCTCCACACACCAAGGCCACTGCTGGCACGACTCGGAATTCGCCGCCTCAGGAGACGCGTCCCTATAAATACCTCATGCAAATTCATATTTCTCTCCCGCCACCCTCGCGCCCTTATAACCACGTCCACGAGGAAGGAAGGCCCAGCGAACGCAGAGATTCAAATTCCCGAAGGAAATTCGCCAATTAGAAGAGGCCGCCTTTTCAGCTTGGGGGGTTCCTCCAATTGAAGGTCGCATATAAAACTGAAAGGGAAGAGGCGGAAGGGGCGGAGTCTCGGAAGTCACACTGGGAAACAGTGACCATACAAAGGCATAGAGAGGGGGACCTCAAGTTCCCCAACTCCACCCTCCTACCGCCTCTCTCTGATCCTTCCAATCTATTCCATTGTTTTATACTTCTCTTCCTCTGCCTTTGCTCTGCTTCTGCTCCTATAAAGACTGGCTCCCTCTCACCCCCACCCCCTCTGCGCCTCTATTGTAGTGCCATTTTCCTCAATCAATCAATCAATCATTTGTAAAGTGCACTACATACGCACAAGGGTCTCAAGGCGCGGGGGAGGGGGGTGGGGGTGGCGCTACCGATGGAACAGCCAGGTCTTGAGTATCCTCCTGAAGGTCAGCAGGTCTTGGGTCTGTCGTAGGCTCAGTGGGAGGGTGTTCAATGTCTTGGCGGCGAGGTGGGAGAAGGATCTCCCGCCGGTTGTTGTTCTTCAGATGCGCGGGACGGTGGCGAGTGAGAGGTCGGCAGAACGTAGCTGGCGGTTGGGGATGTAGAAGGAGAGCCGTCTGTTGAGGTAGGCTGGGCCGGTCTTGTGGAGTTCTTTGTGTGCGTGGATGAGGAGCTTGAAGGATATCCTCTTGTTGACGGGGAGCCAGTGCAGGGTTCTCAAGTGGGGGGTGATGTGGCCGTATCGTGGTACATCGAGGATCAGTCGTGCCGAGGCGTTTTGGATGCGTTGTAGTCATTTGATGCGCTTGGTCGGGGCTCCAGCGTAGAGGGCGTTTCCGTAGTCGAGTCTGCTGCTGACGAGGGCCTGTGTGACTGTCTTTCTTGTATCTGTTGGGATCCATCTGTAGATCTTATGGAGCATGCAGAGGGTGTTGAAGCAGGAGGAGGAGACGGCGTTGACTTGCTTGGTCATTGAAAGCGTTGAGTCGAGGATGATTCTCAGGTTGCTTGCGTGGTCGGTGGGTGTCGGGGCTGCCCCCAGTGCCGTTGGCCACCAGGAGTCGTCCCAGGCTGAAGGGTTGGAGCCGAGGATGAGGACCTCCGTCTTGTCCGAGTTCAGCTTCAGACGGCTGATCTTCATCCAGTCGGCGACGGCCTTCATTCCTTCATGGAGGTTGGCTTTGGCGATGATGGGGTCCTTGGTGAGGGAGAGGATCAGTTGAGTGTCGTCGGCGTGGGAGATTATGTTGAGGTCGTGCTGTCGGGCGATGTGTGCGAGCGGGGCCATGTAAATGTTGAACAGTGTCGGGATGAGGGAGGATCCCGGGGTACGCCGCAGATGATCTTGGAGGCTTTGGGACGGAATGGGGGGAGGCGGATGCTCTGGGTTCTGCCGGAGAGGAAGGAGGTGGTCCATTCCAGAGCCTTGTCTCGGATCCCTGCGGCATGGAGGCATGCATGTAGTGTGCGATGGCAGACGGTGTCGAAGGCGGCGTAGAGGTCTAGGAGGATGAGTGCTGCGGTCTCACCGTTGTCCAGCAGGGTCCTTCTTCGAGGTATCGGGTTAGCTGTATGCTGACGATTTTCTCGATGACCTTGGCCGGGAAGGGGAGCAGAGAGATGGGCCAGAAGTTCTTGAGGTCTCTTGGGTCTGCCTTAGGTTTTTTGAGTAGGGCGTTTATCTCAGTGTGTTTCCAGCTCTCTGGGAAGGTCGTGGTCTCAAGGAAGAGGTTGATGACGTTGCGTAGGTGGGGTGCAATGGAGCTGCTTGCTTTGTTGAAGACGTGGTGCGGGAATGGGTCTGACGGAGACCCAGAGTAGATTGTGCTCATGGTCTTGATGGTGTCATCGATGCTCACACTGGCCCAGGCTACCAGGGGGTCATGGTCGATGGTGTGCGGAGGGTCTGTTGTGTTGCTGTCTGTTGGGGCGTCTGGGTGTTGAAGCTGTCGTGGATGTCTGCTATCTTGCGGTGGAAGAAGGTGGCGAGGGAGTCGCACAGGGCTTGCGACAGCGGGATGTCGTTGATGTTGGAGCTGGGTTTGGAGAGTTCCTTCACGATGTTGAAGAGCTTCTTGCTATTGTGTGCTTTGTTGTCGACGCGGTCTTTGAAGGAGGTCCTCTTGGCTGCCCTGATGAGGTGGTGGTGGTTGCGGATGGTGTCCTTGTGTGCTGCATGGCTGTCTGGAGTTTGTTCACTGTGCCATTCCTTCTCTAGTTTCTGGCAGGCTTGCTTGGAGGCAAGGAGTTCTGAGGTGAACCAGCTGGCCCTCTTGCTGGTGTCTCTGTGGGGGGGTTTCTTCAGCGGGCGAGGGTGTTGACGCAGTCCTCGATCCAGCGTCTGAGGCTGTGGGCAGCGTCGTCGGTGTTGGAGGGTTCGGTGTGTGGGCTGAGAGCGAGGTTTGCATGTAGTTGGTCTTCGATGATTTTGCTCCAGCAGCGGCGGGGGATCTGTTGGGTGCAGTGGTGTGTGGTGGGTTTCTGGAAGGCAAAGTGGATGCAGCGGTGGTCGGTCCAGAGGAGTTCGGTGGTGTGGCTGACGGAGACGTGCAGGCTTGAGAAGAAGATGGGGTCGACCGTGTGGCCGATGGAGTGGGTGGGCGTTGTGACGAGTTGCTTCAGTCCGAGGTTGGCGAGGTTATCGATCAGGGTTGTGGAGTTGTTGTCGTTGTTGTTCTCAAAGTGAAAGTTCAGGTCTCCGAGGAGGATGTAGTCGGGGGAGGTCAGGACGTGCGTGCTGATGAAGTTGGCGATGGAGTCGCTGAACTGGGGACAGTGTCCGAGGGGTCGGTAGACGAGGGTGCTTCTGAGGGTGGAGTTAGGGTCTGTGTGGATCTGGAAGTGCATGTGTTCGGCAGTGCTGAGTGCGTCGTCGGTGCTAGTCGAGACCCTGATGCTGTTCTTGTGGACAATGGCTATTCCTCCTCCGACTCCGTTGGTGCGGTCTCTGCGGGTGATCTTGTAGCCGTCTGGTATGGCTATGGCGATGTCGGGTGCGGAGGAGTCGTTCAGCCAGGTCTCTGTCAGGAAGGCGACGTCCGGGGATGTTGTATTGAGCAGGTCCCAGAGCTCGACGGCGTGCTTGCGTGCGGAGCGGGTGTTCAGTAGTATGCATCGGAGGTGGTTGGGGTCTTTCATGGCATGTGGTTCGTCGGCTCTGAGGCTGATGTAGCTGCAGTTCCGGCCGGTGAAGGGACCGTATGTGCGTTTCGGGGCGGCCTTGAAGCAGGTGTGGGTCCGTCCGGAGTTGAGAGCATGCAGAGTGCTGGCGTCGTAGTGGCGGCGCTCATCGTGGCGGGTGCGGGGGCCAGGGGTTCTGGCACTGGGCGTGGTCGAGGCGCAGACTGGCGCAGACGGGCTTGCGTTAGACACGCCTTTGGCACGCCAGCGGCGCGGCCGCACAGCGGCCGGCATATATGGGGAGGTGGGAGGGAGGAGCAGCTGGGAGGCAGGAGGCGGGGGCAGCGAATGGGCAGTGGGCAGTCAGGGGGGCGGGGCCGCAAGGGATGCAGCGGCGGGGGCGGTGAGGGACGATGAAGGGAACAGAAGGCAAAAAGGGCACAAAAAACAAGGTAAAACGTGTGTCACAGAAGGCAAGAGGGCACAGAAATACAGGGAAGAAACGAGTGTCGCAGAAGGCAAAAAGGGCACAAAAAACGAGGTAAAACGAGTGTCACAGAAGGCAAGAGGTCACAGAAATACAGGAAAAACGAGTATCACAGAAGGCAAAAAGGTCACAGAAATACAGGAAAAACGAGTGTCACAGAAGGCAAACAGGGCACAAGATTATAGGGGCAGCTGAGAAACAGAAGGTAAAACGGGCGGAGAGGCACGGGGGCAGCGACGGGTACAGAAGGAAAAACCGGGCAGAGACACGGGGGCAGCGAGGGGTACAGAAGGAAAAACAGGGCAGAGACACGGGGGCAGCGAGGGGTACAGAAGGAAAAATCAGGCTAAGAGACACGAGGACAGCGAGGGGAACAGAGGGAAGGAAACGGGCACGGACCACGAACAGGCAGCGGGGGAAGACAGAACAACAGCAGTCACAGACACAACAATGAAATACAGGCAATACAGTAAAACAATAGAGCCCAAGATGAACAAACCTATGACCTACCACTGGCCACCAAGGATGAGGTGCAGGTGGTAGCCTGCGGGTGGTGGAGGGCCTCGAACTTCCTCAGCAGCAGCGGAAGCTGGGGCAGGGACACACAGGCGGTGCTGTGTGGAGGGGGGCAACCTACCTGGTGGGGTCAAGGGTCGCTCTGCTCACCGCGCAGCGGCCGGCATATATTGGGAGGTGAGAGGGAGGAGCAGCTGGGAGGCAGGAGGCGGGGGCAGCGAATGGGCAGTGGGCAGTCAGGGGGGCGGGGCCGCAGGGGATGCAGCGGCGGGGGCGGTCAATGTCAAACGTTTTTATAAAGCGCACAAATCACCAGAAGGTTTACAAGGTAAAACGAGTGTCACAGAAGGCAAGAGGGCACAGAAATACAGGGAAAAAACGAATGTCACGGAAGGCAAAAAGGGCACAAGAATACAGGGGCAGCTGAGAAACAGAAGGCAAAACGGGCGGAGAGGACTTCACTTTTTCAGAACCTCTCTTCCCCGAAACCCCCACCCCCCCATTCATACTTCTCCATTCGGTGGGGGCATAGCTCTGCCACTTCTCTGCACTTTGTGTTTTTCCCTCTTTCCCACAGGTGTGCATCATTCTTTCCTCGGGCAGTGATCCATCATTAATGAGGACCACCCAAGTATCCAATCCGAAAATCCTCCACCTGTCCCCCGTACACTGCTGCTGGGAAGGTACTCTCCCTTCATCATGGTGACTGTCTGGGGGCGCTCTAAGTGTTTGGGGTGCAGCCTTTTTACTGCATTCCAACCACGAGGCCTGCTAAAGCCCACCCAAGTAAACTCACTGCAGTTCCGCTGCATTTACGTGCATCTTACCACACACTACTGAGCCACTCTAAGGTCATGACCCCTTTCCATCTCCACAATCAGTCTGCACCTCCTGGTCCAGATTTGGACTTGTGTGTGAGAGGTCTGGCTTCGGTTGTGGAATACACAAAACCTCTCATCCAGCAACCGTGGCCTTTGGAACCATGGGGTTGGGAATGTAACCCCTCCACCCACAGATTTTTTAGTGGGGGGATAAAGGAAACAGAGCACTGAGCGACGAGTATGGGGAGTCCCCTTTACCCACTGGCATGAGTAGTGCCACAAGCTGGGCGCCATGTTCCCACACATCATAAGCTCAACGTTGAGTTTCCTTGTTAGATGAAGACCTGAAGCCTCTTTTCACCCTGCAATCTCCTTCCACCAGTGGAGCCTTCAGTACAGTCAGGAGGGAATTTGCAATGCTCAGACTTGGGGCCAGATGTATGATGCATTTTAGTGGTCGCAAACAGCCTGACGGGTCATTTGCGGCCAGTAAAATGCATTTTTCTATGTGCAAACCTTGGGCCACATGTACGACCATTTTTGCGGTTGCAAGCGGAGATTTCGGCCGTTTGCGACTGCTAAAATGGGTTGTAGCATGTAGCAAGTGCAAAATAGGGTTTACGAGTCACTTTTAGGAAGGGGCATGCCAAGGGCGTCCTTTCCTAACAGCATGTTGCAAGGGCATGTACGATTGTTTTGCGACCAGAATGCGGTCGCAATACAATCGCACTTTACCGCCTACTTCAAGTTGGTGGTAAGCCACACGCAAATGGGAATGGATCCCCTGGGGACCCTTTCCCCTTTGTGATTGGCAGCCAAAACGTTATATACGAGCAGGCAGTGAGTGGTCCCAAGGAAAACAGACTGCATTTCATTTAAAAAGTTGCTTTATTTAAAAATTAAACACAGACACCGGGGTCAGCTGTAACCAGCAGGCCACCATCCCTGTGTTATT
Source organism: Triturus cristatus (assembly GCF_964204655.1). Classification (NCBI taxonomy): domain Eukaryota; kingdom Metazoa; phylum Chordata; class Amphibia; order Caudata; family Salamandridae; genus Triturus; species Triturus cristatus. The sequence goes on from NC_140594.1 coordinate 128,043,149, forward strand.
GCGCATTCCCAATGGGTCGTAAATTGCGACCTGTCTCATGAATATAGATGAGGCAGGTCCCTTGTAACCCATTTGGGAATCGCTAGTGTGTCTGAAACACATTAGTTCATTTCAGTTTCAAAGTCTCTAATTGACAGTCACAAAAAATCGCAAAAAGCGACTCACAAAATGAAATGTTCGTACATCTGGCGCTTGGAGTACTGAACTGCGTCTTCCCAGAGACCCTCTAGATTGGAAAAATGTGGTCTGCACCATTTTATTTTTTTTAAGTGAGCTTGTATGTTCTCAGAGGTGGCTGCAGCCCCATTCCTTCGGACCCTCCATTCTTGCTCCTTGGAAAAGATTTTCAGCACCAGGGACAGCTCCAGATCTCCACAGTTTCAGGCGATTCCTTCCGGGTCAAGGGCATATGGGAGGGCATATGGGAGTGGGGCCATGAACGCCAATTCATCAAAATGCCTGGGGTAGTGGAGGTGACATCTCACGCCATTTATCCTTTACTTTCACTCACATGCTTTCACATACATACATTTACACATAGACACACTCGTTCTCACATAAACACACTCTCACCCGCAAGTGCGCACACATCATACATTTAAAATCATTTTTTAATTACCTCAGCTGCCAGAGAGGCAGCAAATTGTAATTCATTCTTTATTGCACTAACTGTGAATAATACAATATTATTCACTATTAGTATAATAAGGAATCGACAAAAAGAAGAAAGGTGGAGTGATTTTGTGTGAAGATGGCCGCAACCTAGTGCGGCTCCGGAGCCCACCGCCCGATACCGCACCTATCCGGTAGTTATCCTGGCTGAAAACCGGCAAAAATCCACAGGCGGCATCCCCTGAACACCCGGGGCTCCGGACGGGCGAGGAAGGCGCCTGGTGGTGTGCATCGGACCTGAGGGCTGCCTCGAGGCGGGTGCCGGGCCTGTGTGCGGAGGCGGCGCCGGGGCCTCGAGTGGCGGCTTGCTGATCCTAAACAGCCTGTGGGGGCGTGGCCGAAGACTCACGGCGTTGGCAGCCGAGCGCCGAGCACGAAGCCCCCAGGGGGGTGGTAGCAGCGAAGTACGGGGCCCGGGAGCCTGGCCTCCCCTGTCACACTACATACTCTATGCCTCCTGCAGCGGGGACACCGGCATAGCGCGGCGCCGCCATTGGAGCAGAGGAAGGGCACTGGAGGCGCGATCGGCGGAACGGGAGCAGGGGCACACAGCATACATGACGGCCACCTGAGGCTCTGCGAGCTGCCGGCGGCAGGGAGGCGGCGCCGCTCCATCGGTTAAACCCCCGGAGGGGGTCCTGGGCATCCCCTGGAGCCCCGTGCGGCCTAATGGTGGGCGACGCATGCATATTGGAGGACTGGCGCTGAAGGCACCGGGGGAGCGTGGTGGGCAGCGTTTCATCCGGTAAGACGCCAGCGCGTGGTTGGGGACCTGCATAGCGTCGCGACTGGAGGGGGGTAGCGGCAGGATCCCGGCGCAACGGACAGGCAGCACGTGGGTGTCTCCGCAGCTGGAGACAGCCCGAGGGGCACGGAGAACACTTGTACCGGACATCATGGGAGGAAAGGGCCACTGTGGGGGAGCACAGGCCAGGCTGGAGAAGTATGCATTTCAGAAGGACCGGACGGCCTCCCCCCCCCTGAAAAGACTAAAGAGATCACCCTGGCTGATGTCATGGCCACGCCGACCCAGATGCAGGTCTCCATAGGCACGATCTCCACAGACGTAACGCTGCTGAGAGCCAACGTCGCCAAAATTAACACGAGACTGTCCGAGGTCGAATCAACTACGGCGACCCTCACAAACGAAGCGGCGGAGAGTAAGAAACGGATACAGTCGCGGAATTGGTCCAAAAGCAGCTGTTGGTCAAGCTTGATGACCAGGAAGGCAGGTCCAGGAGGAATAATGTGCGCGTCGTGGGTGTGCCGGAGAGCGAACGGGGGCCGGCGCTGGACCTCTTTGTTGAAAAACTTATCACGGAACAGCTGCAGCCACGTGGGCTCTCAAAATTTTTCTCGGTGGAGAGGGCACACCGGGTGCCTGGGGGGAGGCCGAGACCCGGGGCCCCCCCGCGCCCGATCCTGGCCCGTATTTTCAACTTCCGGGACAGAGACGCTATCCTCCAGGCGGCGCGTGCCGCCCCCCCGCTGAGGGTGGACAACTGCACGGTTACCCTCTATCCAGACTACACCACGACAGTGATGCGGCAACGCCGAGACTTCCTCGCGGTCAAGGCGGAGCTGCGCGCTCGAGAACTGAAGTACGCGATGCTTTATCCAGCAAAACTACGGGTGGAGGCCGAGGGTAACACGTGGTTCTTCGCCACGCCGACGGAGGCCTCGGAATGGTTGGAGGGATGGCGACCGGCGAGACCTGAGGGCCGAGCGGGACGTACCCCTCGGGCCCTTCTGCCTCCCCCGAGAATCTGGAGGAAACTGGGTCAGGAGAGGGTGACGGCACGCGGCAGGACTGAGGCTGGGACGGAGCGAACGAACTTCGGACGACGGGGAGGTGTGGAGTGCCAGTTTGGTCCTGGCGATCACGAGAGACTCGGACATTGCAGGGGCGCTGTTGTCTTTGAACTTTGCTGGCTTCTGATAACCGGTTTCTTGAATGGACAAGCACATAGTGCGGGGATCGGACGAGGGACAGTGAGCAGCTCCCCCCATACACAAGTAGCAAGTTATGGGATTTAAGCACTCTGCTAAATTGGGGTGGCGGGTAGTTTTAAATCCGCTGGGCAGGGAGGCAGGGAGGAGGGTGGGGGGATGGGGGCATTTTGGTAAAGTTCGTTTGTGTTCTGTTCTAGGTTCAGCAACTACTCATTGGCGGACTTTGCAAGATAGGCCTGTCATAGACCAAAGGAGGGGTGCACGTCAGCGAACACTTTCAACCACCCTACATGACGGGGGAAACACATAACGATACTCGGGAGGCCACCGATAGCTCCACTGAGGGACATGCGCGACAACACAGCCCCTTGTTCAGTGTTCTGTCATGGAATGTGAACGGATTGGGAGATAAGATTAAACGAGGGCTGGTCCTACAGTATCTCAAGCGAAGGGGGCCGGCGGTGGCACTCTTGCAGGAAACACATCTAGTAGGCACGACCACGAAGGCACTGGATAGATGGGGATTTAAAATGGCGATACATTCTGAGTTCACGTCGGGGTCCCGAGGGGTGGGCATATTAGTTAACAAGCGCTTCCCCCTGATCATGGTTGACTCCCGTAGGGAGGAACAGGGCTGCTTCGCGACGCTGACCTGCCAATGGGAAGGGAGAGTGTATAACTTGGTGACCGTATACATCCCCCCGACGCTCCACCAAGACACATTCCGGGCACTGGGTGAATTCCTGCTGGCGTTACCGCAGGGGGAGCTCATCATGGGCGGGGACTTTAATGCGACTATGGACACGCTAATGGACAGGTCATCATCCAGAGACCACGGTAGCGCCACCCCCAAACTGCGTGAATTCACGGAGGCACTTGGCCTCATAGACACCTGGAGAACGCACTGTCCGGAGGAGAGGCACTACACATTTCACTCGGGGGCTCACAACACCCTTTCCCGCATAGACTACATCTTCACACCACCCACGGGGCTGAGGGGAATGACGGAAGTTTCTCACTTACCCAGGGGCATTTCGGACCACTCGCCGGTAGTCATTACATTTGCAACCTTCGCCCCACGTAAACGCAGGATATTCCCAATTCACCCGGGTTATCTCAAAGTCCCTAAAATTAGTAAAGCCCTTCAGGGGGTGACCAAACAGTATTTCACAGCTAGCGGTGCTTCAGCTTGAGCAGAGGGTGGTTGAGGCAGAGACCGACCATGCCACACATGCCGACGACGACACTACACATAGAGTCCGCATGGCACACCAGGAATATAAGTCCTATCTTTGGGAGGCCGCGCGAGTTAAACAGGTGGCAACACAGCATACGATCTACGAGCTGGGGACAAGGCAGGTAAACTACTGGCCTGGCTTGAGAAGGGGGAACGTGCGGTGCGTTGGGTGGCGCGGATCAGGCTGAATTCGGGAGATTTTACGTCGGAGCCACGGCAAATCGCGGAGGCCCTAGCGGCTCACTACAAAAAGATCTATACATCGGAGGCCTCGTCTACTGTGGCGGATAACGAAGCCTTCCTTCGAGACATCGCAATGCCGAGGTTGCCCCCGTCTGGGGTGGAAGCCCTAGAGGCAGACCTGACGGCTGGAGAGCTCACACTGGCAATACTCGCTCTCAGCGCCGGGAAGGCGATGGGGCCAAATGGAATTCCGGTGGAATTCTATAAGAAGAATGTGAGAAGTTGGCCTGATATGTAGTGCTCACTATTCTAGTGATCACTGTGTATCATTCCAAACGACCCTTATTGATGATTGGTTGTAAGTCAACCTTATAGACCAGCTATCCTAGTAGCGTGGATACGAGCAGTCTTTAGACTAAACTCTAGAGGGCGTGTTAAGCCAGCTGTTTACCATCACATATACCCATTGAACACCAAGTGAAAGGACACCACACAAGTTGTTATGAAAATAAAGGATATTTATTTATCACAAGACTACCCTGGCTCTTTATGAGTCAGGGAGCTAAGCACACTACAAAACTCTTATGAAAATACTTCTGGTTGCACAATTTACACAAGTGCCCGAAGGGCACGAAACCATTTACACTGCAAGTGGAATGGGAAAGGTTAGATAGTTTAAAGTTACTGATTCCGGAGGAATCCGATCAGTGGGACTAAACGAAAAAGGAACTGGACACTTGTAGAGTGAACCTACGGTGGAGCACCGAGATGCTCGAGTTACCTAGCCCAGAGGCTGCGGCTGCGTGGGGTTCAGCAAGATGTCGGGAGTCCTCGTTGTAGTCTCAGGAGCCTGAAAGAAGAAGTTGCTGGCAGGCGACCAGTGTCGATGTTCAGAGAGATCCAAGCCTGGATCGGTGATGAAGGAAACCTGAAAGCAGAGGGGACTCAGTTCTCAACCGCTAGCCAGCGATCGTGTGGGTACCAGGAAGGTACCGGCTGAAGTCACCTCGACCAGGTGAGTGGATGACGTCGGACTCGGCTGTTCCTTGGACCAGGAGGCGCGGCGGCGACCCGGAGGGAGGGCGAGCTGTCCCACGAAGGTGTCTGCTGTCGATGATGCTGGGCCCAGGAATGGGGCAGCAGGTCTTGGCAGTGGCAAACCCACGCGGTGGAGTCAAGATGGCGTCGGGAGTGGACCAGGAGGGTCCGAGGTACTCCTCTGTTGAAGGGGAGCAAGAGCCAGTCTGGAGCGACCAGACCAGTGATGAAAGTCTGTCGTGGTGCGTCGTGAAGAGGGCCACAAGCCGGTCGGCGAGTGGTCGGACAACGCGGTAAGCAGTAAGGAGCAGAAGGGCCCCCACGCAGATCTCGTGGATGCTGGGGAGGCAGACTTCGGTGCTGGAGCCGCTCAGGGTTAGGGCTTCTCAAACCCTAGGTGCACTCACTCGAGGGTCCCTCGGTGGGCGTGCTAGATAAGCGTCGTGCAGGTTCTGAAGATGGCCGGCCCCGCAGGTCTCGTCACACCTACGAATCTCAGCTGGGCTGATGATGTAGGTAGAGGTCAGAGATGGCAGGGAACCCGGGTCTCGTCGAGCTGGGCAGTCTTGATCCGTGGGAGAGACGTACAGCAAACCGCAAGCGCTTAGGTGGTGCCTGCTGGTGCAGGGTGGCTACTCCTTAGCCACAAGGGAGAGTCTTCAGAAATAGTCAAGAGTTCCTTTCGTGGAAAGTAGTTCAAGATTCAGAATTATCCAATTTGGGAAGGGGACTCGCTCCTACCTTTATTCTAAGAAAAGGGGCTGGCCCGTAACTAGGTCCTACCTATGGGTGGGGCCAGGAGGGGGGTGGTTACACCCCTATCCTTTGTCCGGCTTCGCCCCAGCCCAGGGGCAGGGTTGCCCCCGAAACTGGTTGGAGCCGGGCTATGCACAGTGAGCACCGGGGTGCCACTTGCAATCACCTTCCTTTCAGCCCTGCCTACCTGGGATACACAAACCCTGTCTGGGATGGTGCTAACACCGCCCTCGACAGGAAACCCTTTGTCCAAGCTCCCTCCGCTGGAAGGTCTCCCAGCAGCAGGAGGTCAGACTTGTGTCTGGTGGCAGCATCCATTTTGTGATGCTGAGGCTTGAGTCAACTTTAACCGGGGTTCAAGGTTACTTCCATGTCGTGCCCCTCTAAAAGGGGGAATGCTAACCCCGTCGCCAGAATTGGCGAGGGGTTCGTATTCCAATTCGTATGACACCTTACTCGACATGTGTAGGTGAGGCGATGCCAAAGTTAGCAAATAACCGCAAGGGTTATAATGCATTTTAAAGGAGTTGGCCCGCGTCACCATGGAACGGCTATTAGGATTTGGTTCCGCAAGCCGTCGACGGGCTCAGCTCGCGCCAGAGCACCATCTCACATGATTCCCAGCACTCTGCCTTCAGGATTGATAAGGCCTGCCATAGGAGTGACTGACAGGAATCCATGCGTCCATTTTAGGGTTAGGTATAGGAATACTACACCTACAGCAACGGGTCATTACACCACCTTGCCCCAGCTGTCGGGCAGCCAGTTGTGTCAGATTTGGGCGGCCATCCAGGGGTGGCACAATACATGCTGCAGCCCCTGGTAGGCCCTGGGTACACCGATGCCCTGGATACCTGTGGTATGCTGATACAGGGACTGATAAGGCAGCCCAGTTCCAATTAGTGGATGCACCTAATGTACATGTGTGTTAATTTCGAGAGAGAACAGCTAGGCTGTGGGTCTGATTGGCAGGCCCGCAGCCGGGGAAAGTCGTAAACCAATGAAGCAAAAGCAAAAAAATCTGGGTGATCATAGGATTGCAGACCCTACTCTCCTACATGACCCCCCCCCCCAAACTTTGGGACAATAAGCTAACCTTGATCAGGTGAGTCTTCTTGCTCTAAGTGGAAATACCTGGAGAGCCCATCTGCATTGCCATGATCAGTGCCAGGTCTATGCTCCACTGTGAAGTCCATCCCCTGTAGGGAAATGGACCACCTAAGTAGTTTGGGATTTTCACCCTTCATCTGATTTAGCCACAAGAGGGGCTTATGGTCGGTCTGAATCTTGAAGTGAGTGCCAAACAAGTATGGCCTCAACTTCTTCAGGGCCCAAACCACAGCAAAGGCCTCCCTCTCAATAGCTGACCAATTCTTCTCTCTGGGGGTCAGCCTCCTGCTAATGAAAGCTATGGGCTGGTCATGACCATCAAAATTCAGCTGAGATAGAACAGCTCCCACACCCAACTCCGAAGCGTCTGTTTGGACAATGAATGTTTTGGAGTAGTCTGGACTCTTTAGGATAGGCGCTGTGCACATGGCCTGCTTTAGGTCATCGAATGCCTTTTGACAGCTGGCTGTCCACTGAACTTTTTTTGGCATCTTCTTACTTGTCAGATCGTTTAGCGGGGTCACAATGGATCCATAATTTCTGACAAACTTCCGGTAATAACCAGTCAGGCCCAAGAAAGCTCGAACCTGAGTCTGGGTGGTTGGAGGAGCCCAGTCCTGGATGGCCTGTATTTTGCTCTCCAATGGCTGAACCTGGCCTCCACCTACAAGGTGGCCCAGGTATACAACCTGTGTCTGCCCTATCTGGCACTTAGTGGCCTTGATAGTGAGGCCTGCCTTTTGCAGGGCCTCTAACACTTTCCTCAGGTGGACCAGGTGATCCTATAAACAAAACTGATAAATATCCCTCTGGACCTATATTTCTTTTACTTAGCAATTCATTTCTTGTGGGTTCACATGAAGAAGAGACAACCAATTGTATATTTACATTCCAACTAATGAGTTTTTTTTTTTTTTTTTTTTTTTTTTTATATTGTTTTTAAGATATTTTGCTTGTTTATATTCATTTTTACTTATTTATATACATTTTTTCTCAAATATACATCGGATTGTTTTCTTATTCCTAAACACAATCTATACAGCGATATTTTGAATTGCTCTGTGCTCATTCAATTTTATCAACACAATGCTTAAAGATATAAGCTAAAACCTCTCTCCTATGATTTGAGAGAAATCCCCACAGCAATCACTCCTCTGTTCATACCACATGCATTTCACTATCATACGACACATTCACACTGCACCCCAGATATGCACCAACGATGTTGCTGGACTGGCCAGGACTGGGCCAGATGCTCGACCCTTTAATTATGATGCAAAAAACTGGGGTGTAACACTCTGTCTGGTCGACGCACGTTTCGGTGGATCTAATTTCTTTTCTTGCCACCTTCTTCAGGACCTTTTGTTTGCGAGTTTATCGCGGGCAAAGATGAGGGGATTGTTATTCTGTAAAACAATTGGATAGTATCAAAACATAATTTCATACATTGTTTATGTGTCCCACAGGAGAATACTACATTTATTCTCCAATATATACAATTAAAAACCAAGAATTTGCACTTCTGTCAAGCTTACAAACGTGCTTTTACTTACATAGCTCTCTGCAAGTTTAAAGAAAATGTATAGTGGTAGATCGGAGAGTAGCAAAGATAGATAAGAGCAATATGTACTACAGGTAAACTTCATTTTATCAAAGAGCGTTTTTTCTCTCTACGGTCCTGTGTCCTATTGACTAGTATTCTCTATTTTACATTTGTCAAGTCTCACTGAGATTACTCCATTATGTTATTTCTTATTCGTGGGCATAAAAAAGAACCCAAAACTACCTGTTGTGTACTGTTATACACGTAGTGAAAGTCTTCCTCTCAGTTAATATTACTGATGTCGTTCTTCTTCTTTCCCAAATATGGTCAATGCTGCAAGAAGATTTCATATTGTTATTACACCTTCTGCTTTCTCTATAGGAACGCTCCCTATTCAGCTTATGAGTTTTATATCTATATTGCATGTACCTTTGTCGGTCCGGGTTGCGATCCTAGGAGTCAGTTTCACATATCTTAATAAATTTATTTGTTCTCTCTTTTCCCTTCCATATTTTCAAGCCTTTCTTACAGTATTGATGACTCACCAGCCCTTAAGAACTATTCTCGGTGCTGTATAGTCTGGTTAAAATTTAGAAAAAGGTAATTAGCATTTTTCGATCTTATTATTACACGTACAGCGTAATTTAATTTTCGTATGATTACCTACTTAGTCTTTATTATGAACAGCAAGGTATTACTTCTTCCCGTTTCTTTGTTCATTGTATAGTTGCATTGTGCTGTAAGGGGATGGCTGGTACCAATCTTGTTTTGAGCTCTAGTAAATGAAAAGGATTTTTTTAGTATATACACGCTGAGGAACTAGGACGCGTATTAGGGCGACTTCATATTGATTGTTTGCCCCAGTATTGCCATAAAGGTCTCATTACAGTTCGTGTCTCACTAGTATCTATGACCATCTTATTTTTACTATAAACTAACCATACAGAATTATAAATCCTGTGTGCTCTCATTGCTATTATTTCCCCCCACTGAGAATCTTTTTTGTATATACGGTAGGGGTTTCCTAGTTTCCTAAGATACTGAGTCAAAGAGAGTAAGCTTAAATCTCACAGACTACCAAGGATACTAGAGTTTCATTTTTCTCTACGCGGTACCTTACCTATCGGCGGTTTCGTATTCTCCTTCGGCAGCTTGGTAAACAGACTCCGGCCTCCAATGTAGTGGCCGTGAAATCCTTCCCTTTTTAAGCGGTGCTGGCTTTCTAATTACGGGCAGCTGTGATGTGAAATCACGTGTTCTCCTGCGTGCCATTGTATGTCTCACTCAGAATGCCTTTGTTACTGTGGGTTCCATCTTGGAAAGGTAATCACTGAGATTACCTACATGAGGCGAATCATTTATTGGACCCGTTATGCAATTGGGATTGTCTTTTTTACTACGATTACACCGGGGATTTATCGTATAATTTGTATCATTTATGCGCACCAATTTCTAGCAACTAATGCATTCCATTGATGGTCATATATTATCAGAAAACTCCGCCGCCATTTTGGATCGGGTCATACACAGCTGTGATGTGAAATCACGTGTTCTCCTGCGTGCCATTGTATGTCTCACTCAGAATGCCTTTGTTACTGTGGGTTCCATCTTGGAAAGGTAATCACTGAGATTACCTACATGAGGCGAATCATTTATTGGACCCGTTATGCAATTGGGATTGTCTTTTTTACTACGATTACACCGGGAATTTATCGTATAATTTGTATCATTTATGCGCACCAATTTCTAGCAACTAATGCATTCCATTGATGGTCATATATTATCAGAAAACTCCGCCGCCATTTTGGATCGGATCATACACAGCTATTCAGCAGTTAATTGTCTTTTTTACTACGATTACATCGGAGATTTGTTGTCCAATTTGTATAATTTATACGCACCAATTTCTAGCATATGATGCATTATAATGATGATCATGTGTTATCAAAAAACCTCCGCCGCCATTTTGGAACGGGTCATATACAGCTATTCAGCGGTTAACATACTCGGTGTATCTCGGTAGGTATCTAGTTTTATAATTGCCGATAATAGCTTATATCCCCGATTCCCCGAGGCACTGATAGTTAAGTATGTATCGTTTGGCCATTTTACTGTTTGATGGATGTCACAGGATATCGTTGCGCATCCATGGTGCAAAGTAATCTGCCACCTTTTTAGTGCGGGGCCTGTCTTTACTGTTCAGCCTGTTGGCCTGCTGAGCCATTATCAGGCGTGTTTAGGCATGGTAGTTATTACGCTAAACGTAATCGGCATCTTCACAACATATGCGATTTAATCATTCCACCCAATGTTTTATAAATGTGTGTCAATCATATGTAGGGGTATTAGGACAGTCTGGTGCCTGATGCAAAGTGGCATGTTTCCCAAAAAGGGAGAAAATTAATCAAAAAAATCCTTATTGTCTAATCATACTCAGATCTGAAAACTCCACGGAGTTTTACCAATGTGCAGTTTTGTATGATATTCAGAAGGGGGTTTTTTGCATATTGTTTCCTTTACCCCGAATTCGTATAAGCACTATGTGTAGTATGGTCAGATTTTGTATAGTGTAAATTAGATTGTGATCTATACTATCCATAGTAGTTTCATACACTCTCATAGACAGTCATACAGAAGATGGAAAATGGTCTGTACAGACCTTATCTTGTGTGCCACAATATTTCTTCGTTGAGACCCGTTTTAACTGTATCTAAGGTGTAGATCCAGTAGGTCTCTCGTGTTTTTCTGACATCTTGTATGTCTTTTCCTGCAATATGTTTGACTTTTTCTAATATTAACCATCTTAGTTCTTTTTCACTATGTTGGAAGTCAATGCAATGCTGTACCATTGGGCTTAGTAGTTTTTTAGTTCTGATGGCGGATCTATGCTCACTATATCGTGTTCTGAACTCTCGGCCCGTCTCGCCTACATAGCCTAAGGCACAGGGACATAGTATAAGATATACCAAATTCTGGCTTTTGCAATTAGTGAAATCACGTAGTTTGCCTCTCTTACCTTGGTATTGCCAGAATTCAGTTACGATGGCACTGTCACATGCCACACATGTACCACATTTGTGGTTACCCAAGATCTGTGGTCCTATCAAGGTAGTAATAACCAGTCAGGCCCAAGAAAGCTCGAACCTGAGTCTGGGTGGTTGGAGGAGCCCAGTCCTGGATGGCCTGTATTTTGCTCTCCAATGGCTGAACCTGGCCTCCACCTACAAGGTGGCCCAGGTATACAACCTGTGTCTGCCCTATCTGGCACTTAGTGGCCTTGATAGTGAGGCCTGCCTTTTGCAGGGCCTCTAACACTTTCCTCAGGTGGACCAGGTGATCCTCCCAGGTGGAGCTAAAGACAGCGATATCGTCCAGATACGCCGCACAGAAGTCGTCCAACCCAGTGAGAACTCGATTCACCAGCCGTTGGAAGGTGGCAGGTGCATTTTTCAAACCAAAGGGCATTACCACGAACTGATAATGCCCACCCGGGGTAGAAAATGCTGTTTTGGGCTTCGCTTCCTCAGCTAACCTGATTTGCCAATACCCAGCTGTCAGGTCAAACGTACTTAAGTAGTTGGCCGAAGCCAACCGGTCTATAAGTTCGTCTGCTCTCGGTATCGGGTGGGCGTCAGTCTTAGTGACTGCATTGAGGCCTCTGTAGTCCACGCAAAACCTCATCTCTTTCTTACCGCCCTGGGTGTGAGGTTTCGGCACGAGAACTACGGGACTAGCCCAGGGGCTGTCCGAGGGCTCAATGACTCCCAGCTCCAACATTTTCTGCACCTCTGTCTTGATGCAGTCTCTGACATGATCAGGCTGTCAATAGATTTTACTCTTTACGGGCAGACTGTCCCCAGTGTCGACCTCATGGGTACACCAATTGGTCTGACTGGGTGTCAGAGAGAACATATGTCGAAAGGATTGAAGAACCTGTTGACAATCCTTTTGTTGATGTCCAGAGAGGCTGCCACAAAAGACAACACCATCAACTGATCCATCGTCAGGGTTCTGAGAGAGCAGGTCCGGGAGAGGGTCACTCTCCTCCTCCTGTCCCTCATCTGTGGCCATGAGCAAGCCCATGCCCTCCCTGTCGACATATGCCTTGAGCCTGTTTACATGGAGCACCCTGTGGGGGCTCCGGGGAGTTCCCAGGTCTACCAAGTAGGTGACCTCTCCCTTTTTCTCAATGATCGTGTGGGGCCCAGACCATTTGTCTTTGAGTGCTGCTGGGGCCACTGGCTCCAGCACCCACACCTTCTGCCCAGGCTGATACACAGTCAGGACAGCCTTTTGGTCGTGCCAAGCTTTTTGTAATTCTTGGCTCGCCTCAAGGTTTTTAGATGCCTTTTCCATGTACTCAGCCATCCGCGAGCGGAGACCGAGCACATAGTCCACAATGTTTGATGCCGGCTTTTTGAGAGGTCTCTCCCATCCTTCCTTTACCAAACAAAGGGGTCCCCTTACAGGATGTCCGAACAGAAGTTCAAAAGGGCTGTAGCCAACCCCCTTCTGCGGGACCTCTCTGTAGGCGAACAAGAGGCAGGGTATCAGGACATCCCATCTCCGCCGAAGCTTTTCAGGTAGTCCATGAATCATCCCTTTGAGGGTCCTGTTGAATCTCTCAACAAGCCCATTGCATTGTGGGTGATAGGGTGTGGTGAATTTGTAGTTGACACCACACTCCTTCCACATAGCAGTCAGATATCCCGACATGAAGTTTGCACCTCTGTCTGAGACAACCTCCTTAGGGAAGCCCACTCTGGAGAACACTCCAACTAGGGCTCGTGCCACAACAGGTGCTGTAGTGGTCCTAAGGGGAATAGCTTCAGGATACCTGGTGGCGTGGTCCACCACCACCAGTATAAACTTGTGCCCTGATGCTGTCTGGGGTTCCATTGGTCCGACAATGTCGATCCCCACTCGTTCAAAGGGTACCGCCACCACCGGTAGTGGTATAAGGGGGGCCTTTGTCGTGCCACCTGACTTACCGCTGGCTTGGCAAGTGACACAGGAGCGGCAAAACTCCTTCGTATCTTCGGACATGTGGGGCCAGTGAAAGTGTGGAACAATTCTGTCCCAAGTCTTATTCTGGCCTAAGTGACCAGCAAGGGGAATCTCGTGGGCCAAGGTAAGGAGGAAACCTCTCAGAGACAAGGGGACGACCAGCCTCCTGGTCGCGCCAGGCTTGGGGTCTCTTGCCTCGGAGTACAGGAGTCCATCATCCCAGTACACTTTGTGGGTACCTGTGGCGTTCCCTGCAGCCTCAGCAGCAGCCTGCTGTCTGAGGGGTTCAAGTGAGGGGCAGTCTAACTGTGCCTTCCCCAGGTCTTCCCTGGAGGGTCCCCCTGAGCCCAGAAACTCAACCTGACCAGGTTCAAGCTCTTTCGGCTCAGTTTCCCTCAGTTCTTTAAGGTCAGCCTCCTCAGAGACTTGATCCACGACCTGGGGCAAGGGGGAAGGCGAAGCCTTACCCTTACTGCTCCTTTTCTTGGAAGGTGTCTGGTCCGTTCTTCCAGGATCCAGCACCTGTTCAGTGGGGCATCTTTTGGCCTGTGACCTGGTCACAGCAAGGACATGTGCTGGCAAGCCTAACATTTCCATGTGAGTCCTCTGCTCCACTTCTGACCATTGTGACGTTTCCAAATCATTGCCCAACAGACATTCTACGGGGAGGTCTGAACTAACCACAACCTTTTTCGGGCCACTTACCCCTCCCCAGGAGAAATCAACAACTGCCATACTGTGATTGGTAGTGACATTGCTGGCATTGGTCACTAGGTAATCGGTACCTAGCATGATCTGTCCAGGGTCCACAAAGTTAGGCGTCACCATGGTGACACTGGCACAAGTGTCCCTGTAGGCCTGAGCCACTTTTCCATTGATAAAAGGTGTCTGTCTGTATTTGTCCAAGGTATTGGGACTGGCACCAGGGGACATATCCATATCCCCTGTACAGACAAGGACGGCCTGAGTGAGCGTGCTGACTAAGTCGTCACTCCCCTCGGTTCCCAAGGTTAACCCAACTAATGCCTTGGGAGGCGCACTACCACTGCTGACTGTACTAGGGGGTGCAGGTGCCTTAGGGGCTGCAGTGGCAGGAGTTTGCCCTCCTTTCTTGGTGCACTCACTAAACCAGTGAGTCTTACTTTTACAGTATTGGCACCACCTTTTTGACTGGCCTTCTTGAGTCTTCTTCTTCTGTGAAGCCTGACCCCCACCCTCTTTAGTTTGTTGGGGACCTGTCGAAGACTTCTGGTCATTTTGTTCGTTCTTGTTACTACCCTTTTGGTCTGCTTTCTTCTGACCACCCTGGTTCTGAGTCTGGTTCTGCTTGACCCTTGTTCTGACCCATCTGTCTGCCTTCTTTCCCAATTCTTGGGGAGAGGTCAGATCCGAGTCGACAAGGTGCTGATGCAACAATTGGTTCTGACAGTTGTTTAAAATCTGTTCTCTCATGATACGATTGTACAATCCTGTGTAATCAGTAACCTTGCTACCCAGCAACCAGCCCTCCAAAGCCTTAGTGGCACAATCGACAAAGTCAGTCCAATCCTGAGACTGAATTTTCTGGGTGTCCCTGAACAGCACCCGGTACTGCTCGGTGGTTAAGCCGAACCCATCAATCAGTGTATTCTTCAGGACTTGGTAGTTGTTCGCATCCTCAGCTCTAGTAGTGAGGAGCTTGTCTCGTCCTTTACCCTCAAAGGAGAGCCACAGTATAGCTGCCCACTGACTTTGGGGGACGCACTGGACAGTGCAGGCCCTCTCCAAAGCAGTTATCCACTTGTGGATGTCGTCCCCTTGTTTAAAGGGGGGCACTATTTTACTCAGGTGTCTAGTATCTATACCCCTGTCTTTTTCTCTAATGAGAATGCTGCCACCAGTGGGATCTAACCCACTTAATTTCTGCTCTCGGGCTAAGGCAAGTCTTTCTTTGGCGAGGGCAAGTTCTTCCCGCTCGATCCTCAGATTGACTTCCCTCATCTTCGCTTCATGCTCCCTTCTCTGAGGGGACGTCATTCCTCTCTGAGAAGATGCCTGAGAGACATGTGTACGAACAGATCTGTTAGAGCCTCTGGAGAGAGACCTAGCTCGTCCGTTCCCAATGTTAGGCCTGCTTGAGCGTGGGGCCGGGGCTCCCCCGGTTCCATTCTCATGCCTGCTTAAGTTGGTCCTCGTAAGCCTGCCGACTACCACTGGACCTTTGTTTGCCTCGTCTCCTGATAACTCCTCCTCGTCTTCCTCCTCTGTATGGAGGTCGAGGTCCGGGTCACCAAGGGTTCCCTCTAAGGGAGGCATGTTCCCATCAGCATTGTGGGGACCTGTGTTTGAGGACCTCCTAGCATCGTACGTCTCTAAGAGACCTATCAGAAATGCGATGGTAGGGTTAGAACCCTGGTTTAGCTTCCTGGAGGCACACAGTTGTCTCATCTCCTTGAAGCTAAGAGCTGCATATCGTGACACGACCTGTGGAGGGTCACTGACCACTAAGGGAGTCTCTGCAGACTCTCCGTGGACCGACATGCTTTCTAGTGAGGTGTAAGTGATGCACCTACCTACACTATTTGTTTACCTACTGATCCCTTGCTAAGAGTTGTAGTCAGGGTGTGCTAAGCCCTGTTACACTACAACAGCTGGTTCAGTAGAACTCAGAGTATTCTAAGTTAAGTTATATGTACCTGGGTACTTATGTGATCTTTCACTTTGATATTCTTAGGATACGTGTGTGGTAACCAACAGCAAGCTCAAATCCCAACCGCTGCTCACCAATGTGAGAAGTTGGCCTGATATGTAGTGCTCACTATTCTAGTGATCACTGTGTATCATTCCAAACGACCCTTATTGATGATTGGTTGTAAGTCAACCTTATAGACCAGCTATCCTAGTAGCGTGGATACGAGCAGTCTTTAGGCTAAACTCTAGAGGGCGTGTTAAGCCAGCTGTTTACCATCACATATACCCCTTGAACACCAAGTGAAAGGACACCACACAAGTTGTTATGAAAATAAAGGATATTTATTTATCACAAGACTACCCTGGCTCTTTATGAGTCAGGGAGCTAAGCACACTACAAAACTCTTATGAAAATACTTCTGGTTGCACAATTTACACAAGTGCCCGAAGGGCACGAAACCATTTACACTGCAAGTGGAATGGGAAAGGTTAGATAGTTTAAAGTTACTGATTCCGGGGGAATCCGATCAGTGGGACTAAACGAAAAAGGAACTGGACACTTGTAGAGTGAACCTACGGTGGAGCACCGAGATGCTCGAGTTACCTAGCCCAGAGGCTGCGGCTGCGTGGGGTTCAGCAAGATGTCGGGAGTCCTCGTTGTAGTCTCAGGAGCCTGAAAGAAGAAGTTGCTGGCAGGCGACCAGTGTCGATGTTCAGAGAGATCCAAGCCTGGATCGGTGATGAAGGAAACCTGAAAGCAGAGGGGACTCAGTTCTCAACCGCTAGCCAGCGATCGTGTGGGTACCAGGAAGGTACCGGCTGAAGTCACCTCGACCAGGTGAGTGGATGACGTCGGACTCGGCTGTTCCTTGGACCAGGAGGCGCGGCGGCGACCCGGAGGGAGGGCGAGCTGTCCCACGAAGGTGTCTGCTGTCGATAATGCTGGGCCCAGGAATGGGGCAGCAGGTCTTGGCAGTGGCAAACCCACGCGGTGGAGTCAAGATGGCGTCGGGAGTGGACCAGGAGGGTCCGAGGTACTCCTCTGTTGAAGGGGAGCAAGAGCCAGTCTGGAGCGACCAGACCAGTGATGAAAGTCTGTCGTGGTGCGTCGTGAAGAGGGCCACAAGCCGGTCGGCGAGTGGTCGGACAACGCGGTGAGCAGTAAGGAGCAGAAGGGCCCCCACGCAGATCTCGTGGATGCTGGGGAGGCAGACTTCGGTGCTGGAGCCGCTCAGGGTTAGGGCTTCTCAAACCCTAGGTGCACTCACTCGAGGGTCCCTCGGTGGGCGTGCTAGATAAGCGTTGTGCAGGTTCTGAAGATGGCCGGCCCCGCAGGTCTCGTCACACCTACGAATCTCAGCTGGGCTGATGATGTAGGTAGAGGTCAGAGATGGCAGGGAACCCGGGTCTCTTCGAGCTGGGCAGTCTTGATCCGTGGGAGAGACGTACAGCAAACCGCAAGCGCTTAGGTGGTGCCTGCTGGTGCAGGGTGGCTACTCCTTAGCCACAAGGGAGAGTCTTCAGAAATAGTCAAGAGTTCCTTTCGTGGAAAGTAGTTCAAGATTCAGAATTATCCAATTTGGCAAGGGGACTCGCTCCTACCTTTATTCTAAGAAAAGGGGCTGGCCCGTGACTAGGTCCTACCTATGGGTGGGGCCAGGAGGGGGGTGGTTACACCCCTATCCTTTGTCCGGCTTCGCCCCAGCCCAGGGGCAGGGTTGCCCCCGAAACTGGTTGGAGCCGGGCTATGCACAGTGAGCACCGGGGTGCCACTTGCAATCACCTTCCTTTCAGCCCTGCCTACCTGGGATACACAAACCCTGTCTGGGATGGTGCTAACACCGCCCTCGACAGGAAACCCTTTGTCCAAGCTCCCTCCGCTGGAAGGTCTCCCAGCAGCAGGAGGTCAGACTTGTGTCTGGTGGCAGCATCCATTTTGTGATGCTGAGGCTTGAGTCAACTTTAACCGGGGTTCAAGGTTATTTCCATGTCGTGCCCCTCTAAAAGGGGGGAATGCTAACTCCGTCGCCAGAATTGGCGAGGGGTTCGTATTCCAATTCGTATGACACCTTACTCGACATGTGTAGGTGAGGCGATGCCAAAGTTAGCAAATAACCGCAAGGGTTATAATGCATTTTAAAGGAGTTGGCCCGCGTCACCATGGAACGGCTATTAGGATTTGGTTCCGCAAGCCGTCGACGGGCTCAGCTCGCGCCAGAGCACCATCTCACATGATTCCCAGCACTCTGCCTTCAGGATTGATAAGGCCTGCCATAGGAGTGACTGACAGGAATCCATGCGTCCATTTTAGGGTTAGGTATAGGAATACTACACCTACAGCAACGGGTCATTACACCACCTTGCCCCAGCTGTCGGGCAGCCAGTTGTGTCAGATTTGGGCGGCCATCCAGGGGTGGCACAATACATGCTGCAGCCCCTGGTAGGCCCTGGGTACACCAATGCCCTGGATACCTGTGGTATGCTGATACAGGGACTGATAAGGCGGCCCAGTTCCAATTAGTGGATGCACCTAATGTACATGTGTGTTAATTTCGAGAGAGAACAGCTAGGCTGTGGGTCTGATTGGCAGGCCCGCAGCCGGGGAAAGTCGTAAACCAATGAAGCAAAAGCAAAAAAATCTGGGTGATCATAGGATTGCAGACCCTACTCTCCTACAAAGAACACTACTCACGTAGTCCCGCACCTACTGGCCATGTACAAGGACAGTTTATCGACAGGGATTCTGCCCCAAGACCAGAGAGTGGCTACCATAGTGGCCATTCCGAAGCCTAATAAACCCATGCACGACTGCGCTTCATATCGCCCAATCTCTTTACTGAACGCTGAGGCAAAGATCCTGGCAAAGGTGTTTGCAACCAGGCTACAGCCCTACCTTCCGACTCTGATACACCCGGACCAGTCGGGATTTATGCCTCACCGAAACACCGCCCTGAATATACGGCGGCTCCACGGGATTCTCGCGCGCCGCTCATCGATAGAGGAGGATGCGGCCATCCTCTCACTGGACGCTCGGATGGCGTTCGACCGGGTGGAGTTGCCGTTCCTCTTCGCCGTTCTTCGCCACATGGGACTTGGTCCCAAGATGTGCGCTTGGATCCAGCTTCTGTATACCGAGCCACTGGCACAGGTGGTAGTCAGTGGACATATCTCTGACCCCTTCCCGTTGGGGCGGGGGACGCGACAGGGCTTCCCCCTTTCCCCGCTCCTTTTTGCTCTGGCTTTTGGGTGCGGCAGGACCCGGTGATCCGGGGACTAAAATGGACTATGGGGTGGGAGGACCGCATCTCCCTCTATGCTGACGATGTCCTGCTGTACCTAGCCTCGCCGGCGCGCTCGATCACCTTTCTCCTCGACATCTGTGCGTCGTACGGGAGGGTGTCTGGCTATAAGATAAACTGGGAGAAGTCTATAGTATATATGCTCCGAGGCTCCTCGCCCCGGCTCCCGACGGGATGTGAGGTTCGGGTGGTGGAGGACGGGTTCAAGTACTTAGGAATTTATGTGACCGCTGATAGGGAAAGATTTGTGGCCGAAAATCTGGCGAAGCCCCTGCATAGGTTTCGCAGTGACGTCAAACACTGGCGTTCTTTACCCCTGACACTGCTGGGAAGAGCCGCCCTCTTCAAAATGATGGCTCTCCCTAGATTTTTATACATACTTCAAAATACTCCCTTCCCGGTCGCGCCTACATTTTTTACCGCCATCAACGCGGAGGTCACCAGCCTATTGTGGGAAGATAGGGCGCCGCGGATCGCGCTCCACAAGCTCACCAGAGGGTGGTACGACGGAGGTATCGCCCTCCCTGATATACAACTGTACTATTGGGCATCTCAACTTATGGTAATAAATCAGTGGCTTCATGTGCCTGGGGATGACCCGGCGTATCGTATGGATCAGCAGCTGCTGGGGGTCGGGGGGGTCATGGGAGCGCTCTACAACCACAAGAGGGGCCGCTGCCCCTTGGGACCCAAGGCACATACCCTCCAGATATGGTTTGCGGCGCAACGGGCTCTGGGCTGGGCTGGGAAAGTAACCCTGGCCACACCTCTGTGGGATGCGAAACAGCTGGGGGTGCTACGCACCACTAAGGGGTTCCATCAGTGGGATCTAATTGGCATTTCCAGGGTCGGTGACCTTTGGAGGAAGGGGGAGTTGGTCACATTTGCCCAATTACAAGCAGACTATGATCTGGCCGACACCGAACGCTTCAGGTACTTACAAATCCGTCACGCACTCCAGGCGGCGGTCCCACCCGGGACCCGGCTACCGGAGTCGTCGCCATTGGAAGACCGACTCCTCACGGAACATCTGACGCAAAGAGTGACGTCCCTAACATACCGAAAGATGATAAACAATCGGCCAGACCCCTTTGCGGCCCTTAAGAGTAGATGGGAGGCCGAGCTGGGGGACTTTGATGACGCAGAATGGCAGGCGGCGCTTTCCTCCCCTAAGGAGGTGGGCATATCGTCCAAACTGCGGCTGGTCCAACACAAAATTTTGCACCGCATGTATTACACCCGTACACTCTTATTTAAACTAAAACGAGCCGATTCTCCCCTATGTCTCAGGCAGTGTGGTATGGAAGGAACCCTCTTTCACACCCTATGGGAATGCCCTGCAATAACTCTGTACTGGAAGGGAATACTACGCACACTCTCCCAGGTGACCAAAGTTCCGACACTCCCGGAGCCGCGGAGGTGTCTCCTCAACGTCTGGGAACCGACTGACCTCAATAGAGTGGCACAACTCTGGGTTACACTGGGACTCATGTTAGCGAAACGCAATATAGCCCAGGGATGGGGATCCAGACAAACACCGACCCTCGCTTAATGGTCCCGAGACATGGATTCCACAATGATTGTCGAAAAAACTGTATATTTACATAGAGGTTGCCCCAAAAAATGGACCCAGATATGGGGTGGGTGGAATGCCTATAAAGGAAATATATGTGAACCCCCGTGCGATACTTCTGACTCTGAACTAAGTTACCACGACTAGATGAACTATCCCTGCTTGCAGAGTGAGGTGGACACTATCATGTGATGTTGAAGGGGCGCCTGAGTCTTTTGAGAATGCCTTGGAAGGCACGCTGCACTCTCGATGGGTCGTCATACTGCTAGACTCAATGCCAATGTATGTTGCTTTATGTTTGCAAAAACTCAATAAAAATATTTCCCAAAAAAAAAAAGAAGAAAGGTGGAGCCGGCACTGAGTGATTTTGCCACCTCTGAGACCAGGGGTCGCAAAGACAGTGCCAGAAGTGGCAAGGGGCAAGCCAAGGGTCGCAGCTGTGACCCCTGGCGACCCCTAAATGACTATGGGTAGTACTAGTACTGGGCTGGCGGTTGGTAGTGTTGCTTCTCATCAGTGCAACAAGGGCCACTGATAGCCTTAGCAGCCAGGGTTAGGCAAGACCCCTTCAGTTTCCTTGACTCGCCAATGGTAACTGAGGTCCAGCTTCAACACCACAGGAGGTGCTTAGGTAGGTGGAATTAGAGATCTATCAAGGAAAAGCATCAAGGTGCAATCATAATGTGCAAGAAACAGCAAGTCACAAAATGCAAGTCACAATTTGATGGCGATGAACAGGATTGGGTATGAAATACCGATTCGATATAAGTCACAATGACTAATGGCCACGTGTACAGCGGTAACATTTTGTGAGTCCCTAATTGTGACATTTTGTGACTCCCAATTTAGAACTCACAAAATGTAATGTACAACAGTGTCTCAGGCACTGTTTGCAATGCCCAATGGGGTCGCAATTGACCTGTCTCATCAATATTCATGAGGCAGGTCGCAATTTGCCACCCATTGGGAATGGCCTGTAATCACAGGGATGGTGGCCTGCTGGGGTCAGCAGATGACCATGTCTGTGACTGCTTTTTAATTAAAGCAATTTTTTAAAATTGAAATGCTGCCCGTTTTCCTTAAAGGAAATTGCATTCCAAAAATAAAAATGACTAGCTACCTTTCCATTTTTTTAAAGTAGGCAGTGGTCTGTGGGATCACTACCTACTCTTAAAAATGCCCACATTCACAAGGGGGAAGGGGTCCCTTCGGACCCCCCCCCCCCCCACTGTTTGCAAATGGGTTACCGCCTCCTTCACAGAGTAGCTAAAATATGAATATTTTGAGACCGCATTCCGGTCACAAAAACGTACATACATACCCCTGCGACTCGCTATCAGGAAGGGACGCCTTGGCATGCCTCTTCTGAATACTGACTCGCAAACCCTATTTTGTGAGTCATAAAAGGTTACTGACTCGCATGCTAAAAGCCATTTTGATGGTCACAAACGGCCCGTTTCTCCGTTTGCAACCTCTAATAACGGTCGTACATGTGGCATTAAATACCGGCTAGTTGTTTGTAAATTGGAATCATTGGCAAATTGAACCTGTCGCACCGTCTGCTGCCGATGACATCACCAAACCAGGAAGTAAGACAGGAGGAATGGCTTACTCACCAAGGCGAGCACTGGAGAAGCCTGCAACTTTAATCCACGTCACTCCTGCATCATGGCGAATAAGAGGCCACAGTTCGAAGGGGGAAGAAGACACAAACCCAAATTCACTGACCAAGAAATAGAATACTCGTTGAGGAGTGAGTTGTTGGAAATGATAAATTATGTCTGAAGGCCTCACTGTGCCATAGGACACAACAGGTATGGGCCAGGATCAGACAAAGGATGAGTGATGCTGGGGTGGCATACAGGACGGTGGGTGAGATCTGCGAGAGCTGGTATGATCGCCCATGGCAGGCTCGATTGACTCTACTCTCCAGGAAGAGGCCTTATGAAGGGTGAACGCATAGACCCTCCTGCGCTGGTACCTAGCACACTATGCGAGTCACCTTTATTCAATTCCAGGGAGGCATATTTATGAATTAAAGCATTTGCATATGCACATGAAGAGCTGGTACACCCATGCACCTCTCACAAACTTTGCACATGCAACATCCACTCCATGTCAGCAGCCGAAACTCCCCATTGCAGTGCACCATGGTACATGTAGTCCAAAGTACAATGACCATTCTGCATACTTCTAACCTTTGTAAACCGCACACTCCTGTGTAACGTTACAAAGGCAGGATTCTTATGGAGTACAATACAAGCCCTGGCCTCGACTTCTTGTGACTTTGGCTAGCAGAAACGAACGTTAACAAAATGCAGCAGGCAAAGCATGTCAGCCTCAGACATGGAAACAGGAATACAAGCAAGTATCTCACCATGTCACCGACATCCCTCCTTCCCACAGATCACCCCATGATACTGTTGTGGACGTAGATGTAGAGCACGCATAGTACCCCCAGGGGCACCCCGCTGTCCCCCCTCCCCCAAATTAGGTTACCCAAAGACACACACGAGACAGTTGGTGTGGGTAACAATGCTGCAGGTTTATTACATAATTCCAAGATATGTAATGGATGGGTTATCTTACGGGCGATCCAAGGGCAGGCAACCAACTGGGTCGCCTGCCCGCCTGATGAGCCGGGCAGCACGGGAGCGATGCCCGCCGGTGCTGCCCTCCAGGTGATTCTTTCTACGATCACGTGCCGTTGGTAATTCTACTCACGCCCCCCCTCTCGGGGCGGAGCGTCGCATAGCAAGCCCCCGGTTGTTCAGGCCCACAACCGCCCGCAGGACTAGCGGGGCGCCGACACGGCTTCCGGGACCTCCCTTGAGGCTCCTCGGTTTTGGCTCAGGCACCCCCTATGGTGCCGCGCAGAGGTACCCTTTGTACCGGCCTGCTTCCAGATCGCCCTGTAACTCCGCCTGCAACGAAAAAGAAAACATTACAACGCTCAGAAACACCCCCCCCACCCACGCCTACGCCGGGTAAGCGGTAGGGAGGGAAAAGGCGAGGTGGGCGACAAAGAGGTCGCCAGTGAGGGTGGGGGAAGGCTAAATAGCCTCCCCCTCACACCTGGGCCAGGAAGTGACACGCATTGCGCGTCACTTCCGGCCCTGCCAACGGAGGGGGGGCTCTGGTCTGCGTCCCCGCCCCCCCCATTGGAGAGGGGGTGGGGAGGGGTGACCGGTGCCCCGGGGCCACTAAGGCGCCGACCGCCGATTGGCCCCCTGCGGGGGCCGCGGTCAGCGGCATAGTACCCCCAGGGGCACCCCGCTGTCCCCCCTCCCCCAAATTAGGTTACCCAAAGACACACACGAGACAGTTGGTGTGGGTAACAATGCTGCAGGTTTATTACATAATTCCAAGATATGTAATGGATGGGTTATCTTACGGGCGATCCAAGGGCAGGCAACCAACTGGGTCGCCTGCCCGCCTGATGAGCCGGGCAGCGCGGGAGCGATGCCCGCCGGTGCTGCCCTCCAGGTGATTCTTTCTACGATCACGTGCCGTTGGTAATTCTACTCACGCCCCCCCTCTCGGGGCGGAGCGTCGCATAGCAAGCCCCCGGTTGTTCAGGCCCACAACCGCCCGCAGGACTAGCGGGGCGCCGACACTGCTTCCGGGACCTCCCTTGAGGCTCCTCGGTTTTGGCTCAGGCACCCCCTATGGTGCCGCGCAGAGGTACCCTTTGTACCGGCCTGCTTCCAGATCGCCCTGTAACTCCGCCACAGCCCTGGAGGCGGCTCACCGTCGCAGTCAGCGCAATTTGTCTTCCGCACATTTGGCGGCACGGCAGCCTACGGTCCACATCTTCCATGCCCCACCCGGACCCACACGACTCAGTCAATAATTTCAATCATTAGGCCAGGATCACAGGGAGTTGGCACCGCCACCAGGCTAGCAGCCTGCGATACCACGCCTTTATCGGCAACGCGGCCGACGGACAACCTCAGACGGGGGGATACCCTTTACATCTAGGCCGCAACCACGCGGATGGCACCGCCCGCGACCCCCGGCAGCCCCGTTTACCAATCTCCCTGCATAATTATATAGCGCGAGCTCGACCCGAAGGTATTGGAGCGCTTTACATGAGTGCCGTATTTCCCTTACACATCTAGGCACTGGGCGCTTCGTCCACAATTACAAGATTACGAGATCGAGTGTATTGGAGCAAAACCTGCGAACCGTGCATGCACTGGTGTCATGGATCTTCGTATATAGGCAGCACGATTACCTGTTGGACCCAGGCCGCCCCGATACAATCTCATTGCATAATTAAATAGCGCGCGATCGACCCGAAGGTATTGGAGCGCTTTACATGAGTGCCCTATTTACGTTATACATCCAGGTACTGGGCGCGCTGCCTACCACTGGGCCCAGCCTCGAGCCCTCCACCCGATCGGGACCCACAAGCAGGTTCCCACCGTGGCAGCCGAGCGGGCTAGCTAGCCCGGGCACCTTACTGCCCCTAAAGTTTCAAGTTTTCAATAAGCCGTAATCACGCCACAGTTAGACCGCACTGGCTACGATACAGCCACTGCAAAGCTGGCAAGTCGCCTGTTGGCCTTCCAGAGGCCGGTCAAAGGTATTGGAAGTGCCCACCACACCTGGTATTCCCGGGCGGTCTCCCATCCAAGAACTAACCAGGCCCGACCCTGCTTAGCTTCAGAGATTGGACGAGATCGGGTGCGCTCAGGTAGCGCCAGCCTGAGTACCGTGCCTGCATTCGCAAAAGGGGGGGGTGACCAGGACATCGACGGCATTCCGTCGGATCCACAGGATCTTTCATTCTGCAGCGGACCACCGCGGAGCCGTTTGATAGATAGCTTTGACAAACTTTTAACAGGCTCAGTGGCCGAGGAACAAGCAGCGCTGAAACCCGAGATATGGGCACCTGAAGCAACAAGACGTTGCAATTAACAAAAGCGAACCTTACTAAAAGGACGGGGAGCGATGGCTGTGCAGGGTGCGGTTATGAACCCCCCTTTCATCCCCTTCTGCTTCCCCGGCTCTCCGACGGACTACGAGTTAGAGAATGCTTACAGCGCCGGAGCGCATGTGGGGCGCTGGGATATCGTTTCGAGTTCCAGCGATCTATGGGATCGGGACATAATTCAAAATGGCTGGCCCCCATGGCGCGGGTCCCCCCCGCAGCCTGGACGGATTTGCTGGTCATTTCAGCTCCCTGTGCCAGAATGCGCCCTTGACATGCACAGGATAAAACGAGTCTTGAAGCGTCAGACTGCAGAGTTCCCGTCAGCGTAGCCTTGGGGGGGGGGGGGGAGCATTTACACTGACAGAAAGCGGCCGGCCAGCCGCTCCCATATACCCTCACTTGCGCAAGGTCCGCCATTATTGGCAAACACGCCCCCAGGGGACGAAAGGCCGGCAGACACACGGTTACACGATTCAATTAGTGTGTCCCTGACCGGACCTTAGTGAAACGCAAGGGAAGCATGTCGGCGCTTTATGTAGGACCAGCTGCCATACAGCCGGACACATTCACCTTTGTTAGGCACGGGGAGATCAGTCGACGGCATTCCCTGCTGTGCTGGCTCTCATTGCGTTGCAACCAGTACGCCCCATATCGTCCCATGAGAGTGAGACTCGACCACCGTGGTGCCCATTTGCTTGCCGGCCTCTCTACTAAGACAGCAAGCCACCGTGGCTGTGGAATGGATTTGCCCAGCATCACAGAACGCCCAGCGTGATTGCCGAGCCTCGAACCGCCACCTCGACCTTGCCGCTCCCCCCTCGAACCACACCATAAATTTCGCGCCCTTTCCCGCGCACCGCCAGGGCCTCCCCAATCACGCCACGTCCCTGACTAAGCGTCCATCGAGCCACCATGGCCGCACTTGCGCCCCCCCCACCCGTGGCCAACCGAGCCACAGGGCCCTGTCGACCTGGTACTGCCCAGGGACGGGGCCGGGCGGGAAGGGTAGAGCAAGACTCACCGTTGTTCGTGAAGACGAATGATGGTGGTAGGGCCGAGATCGCAGCGACGAGGACGACGACCGAAAGAGACTGCGACCGATCAAAAGGCGAGGTGGGCGACAAAGAGGTCGCCAGTGAGGGTGGGGGAAGGCTAAATAGCCTCCCCCTCACACCTGGGCCAGGAAGTGACACGCATTGCGCGTCACTTCCGGCCCTGCCAAAGGAGGGGGGGCTCTGGTCTGCGTCCCCGCCCCCCCCATTGGAGAGGGGGTGGGGAGGGGTGACCGGTGCCCCGGGGCCACTAAGGCGCCGACCGCCGATTGGCCCCCTGCGGGGGCCGCGGTCAGCGGCAGGGGTGGAAGAAAGCTCTGCGGTTGAGACAAGCAGACCGGGGAAACATTCAGAGCCAGGGATACACCTAGGCAAGCGCTTGCATCCCCAGGCCAGCGACTCGAGCTCCAACAGGGGCATCCAATGCAGGTGCGACCACTACAGTGCCTACCTTCGCCACCCCATCTTAAAAACACATTACACTGCAGGCAGATTCTACAGGGCAACATACCCAAGGTACACAGCAAGGCAAAGCATGAGGGTGACATACACCCCATCATAACACTGCACTACACTGCAGGCAGATTCTACAGGTCAACATACCCATGGTACACAGCAAGGCAAAGCATGAGGGTGAATGACACCCCATCATAACACCGCACTACACCGCAGGCAGATTCTACAGGGCAACATACCCAAGGTACACAGCAAGGCAAAGCATGAGGGTGACATACACCCCATCATAACACTGCACTACACTGCAGGCAGATTCTACAGGGCAACATACTCATGGTACACAGCAAGGCGAAGCATGAGGGTGAAATACACCCCATCATCACAGCACACTACACTGCACGCAGAGTCTACAGGGCAACATACCCAAGGTACACAGCAAGGCAAAGCATGAGGGTGAAATACACCCCATCTTAAAAACACATTACACTGCAGGCAGATTCTACAGGGCAACATACCCATGGTACACAGCAAGGCAAAGCATGAGGGTGACATACACCCCATCATAACACCGCACTACACCGCAGGCAGATTCTGCAGGGCAACATACCCATGGAACACAGCAAGGCAAAGCATGAGGGTGAAATACACCCCATCATCACAGCACACTACACTGCACGCAGAGTCTACAGGGCAACATACCCAAGGTACACAGCAAGGCAAAGCATGAGGGTGAAATACACCCCATCTTAAAAACACATTACACTGCAGGCAGAGTCTACAGGGCAACATACCCATGGTACACAGCAAGGCAAAGCATGAGGGTGACATACACCCCATCATAACACCGCACTACACCGCAGGCAGATTCTGCAGGGCAACATACCCATGGAACACAGCAAGGCAAAGCATGAGGGTGACATACACCCCATCATAACACTGCACTACACTGCACGCAGAGTCTACAGGGCAACATACCCAAGGTACACAGCAAGGCAAAGCATGAGGGTGAAATACACCCCATCATAACACCGCACTACACTGCAGGCAGATTCTGCAGGGCAACATACCCATGGTACACAGCAAGGCAAAGCATGAGGGTGAAATACACCCCATCATAACACTGCACTACACTGCAGGCAGATTCTACAGGGCAACATACCCATGGAACACAGCAAGGCCAAGAATGAGGGTGAATGACACATCATCAAAGGACACTACACTGCAGGCAGATTCTACAGGTCAACATACCCATGGAACACAGCAAGGCAAAGCATGAGGGTGACATACACCCCATCATAACACCGCACTACACTGCACGCAGATTCTACAGGTCAACATACCCATGGAACACAGCAAGGCAAAGCATGAGGGTGACATACACCCCATCATAACACTGCACTACACTGCAGGCAGATTCTACAGGGCAACATACTCATGGTACACAGCAAGGCGAAGCATGAGGGTGAAATACACCCCATCATCACAGCACACTACACTGCAGGCAGAGTCTACAGGGCAATATACCCAAGGTACACAGCAAGGCAAAGCATGAGGGTGAAATACACCCCATCATAACACCGCACTACACTGCAGGCAGATTCTGCAGGGCAACATACCCATGGTACACAGCAAGGCAAAGCATGAGGGTGAAATACACCCCATCATAACACCGCACTACACTGCAGGCAGATTCTACAGGTCAACATACCCATGGAACACAGCAAGGCAAAGCATGAGGGTGAAATACACCCCATCATCACAGTACACTACACTGCAGGCAGAGTCTACAGGGCAACATACCCAAGGTACATAGCAAGGCAAACCATGAGGGTGAAATACACCCCATCATAGCACCGCACTACACTGCAGGCAGATTCTACAAGGCAACATACCCAAGGTACACAGCAAGGCAAAGCATGAGGGTGAAATACACCCCATCATAACACCGCACTACACTGCAGGCAGATTCCACAGGGCAACATACCCATGGTACACAGCAAGCCGAAGCATGAGGGTGAAAGACACATCATCAAAGCACACTACACTGCAGGCAGTGTCTAAAGAGCCAGGGCCACCTACCCAAGGAGCACAGCAAGGCAAAGCATGAGGTTGAAGGACACCCCATCAAAACACTGCACTACACTGCAGGCAGATTCTACAGGTCAACATACCCATGGTACACAGCAAGGCAAAGCATGAGGGTGAAATGCACCCCGTTATAACACCGCACTACACTACAGGCAGATTCTACAGGGCAACATACCCATGGTACACAGCAAGCCGAAGCATGACGGTGAAAGACATATAATCAAAGCACACTACACTGCAGGCAGTGTCTAAAGAGCCAGGGCTACCTCCACAAGGTACACAGCAAGGCAAATCATGAGGGTGAAAGACACATCATCAAAGCACACTACACTGCAGGCAGTGTCTAAAGAGCCAGGGCCCCCTACCCAAGGTACACAGCAAGGCAAAGCACGAGGGTGAAAGACAGCCCATCATCACAGCACACTACACTGCAAGCAGTGTCTACAGGGCCACATACCCAAGGTACACAGCAAGGCAAAGCATGAGGGTGAAATACACCCCATCATAACACTGCACTACACTGCAGGCAGATTCTACAGGGCAACATACCCATGGTACACAGCAAGCCGAAGCATGAGGGTGAAAGACACATCATCAAAGCACACTTCACTGCAGGCAGTGTCTAAAGAGCCAGGGACACCTACCCAAGGTACACAGCAAGGCGAAGCATGAGGGTGAATGACACATCATCAAAGCATAATACACTGCAGGCAGTGCCTAAGGAGCCAGGGCCACCTACCCAAGGTACACAGCAAGGCAAAGCATGAGGGTGAATGACACATCATGAAAGCACACTACACTGCAGGCAGTGGCTAAAGAGCCAGGGCCACCTACCCAAGGTACACAGCAAGGCAAAGCATGAGGGTGAAAGACACTCCATCATAACACCGCACTACACTGCGGGCAGATTCTACAGGGCCAAGGCCACCTACCCAAGGTACACAGCAAGGCAAAGCATGAGGGTGAAATACACCCCATCATAACACCGCACTACACTGCAGGTAGATTCTACAGGGCAACATACCCATGGTACACAGCAAGGCAAAGCATGAGGGTGAAATACACCCCATCATAACACCGCACTACACTGCAGGCAGATTCCACAGGGCAACATACCCATGGTACACAGCAAGCCGAAGCATGAGGGTGAAAGACACATCATCAAAGCACACTACACTGCAGGCAGTGTCTAAAGAGCCAGGGCCACCTACCCAAGGAGCACAGCAAGGCAAAGCATGAGGTTGAAGGACACCCCATCAAAACACTGCACTACACTGCAGGCAGATTCTACAGGTCAACATACCCATGGTACACAGCAAGGCAAAGCATGAGGGTGAAATGCACCCCGTTATAACACCGCACTACACTACAGGCAGATTCTACAGGGCAACATACCCATGGTACACAGCAAGCCGAAGCATGACGGTGAAAGACATATAATCAAAGCACACTACACTGCAGGCAGTGTCTAAAGAGCCAGGGCTACCTCCACAAGGTACACAGCAAGGCAAATCATGAGGGTGAAAGACACATCATCAAAGCACACTACACTGCAGGCAGTGTCTAAAGAGCCAGGGCCCCCTACCCAAGGTACACAGCAAGGCAAAGCACGAGGGTGAAAGACAGCCCATCATCACAGCACACTACACTGCAAGCAGTGTCTACAGGGCCACATACCCAAGGTACACAGCAAGGCAAAGCATGAGGGTGAAATACACCCCATCATAACACTGCACTACACTGCAGGCAGATTCTACAGGGCAACATACCCATGGTACACAGCAAGCCGAAGCATGAGGGTGAAAGACACATCATCAAAGCACACTTCACTGCAGGCAGTGTCTAAAGAGCCAGGGACACCTACCCAAGGTACACAGCAAGGCGAAGCATGAGGGTGAATGACACATCATCAAAGCATAATACACTGCAGGCAGTGCCTAAGGAGCCAGGGCCACCTACCCAAGGTACACAGCAAGGCAAAGCATGAGGGTGAATGACACATCATGAAAGCACACTACACTGCAGGCAGTGGCTAAAGAGCCAGGGCCACCTACCCAAGGTACACAGCAAGGCAAAGCATGAGGGTGAAAGACACTCCATCATAACACCGCACTACACTGCGGGCAGATTCTACAGGGCCAAGGCCACCTACCCAAGGTACACAGCAAGGCAAAGCATGAGGGTGAAATACACCCCATCATAACACCGCACTACACTGCAGGTAGATTCTACAGGGCAACATACCCATGGTACACAGCAAGGCAAAGCATGAGGGTGAATGACACATCATCAAAGCACACTACAATGCAGGCAGTGTCTAAAGAGCCAGGGCCACCTCCCCAAAGTACACAGCAAGGCGAAGCATGAGGGTGAAGGACACCCCATCAAAACACTGCACTACACTGCAGGCAGATTCTACAGGTCAACATACCCATGATACACAGCAAGGCAAAGCATGAGGGTGAAATACACCCCATCATAACACCGCACTACACTGCAGGCAGATTCTACAAGGCAACATACCCATGGTACACAGCAAGCCGAAGCATGAGGGTGAAAGACACATCATCAAAGCACACTACACTGCAGGCAGTGTCTAAAGAGCCAGGGCCACCTCCCCAAGGTACACAGCAAGGCAAAGCATGAGGGTGAAAGACAGATCATCAAAGCACACTACACTGCAGGCAGTGGATAAAGAGCCAGGGCCACCTACCCAAGGTACACAGCAAGGCAAAGCATGAGGGTGAATGACACATCATGAAAGCACACTACACTGCAGGCAGTGGCTAAAGAGCCAGGGCCACCTACCCAAGGTACACAGCAAGGCAAAGCATGAGGGTGAAATACACCCCATCATAACACCGCACTACACTGCAGGCAGATTCTACAAGGCAACATACCCATGTTACACAGCAAGCCGAAGCATGAGGGTGAAAGACACATCATCAAAGCACACTACACTGCAGGCAGTGTCTAAAGAGCCAGGGCCACCTCCCCAAGGTACACAGCAAGGCAAAGCATGAGGGTGAAAGACACATCATCAAAGCACACTACACTGCAGGCAGTGGCTAAAGAGCCAGGGCCACCTACCCAAGGTACACAGCAAGGCAAAGCATGAGGGTGAATGACACATCATGAAAGCACCCTACACTGCGGGCAGATTCTACAGGGCCAAGGCCACCTACCCAAGGTACACAGCAAGGCAAAGCATGAGGGTGAAATACACCCCATCATAACACCGCACTACACTGCAGGCAGATTCTACAGGGCAACATACCCATGGTACACAGCAAGGCAAAGCATGAGGGTGAATGACACATCATCAAAGCACACAACACTGCAGGCAGTGTCTAAAGAGCCAGGGCCACCTACCCAAGGTACACAGCAAGGCAAAGCATGAGGGTGAAATACACCCCATCATAACACCACACTACACTGCAGGCAGATTCTACAGGGCAGCATACCCATGGTACACAGCAAGCCGAAGCACGAGGGTGAAAGACACATCATCAAAGCACACTACACTGCAGGCAGTGTCTAAAGAGCCAGGGCCACCTCCCCAAAGTACACAGCAAGGCGAAGCATGAGGGTGAAGGACACCCCATCAAAACACTGCACTACACTGCAGGCAGATTCTACATGTCAACATACCCATGATACACAGCAAGGCAAAGCATGAGGGTGAAATACACGCCATCATAACACCGCACTACACTGCAGGCAGATTCTACAAGGCAACATACCCATGCTACACAGCAAGCCAAAGCATGAGGGTGAAAGACACATCATCAAAGCACACTACACTGCAGGCAGTGTCTAAAGAGCCAGGGCCACCTCCACAAGGTACACAGCAAGGCAAAGCATGAGGGTGAAAGACACATCATCAAAGCACACTTACACTGCAGGCAGTGTCTAAAGAGCCAGGGCCACCTACCCAAGGTACACAGCAAGGCAAAGCACGAGGGTGAAAGACAGCCCATCATCACAGCACACTACACTGCAAGCAGTGTCTAAAGAGCCAGGGCCACCTACCCAAGGTACACAGCAAGGCAAAGCACGAGGGTGAAAGACAGCCCATCATCACAGCACACTACACTGCAAGCAGTGTCTACAGGGACACATACCCAAGGTACACAGCAAGGCAAAGCAAGAGGGTGAAAGACAGCCCATCATCACAGCACACTACACTGCAGGCAGTGTCTAAAGAGCCAGGGTCACCTCCTCAAGGTACACAGCACAGCAAAGCATGAGGGTGAATGACACATCATCTAAGCACACTACACAGCAGGCAGCGTCTAAGGAGCCAGGGCCACCTACCCAAGGTACACAGCAAGGCAAAGCATGAGGGTGAATGACACATCATCAAAGCACACTACACTGCAGGCAGTGTCTAAAGAGCCAGTGCCACCTACCCAAGGTACACAGCAAGGCGAAGCATGAGGGTGAAGGACAGCCCATCATCACAGCACACTACACTGCAGGTAGTGTCTAAAGAGCCAGGGCCACCTCCCCAAGGTACACAGCAAGGCAAAGCATGAGGGTGAAAGACACCCCATCAAAACATCGCACTACACTGCAGGCAGTGTCTAAAGAGCCAGGGCCACCTACCCAAGGTACACAGCAAGGCAAAGCACGAGGGTGAAAGACAGCCCATCATCACAGCACACTACACTGCAAGCAGTGTCTTAAGAGCCAGGGCCACCTACCCAAGGTACACAGCAAGGCAAAGCACGAGGGTGAAAGACAGCCCATCATCACAGCACACTACACTGCAAGCAGTGTCTACAGGGCCACATACCCAAGGTACACAGCAAGTCAAAGCACGAGGGTGAAAGACAGCCCATCATCACAGCACACTACACTGCAGGCAGTGTCTAAAGGGCCAGGGCCGCCCACCCAAGGTACACAGCAAGGCAAAGCATGAAGGTGAATGACACATCATGAAAGCACACTACACTGCAGGCTGTGTCTAAAGAGCCAGTGCCACCTACCCAAGGGACACAGCAAGGCAAAGCATGAGGGTGAAAGACACCCCATCATAACACCACACTACACTGCAGGCAGATTCTACAGGGCAACATGCCCATGGTACACAGCAAGTCAAAGCATGAGGGTGAAAGACACCCCATCATAACACCGCACTACACTGCAGGCAGACTCTACAGGGCAACATACCCATGGTACACAGCAAGGCAAAGCATGAGGGTGAATGACACATCATCAAAGCACACTACACTGCAGGCAGTGTCTAAAAAGCCAGGGCCACCTACCCAAGGTACACAGCAAGGCGAAGCATGAGGGTGAAGGACAGCCCATCATCAGAGCACACTACAGTGCAGGCAGTGTCTAAAGAGCCAGGGCCACCTCCCCAAGGTACACAGCAAAGCATGAGGGTGAAAAACACCCCATCAAAACACCGCACTACACTGCAGGCAGTGTCTAAAGGGCCACCTACCCAAGGTACACAGCAAGGCAAAGTATGAGGGTGAATGACACATCATCAAAGCACAGTACACGGCAGGCAGTGTCTAAAGAGCCAGGGCCACCTACCCAAGGTACACAGCAAGGCAAAGCATGAGGGTGAAAGACACCCCATCATTACACCGCACTACACTGCAGGCAGACTCTACAGGGCAACATACCTATGGTACACAGCAAGGCAAAGCATGAGGGTGAAAGACACCCCATCATAACACCGCACTACACTGCAGGCAGACTCTACAGGGCAACATACCTATGGTACACAGCAAGGCAAAGCATGAGGGTGAATGACACATCATCAAAGCACACTACACTGTAGGCAGTGTCTGAAGAGCCAGGGCCACCTACCCAAGGTACACAGCAAGGCGAAGCATGAAGGTGAAGGACAGCCCATCATCACAGCACACTACACTGCAGGCAGTGTCTAAAGAGCCAGGGCCACCTCACCAAGGTACACAGCAAAGCATGAGGGTGAAAGACACCCCATCAAAACACCGCACTACACTGCAGGCAGTGTCTAAAGAGCCAGGGCCACCCACCCAAGGTACACAGCAAGGCGAAGCATGAGGGTGAATGACACATCATCAAAGCACACTACACTGCAGGCTGTGTCTAAAGAGCCAGTGCCACCTACCCAAGGGACACAGCAAGGCAAAGCATGAGGGTGAAAGACACCCCATCATAACACCACACTACACTGCAGGCAGATTCTACAGGGCAACATGCCCATGGTACACAGCAAGTCAAAGCATGAGGGTGAAAGACACCCCATCATAACACCACACTACACTGTAGGCAGATTCTACAGGGCACCATACCCATGGTACACAGCAAGGCAAAGCATGAGGGTGAAGGAAAGCCTATCATCACAGCACACTACACTGTAAGCAGTGTCTGCAGGCCACATACCCAAGGTACACAGCAAGGCAAAGCATGAGGGTGAAAGACAGCCCATCATCACAGCAAGCTACACTGCAGGCAGATTCTACATGGCAACATACCCATGGTACACAGCAAGGCAAAGCATGAGGGTGAAATACACCCCATCATAACACCGCACTACACTGCAGGCAGATTCTACAGGGCAACATACTCATGGTACACAGCAAGGCAAACAATGAGGGTGAATGACACATCATCAAAGGACACTACACTGCAGGCAGTGTATAAAGAGCCAGGGCCACCTCCCCAAAGTACACAGCAAGGCGAAGCATGAGAGTGAAATACACCCCATCATAACACCGCACTACACTGCAGGCAGATTCTACAGGGCAACATACCCATGGTACACAGCAAGCCGAAGCATGAAGGTGAAAGACACATCATCAAAGCACACTACACTGCAGGCAGTGTCTAAAGAGCCAGGGCCACCTCCCCAAGGTACAGAGCAAGGCAAAGCATGAGGGTGAAAGACACATCATCAAAGTACACTACACTGCAGGCAGTGTCTAAAGAGCCAGGGCCACCTACCCAAGGTACACAGCAAGGCAAAACATGAGGGTGAAGGACAGCCCATCATCACAGCACACTACACTGCAGGCAGTGTCTAAAGAGCCAGGGCCACCTCCCCAAGGTACACAGCAAGGCAAAGCATGAGGGTGAAAGACACCCCATCAAAACATCGCACTACACTGCAGGCAGTGTCTAAAGAGCCAGGGCCACCTACCCAAGGTACACAGCAAGGCAAAGCACGAGGGTGAAAGACAGCCCATCATCACAGCACACTACACTGCAAGCAGTGTCTAAAGAGCCAGGGCCACCTACCCAAGGTACACAGCAAGGCAAAGCACGAGGGTGTAAGACAGCCCATCATCACAGCACACTACACTGCAAGCAGTGTCTACAGGGCGACATACCCAAGGTACACAGCAAGGCAAAGCATGAGGGTGAATGACACATCATGAAAGCACACTACACTGCAGGCTGTGTCTAAAGAGCCAGTGCCACCTACCCAAGGGACACAGCAAGGCAAAGCATGAGGGTGAAAGACACCCCATCATAACACCACACTACACTGCAGGCAGATTCTACAGGGCAACATGCCCATGGTACACAGCAAGTCAAAGCATGAGGGTGAAAGACACCCCATCATAACACCGCACTACACTGCAGGCAGACTCTACAGGGCAACATACCCATGGTACACAGCAAGGCAAAGCATGAGGGTGAATGACACATCATCAAAGCACACTACACTGCAGGCAGTGTCTAAAAAGCCAGGGCCACCTACCCAAGGTACACAGCAAGGCGAAGCATGAGGGTGAAGGACAGCCCATCATCACAGCACACTACAGTGCAGGCAGTGTCTAAAGAGCCAGGGCCACCTCCCCAAGGTACACAGCAAAGCATGAGGGTGAAAAACACCCCATCAAAACACCGCACTACACTGCAGGCAGTGTCTAAAGGGCCACCTACCCAAGGTACACAGCAAGGCAAAGTATGAGGGTGAATGACACATCATCAAAGCACAGTACACGGCAGGCAGTGTCTAAAGAGCCAGGGCCACCTACCCAAGGTACACAGCAAGGCAAAGCATGAGGGTGAAAGACACCCCATCATAACACCGCACTACACTGCAGGCAGATTCTACAGGGCAACATGCCCATGGTACACAGCAGGGCAAAGCATGAGGGTGAAAGACACCCCATCATAACACCGCACTACACTGCAGGCAG
The DNA here is from genome assembly GCF_964204655.1 of Triturus cristatus. Taxonomy (NCBI): domain Eukaryota; kingdom Metazoa; phylum Chordata; class Amphibia; order Caudata; family Salamandridae; genus Triturus; species Triturus cristatus. The sequence goes on from NC_140594.1 coordinate 128,080,881, forward strand.
ACTCTACAGGGCAACATACCTATGGTACACAGCAAGGCAAAGCATGAGGGTGAATGACACATCATCAAAGCACACTACACTGTAGGCAGTGTCAGAAGAGCCAGGGCCACCTACCCAAGGTACACAGCAAGGCGAAGCATGAAGGTGAAGGACAGCCCATCATCACAGCACACTACACTGCAGGCAGTGTCTAAAGAGCCAGGGCCACCTCCCCAAGGTACACAGCAAGGCAAAGCATGAGGGTGAAAGACACCCCATCAAAACATCGCACTACACTGCAGGCAGTGTCTAAAGAGCCAGGGCCACCTACCCAAGGTACACAGCAAGGCAAAGCACGAGGGTGAAAGACAGCCCATCATCACAGCACACTACACTGCAAGCAGTGTCTAAAGAGCCAGGGCCACCTACCCAAGGTACACAGCAAGGCAAAGCACGAGGGTGAAAGACAGCCCATCATCACAGCACACTACACTGCAAGCAGTGTCTACAGGGCCACATACCCAAGGTACACAGCAAGGCAAAGCATGAGGGTGAATGACACATCATGAAAGCACACTACACTGCAGGCTGTGTCTAAAGAGCCAGTGCCACCTACCCAAGGGACACAGCAAGGCAAAGCATGAGGGTGAAAGACACCCCATCATAACACCACACTACACTGCAGGCAGATTCTACAGGGCAACATGCCCATGGTACACAGCAAGTCAAAGCATGAGGGTGAAAGACACCCCATCATAACACCGCACTACACTGCAGGCAGACTCTACAGGGCAACATACCCATGGTACACAGCAAGGCAAAGCATGAGGGTGAATGACACATCATCAAAGCACACTACACTGCAGGCAGTGTCTAAAAAGCCAGGGCCACCTACCCAAGGTACACAGCAAGGCGAAGCATGAGGGTGAAGGACAGCCCATCATCACAGCACACTACAGTGCAGGCAGTGTCTAAAGAGCCAGGGCCACCTCCCCAAGGTACACAGCAAAGCATAAGGGTGAAAAACACCCCATCAAAACACCGCACTACACTGCAGGCAGTGTCTAAAGGGCCACCTACCCAAGGTACACAGCAAGGCGGAGTATGAGGGTGAATGACACATCATCAAAGCACAGTACACAGCAGGCAGTGTCTAAAGAGCCAGGGCCATCTCACCAAGGTACACAGCAAAGCATGAGGGTGAAAGACACCCCATCAAAACACCTCACTACACTGCAGGCAGTGTCTAAAGAGCCAGGGCCACCCACCCAAGGTACACAGCAAGGCGAAGCATGAGGGTGAATGACACATCATCAAAGCACACTACACGGCAGGCAGTGTCTAAAGAGCCAGGGCCACCTACCCAAGGTACACAGCAAGGCAAAACATGACGGTGAAAGACACCCCATCATAACACCACACTACACTGTAGGCAGATTCTACAGGGCACCATACCCATGGTACACAGCAAGGCAAAGCATGAGGGTGAAGGAAAGCCTATCATCACAGCACACTACACTGTAAGCAGTGTCTGCAGGCCACATACCCAAGGTACACAGCAAGGCAAAGCATGAGGGTGAAAGACAGCCCATCATCACAGCAAGCTACACTGCAGGCAGATTCTACATGGCAACATACCCATGGTACACAGCAAGGCAAAGCATGAGGGTGAAATACACCCCATCATAACACCGCACTACACTGCAGGCAGATTCTACAGGGCAACATACTCATGGTACACAGCAAGGCAAACAATGAGGGTGAATGACACATCATCAAAGGACACTACACTGCAGGCAGTGTATAAAGAGCCAGGGCCACCTCCCCAAAGTACACAGCAAGGCGAAGCATGAGGGTGAAATACACCCCATCATAACACCGCACTACACTGCAGGCAGATTCTACAGGGCAACATACCCATGGTACACAGCAAGCCGAAGCATGAAGGTGAAAGACACATCATCAAAGCACACTACACTGCAGGCAGTGTCTAAAGAGCCAGGGCCACCTCCCCAAGGTACAGAGCAAGGCAAAGCATGAGGGTGAAAGACACATCATCAAAGTACACTACACTGCAGGCAGTGTCTAAAGAGCCAGGGCCACCTACCCAAGGTACACAGCAAGGCAAAACATGAGGGTGAAGGACAGCCCATCATCACAGCACACTACACTGCAGGCAGTGTCTAAAGAGCCAGGGCCACCTCCCCAAGGTACACAGCAAGGCAAAGCATGAGGGTGAAAGACACCCCATCAAAACATCGCACTACACTGCAGGCAGTGTCTAAAGAGCCAGGGCCACCTACCCAAGGTACACAGCAAGGCAAAGCACGAGGGTGAAAGACAGCCCATCATCACAGCACACTACACTGCAAGCAGTGTCTAAAGAGCCAGGGCCACCTACCCAAGGTACACAGCAAGGCAAAGCACGAGGGTGTAAGACAGCCCATCATCACAGCACACTACACTGCAAGCAGTGTCTACAGGGCGACATACCCAAGGTACACAGCAAGGCAAAGCATGAGGGTGAATGACACATCATGAAAGCACACTACACTGCAGGCTGTGTCTAAAGAGCCAGTGCCACCTACCCAAGGGACACAGCAAGGCAAAGCATGAGGGTGAAAGACACCCCATCATAACACCACACTACACTGCAGGCAGATTCTACAGGGCAACATGCCCATGGTACACAGCAAGTCAAAGCATGAGGGTGAAAGACACCCCATCATAACACCGCACTACACTGCAGGCAGACTCTACAGGGCAACATACCCATGGTACACAGCAAGGCAAAGCATGAGGGTGAATGACACATCATCAAAGCACACTACACTGCAGGCAGTGTCTAAAAAGCCAGGGCCACCTACCCAAGGTACACAGCAAGGCGAAGCATGAGGGTGAAGGACAGCCCATCATCACAGCACACTACAGTGCAGGCAGTGTCTAAAGAGCCAGGGCCACCTCCCCAAGGTACACAGCAAAGCATGAGGGTGAAAAACACCCCATCAAAACACCGCACTACACTGCAGGCAGTGTCTAAAGGGCCACCTACCCAAGGTACACAGCAAGGCAAAGTATGAGGGTGAATGACACATCATCAAAGCACAGTACACGGCAGGCAGTGTCTAAAGAGCCAGGGCCACCTACCCAAGGTACACAGCAAGGCAAAGCATGAGGGTGAAAGACACCCCATCATAACACCGCACTACACTGCAGGCAGATTCTACAGGGCAACATGCCCATGGTACACAGCAGGGCAAAGCATGAGGGTGAAAGACACCCCATCATAACACCGCACTACACTGCAGGCAGACTCTACAGGGCAACATACCTATGGTACACAGCAAGGCAAAGCATGAGGGTGAATGACACATCATCAAAGCACACTACACTGTAGGCAGTGTCTGAAGAGCCAGGGCCACCTACCCAAGGTACACAGCAAGGCGAAGCATGAAGGTGAAGGACAGCCCATCATCACAGCACACTACACTGCAGGCAGTGTCTAAAGAGCCAGGGCCACCTCCCCAAGGTACACAGCAAGGCAAAGCATGAGGGTGAAAGACACCCCATCAAAACATCGCACTACACTGCAGGCAGTGTCTAAAGAGCCAGGGCCACCTACCCAAGGTACACAGCAAGGCAAAGCACGAGGGTGAAAGACAGCCCATCATCACAGCACACTACACTGCAAGCAGTGTCTAAAGAGCCAGGGCCACCTACCCAAGGTACACAGCAAGGCAAAGCACGAGGGTGAAAGACAGCCCATCATCACAGCACACTACACTGCAAGCAGTGTCTACAGGGCCACATACCCAAGGTACACAGCAAGGCAAAGCATGAGGGTGAATGACACATCATGAAAGCACACTACACTGCAGGCTGTGTCTAAAGAGCCAGTGCCACCTACCCAAGGGACACAGCAAGGCAAAGCATGAGGGTGAAAGACACCCCATCATAACACCACACTACACTGCAGGCAGATTCTACAGGGCAACATGCCCATGGTACACAGCAAGTCAAAGCATGAGGGTGAAAGACACCCCATCATAACACCGCACTACACTGCAGGCAGACTCTACAGGGCAACATACCCATGGTACACAGCAAGGCAAAGCATGAGGGTGAATGACACATCATCAAAGCACACTACACTGCAGGCAGTGTCTAAAAAGCCAGGGCCACCTACCCAAGGTACACAGCAAGGCGAAGCATGAGGGTGAAGGACAGCCCATCATCACAGCACACTACAGTGCAGGCAGTGTCTAAAGAGCCAGGGCCACCTCCCCAAGGTACACAGCAAAGCATGAGGGTGAAAAACACCCCATCAAAACACCGCACTACACTGCAGGCAGTGTCTAAAGGGCCACCTACCCAAGGTACACAGCAAGGCGGAGTATGAGGGTGAATGACACATCATCAAAGCACAGTACACAGCAGGCAGTGTCTAAAGAGCCAGGGCCATCTCACCAAGGTACACAGCAAAGCATGAGGGTGAAAGACACCCCATCAAAACACCTCACTACACTGCAGGCAGTGTCTAAAGAGCCAGGGCCACCCACCCAAGGTACACAGCAAGGCGAAGCATGAGGGTGAATGACACATCATCAAAGCACACTACACTGCAGGCAGTGTCTAAAGAGCCAGGGCCACCTACCCAAGGTACACAGCAAGGCAAAACATGACGGTGAAAGACACCCCATCATAACACCACACTACACTGTAGGCAGATTCTACAGGGCAACATACCCATGGTACACAGCAAGGCAAAGCATGAGGGTGAAGGACAGCCTATCATCACAGCACACTACACTGTAAGCAGTGTCTGCAGGCCACATACCCAAGGTACACAGCAAGGCAAAGCATGAGGGTGAAAGACAGCCCATCATCACAGCAAGCTACACTGCAGGCAGATTCTACATGGCAACATACCCATGGTACACAGCAAGGCAAAGCATGAGGGTGAAATACACCCCATCATAACACCGCACTACACTGCAGGCAGATTCTACAGGGCAACATACTCATGGTACACAGCAAGGCAAATAATGAGGGTGAATGACACATCATCAAAGGACACTACACTGCAGGCAGTGTCTAAAGAGCCAGGGCCACCTCCCCAAAGTACACAGCAAGGCGAAGCATGAGGGTGAAATACACCCCATCATAACACCGCACTACACTGCAGGCAGATTCTACAGGGCAACATACCCATGGTACACAGCAAGCCGAAGCATGAGGGTGAATGACACATCATCAAAGCACACTACACTGCAGGCAGTGTCTAAAGAGCCAGGGCCACCTCCCCAAGGTACACAGCAAGGCAAAGCACGAGGGTGAAGGACAGCCCATCATCACAGCACACTACACTGCAAGCAGTGTCTACACGGCCACATATCCAAGGTACAACAGCAAGGCAAAGCATGAGGGTGAAAGGTACGCCGTCAGATGCTCAGCTTCAAAGACTTGAGAACTCACTTGAAAAAAACCAGCACTGGCAATGTATGAATTATGCCTCAAGGCAAGAGCCTGAATCCGACAATATCGCAGTGGTTTAAAACAACGGCCTTGTCACACGCTGAGACCACACTGTGCTGAAGCACTGGTGGTGGATTCATTGAGCAACGCCAATACCATTGCTTTATTATTCATTGGCTACAGGCGTGTGGTTGATGTGCTGACCAACTTGCCTTATCAACATCTCACTGTCAACTGAGCTACCGTTAATGTACAGATAGCGCTGGGTCATCCTAGAGGTGCCTTAAACACCAGCCTGGCACCGGCTGCTAGGGCGCTAGAAGAGGCCAACACTTCTAATGCTGCTGGTGGGGTTGCTGTACCACCAGCAGACAGTCAGGAGGGATCGACAACTAGCAGTGTCTTTTGTGGCGGGTCAGTCTGCTATGGACAGTCACAGGCAACTCCCTCACAAAAACCCACTGTGCGAGACCCAGAGGAAGAAGGATATAGGAGGTAAAATTGTGTTTAGGCATAAAGTGCAACGTTTTAATTGTATTTTGAAAACGTGAGCAGGTCTGACAGTTACTTTTGTTCATGCGCGTACACATTAATTTGTTTCTGTATATTGCTAGATTGTACGCTATTTACATTATGTAGTAATTGCCAGTGAGAGCTGCCCTGTGCGCCCTGCCTTCAGTGGCTCTAGCAGCGTCTTGCCCAGGTGGCAGAGGAGGAGGTGACTCAGCTGAGAGGGCTTCTTCGTCATCAGAGGCATCACTGTCTGGTTCCTGTGGCAGACCCTTCCTCATGGCCATGTTGTGTATCACTGCACAAGTTGATATGATGGTACAACATACACCAGTGTCTTCTAATGCACCATCACTCTTGTGAAGGCAACAACATCTATACTTTAGCGTCCCGAGGATCCATTCAATGAGGGATGTGCTGCTGTCAGGAATCAGGGCCAAATGCCAAACAAGACCTACCAGATGGTGGGAGCAGTGTTTCGGAGCAGAAAGAAGAGGAGCTCCAGTTTTCATGACGTCGGAGTGAGTGTAAAAACTCATCATGGACCACATTGGTAGGGTTGCAGTTTTCCAAGATGGCCACCACTAGCGGTTTTGGGTCAGTGCTCCAGTCTTCCAGGTGGGAGTGCAAGGTCTACGGATCAGTGTAAAGCATGCGTGCACTTTCCCAACGGCGCACTTCACCGAGGTTTAGTCAGAGAGTAGTGGCGTATTTTGTTCCTGCGCACAAGAGCATAGAATAGTGTAGTTTTACATTGACGTTGCACATGCCCGTCGGTAGAGATAGTGTTCTGTCTCTTGTCGGGTGCTCGTCATGGTTCAAGGAGGAGTCTATGAGGAAAAAAGAAAAGACAGAAGAGGTTTTCAATTGTGTATTGCATTTCACCAGAGAGCCAAAAGACTGAAGGTTGTCACTCACCTTAAACTTCTGCGAAATCCTGTACCAACTTACGCAAGTGCCTATATAAGAAATATAAAGAAAAAGCATAAGAAAAGACTACAGAACATAATTCCTAAACAAGCCTAAAATAATGTTTACTAGAACGTTATTTGAAAAGTCTAATTTTTCACATGTTCTACCTGTTGCTGAATAACTAATTCTAGAAAAGTTTTTTCTTCACATTGCCAATTTAGGGCAGGTAGTAGGAGTATTATTAAAGGACATATAAGGAAATAAATAAAAAAAATTATACTCAAGAGAAAAAGAATAAATATAAGAAGAGGAGCAATAGCCAGTCTTATTAAGGGTATGTTATTATTTAGGATAAAAGAATACAGATGCATAAGAAGTTCTAAAAGTATTTTTCTAGCGTGAAGTAATGTGTTTATTTGTTTTACAGAGTTCAACATGAAAATGCTAAGAAGCTAGAATTAGCTGTAGAAGTTAAGAACACCTTAAGAAGAAGAAAAGGCTGACTCTTCTCTATCCCCATCCCCTTTCCCCCCCCCCCCGGGAAATCATTCACACCCCTTTTAGTTCAATTGAAGGGTGTGGAGAGGATTCCAGAGAGGCATTGGGAAAAGGTTTCGTTCTGCCCCTGTGAAGTTTTGGGAATTCTAGATAGACTCTTGACAGCTGTGCTTGGTGTGGCGTTGTGCCTTTGCCGTCTCACTGTCCATAGACATGTGGCATACTACACACTCTCACCTGTAACAGGCACATGCAAGTGTGGCTTAAATGCAAGATATGCTTCGGAGCATGTGTCAAGTCTTACACAGCAAAACCCTGTCCCCAAGGTCTCCCCTTCCAAGCTGCTCATAGAAGGTAGAATGATACAGCATGCAAGAGTCATGTATGCTCCCAAGGTACCTTGTTACTTGGTCACTGACAAGCATATACCATTACATGCCACTTGTATGCCAAGTGAGTGCTAGCTCTTCATATTTCTGTAAAGGTGCTCAGCCTTTGAGGGGGGTATATGAGGATGTGGGTGCTATCCATGCACCTTATCACTGTGGGAAGTGACCCATGGTGTAAAATAGAATTTAGCGGCATGCTTATCAACGGGGCACAAGAGCGACGCAACTCTTAACTTAGATTTATCAAGCCACGCAACGCCACCTTGGGTCGCCGTTAGTGGCTTGATAAATCTATAGTAATGCAACGCATCGCAAATCGCTGCCTTGTGTTACTCTGCCCCAGGAAGTAGTTCTGTGATTGTACCATGGGTGTTCCCACAGATCCACTCATGGATTTTGATGCATTCCTAGATTTACCAATACTGGTAAACCAGGGAATGCGTCAAAATGCTATACCTCCCCAGGGGAGTCGTAACGAGGAGAAATATCTTTATTTCTCCTTGTTTTTTCCTCTTTCTCTGTGTGCTGCATTCAGCAGCATACAAAGAAAGAGGACTATGCCTCAGGGGACTGTTTTTGTGCAGGAAGAGACAATCCTGCTTACAATGAAGGCACACTTGTACCATGGTGCCAGGGGTCCCTGCCTTGGCATTAGGCAGCATATTATGCGCCAGCGCAGGGAAAAGGTGGGAATGTTCTGCATAATGTTAAATATGACACATTCCTGCCCTTTCCCTATCACGTAGTGCAGCGCAGCAAGGTGGCGTGCTGCGCTGCGTGAGTCTCTGATAAATATTCCCCTTAGTGTCAGACTCCTCACCAGGGCTACTTGAGAATAATATGTGAGAGTGAGCCCTGGATAGCATGGCATCCAGGAAATTACTAAACACTCTTGAGAGGGCACCCTGGTAAATGCCGCCGCTGGCAGCTGCTGCCCCTTGATACCTGCATGAAGCAAGCAGGGGTACGGAAGAAGGGACCTGTATTTGTAGTGGTAAGGCCAGGCTGCTGCTGGTCATTGAGTGTCACTCCTGCCTGAAACTCCTCTCCCTTCTCTCATTCTCCACCATTGGATGTACATCGTCTAGATTATTACATAAAGATATGGCCAGTTGAGCTTTAAGGAATGGGTGTCGCTGGAGGAGGAGACTCAGGAAGACTCCCCATTGGAAGGGAGGATTTTGGATGGACGGGGTGATAACTCATCTCATTGACGTGTGGCACTGTAATGAGGAATACACAAGTGCCCTTCTGAAACTGCAGGGCAGATGGGAGCAGGATCTAGGGGAGATAGATGATGAAGAGTGACAGGAAGAACTGGGATTCCCCTCAAGACGTGGCAATAAAGGCAAGCTGCCACCTGGTCCAACTCAAAATCCTCCACCAAACATATTATCCAAGACCCTCACTGCACAGAATTGGTAGGGGGCGGAGCGCGGACTGTCTCAGGGGATGAAGGCAGACTATTACATGCATTGTGGAGTTGCCCCCCATCTGTGAGCCTTCTGGGTGGAGGTACAGGGTTCACTGGAGAAAGCCATGGGAATCTCCCAAGAGCTAAAGCCCAGCATGGCGATACTGGGCACATTGGGGGTGACAGATATGTCATGGTATCAGAAGATAAAACTAGTGCGCCTGGGCTGCATGGTGGTAAAAAAGGACATTGCCCAGAAGTGGGGTTGCAAGACTTTAACCCCCCACCCCCCTCCCCGCACCATGACTGGGAAACGGGCATGGACCACTGTAAACTGCTGGAAAGGGAGGTGTGCAAGAAGCGGGGCTGCCAGACGAAATTTGAAAAAATCTGGGGTGCTTGGGGCACCGGGCTAACATGAGGGATGCGATGGAGACACTTGGCTGGGTTCAGCCTGTTCAGAGTCTGGACAGTGGAGCGGGAGCTAGGAATACTATAGGGGCACACGTGCGTATTTGTATCACAATTGCTTTACTTAATCATTGGGTGCGGGAGGTCTGGGGATGTACAGGGTGCAATGGTATACGATACCGAAGTATGGTTTTTATGTTATGTATATAACAATAAACACCTTTCCAACATAGATCATTACATAAAGTGCAGTCATTGAGGAAGTTTGCGTTGCCTTTGGGTCACCCCCGGCTCCCGTCAATGGTATTTTTCAAGTGCAGTTTGATGACGTTTTAGCGACTAATGCACAATTTGCAGCTGCTCTGAATATAGAACCTGCAGCTCGCTTTTTGGAATTAACTACTAACCAGAGTCGCATTTTAGGGATTTATTTTTCAAAATGTGCTGCTTGCTTACTGAATGCCTATTTCGCACATCGCATAAGCCTCTTTTACGGTCACAAATTGCTTCTCGGCCTAGATTCGACAAAGTTCCGTAAAGATGTGAAGCCAGAGGCGTTCCTGATCCTGATAGGAAGACGGAACCACAGAGCTGCTCTGATGTGAAAACTCTCATTGTGACGCTCTCTCCAACTCAGCTCTCTCTGGCGTATATCTTTGTCTCTTTCTCCAGCTCTGCTCACCTCCCTCTCTACCGCTTAGCCCCCTCTCTACCTCAGATCACCGCACTGTTTCCATCTCACCTCGCCTTCACCTCTAGAAACCCCATCTCTCACTTAACCTCACCTCTTCATCTCTCTCTCGTCATCACTCCATACCTTACCCCTCTCTACCTCATTTCTTTGTCTGTCTTGCATCACTCTGACTACATATCAGCTCTCTCTCTTTGGAAAACCTCTCTCTCTCAGTGCCTTACCTCTACATTTTTACTTCAGCCTTCATTCGCAACCCGGCCTCTCTACCTCAACTCTTTCTCTATCAGAGGCGCAACTAGAGCCACATTTCGGGGGTGGGGGGCTGATAAACATTTGGGGGGAGGGGGCTAATTTTATTTATTTATTTATTTTATTTATTTAATGCGTTTTTATATAGCGCGGACTTTACCCGAAGGTGTCAGAGCGCTTCACAATAGGAGCAGTAATGATACATAAGGAGAAAAATTACAAGTGAGCATGTTACAAAAGCAAACGTTACGTTCCATGAGGCAATAGTGGCATTTGTGCAAGTATCAGGAGCAAATAAAATACAAGAGGGAGCAAACGATACGTTACAAAAGGAAAAAAGTGACGTGTGCAGGTTACAAGAGCATACAAAGTACACAGAGGTCAATAAATGGCAGACACTCAAAACACTAAAATAAGAGTTACGTTACATGAGGCAGTGGTGGCCGTTGTGCAAGTATCAAAAGCAAACAAAATACAAGAGGTAGCAAACGATACGTTACAAAGGAAAGGAGACGTCTGCTTGTTATACAAGAGTGCAAAGTACAAGTAGAGGTATACTACTGCACTCAATGGCAGACACTCAACACACAAAAACACACTGGGAAGGCACTTCTATAGGCATGGAGAACAGAATTTCCTATAACGGCAGGACTTCCTTCAGAAAATAGAGGGCGTAAATTAAATTTGGAAGTGTCTATGAAGGAGGAGAGCTTTGAGGTCAGATTTGAAGGCCTGAGAAGAGGTGGTGGTCCGGAGCTGAGGCGGAAGTGAGTTCCAGATTCTCACCGCATTGCCTGAAAAGGATTGGGCCATCGATCTTTCCTTCTTGAAAGTGGGAGGTTCAAGCAATACATTTTCTGCATTACGTGAAGGTCTGGAGCCTCCGGAGAGTTTCAGTTTATTCGCCAGGTAGCGAGGAGAGGAGGAGTGCAAGGCTTTGTGGGTGATACAGGCAGTCTTGTAGATAGATCTTGCCTCGATGGGAAGCCAACGGAGGGTGGATAAAATGGGTGTGATGTGGTCGCTTCTTTTGGCCCCATAAATGAAACGAGCTGCTGAATGGAGAACGGACTTTAGGGGGGACAGGTGGGTTTTGGGGAGGCCAGTAAGAAGAGAATTGCAGTAGTCCAATCTGGAGAGAACCAGCGATTGGACCAGAGTTTTAAGGTCGTGCTCCGGGAAGAAGCGACGAATCCCCCAAAGAAGTCGCAGTTGGTATCGAGCAGACTTTGCAATGGAATCGATGTGGGAGTGTAGATTGAGTTTTTTGTCGAGTATGACACCAAGGGATTTTGCGCTCTGGACAATGATGGGTTTATTGTTCAGTAGATTAGTCTGATCCATCCATGATTGCACTGGGGGAGGAGAAAGTGATGAGGAGAGGAGGAGGAATTCAGTTTTGGAGGGATTCAGGATCAGTTGATGAGTTAACATCCAGTTTTGAATGGAGTCGAGAGTAGAGCTTAGGAAGGAGAGATCGTGATGGAGGCCACCTTAAGATAGATTTGAGTGTCGTCCGCATATAGATGATAATGGATCCCGGATTTACTCAGGATATTTCCCAAAGGTTCTAAATAGAGATTGAATAGTGTGGTTGCAAGTATAGAGCCTTGAGGGACACCTTGGCTGACCGCTAAAGGAGATGAAAGGCTGTTCGCTATTTTGATCATTTGGGATCTATCAGAGAGGAAGGAGGCAAACCATTTGAGCACAGTGCCCTCTATGCCCATTCTCTGTTGAAGAGTGTTAAGGAGAGTGTTGTGATTGACTGTGTCAAAGGCTGCAGAAAGGTCAAGAAGAATTAGAAGACAAGACTCCCCTGAATCGAGTATCCGCAGCGCGTCATCAATCACTAGCAGCAGGGTTGTTTCAGTGCTGCAGTTTTGAATGAAGCCGGACTGGAAAGTGTCAAGAAGATCATTGTCCTTGATATGGCGAGAGAGTTGTTTCGCTACACATTTTTCTGTGATTTTCGCAAGAAAGGGTAGGTTAGTGATGGGACGGTAGTTGTTGAGGTCGTTCGCATCAGCGGTGGGTTTTTTAAGCAGAGGGGTGACCTGTCCATTTTTGAAGGAAACAGGAAGGGAGCCTTGACTGAGGGAGAGGTTGACCAGAGTGGTCCAATAGGAAAGAGAATGGGTATAGAAGTCCATGGCAATGGCACTAGGGATGGGGTCAAGAGAGTGGTTAGAGGGCTTTGTATCGAGGTTGCATTTAAGGAGGGCGTCTAGGAAGGGGTGAAAACACCACAAATCCTCGTTAGCAAGTAAATGGTCTTTTAAAGACCTGTGAAGTACTCAGATGCGGCTGCAATAAGACGGTCGCCAGCCCGGGAAGCTGTCTCAGCCCGGGCTGACAAACACGAGGGGGAGGGGGGGGGGGGCGGGTGAAGCCCTTTGAGCCCAATGGGCGTTGCGCCTATGCTCTCTATTATCCCCTCAACCTCACCTTTCTTAGGCCCTCGTGTAAAAACAATGGCCCACAAATGATGTTTTGCCCGAGGCCTCAAAATTCTTTCAGATGACACTGCATGCAGACTTTACAGCTTTAATAAAGAAAAGGAAAGTCAACAGGTGGCGGCCCCACACAGTGACGTGGCAGTCTTCACATGGAGCTCGAAACGAGGAACAGCCCTCGCCTTCAACACACACTTTTTGTCAGCGGCGTAGCAAGGGTGGGAGAGGCTGAGGAGCGGCACAAGTTTTGGGGGCAGCAGTCTTCCCCCCTTACCTGCGGCTGTCGCGGGGCAGCAAACGCAGGAATCACCAGCACCCCCCTCGCTCTTACATGCGGCCGCCACGAGCGGCAAACGCGGGGACCGCCGCAGGTGGCAACATGTCTAGGTACACCACTGCTTTTGAATAACCCAAATTAGTGAAAATGTGTACCTGCCACGCAATTATAAAATGCAAATTAAAAAACAATGTGCTGGTTTTAAAAAAGTTTGCCCTCCTATGTTGTTATAATTTGCAATACAACATTATTTTATGTGCACCGAATCTGGATGCTTGAATGCGGTGGTCGACACTAGGTAGCTTTAGATTGGATTGCTTTTCCATAGATAAGGAATTTTTTGGTTTGCTAATAATGTTGGTGCCATTTGATGAATCTTCACAAAACTTTCCAAAACCATAAAATTCACTTTAGCTCCTTCCTGGAAGGTTTTGGAGTGATCCACCAAGCGGGGGCAGAGAAAAAAGGAGGGTCAATTAGGCAGGGCTACAGCTGAACGGAATTACACCAAATTTTGCAGGAAGCGATAGATCTTGGTCCGCAGATTGTGCTTTTTGTCATTGGGTGTAAATCAGTTCAGTAGTTTATAGAAAATATAGGTTTAGCATTTTTTGTATACCTAGACGACGAGAAGCTCGACGGAATGCCATTTTAAAAATAGAGCATTCTGATTAGCCCAAGGACTTTTTTTACTCTTGGGCCAATTTGCTCCTGCGGGAGTCAGACTCCCACAGGATCGAGCCCTCTGATTGACACAGGATTCATGGACTTAGTCCCCTGTCCTGAACTTTAACAAAAATAATGATATAAGGGGGCAAGGTAGGGATGGTCTGTCCCTGTAGGCCCTGTGGAGGGGACACAGAGGGATGCCCTCGGGGTTCAAAATTGAGAAAAAAAATGTTGTTGCGATCCCACAGAGCTCCCACAGGAGTGCAAAAAAAAAAATGGCTGCCCAGGACCGCATTCTTACATTAATGGGAAAAGGGGTGAGGGGCCTTCCTCCTCAAGCCATTTTTGGCCCTGGGGCCCATCGCCTGTGATTCAATTGAGTTATTTAGGGAAGGGGCGCAGGGCCCTCCTCGCTGAGCCATAGTCACGCCTTGTACCCCATCCCCCAGGGCCCAATTTAATTATTATGGGTAGAGGGGCAGTTGGCCCCACTCCCTGAGCTGTTTTAGGCCCCTGGTACCCCATTCTCTGGGGCCCAAAGACTTTTTATGGGGAGCAGGGCATGTGGCCCCCCTCCCTGAGCCTTTAATGCTCCCGGGCCCCATCCTCTTTGGCCAGCTCACTTGCTGTGTCCCGGGGAGCTCACCCCTCGGATCTGCCACCATGGGCAGGGAAACATGTGTTTGCTCCTGTTTGCGGGAGCATTTTCAAATCTCCCACCAAATGGGAGCAAACACAATTGTGTTCCGAGCAGGCGGGAGCTTTAAAAATGTGGCCCTGGGGGATGGGGGCCCAGGGACTAAGAAGGTCAAAAGAGGTGTGCGGCATGCCACCTTAACAACAAGGTATGGCCCTGGGCTTTTGAGCCCTCGGGTCTATAAAGGCTCTGGGAGGGGAGCCGTGCAGCCCCCCCCCCTTTTATTTAAATTTCGGCCAAAGGGAATAGGGTCCATTAGGTCACGTGACCCCACCCTCCCCTTTTAAAAAACAAATGGCCTGAGGGATAGGGGCCAGGGGGCCTGAGAAGGCTCAGGGAGAGGGCTGCGCCTTCCCCTTTTATAAAAAATGAACGACTCCAGGGCCTAATAAGGTTCGGGAAGGGTGGTCGCGCTGCCCCTTCCCCCCATTAAAAAAAATTAATATTTTTATTAAACAGTCATCAGTTTCAAAATATAGCATCATCATGAGTTACACGGTTTACATATCTTCAGTGCAGTACTACACCAACTATAATCAACAATGGTACTTTAAAAACAACATGCTACAGTTAGGCTCACAATCCTTCACTTATCTCACCCACCCTCATCTAGCTTTCCGTCAGCTCCCAGTTGCCCCTGAAGTCCTCCCACTGTTGACATACATTTTCCCATTTCTTTGGGCATCCCCTACTTTCATATACTGTCTTTTCTGCGGGAGAGCACCAGTCCATATCCCGTTTCTATTGTGTTACAGTTGGTGCTTGCGTCGCCCCAATACCCTGGCAATGTTTCTGTTGGCGACCATTGTAGCTATTAATAGCCATATTGTTTGGTATTTGGGCCACATTTGTTCCCCAGATACACTTAGTACATGCCACAGGGCTTCAAGTGGCACCTCCTGGCTCACCACCTCCGACATTATCCGTGTTACCCGCCTCCAGTAACCTTGGATGGCCGGGCAGTCCTCCCTTCCCCTTTTTTATTGTATTTAGTCCCAAAGGATGGGGTCTCTGGGGCCTATTAGGGCTCAGGGAAGGGGCTGCAGGCTCTGTCCCCTTAGATTTTGGCTCATGGGGAGGGTGTCCCTGGACCTCAAGAAGGCTCAGAGAAGCTGCACGCCCCCTTCCCTTTTTAAAAAAAATGAATGACCCAGGGGAATGGGGTCCCCGGGCCTAATAAGGCTCAGGAGGAGGTCGCATGGCCCCCTCCTCTTTTTTGTTAGGTCTCAGCTAGACAGTGCGTGCGCTGCCTTGAAGAGACATGATGTGTTTAATCTGTGGCCTTCAGCCCACCCACAAGGTTCCCATTTGCTCACTCCATTGTCTGTCTCATATTCTTTGTCATCATTTGTTCCTGGTATGCATGGTCATACCTCTTCTTGTGTTTAGCCCTCCCCCAGACCATGGACCAAGTCCTTTTAAACATCCACTGCTCCCGTTATTACGACCATTTTAGGACCCACTTTTTCCTTAATTTCTGCACTCTACACAGTGCTCTGTCTCCTCCCACCAGCCCTCATGCCCCATCCGCAGATCATCCACTCCTTGTCTCTTCTTTTCCTTTCGTTGCTGCTTTCCATTTCCCCCACCTCCTCCCTCCTGTCTCTCCTTGCTCCCTCGCATCTCAGGGTGCTTGCCCTGTTCACAAATCACCCCTCCCCGACCCTGTGACTGCTTTAAGCCCCCATTGTAGTCTGTTTTGTTCTAGTGAGTGGTGGTGTTCTTCCTTTTAATGTCCAGTTAGTGTATAGCTGATGTGCTGATTGGTGCATGTGTGCATGGCTGCTATTACTCGGCCCACATGTAGTCTCTGTTTATTTCCTGTGCGTGTGTGCTCTAGGTGTGTGTGCTTGTTTACATAATATGTGGTTGTTTGGCAATGGTGTTTACAGCTGGAAAATCATACCGCAAGTGAATCAGGTATTCGTTGTCATCGGGCATGTCAGAGCTTCTATATTACCTGTGTCTTCTGCTGTAATTGCATAGCCACATTTCTCCTGTGTGAAATTATTGAACTATTTGTGTTTCAACTTATTGCTTTCCATTTCATATGGTTGGACTCTATTTCTTCAAATATTTTGCGTCGGGACATATTCTCACTTTTTCCGCTTTCACTGGTGAAGTGCTTCCGTGCGCCATTGTTGCCTAACTTGAATTCTCTTTAAAGAGGCCTGGCTAAGTCTTGATGTCATCAAGGTCTGCCTGCCCCTCAGTGTCCATGGCAAAAGTAGTCCTTTTAATGTGGTTACAGATGCAATTATATTTCCTTATGTTCACCACTGTAAACCAGCCTAACACTATGATTCTTTTATGTTTTTATGGTGCAGTTTTATATCGCACCAACAGCACCTGAAGGTAGTGGAGCACTTAACATTAGCACCAGTTACTTTTTTGTGCAGTTTTATATAGCGCCAACACCACCCAAAGGTATTGGAGTGCTTTACATTAGCACAAGTTCCTTTAAAAAAGGACACAATCATTTTTGTAGGCGCAGGGAGATTACGTGATTTGCCCAGAATCAAGGATGTTAAGCCGATGCCGAAGCTCGATCACGGTTTCCCAGCTCCTTAGTCAGCAGCTGTGACCCTTACGCCACATCCTCTACCAAGAGGAAACCATATCATCTCCCTAGTCTCAGCTCCACATTTTTGTGATTATGACCGAATCACTTAATCTCCCAGTGGCAGCCCGCATTTGCTGCTGGTTGCCCGCCCTCCTCCCACCAATTGCTGCTTGTGCACACTGAACTCCATTGCACAGATCCCCTCCTTCCCCAACTCTGCTTTTTATTTTATTTTTTGGGCAGTTTTATGTAGCGCCAACACCACCTGAAGGTATTGGAGCTCTTTACATTAGCACCAGTTGCTTTTTTGTGTGCAGGTTTATATTGTGCCAACACAACTAGAAGGCATTGGAGTGTTTTACATAAACACCAGTTACTTTTCACGAGGATACTGTAAACGTAGGCAAATCACTTCATCTTCCGGTGGCAGCCCACATTTGCTGTTGGTTGTCCGTCAACCTTCCGCTTGTCGCTGCTTGCCCATTCTGAACTTCCATTGCACTGATCCCTCTTCCCCCAGATCCCTTCCTCTCCAATTCTGCTTTTCACATTTGTTTTTTTGTGTAGTTCTATGTAGGGCCAACACCACCCGAAGGTATCGAAGCTATTTATATAATCACCAGTTACTTTTTATGCAGTTTTATATAGCACCTATACCACACAAAGGAATTGGTGTGCTTTACATTAGCACCAGTTACATTTTGGTGCAGTTTTATATAGCGCCAACACCACCCGGAGGTATTGGAGCAGCACTTTACATTAGCACTAGTTAAATTACACAAGGACGCATTCATTTTTGTAGGCGCAACGTGATTAAGTGATTTGCCCAAAATAAAGGATGTGAACCTGACGGCAAAACTCGAACTCGGTTTACCAGTTTGATAGTTGGCAGTTCTGGCCCTTACACCACATGCTCTCCCGAAAGCACACCATATCATCTCCCTAGGCTCGGCCTCACACATTTTGTGATTGTGGATAAATCACTTATTCTCCCCATTTCTAAATATAACAAGCATTGACAAAGCCAGTAGGTTTTGCCTGTGTGAAATCTTTTGTTTTTAGGTCTCTGCTAGACAGCGCATGCCCTGCTTGATTAGACAGCACATGCGGTGTGTCAAACAAACATGTTGTGTTACATCTGTGGCTTGCGGGGCACCCATCTCCTACCATTAGTAAACTTCAGCGTCAATCTCATTTTCTTTGATGCCATTCATCATGGCATGCGGCCGTCATGC
This sequence comes from Triturus cristatus, assembly GCF_964204655.1. NCBI lineage: Eukaryota > Metazoa > Chordata > Amphibia > Caudata > Salamandridae > Triturus > Triturus cristatus. The sequence goes on from NC_140594.1 coordinate 128,099,309, forward strand.
CCTCTTCCTGTGTTTGGCCTTCCCATAGCGCATGGACCAAGTACATGTCTCCTTACACTACTCCCGGTTTGTGCACCTATTTTTCTTTGTTTTCAAGCATTCCATGGGAGTAGTTGTGTTTTCAGTCAGTCTCCCTTGTACACATAGAGTAGGACCCTACACTAGAAGGGAATAGGTGTCACCTGCCTTTGTTTGAAGCTGTACAAAATTGGGGTGGTGATGGACGGAGCATCAGAACCAATCAAACACTCACACCCAGTCAACAGATCTGGGTTTGATCCATCACCGTTCTTTAGCCCACTCTGCCACCCCAGTTCAGACATGGCCATATGCAAATCAGTCTGACCCTGTGCCTCATGGGAACAGTCCAGCCCGAACTGCCAAGCCATGCCTTCCCTGGACAGGAAACAAGCTTCCTAGGACCGGTTTCTGGCATTTCAGCCGTCTTCAGCCAGGCTTGCTTGAATCCAGTGGCAAAGTGAGCAAGGGACTCACGTCTGAGCATACCCTGCTGCATGGGTGGTGGGGGAGAAAATAGTATATCTAACAAAAGATAAAACCCAGGGCTCCATTAAGAGATAGTCCTCGGCGTGGATACATCGTCCATACTGACTCCAAATGTCAGGGGCTGGTGTAAATTTACGTAAGTAACTAAATCAACTAAAAGAAAAAATGAAAAAAATGAGGTCTCAACATCAAAGTGAGGGGAAGATAACCCTGCGGCTGTGCAGTGAATATCCAGCTCAGGGCGAGGAAAGTGTTCAGCCCGGCGAAAGTAAGTCCCAAGGATCCAAGAACGAAATGCCAGACCTCTGTTAGAGGGAGGTGCTGCGCCATCCAGAGTCGTACCGGGGCAGGGCCCCTCCTAAGCAGCTGAAGAGCCTGAAGATCAAATGTGTCTATTAAGATATATCAAAGAAATGTCCTCGGTGTTGAAAGCTGAGCGCAAAGCGTCTCTGTCCTCGATGTTCCGAGTGCGAGGCCGGCATACACAGTCTGCTTCGAAAGGAGTTGCGTACACATACACACATACCACTAAAATGCATGCGCATGTAAGTCAACAAATGCATTTCTACCAAAAAAGTGGTTAAAACACAAACAGTATTTGTTTAAATAATTTTTGCATGATCCAATGGTATTGGTGCACTCACTCCATTCTCCCTCTTGCCATAGTGCGAACACAAGTCGATGGTATTGAAGCCCGATAAGGGCTTACCAGTAACATTCTACAATGACACATTCATTTTTGTCGCTGATCCTGCTTCAATTAAGGTATTTTTTACCCCTTCATTGTTGCTTCCCCCACCCTCTCCCAACGTTGCTTGCCCATCTCCACATCCCCTCCTGCTTCCCTGCTTGGCCCGTCTTCCCACTACCTCCATCGTCATTTCTGATTTTATTTTTATTTACACAATCCGATGGTATTGGAGCGCTTGTTCCGTCCTTAATCTTGCTTTAGTGCTAATGCCATCTGATGGTATTGGAGCACTTTAAGTGCATAACAGTTACATTACACATGACACATTCATTGTCGTACGCAAGGAGAAGCGTAAGTGATTTGCCCGGAATTACAAACTCTTCAGCCGACCCTGAAATTCAAACCTGTTTCTCCAGTTACCCTGTCGGCAGCTCTGGCCGTTACGCCACATCCTTGCTTCACGTCACAGTTCCGCAACTGTTTCTCACTATCACTTCCACAGTTTTTCAGCAAGACCTCATCAACACCCAACAAGCATTGGCAAAGCCAATAGAGCTCAGAAATGCCCGTGCTATTTGCCTTGTCAATGTGAAGGTCTTTTAGCCATGTTGTCTTGCAGCACATCTGCTGTTCAGCATAGTTACAAGTCACTGAAAAAAGAGCTATGATGCAGCCCACGCAGACCAGGCCATAGCATTTATTTGGGTTAGGGCAGGACAATAAACTCAACATGGGGGGGGGGGGCAAAGAGACTCATCGTCAGCTCAACATCCTGTGATTCTGGGCTTTCAGTGACTTTCAGCCATGCTGAACAGCAGATTGTTACCCAAATAGGAATGAAGAAAAGGAGCACTTACCAGTAAATGCAACGTGCTTCGGCCCTCCTGGCCTTGATCACGTATAGCACATTCCACAATGAAGCTCATTATAAGTCCAATACAATCATGAACAAGAACAAGAAAATAGGACTACGGAAAACACAACGTCCTTCCATTTACAAGTACAGTGGGTATTTTGTAGAGATACAAAACTAATAGTAATGCATACAAAAAAACTCAAAACGCATGTATAAAATCACATGACAAATGCTTAGACCAAGTTAAATGAGGAAATGCAAGTTACAGCATCACAGTGCATAGTCAGCATGCCTTTGATAGTAACAATTGCAAACAAAACAGTTGATGGACAGAATGCAGAACAACGTCATACATTCACCCCAGTACAGAGATCTGGGCTTAAATCCATCGTTTTTTTGCTCACCATGCCGTTCCAGTTTGAACACAGCCATATGCAAATCAGTCTTGACCCTGTGCCTCATGGGAACAGTCCAGCCTGAACTGCCAAGCCAGGTCCTCCCTGGACAGGAAACAAGCATCCTAGGACCGGTTTCGGGGTTTCACCCCTCTTCAGCCAGGATAGCTTGATTCCAGTGGCATGGAGAGCAAGGGACCCACGTCTGGGCATACCCTTCCCACTCGGGGTGACAAATGCAAACAAAACAGTTTATTGACAGAATGCAGAACAATGTCATACATTCACCCCAGTACAGAGATCTGGGCCTAAATCCATTGTTTTTTTGCTCACCATGCCGTTCCAGTTTGAACCCAGCCATATGCAAATCAGTCTTGACCCTGTGCATCATGGGAACAGTCCAGCCCGAACTGCCAAGCCAGGTCCTCCCTGGACAGGAAACAAGCATCCTAGTACCGGTTTCGGGGTTTCACCCCTCTTCAGCCAGGATAGCTTGATTCCAGTGGCATGGAGAGCAAGGGACCCACGTCTGGGTATACCCTTCCCACTCGGGGTGACAAATGCAAACAAAACAGTTGATGGACAGAATGCAGAACAATGTCATACATTCACCCCAGTACAGAGATCTGGGCCTAAATCATCGCTTTTTTGCTCACCATGCCGTTCCAGTTTGAACCCAGCCATATGCAAATCAGTCTTGACCCTGTGCCTCATGAGAACAGTCCAGCCCGAACTGTCAAGCCAGGTCCTCCCTGGACAGGAAACAAGCATCCTAGGACCGGTTTCGGGGGTTCACCCTTCTTCAGCCAGGATAGCTTGATTCCAGTGGCATGGAGAGCAAGGGACCCACGTCTGGGCATACCCTTCCCACTCGGTGTGACAAATGCAAACAAAACAGTTGATGGACAGAATGCAGAACAATGTCATACATTCACCCCAGTACAGAGATCTGGGCCTAAATCCATCGTTTTTTGCTCACCATGCCGTTCCAGTTTGAACCCAGCCATATGCAAATCAGTCTTGACCCTGTGCCTCATGGGAACAGTCCAGCCCGAACTGCCAAGCCAGGTCCTCCCTGGACAGGAAACAAGCATCCTAGGACCGGTTTCGGGGTTTCACCCCTCTTCAGCCAGGATAGCTTGATTCCACTGGCATGGAGAGCAAGGGACCCACGTCTGGGCATACCCTTTCCACTCGGGGTGACAAATGCAAACAAAACAGTTGATGGACAGAATGCGGAACAATGTCATACATTCACCCCAGTACAGAGATCTGGGCCTAAATCCATCGTTTTTTTGCTCACCATGCCGTTCCAGTTTGAACCCAGCCATATGCAAATCAGTCTTGACCCTGTGCATCATGGGAACAGTCCAGCCCGAACTGCCAAGCCAGGTCCTCCCTGGACAGGAAACAAGCATCTTAGGACCGGTTTCGGGGTTTCACCCCTCTTCAGCCAGGATAGCTTGATTCCAGTGGCATGGAGAACAAGGGACCCACGTCTGGGCATACCCTTCCCACTCGGGGTGACAAATGCAAACAAAACAGTTGATGGACAGAATGCTGAACAATGTCATACATTCACCCCAGCACAGAGATCTGGGCCTAAATCCATCGTGTTTTTTGCTCACCATGCCGTTCCAGTTTGAACCCAGCCATATGCAAATCAGTCTTGACCCTGTGCCTCATGGGAACAGTCCAGCCCGAACTGCCAAGCCAGGTCTTCCCTGGACAGGAAACAAGCATCCTAGGACCGGTTTCGGGGTTTCACCCCTCTTCAGCCAGGATAGCTTGATTCCAGTGGCATGGAGAGCAAGGGACCCACGTCCGGTCCTAGGATGCTTGTTTCCGGTCCAGGGAGGACTTGGCTTGGCAGTTCGGGCTGGACTGTTCCCATGAGGCACAGGGTCAAGACTGATTTGCATATAGTCAGGTCTAAACTGGGGTGGCATGGTGAGCAAAAGGAGGATGTATTTAACCCAGATCTCTTGACTGGGGCTGAATGTTTTGATTTGTTCTGCATTCCGTCCATCAATTGTGTGTCTTTTGCTTTGATAGTAACAATAACATTGATCAAAGTGAAATACATAAGTACAGTATCACATATGCCGAAAAATAAAAGTTAAGGCATTCAAATATTCAATATTATACGGGGTGGTCCTGCCGTGAGCGACGCACCTCCAGAGAAAGAGCTCCATAACTGCCCGACTCGGACCATCTTTGTGTGACGGTGAAAACCTTAAGGGCAGCGGTAGCCGCCAGGGACTGGACCTTGGTATGGACCCCAGCAGACCTTAACAAGAAGATCTGTAGGGGATTACAGTGGAACTCAGCGAGCATTAAAAATGAGAAAAAAATATCGCCCACCAGAGGGAAATAAGAGAAGGACTTGACAGCGGACTACAAATACCAGCATGCTTGCGAATTTGAGCCTATCGTGGCGCCCACCAGGGGGCGAATACTGGATAAAGAAGCAAATGACTGGTTTGTACGGTGTTAGCGTTCCTCCCTTTGAGAAAGGCCAAGGTGGCCGAAATGCATCTGGAAAGGGAACGCGTTGTCATTGGAATAAATTGCTAAATTCCACCGTAAAGTGTGCGGCTCAACTCTTGTCTGTGTAAGAGAGGATTGGTGAGATATTATACGGCGTGGTCCTGCCGTGAGCGACGCACCTCCAGAGAAAGAGCTCCATAACTGCCCAACTCGGACCATCTTTGTGTGACGGTGAAAACCTCAAGGGCAGCGGTAGCCGCCAGGGACTGGACCTTGGTATGGACCCCAGCAGACCTTAACAAGAAGATCTGTAGGGGATTACAGTGGAACTCAGCGAGCATTAAAAATGAGAAAAAAATATCGCCCACCAGAGGGAAATAAGAGAAGGACTTGACAGCGAACTACAAATACTAGCATGCTTGCGAATTTGAGCCTATCGTGGCGCCCACCAGGGGGCGAATACTGGATAAAGAAGCAAATGACTGGTTTGTACGGTGTTAGCGTTCCTCCCTTTGAGAAAGGCCAAGGTGGCCGAAATGCATCTGGAAAGGGAACGCGTTGTCATTGGAATAAATTGCTAAATTACACCGTAAAGTGTGCGGCTCAACTCTTGTCTGTGTAAGAGAGGATTGGTGAGATATTATACGGCGTGGTCCTGCCGTGAGCGACGCACCTCCAGAGAAAGAGCTCCATAACTGCCCGACTCGGACCACATTTGTGTGACGGTGAAAACCTTAAGGGCAGCGGTTGCCGCCAGGGACTGGACCTTGGTATGGACCCCAGCAGACCTTAACAAGAAGATCTGTAGGGGATTACAGTGGAACTCAGCGAGCATTAAAAATGAGAAAAAAATATCGCCCACCAGAGGGAAATAAGAGAAGGACTTGACAGCGGACTACAAATACCAGGATGCTTGCGAATTTGAGCCTATCGTGGCGCCCACCAGGGGGCGAATACTGGATAAAGAAGCAAATGACTGGTTTGTACGGTGTTAGCGTTCCTCCCTTTGAGAAAGGCCAAGGTGGCCGAAATGCATCTGGAAAGGGAACGCGTTGTCATTGGAATAAATTGCTAAATTCCACCGTAAAGTGTGCGGCTCAACTCTTTTCTGTGTAAGAGAGGATTGGTGAGATATTATACGGCGTGGTCCTGCCGTGAGCGACGCACCTCCAGAGAAAGAGCTCCATAACTGCCCGACTCGGACCATCTTTGTGTGAAGGTGAAAACCTCAAGGGCAGCGGTAGCCGCCAGGGACTGGACCTTGGTATGGACCCCAGCAGACCTTAACAAGAAGATCTGTAGGGGATTACAGTGGAACTCAGCGAGCATTAAAAATGAGAAAAAAATATCGCCCACCAGAGGGAAATAAGAGAAGGACTTGACAGCGGACTACAAATACTAGCATGCTTGCGAATTTGAGCCTATTGTGGCGCCCACCAGGGGGCGAATACTGGATAAAGAAGCAAATGACTGGTTTGTACGGTGTTAGCGTTCCTCCCTTTGAGAAAGGCCAAGGTGGCCGAAATGCATCTGGAAAGGGAACGCGTTGTCATTGGAATAAATTGCTAAATTCCACCGTAAAGTGTGCGGCTCAACTCTTGTCTGTGTAAGAGAGGATTGGTGAGATATTATACGGCATGGTCCTGCCGTGAGCGACGCACCTCCAGAGAAAGAGCTCCATAACTGCCCGACTCGGACCACATTTGTGTGACGGTGAAAACCTTAAGGGCAGCGGTTGCCGCCAGGGACTGGACCTTGGTATGGACCCCAGCAGACCTTAACAAGAAGATCTGTAGGGGATTACAGTGGAACTCGCGAGCATTAAAAATGAGAAAAAAATATCGCCCACCAGAGGGAAATAAGAGAAGGACTTGACAGCGGACTACAAATACCAGCATGCTTGCGAATTTGAGCCTATCGTGGCGCCCACCAGGGGGCGAATACTGGATAAAGAAGCAAATGACTGGTTTGTACGGTGTTAGCGTTCCTCCCTTTGAGAAAGGCCAAGGTGGCCGAAATGCATCTGGAAAGGGAACGCGTTGTCATTGGAATAAATTGCTAAATTCCACCGTAAAGTGTGCGGCTCAACTCTTTTCTGTGTAAGAGAGGATTGGTGAGATATTATACGGCGTGGTCCTGCCGTGAGCGACGCACCTCCAGAGAAAGAGCTCCATAACTGCCCGACTCGGACCATCTTTGTGTGAAGGTGAAAACCTCAAGGGCAGCGGTAGCCGCCAGGGACTGGACCTTGGTATGGACCCCAGCAGACCTTAACAAGAAGATCTGTAGGGGATTACAGTGGAACTCAGCGAGCATTAAAAATGAGAAAAAAATATCGCCCACCAGAGGGAAATAAGAGAAGGACTTGACAGCGGACTACAAATACCAGCATGCTTGCGAATTTAAGCCTATCGTGGCGCCCACCAGGGGGCGAATACTGGATGAAGAAGCAAATGACTGGTTTGTACGGTGTTAGCGTTCCTCCCTTTGAGAAAGGCCAAGGTGGCTGAAATGCATCTGGAAAGGGAACGCGTTGTCATTGGAATAAATTGCTAAATTCCACCGTAAAGTGATATATATATAGATATATAGATATATAGATAGATATTTATTTTAAAAAATTGAAAAATCCAAAAAACGAATTTACAAAAAATTTGTAAACATTAAAATAAATGTAAAAATAAAAACAAATAATATAAAGTATTGAAAAAAACAATTAATGCTGTAAAATCTATTTAACCAATATTATGAAAACTATTGGAGTCGAAGAATTTTAAATATACAATTCCCACTCTTGTTAATGTAACGGTAGGGAAAGTTTTGGACTTTGGCGGGGTTAAATTTACTATTCCCACTCCAGTCACTGCAATAAGAGGAAAGTCAATGCAACAGTAGGTAAAGCATTGGACTTCAAAAGGGTGATAGTTACTATTCTCACTCCAAACAAGGCAAAAGTAGGGAAAACATTGGATTTCAGATGGTTAAAATTTACTAATTCCCACTACAGTCAGTGCAACAGTAGAGAAAATGTTGGACTTTTGTGGGATAAAATTTACTAGTTCCACTCCTGTCTCTGCAACAGAAGTGAAAGCTTTGGATTTCGGAGGGGTGAAATTTACTATTCCCACTCCGAGCAGTGCAACAGTTGGGAAAGTATTGAACTGCAGGTTGAGGTTCATTTTACTATTCCTATGGCAGTCTAAGCAAGAGTACAGAAAATACTTCAATTCACACACATTACATATGAGTAACCACATGATTGTGGAAAAAGTTACACTCTTAATAAAAAAAACATAAACCTAAATATATATGTATATATGTATATATAAATGGGGGGCGCTAGGTGGCGCCGGACCAAGATGGCTGCGCTGACGTGAGGCTCTGGTTGCTTGACCAACTCATTCGTTAATTATTTGCCCAAGGACCCCTCGCCCATATTCGCATTGAACGCGAAGGTGATCTAACCAAGTGGATGAAGACTCGCTGAAAGTTTGGGGCTAATCCAAGGTTCCGCTCCGAAGATATTCAGCTTGGTTGCAGCCCGGGAGTGAGGTGACTCCCTCCTCTTGAAGCGCCCTGCGGCTACAGACGCTACTCGAGCGCCGGTGCGGCCATGCAGTGCTAGGCCTGGCGAGGAACTGGACCGGCCGAAACACCTCCCGGCGGACCGTTGAGGTGGAGAGGTGAGCGGAAAATATTTGAGATCGGCTTCCTGGCGGCAGAGGACTAACTGGGCAATACGCGATCCCGCGACTTTGCTACCTCGCACGGCAGAGCTAATTGAGGTGAGCTGGGAGACCCGGAGCTAGAGACCCCTCGACCAGGGTGATTGGAAAGCTCCCGCTGTGCGGATCTGGCCGGGGCCGGGAAGGTGAGCGACCTGGGAGGATGCAAGGAGCTGATCGACCCTAGCGCCGGTGCAGTGCTGAAGGCGCTCGAGAGGGCAGAGCGGAGCTGTGGAAAATCGGTGACGGGGCGGGCGCTCATCTTGCCACCTCGTTACTGTGCCGGCAGAGGACAACACATCGACAGGGCCCCGCTTGGTCATTTGAGACAAATTACAGGGGGCACGCACGAGGCGCTATCTGGCCGGCACGCAGGGTAGTTACGACCTGCGAGGAGACACACGGACCTTACTGAAGTGCTGAGGTGCTGACTGTGCTGGAAAAAAGGGCCGATAGCACCAGCGGCTGGGCATTGGTGCGCCTGGTGGGGTGGCTTCACTGCTGTGGATATAGAGGGGGAGCCCTGCTGAATAGGATATTTCTGAGATTAAAACCATGGGGAAAGCGGAAGCACGCCAATCGAGACTACCTTTTGAGCAGAAAAAAGCGACTACACGCTCCACTGCTGAGGATGCAGGCGAGCCTGCCCCGACGATGGCGACTCCTCCTGAGGTCACGCCCGGTGAGGAACTGAAGACCATGCCCATTGCAATGCAGCAGAGTTTAAACGCCCTCCCAGGGAAAATGGACACAGTGAACACCCGTCTTGATTTTTTGGTGTTGAAAGTGGACAAACACGACGAACAGATTAAATAAGCTGAAAAGAGAATATCGGCCACGGAGGACAATACCACTACCATGGCCAAACAAATGACACAGATGGACAAGCTACTGAAGGTAATCGCGGCTAAAAACGAGGACCTTGAAGCACGCAGTCGAAGAAATAACATCCGCCTGATAGGAATTCCGGAGACCACAGCCACGGGACGAATGGAGGACTATGTGGAGCGGCTACTTACCTCCACTCTAGGAGCGGACTCCTTTTCAGCACATCTGATAGTCGAGAGGGCGCACCGATCACTGGGATCGAGGCCACCGGCAGAAGCACCACCATGACCCATAGTGGCAAGACTGCTCAATTACCGGGACCGAGATGTAGCTTTGCGGAGAGCAAGAGACCTTCAGGAGCTGCAATACGAGGGAAATTCGTTTTCCATTTACCCTGATTTTACCCTGGCCATCCAGGAAGCGCGACAGAAATATGTTCAGGTTGAGCAGAAATAATGCAAAGCAAATATCGAATATGCCTTCTTATATCCAGCCAAATTGCGGATACGACATCGAGACCATACGATCATCTGCACCAACCCACAGCAGGCGTAGGAGTTCCTCAGGACACTACGACGATCGACCCCAGCACATGAAAACAACGCTGCGCGAACATACTCCCAGCCACCTGAGGAGGACGACTGAACAATGTGCACCACGACCATCGATGGCTAAGACAAGAAACATTGTCTATGGAATGCGAACTATAGGGGCGCTAAAGGTAGAGGCGTCCCGGAGACATCCTGGGACAGGGACGACAATAAGCAGACAGGCTGGCAGAGATCGCATATACTGAGCCACGCAGTTGCCATTTGAAACGACAGCGTCCTGAGTCTGCACTGTCACCGCCAGATGAGTACCTGGCCCCAGGATTGAGGAGTTTTGTTTATTCATTGATTGGGGGGGTCCCCTGTATTGAGAAGTTCACGCTGTTCAAACTTACACAGTACTGACCTGACTGTTCGATTAGGCTGGGCTTGAAGGGGTCTTCAAACTAGGGTCGAACACCCTCCACTCTGACCCTCCTCCACCCCAGCTCCACTGGGGAGGGTTCAGGGAGTTCTGCTGCACGGCGGGACAAGAGGGTTTAAGAGGCACACTAGCGCCCCACTAAGGGAGGTGACCTATACCTACAGATTGAAGGCTTGAAATTGCTTTGAGACTAGAGTTTTGTTTTGTTCTCTCTCTCTGTTTTCTTTTTATGGTATCGTTGCGGGGTGAGGGGGGAAGGTTCTGGGATGCCGGCACATTTGGGGTGCTGATGTGGGTGGGAGGGGAGGGAGGGAGAACTACGGGGGAGCCTCACGGAAGAATGAGATTGGGACAGTGTCTGACTAGATTCCGACGCACTCTTGGTTCATTGCAGCACTATATAAAAGTAGTCAAAGTTACACTACATTGCGCGATCCAGAAGAGTATTGTACCATGCACTACGCTTGCACGAATGTTCACCCCTAACACTGCTTTAAGACTGTGGAAAAAAGCCGACAGGATTTGGTGAAACTTTTGTCATGGAATGTGAGGGGGCTACGAGATCCCAGGAAGAAGAGGCAAATCCTCTCATATCTAGACCGACATGACATTAGTATAGCGGTACTACAGGAGACACACACTGACCCTAGATGCCCCACTACTTTTGGCAGTAAATGGGCTTCCGATATTTTCTGCTTACTCTTCGTATGCACGAGGCACGGCCATTCTGGTCAAGAGGGGGACCCCTTTCAGATGTGGAGGAGTGCGGAGTGATGGAGGGGGTAGATTCTGCATGATGTGGGGCACCGTTGGTGCACAATCAGTAGTTATTATTAGCTACTATGGTCCCAACACTGACAGCCCTGAAACCTTAAATGCACTATGGGGACAAATACTTGAAGTAGGGGCCACACATATACTTTGGGCGGGAGACCTTAATACGGTCTGCGACCCTGAAAAAGATCGGTCTTCCCACTTGCCCCACCACTATACGCATAGCCGGGGAACATTAAAGGGGTTGCTGGAGGACGGAGGCTTAGTCGATCTGTGGAGATATAGACATTCAGATAGACGGGAAGGGACTTTTACTCATCAATACATGCGTCCTGGTCGAGGCTGGACTACTGGATTGGGTCTCAGGGGATGTGCCCTTGGGTGCGAGCGGTTGACCACCTAACTCGTACACTGTCTGATCATGCACCGGTGTGCCTCACTCTGGACATCCCCAACTTGAATGCCAGTCCCAGGTGTTGGAGGCTTGCCCCCGAGGCGCTGCTCGATGAGGTATTGAAGACAGAACTGGGAGAGGCTATAGCTGATTTCTTTGAGCGGAATAGGGGATCGGTCGAGCATGTGGTTACGCTTTGGGAGGCGTTTAAAGTTACCATACGGGGAATATGCATGGCCAAAAGTTTTGGGGTGCTGAAAGACATCCGCCGACGGCTACGAAGGCTGGAGGGAGAACTTAAAGACCTTGAGACGGATATTTGGCAGAGTAATGATGGGGAAGGAAGAGCAAAGATGAGAGAGCTGCTGACTGAATACACGGAAACGGCAGACAGAGAGGTGAAGTTTAGAGGGAAGTATGCCCAGGCACGATGCTACGGGGAGGGAGGTAGGCCTGGGAAAGCCTTGGCGCGGGACATTAGACTGCCCCGTTATGCTAACTACATACTGGAGGTGGAGGACGGAGAGGGTAACTGCCAGAAGGATAGTGCCCGGATGCTGCAGACCTTTACTGACTTCTATGCGGAGCTTTACAGCTCACAAGGGACCAATGCTGCGGATTTCCCACGCTTTTTTGGGGACATCACGCTGGGGTTTCTGGAAGACAATCAGAGAGAGTTCTTGTGTGCACCATTTTCGAATGATGAATTGAGAGAGGTGGTCCTTCAACTGCGGTCAGGGAAGGCGCCGGGGCCGGATGGTCTTCCGAGAGACTTCTACAAACTATTTCTGGATCAGCTCGCCCCCATTCTGCAGGAGGTGTACGCAGAGGCACTGGAGACGCAGGCACTGTTACCCACAATGAGAGAGGCCCTTATCATGTCCATTCTGAAGCCAGGGAAGCCGGCTAACAAGTGTGACTCGTACAGCCCCTTGTCCCTCATCAATGTGGATAGCAAAATTCTCACAAAAATGATAGCTAATCGGTTGAACCTCCTGATGGATAAACTAATTTTGCCAGATCAGGCGGGTATTATTCCCGGAAGATCTACTTCCCATAATCTATGCACCCTCTTTTCGATCATCCAACAGGTGGCCCCGCAATTGCCTCTGGCGGCTATTTTTTTAGACACCACAAAGGCATTTGACTCGGTAGAATGGGACTATCTGCACGCGGTACTAGGCTGTATGGGGTTCCCTGTAGGATTTTCTGCTTGGATCAAATTGGTCTATACTGCTCCGGTGGCCCGAGTGCAAATCAATGGCCACACGTCTAAGGCAATACCACTGTCTCGGGGCACTAGGCAGGGGTGCCCACTGTCGCCATTATTGTTCGCCCTGGCGATAGAGCCACTGGCGGCTAAGGTGCGCCAATATCATCAGGAGAAGGCTCTGCGATGCTTCCTGCGTCAAATCCTGATTTCACTATAAGCAGACGACGTCACCCTATATGTGAAGGATCCGATGCATAACCTCAACCCGCTCCTGCGAGAATTCGTGCGATTTGGGGGGCTATCTGGTATACAGATTAACTGGTCAAAATCCCAAATTTTTCCTCTTACTCCGGCTGTCACCCCCTTTGTGGTTGACTTTCCATTGGAGTGGTGCAATTCTACTGTCCGGTACTTGGGTGTGAATGTCACCATTGATCGTGAGGAGCTGATCCGCGACAATTATGGGCGCGCCATAGACACGCTACGAGACACAATAACAAGGTGGATAGCTCTGCCGTTGTCCATTGCTGACAGGATTTCTCTTGTTAAGATGATTGTACTGCCTAAATTTCTTTATTATTTCCTGAACCTGTCCCGCTAGAGGGGGCACTCTTGAAACAGACATCACAGCGTGAGCGGGACCCCACAACTGTAGATTGCACGGTGCGAGCCTGGAGATGGATTGCACACAAACTGCAAGCCCCAATGATTTACTCTCCTCGGATGCCGCTGATGTTTCATCCCCAACTGACCCTCCTACAGGAGGGCATCTTCAAAAAATTCCAGCGACAGCGAGGAATTCACACATGGGGAGATATATATAAAAACGGGAAATTTGCTACCCTCCAGCAGCTATGTCCAGAACCTCCCCCAAATATTATGGAAAAATTTCTTTATGCCCGTCTGCAAGAGGGGATAAGTGCCTGTACCCCGGAATATCCGCAGGAACCGCCGGTGCTCCCCCAGGTGCACACTCTACTGGGTGCGAAAACTGCATCTCATTTGGTGTCCATCCTCTACAGATCTATATACGTAGAAATTAGCACATCGCAGAGTGCTGCCCGAGCTAAATGGTCTCACGAACTGGGACAGGAGATTACGGACCGGGAGTGGCTCTTCTGCTGTACGCAAACAGAGAAAGTGTCTGCTAGCAGCAGGCTGCGTATCAGACACTTCAAATACTTGCAAAGATACTATTACACACCCGCTCGACTGTACAGGTTTGGGCTGCGAGAGGACGCCAGATGCGACAGATGCAGGGTAGACGGAGCTGATATGCTGCATCTGGCCTGGAGCTGCCCGGCTATTCAGGAATACTGGAGACAGATATTCGAGGCAGTTGGGAAAATGTTGGATATTCTGCTACCACCATCTCCGTTGATGGGTATACTGGGATATACGGAAAGGCTCCCTGCGCTCCATAGGAAATTCGCCTCCGTTTGTTTCCTCCTTGCTAAGTTGAGGGTGGCCTGTCGGTGGGGCAGAAGGCGGGCACCTAAGTTCAAGGACTGGCTAGAAACGATGATATTTTGGCAGGATCAGCTTGCCTTATACTCTGACCTCCTTCCGCCAGCTTCCCGACCCCGAGACATTTGGGGCCCCCTGAAGACTTACTTATTGCTGACCCCACTGCTGCCTGGCGAAGTTGCCCCCTCCTCCCCATCCAGATAGACAGCTAAGGTACACGCTGTGGGAGTGAGAATGACCACGGGAGTCCCTGGGGAGCGGACCACTGATAGGGGGTACTGACAGCCATTTCCGACACCCCTTGACGACAAGACTACACAATGCTCCCATATCATCACAGGGACCGGACACCTACAGAGGCAATCTGGGAACTATGGGATTCGGTGATGCTGCATAGCCTACTGTGTGTGCTGACGTGCCCGATATAGCCGCATGAGTCGTCGATCATGATGTTGAGACATCCACTGTAATGCTTACGCCCTTTAGACTGAGTTTTATTGTTCCAGACACTCCCTGGATCGATACGATGCTCTGATTTTTTAACCACTCTCACTGTGAGGCTAGTTGGTATTGTTCTTATCCTGTTTTTATTTATGGTTCTTAGGGATAGTGATCCCTTGTTCTATTAAAATGCAAAACCTATATTTAATTTGACGCGGCCGGCCCTTTAGGGTTGTGGGCAAAATGCTGTGTATACCTCTGCTTCTTTCCTATTATTACATGCTGCCGGCCAGAAGTGGTTATAGGCATTATGCTGTGTACTGACCTTATATACTGAATCAGGGTTTTGGGGAAAAAAATAATAATAAATAAAAAAATAAAAAAATATATGTATATATAAATAAATATATATATATTTATATATATGTATATATATATATTAGAATAACTAAAAACAGTTAATCAACTTATATAATTTCTATTCAATAAAAAATTATTTAACAATTAATAAATATTTGTTATTCAATTATTAATTACCTTCCCACCCTATACTCGTACAAACCCAGTAGCCAGCACCTAAACTGTAACTATAAGAGTAACTATTCCATAGCTTACATATTTTAAATAAAGTAAATCATTAATTAATAATTAAATATTACTTAACTGCTCACCCTAGACCCCTACAAACCTAGCATCCCACAATTAAAATATAAGCAAAATAAATTCCAGATTTTACATAATTAAAAAACTATTGAATTATCAGTTAACAATTAATAATACATTTTTAATTAATTACTCCTTAATTAACTTCCCACTCTACATCCCTACAAACCTTCAACTAAAATATAGTACACTAAATAAATATTCCATAAATTACATAATTAAAAATCACTTAAATATTTCATTAATAATGAATAATTCATTATTCATTCATTATTCATTCATTAATTACCTTCCCACAATATACCTCTACAAACAGCCCGCAAATAACATATAACAAAAATAAATCAGTATTACCTAAATTACATATCAAACTTCAATAATATAATTCAATACACATTTTTAAATAATTCCTAATTATTTATTACCTAATTCACTTCCCTCCCTGTCTCTCTACAAACCCAACAACCCACTATAACACTGTAAATTACTATTAAAAATTAATTTAAAAAGTCTTAATTGCTTAAAAGTATAAGCTATATTCAAAAACATTTAATAACATTTATATAAACAATGGGAACACATAACATTAGTATATCAACTAAAACATATTAAAATAATCAAATAACGATATTTGTAAGCACAGTATAAGTAAAAACGATATTAAAAACATCAATAATATTTGCAATGATATTACTTAGCTCAAAAAACTATATTCCTGTCAATGATATTTATGGGTTACGATATTTGAGTGTCACAATATTTATTTTCAAATATTTCTGTGTCCCGATATTTTTAAAATGATATTTCATCCACACACCCTCTTTAATGCCTACTGGATGAGATCATCAAGCCACTCCTTCGGAAATACCGCATGTAAGTTAAGAACTCTGTTCTATAAACTTAGGGGCATATTTATGAGAGGCTTGCATCAGGTTTGCACCATGCAAAGTGATACATGCATGAGGCAAGCCTCTGAGTCAGAAGGATGAAGCCACACAAAGCCACTTTACATGGCTTTGAGTGGCTCCAAAAATCTGGAGTAAGGTAAAGCAGCACAAATCGCTGACTGCCTTACTCTGAGCAAGAGAGGCATTCTATGGGCATTGCGGTGGGTGTTCCCATGCAACTCAAATGGTTTTTGACGCATTCACAGATTTACAAGCACTTGTAAACCTGGTACTGCAGCAAAATCTTATGCCACCCCAGGTGAGGCATAACGTGGATAAATATCTTTATTTTTCCTCATTTTCCCTCTTTCTCCGTGTGCTGCATTCTGCAGCACACATAGGAAGAGGAAGAAGTCTCTCAGGATTATTTTTGTGCAGGAAGATGCCCCTTCCTGCACGAAAACAATCCTGCATGCAAAGGAGGCACGCTTACACCATGGTGCAAAGGTGCCTGCGTTGGTGTTCGGCTGCCAAAATGGCGCCAGCATAATGGGAAAGGACAGGACTGCGTCATATTGGAAAACTACGATACATTCCTGCCCTTTCCCACTGACACCGGGCAGTGCAGCAAGGTGATTTGCTGCACTGCCCTGCGCCACTATTTTCATAAATATGCCCCTAAGGGTTTCAGCGTTAACTATTTCTTGAGGGCAACCTCCAATATCTGTGATTGCTTCAAAGCCCTACAGAGCCATATGCTCCAAAGAAAACTTGCAATTTTTGAATGGATAATAGATATTGTAAAATGTGCCATCCTTGGTCTGCTCCTGTGCTCTTGTAGTGGTTTGAATATTTAGATCCACCATTGCTTTGAATAGCTCCAGTTCAAAACCTTGGAATGGAGGTCAATGGAAACCTGTCTACTTAGGTTTCAATCCACAAGTCACTGAAATCTTGCAATTACAATGTCAGCTCCTTAAGATGGAATCCCCCAGGTCTGACCCTCTTTTAGGGTGCTCCAGTGGTACATTTTGGTAGCTACACTCACATCTACACAGAAAGACCAGGAGACCCAGTGGCCAAAATAGACATCTCAATGCACTGGAATACTAACAGTACTCAATTAGAGGGAGAAGTGTCATCCTGGGAGGACATCCATCATCTGATAGGCTCTCTTGGTACCACTGAGCGGGAATGTCCTTCATTTTCTAAAACTGAATCTCACCAAGACTTTGGACAAGGTTGAATTTCGGCTACCAGTTAGTTTTTCTTATTATTATTTTATCTCAAAACCTGGTACATCATTTTGAAGCACATGTGTCTTTGCATATAAATCTTGGTTTGCTCAGCTTTTGCTAATAGAGAGAGCGCATTTTCTTCCTCTGAAATTCCAGTCAGCCATCCATGAATATGTTCGTTTTCACTTGAGTATGATTAGAAAGCAGCACTGACTGGGTACCAAGATGGTTGGAAGGTGTTCATCCTGAAACCCATTCATGAAAGACCTTTGGAGGACATGTGCTGTGGGCCACAAAAGGTTGTTTACAATATTTCTGAGATCAACTACTTGGTGGGCACATGCCACAAGGGAGTCAAAGAGGGTCTTCCATGTGAACCAGCTTAAATCGCACCTTCAGAGAGACCTCACAGTTAATATCATGACAATGACAGGAGAGGTTGAAGAAGACACACAGCTACTTCCTGACTTGCTGCATTATGATGTAAAAGCTGATTCTGTTGAAGAGCACAACTAGCCCCTGAGCTAATGCCTGAGCAGTAAAAAGGGTGTAGAGAAGTGCTGGGGCCATTTTCCCATCTATTTTTTGCAGACTCCAAGGTTGACATTTGTCTGTGTGCATGGCACAGATACAGGGGCAGCTTGCCAGTGAAGAGCAAGACTCATTGGGTGTCAAACCAAGTCCATCAAGGCACAGGTTGACAAGATGTTGGGCTTGGGTTATTGGCAATAGAGCATTCCTTTAGTCCATGGGGCAGTCCGGCAGTACTCGTACCCAAGCAGGGATCCAGGCTTGAACTTTTGTCTGAACTACCTTATCTTCAATGGTGACCAAGACCAGCCACACCAATTCCCAGAGCTGAAGAGCTGTGGACCAGCTTAGTGTTGTTTACTAATTGAATATCTTTGACTTACTTGTGGATACTTGCAGATTGCATTACCACCTTGCGCCCAGGAGAAGACTATTTTGTGTGCCATAAGGATTATATCAGTTTTATCAGTTTAGTGTACTGGTTCTTAATTTAGAATCTGCAGACAACTGAGCCCACAATGCATTCTCAAGGAGCCACGACTGTTTAGGAAATTAAATAATATTAGCAGATTAATAATATGTATATACATACAAAAGCAAAATGAAAAACTGAAAATATTAAAATGCTCTGTAAATGTAAAGGGGTACAGCAAATGGAATCTAGCATGGGCGATTGGTGGCCGCAACTGGTATGTACATAAAAAAGAGAGCATGCTTTAGAAGTGATATGCCAGAGTATAGCATACTGCTTCATCTTTCAGAAAAAAACTAAAGGTTCAAATGCTCCACACTTCTCTTTAAAATTAAATACAGCCCTTCCTTGTAAGACAGGCACCTCACATAAGGAAGTAAAAGCATACTGGCTCAGCTCAGTGATGTATGTAGAGAGCGTCCAATGGCCTTTATCAGCTGCAGACTGCTTCTAGGGAACAAAGCTGCAAAACTGGGATGCCATCGAGAAAGAGTTTTTTGCGATAATGTGGGCTTAGAGTTGGTTCCAAGCTTACCTCTTGGGTACCAAGTCTATAATCCAGACATATTACAGATTACCTCAAGTGGATGATTGCAATCAACTGGAAGAATCCCAAATTGCCTAGATGGCCTATCTCATTACAAGGCCTACATTTCTCAGAGGATTACACCACCAGAATGAATTATGGGAATGCAGGTGGCTTTTCTCTGCACTTTTGATATTCTGATGAAAGGTCTTCTGCAGTGGTGGAGTATGGATCCAGGTCGTCAGATCTGGGAGGTTCCTCTGTTGGGGCCGGAATGTCCCCCGCATGGTATACAGGAGTTTTCCCCTGCCCTGAGTGCTCAACTGTGTATCTTAATTTTATTTTGGCTCTAAAGTCACGTTAACCTAAGCTTGTGTACAGAGGCCTAGGCTAACCCCTGACTCTTCGAAATACTGGGCCTATCCTGTAACCTGTAGCAGTGCTCCAAAGTGTACCCTCGTAGTGGACTACTGTACCCATCCTTGGTTTGGAGAAGCATTGGTGGCAGCATGATATGTTCTGAGAATTGCTAGTTTGACCAGACTTTTCTGAGTGTGTGGTCTTCCAACCCTTCTCAGGTAACATTCTGGCATTTTAGGAGTGCCCAGTATCTTGGGAGGACATCCTGTATGTATGTCAAATGCGTGTCTAGTGTGCCTATGCATGCTTACTATGTGCAGTAGTAGCGTTTTGTATGTGCCTTAGTCTGAGTACTGAAGACAGTGAATGTGCCTGGCTGGGCAGGGCACAAGAAGTAGGATGAGGACTTCTTCCCAGATAGTGGAAGTGTATTGCCTGCATTCCTTTGGCTGGAGAGTGGAGACCAGACACTGAAGTAAGGAGGATGGAGATATGGCTAACTGTAGGAAATGCATAAGGATTTTTGTTCCCAAGGGCTGCTGATTGGATCTTACTGAACACTACGATTTCGGTGATAGTAGGATTGAAGGGTGGGACTGCAGTTTCTGTTGTGCAAGGTGAGGAAGTTTGTAGGTCTTGCCAGCCCTTTTGTCTATCATTGATTACTGCTTCAGAGCAGCTGATGACAGTCAGGTGCACAAACCTCACACGTCATTGTGCCTGTGTTGTGCATGCTGAAGTTTGAAGACAGCTCCAGCGTTCTCTGCTGTGAGAAGCTTCACTCTGCACAAAGGCTGTGTCTTGGGAACAGCCTGAGAAGGACACGTGAAAAGAGAATCCTCAAATATCAGTTCTAGCATTAAAGGCAGTGTGTACACATCCCCTGTATATAAAATGTGTATAACTGTTGAACAAGAAATCACCCCTCTTTGTTCTAGTTCCAAATCTTTCATGACAAAGGAATGGAGGGCTCCACAGAGTACTTGAAGGACTACTGTGAGACCAGGGTCATCACAGTCGACAAGCTAGCAACTATGACCTGAACAGACCATGGTCTCGCTAGTTTCAACATACCCATGCCGCACCATTGCAGACCTACCACCTCCAGAACCTCCCGCCACAGCTGGAAAAGCAACTCAGAGAGGAGTGGGCCTTCACCCTCTCCGAACACTGGCCCGAGCATACCAGCGACTTGCAGAAAGCCATCAAAAACCTCAACAGCTGGATCCCCGTATGCACTGACACTCTGGCTCTCCTCAAGCGCAACCCAACAGCAAGAACCCGAACAAAGGCCAGTTGGTACACAGAGGAACTGAGGCTACTGAAATGCCTCTGCAAGCAACTGGAGCCCGAAAATGGAGAAGTGGAGACACTGCTGATAAAGACATCTTCAAATCAGCCCTCAGACAATACTACCCGCAGATACAGAACACCATGTATGCAGCTCTTGCAGATTGCATCGATACCAACACTAACAGCAGCAAGGAAATCTTCGCCATTCTTAAAGATTTCTCACCACATCTTGGTATCTCGAGCAGCATCACCCCAGTGCAAGACTTTTTCAACAAATTCTTCGGTAACAAATTCACCTCAATATACAGCAACTTTGACCCTTAACCGGACCCCATCATCATCAGTGAACTAATCCAAAATTTATGGCCTGCCATCGCCACCGTCGAAATCACTGCTACTATGAAGACCACCTACTCTGGGGCTCCATCTGACCTTTGCCCTCACCACGCCTTCACCAAAGGCTTCCTACCAATCACCGGAGCACTAGCATCCATCCCCAATGCCTTCATCGACAGTCAGATTCCCAGACACCTGGAAACATGCCACTGTCATACATAAAACAAGGAATAACAGAGCACTCCTAACGTGGATGAGATATTAGTTATATTAGTCTGGGTCGATGAATGTAGTTATTCATATCATTCAATTACACAAAACATCTTTCCATTGAGTAATATAATCAAACACTCAAAAGAAATCTGCCAAAGCTCAAATATTAAGGTGAATGGTATTTTTACTTGATCCTGATATCACAAAAAAGCAAACAATATTGCAACTATAATTAAAAAGTTTTGACAGCAACTATAGATATTTTGATAGAGATGCTTCATAGATGGTTTCAGCTGACATGTGTTTTGTCCCTGCTTGGAACTTTTTCAAGGATGATCAGTGACACATAGAAAGAAGAGAACATTATGAAAAACAAGTCTTTATTCAAAACAATAAAAAATTTACAAAATTGATAAAAACCGTTTTGTCACACCGCATGATGTGTTGCGTTCATCACCATGTGATCTCCTAACACCTTGTGTACATTAAATAAAAAGTGAAAAAGACAGTGCCCGTGTATAAGATGTACAGACCACCACCGAGACAGGATCAAGGGATAAGATTCCAAAAAATAACGAAATGTATCATTTTCTACAATAGACTGCAATGATTTAGACCTGAGACTCTATCTACACAATTGTGTGTCACTGCTAAAAGAGGAGGAATATGTACATATGTGTGAATAGGTGGAATATGTATATATCCCCACCCCAATAACCAATCTTGTTGATATAATAACTGCATGTCACTGTTGTTTCATCTATATTCATTGCATTGTTTCCTTATGGGACCGATTGCAATTTTTATTTCTGTTAATTTATGTATCAAGTAACTAGATGTGCGGTTATGTTTAAGAATGCAGGCAACTAAATTCATGGAAATGCTTAGAGCAAACGTTAGGAACATCACGTTCAGAGTACAACTATTATCTTTTCAATATAATAGCGGTAATATGACTTGATACATGATAATGACGTTCTGTGACAGCATTCAAGGAACATGTAATTATAAAGTAGCCACTGGTTGTCATAGAGCTATCACCATTGTTACTTTCCTGATACAACATTTCTTGAATGCATTGTTTGCTGTTTCTTATTCTTGCGCACGGGTTGGATCGCTCATTTCTCTGTACTTAAAGACGTGCTTTGCATATGCATGCACAGGGCCGGACTGACCATACCCGGCATCGGGTGTTTCCCTGGGAGGGTGGAAGGGTCAGGGGGAGGGGGGGCATTTTTGCAGCGGTAGGGCCAGTTTTGTTACTGGGGGGCGGTCTTGCAGTGGTGCTGCAATATCGGCCACTGTAACAAAAGCAGCAAGCAAGCGTTTCCAGCCTCCCGGGCCAGGCAGTGCTGCCCCAGGGGCTTGTCAGAGAAAATTGCCGGGGCTGCTTTGGGTTCGTAGTCCGGCCCTTTGAACGCAATGCACAATTGTTGCTGTTGGTTCAATCCTAGAGGTGTCATTTGGATGTATGTTAGATGTGGACACTGTTTTACATATAGGTGCGAATTTTCGCATCTCCATGTTGGAGAACTCCATGGTGTTTGGCAATGAGATCAATGTAACTTTGGCTAAACCATAAATAGTGTGCAAGTCTCAGAGATGAAGAACCTCTATTTCTGGCATCTATCGAGGGGACACAATTTGATACATTCCCAGGTTTATATTTGATTTGGTGGAAACACTGGCTGCTCGTCTTATTTTATTTACAATGTTGCTTAGTTGGGAGTCTGTATCAATAGAGATTAAATGTGGCAAATTTGAGATTTGTTCTTTGTTAAACAGATTATGCTACCCGTGGTCGCTTGTTCTGTCTTTTGTTTTCATTATTTTCTACTTTAGGACAACACACCGCCACTCAAATATATTTTTATTATGGTGAATGTTAGGTGTTTTCACTTGTTAGTTCATTATTGGGTTCTCGATCGGCACCCGGGTAATTTTGACTTAGTTTGTGTCTTCTACCACGTCGATGGTTGAGACATGCTTCATTTTTATGACGCTATTTTTCACCACAGGTAATGGTTTCAGCCTGATTTTAAAATGTTTTTGCTCTGCTTAGCCATTGAATTGAAGTTTACATATATACACCGCCATTCCACCGTGGTCAGTGGAATGGAGCCATATTTTACATGGATCTTGACACAGTTCTGTTTTCTCTGTGTTTGTTTTGACAGGACATTACCCTTTAACATCTTATGTATGGAGATGTTGTTCGCTCCTTTGTAAATACATCTTCTGTTTCCATAGTACGTGATCAGGTAGACTGCGCTACACTATTCCTTGTTTTGTTCCGGCCTGGGCTGGGAACTTGTTCCTCTGGTCCAGATACACATATCGTGGCAACAGGTGTGTCATAATGTTTAGAGCACCGTTGTTGGTTTACTCATCCTGTACAGTTCTAAAGATAGGGATGTGTAACTGCTGTACCACTGTTGCCTCTTTCTATCAGGATTCCACCATCATGTCCCTGCTCAAAAGAAACCATCTGCTGACCCAGCCACGTTTTCCAACTACAGACCCATCTCCTTCCTACCCTTCCCGGCAAAGGTCTTAGAAAAACTAAGCAACCAATGTCTTACTGACCACCTCAGCAACCACCAGATCTTTGATGCCACGCAGTCCGGATTCAGGTCCGACCACAGTACAGAAACAGCACTCATTGCTGCCACAGAAAACATCTGCATGATCCTTGGCAGAGAAGATACGGCAGCCTTAATTCTCCTGGCCCTCTCTGCAGCATTTGATATCACCTCACACCCCACCCTCATCAGGTGCCTGCACGTGATTGGCATCCAATGACCTGCTCTCGGCTGGATCTGCTCCTTCTTAACGGAAAGAACACAACCCGCCAGCCTGGCTCCTTGTTCCTCAGAAGTCCACAAACTCATCTGCAGAGTTCCTCAGGGTTCATCGCTCAGCCCCACCCTCTTCAATGCATACATGGTCCCTCTGGCCAACATCATCAATGCATACGACATCATCAACCTCTTCTACACAGACAACATGCAACTTATGATCTCCCTCCGGAACAAGACCCCTAAAACAAGAAACAAGTTATCCGCCTGCAAGAAAATAGTTGCTAACAGGATGGAAGGCAATTGTCTCAAGCTCAACACCAACAAGACAGAAGCAGCGACGTTGGGCAACAACACATCACCATGATAATCCATCTGGTGACAGGCCAAAATCGGACTCACACCCAGAACCCACGCCAGGAACCTTGGAATAATCAACATCAAACTGAACATGACCACACTCATGTCCTAAACACCAGCAAGATGGACGATGTAAACACCCTCAATGCCAGGATCGCCAAGCAACTCACTAGAAGAGTACGCACCATCCAACCCTTCAGCCAGACTCATCATCCTCAACCTCTTTCACAGAACTCACATTACACAAACCTCAGGGAACTCAACTGGCTCCCGATACACAAACATGCTCAATTCAAACTCCTCACACACATTCAAGGCACTACACAACTCAGGCCCCACCTACATGAACAGTCGCATTTCCTTCCACCAACTAGCCTGAACCTCAGTTCTGCTGAACTGCCACTCGCACACACCCCACGTATACAGAGAACCAGATCAGGACTACAGGCGTTCTCTTACGTCACTCCTAACGCATTGAACAACCTCTCCCTCCACACAAGAGCCTCCTCCTCTCTTCTGTAATTTCCTTGAGAAGCTGAAGACCTGGCTTTTTAATTAACCTACCTACCAGAGGCAGGGCAAGGCACACACACCTGCTCCGTGCCAGGATACCCTTGCAAGTAATAGTGCGCTCTACAAACACACATAACATAACATAGAATAACAGAGGGGGTGTCTGCCTGAAAGCCGGCCTATTCGAGGTGAGGGGACATCACCTAAAGTCTGCACTTTCTGCTGAAGGAGCTGAGCTTCTCTCTAGTACCTAGAAGCCTGCCTGCTGAGTGAAGGAAGGTGTCTGCTTGACCCTGCAGGGATAGACTGTCCAGGAGGAACACAGTGAGCATCTGGGACTCAGGGTCAACCAGAGAAAGCAGACTGACTGAGAGCAGACATAGGAGAAACACGTGCTGTAGAAGGTCCCCCGGTCTCTCAGGAAGGTTCCTGGTACAAAGATCTACAAGCCTTCATGACTGCGATGGGGGCTGCAACTACCATGGGGACTGTGCCAACCGATTGGGGCTGCAACTGTTGTGGTGGCAGGGCCTGCCCACTTTGGGCTGCACCAGCCGTAATGACTGCATTGACTCATTCAAAGCTGCGAGTGCCTCGGTGACAACACTGGCCTGATCGGGGCTGCAACTGTCATGGTGTCTGCGCTGGCTGACTGTAACTGCACCTGCTATGATGACTGACGGGCAGGGCATGGCCTGTACCTGCTTTGGCACCACTAAGTAGCCCAGTCAGAGCTAGCTCCATTTCCATGGCCGGGTGGGCTGTAGTAGCCAGGCACTCACCTGTGTACAAGCGCCTGGGCCACCACTTAGCACTGAACTGAGCCCAGGCGGCCACATGCGCCAAGACGCAGGCCGTATCCAACCTCCTCGTTGGAACCCAGAAATCCCCTCAATCGCTGCAGGTGTCTGCTTGTGGAAGGATGGCGAGGCTGCCGGATCTGTGCTAGATGAGCGTGAGAGGCTAACTCATTACCCACAATACCACCATGGGTACGAACGTTTGAAGCATTTGAACTGAATGTACAGTTGACTTGTGGGGGAAAAAAAGATGTCTGACCCTGATTTATGCTTTGACCCTAATTACTGGGGTGGCAAGCTTCTCAAGGGTCTCCTTTGAGGGAAAAGCATGAGATGAATTATTCCGTGTAGCGCCACAAGGGAAAATTGTAACCTGGATCACTGGTCTATATACTGGGTTGAATTGTGTAGTATTTATTACTGCTGTGAGATTAAAAAGTACCTTCTTTTCTAAAAAGATATGCATTGAGCTGGATACTGAACTAATTGTGCCTGTTGGTTGATTGCTGAGTTCTGCTTGAGCACCACGCAGTAGCCTCCTGAGAAGCTGGCCCTCGCTACTCTGAGAGTCAAGGAAGGAAAAGGTTGTACTTGACCTGGTTTGTACAGCCATAATAGATTGGGTCCCACGACACTAGTAGCAAACGGCGCAAGCCACCAGGGTGGGGACCCAGCAGCCCCGGTCTGCCCTGTGAACCCCTGAATGGGGTCTGACCAAAACAAGCCACCCATCATCTTTTCAGAGGCACGGAATAACCACAGAGAGCTGTCAAATACCCATGTCCACCTCAGGATTCTAATTTGACTGCATCTTTAAATCTCACAATGACAATCATATAAGGAATGATTCTAACAAAGTTCATTCCACAGATCTCCGGACCATCTCCGCCTCCAAACGAAGGGTGCTCGGGACCATAAACATAAATGTAAGAATGGACAACCTTGTGCAGTAATCAACTAAGGTGACTGTGATCATAAGAAATACAATAAAAGGATCAAAGCAGCTAGCTTTCCAAAAACCATAAACTGCCTATTGCTCACACTTCTTCACCCATCACACAGCTGAGCACTTGGGCTCATAACTAGGCCTGGGCGGTGAACTCCGCTCTGTTTGCGGAGTTTGCAGAGTTTTCTGCACTCAGCGGAGCACACGGATTTCTGGAAAGCTCTGCTCCGTGGAACGGAGTTCTGAAAAACTCTGCGCTGCAGAGCGGAGTTCTTTCCTCGGCTGCACTTGCCAACATCAAGTTGGCAAGCGCAAGCGAGGAAAATCCACCTCCCGGTGAGATTTCTCAATGTGGGCGGTCGGATTTGTCAACACTCGCGGATGGACGCGACGGCTTGCGTTGAGAAACCTTCTGTTCCTATTGAGAAAGCTGCCGCCTCAGTAGAAAATCTACTCGAGCAGCAGAAAAGAAGTAGTGCCCTCTTGCGCTGTGCATGCTGGCGTTCGCACTGAAAATCAACTCGAACGGCGTGACCAAACATACTCTGCAGCACGCGGAAGTCTGTGTAGCACGGCAGAGTGTTTTTATCACTTCGCGGAGCTCTGTGTGAACGCCACAAACTACTTGTAACACGATAAGCACCCCTCCGCGGTCATCATGGAGGACATGAAAACATTTCTGACACAACACCAAAACAATGACAACACACTTCCAACCAAATAGAGTGGTCAGTTTCTTCATGGGAACTGTTGTAAGGTAGGAAATGGCTCCCTGGTTGCTTTTTGAATTGTGAAATACAGCAATACTCAGGGTTCAGTGGGCCCCTTAGGCCTCTAGGCCCCGGTGCACTGCACCTGCTGCACCAAAGGAAGCTATGCCCCTGTTCCAGCCACACACCCCACAGGATGTAGGTAAGCGCCTTAGCGCCTCACATGTGAATAGCAAGTGCTATATAAATGTTACAGTACCACATAATATAATAGCTGCATGTCTCCCTCTATTCTCCCCTCCCTTCCATCCGCTCCCCTTTCTTTAAACACCCCTCCCTACCAGACCCACCCCCCTTTCCCGCCCGCAGTATTTGTCTGTCACATCATGGCAGCATGTCTCTCTCCCTCTCTCTTTCTCTTTCTCTCCTCTCTCTCTCCTCTTTCTCCCCCTCTCTCCCATCCCTTGCCCCTCAGCTCCCCTCTGCGCCCTCTCTTCCATCATCAGCCCCCTCCACAGCCGGCCCGCCCCCGTCTCCCGCCCGCAGCACTTGTCTGTCACACAAAGGCCTCTCTCGCTGCCTCGCTCTCTCCGCTGTGCTTTCTCCCCAATGATCCCGTTAAGTTGAACCTGAAAGCGGTGTTTAAAAATAGCAGCAGCCTTGAATCGTGAATGAAGCATTCAGAGATGACTCACAGGCAGCACCTCAGCCCCCCACCCCCTGCCCAATCCGTACCCTCCTCCCGTCTGCACCGAGGCCGCAGGCTGGCAGGGCTCTCGGGTACTGACTGAGTGTGTGAGGGGGGCTGTAGGCAGAGGGGCGCTGGACTCCCCTGGACCAGCGTAAAGGTTGAAATCCCAAACGGAACATCCATAAAGTCTCCAGAACAAGAGGCAAGAGAGATCGGAGCTCACAGGAGAGAGGGGGTTGTGCGGGGGCCAGGGGGCCTTAAGCTATTCTAGGGCAAATTTAGAAACATATGGGGCATATGTATCAATCTTTCATGCACTGCAACGCACCAAGCCACCGTGCTGCGTGAATGCGCTGCATTGAACATCATCCGGCTCATTCCGGTCTTTTGCCAGCGCTGGCGCACTCTTTGCTGCCCGGCGCCAATGCAGGAACCCCTGCACCATGGTGCAAGCTTGGCTGTGTTGTAAGCAGAGGTGAAATAAAGATTCTATTTTCCCCCGTTACGCCTCCCTGGGAAGATGCAGCATTTTGAGGCATTCCAAAGTCCACCAATAATGGTAAATTAGGGAATGAGCCAAAATCCATGAGTGGATGTGTGGGAACACCCACGTTCCACCATGGAACGCCTCTCTGTGGCAGAATCACGCAAGGAATGCCTCCCTGTGGCAGAATCACGCAAGAAACGCCTCCCTGTGGCAGAGTCACGCAAGAAACGCCTCCCTGTGGCAGAGTCACGCAAGGCAGCATTGAGTTACTCCAGATTTATCAAGCCGTGCAGGGCCACGCAAGGTGGCTTTGGGTGATTTGACTTTGTTGTTGCGTGGCCCTTGCGCCCCCTTGCGTGGTGCAAGGGTGACTCAACAACAATGATAAAGATGCCCCACATATATATAGCAACCTGCAGGTTAAACTCTGAAGATGTCCTCTCAGTGTTCAGGGAGGTGCAGGACGGGGCAGAGAGTCCATGCTTGCACCCATAGCTACGCAGTGTCTTTATGTGATGTGGAACACATCCAGCCAGGCCTGGCTTTTTAAACAACAGCATGCTGCATTCTGGGATTTTGTATTTCATTCTTACAATTTTAGAAAGAGAAACTGCATGGCACAATTTAATACAATGGCCCAGATTAACTCTTTTTTCATGCACTGCTGCCAGGGGTTCTACTGCTAAATCAAACTGTACTGAGGTCGGGGACAGCCCTGTCTTGCCCTCTTTATGGTTCTCATTTGACTGCAGTGGCGGTTGGTAGGGGAAGGTGGCAGGGGTCGTCGCGGGAAGGAGGGAACGGGTTTAGAGAATATTTTTTTTAAAACTTACCTACTGGTCGCCGATGCCAGCCGCCGCCTCTCTTACGCAGGAATCAGGAACAGGAAGCACCTAGACTTCCAGACTCCTCTAGCCAATCACAACACAGCTGATAGCAGTGTTGTAAATTGATCTAGGCGCCGTGGTTCGGCGCTCAGAAGGGGAGTGGAATCCTGGGCTTGTTCTCCACCCTGGGTGCAGAACATGCAAAGTACACCAAACAGTCGCCAGCCATGCGCACTTTAGGTGCAGCAGCGGCCACTCCTCCTCCCTGTGATGCAGGGTGCCCAGCCCCACCCGCTCTAACCTGGCGACAACTGCAATGCTAAAAATGAAATGATAATAACGTTCCATTATTATCATTTTATTTTTTTCCTTTGCACTGCTTTAAAGCAGTGAGGCGATGCTCCTCCGCCTTAGCTGAGGAGCCGCCACTGTTTGTCTGATATGTATCCATTAGTTCTGAGTCTATCTTTGGAATTCGTGTACAATAGCTGAACCGTTCATTACCCTTAAATAAGTAACACCATGATATTGTATAAAATTCCTTTTCTGTATCTAGGACTCTAAGGCTACATAGGCAATTTCTATTTCAACATTCATTGTCTCACCCATGGTATGAGTTAGCCATCTTCTGTAAAGTGCAGTACGCCTTTTCGGAATAAAGCAGTTTTGATCTCTGTGTACCAATAGTGCAATGACTCTGTCAAGGAGCAATGCTAGTATTTTACTCAAGATCTTCCTTACTGTATTATGATACGTGTCTGTATGCTTTACAGTCCCAGTGGTTTGCATCTGGTTTTAACAATACTATTATTAGGATATCTCTCGGACATTTTGCTTAAAACCCCTATTTCTATGGCTTCCTGATCCATTTGTAAGCGACACGGAGCCAATATTGTGGCATTAGCATGATGCTGTTCTGCCAGAAGCCCAGCCCTCCCCAGTGTCGTGTTGGTGTTCTAAGCTTGTATTGCCTCTTTAACGTCCTCTAATGTGATGGGTGTTGCCTCTCAAGTCTAAGTCTGAGACATAGGTGTGTACTTGTGCATCTTCTGGCTGTGTGCACAGGGTATTATATATTCATAGAACACTTTATTGATTCCCTCCTGCATATAGTGTAGTACACCCTGTTCATCCCTTACTGATGTGATGCAGGTGGAATGTGTGCCTTTTTTCAATAACCAAGCTAATAAACAGGCAGGCTTGGTGCCTTCTCTGTGCAACACTTGGAGGATTTCTCTATTTTGCAACAAGTCTTTCTCAATGGTTTTCTTTTATATTTCTTCTGCCTGGCTATCTATTATTCTTCATTGTGTGTGCTAATTGTCCTTCCTTATCTAGTATCTGCCTTTTAGATCTGTTGTTTTCAAGGATATTTATGTTATTACCCCCCTCAGCACTACTTTGAGTACGTCGCATTCTGTAGCCCTAGTGGTTGTATATTCATCTTGTGAGAGTAGTTTTATGTTTCTTCTCTCACTTCTGATGGACTTCAGAATCTGTAAGTGTTGGTGTGTGTGGTGTTGCGATTTCTGGCTATAAGTGTTCTGCATTAATAGGGAATGCTCAGTAAGGTTCTGACTAGGTGTTGCTGTGCATCTCCAATGGCCCTAGTGTTTTGTCTACTCACTAATATTAAGTGCAGTCGTGAGTATGTCTTGTGCACCGACATACCGGATTAATATTCTCTCTTTGCTGGGTTACTTTCGCTCCATAGATATATCATGGCCTGTATAAGTGAATGGGGCATCTTTTATTTGTGTTTCACCTTTGGGGGAATTGTATCCATGATTCCATCTAGGACACAGTTGAATTCTCCAAACCACAATAGCATACTCCCCCAGTAGATTGATGTCAAGGGGCTCAGGTCCACGCTGTATCTTGGACTGTTTGTGTTCGGGGCATAAATGTCCACGATTGTGACGTCACATCCATTCAGCAGTCCATTAAATGTATGTATGTATGTGTTTTTTGTAAAGCGCACTGCTGCCGAGGTGTCGTGGCGCTGTAGAACCCGTCCTGGCTATCCCTGTGAGATGGTCCCTCCTGGGTATCTCCAAGGTGAAACCAGGCATCCCCGGCGAATGTGGGGGGCCGTTGTGGAGATGAGGCAAGCTAATGCCCAGAGTTGCCGAGTGTGATCCCTGGTTAGAGTAGGCACCGAGGCGAGAATTATCGAGTCAGCTGGCCCTGGTCCACGACCCTGCCGCATCGGGATTTGAACCCTGGTCCCGGGCCGTCCTCTGCTTCCGGGTCTGCTGCCTCTAACCAGTGAGCCACACTACTCCACAGGACATATGGGCCACCTTTGTGTAGTGGACTTTTAACTGTATATTTGAGGCCATCCACAGACCCTCCCCGCTGTCACGTGAGCTGGAGGGTGAGTGCTGCAGTCCACCTTCCATTTCCTTTTCAGTTTACCGATTTCTTCTGGCATTAGGTGTGCTTCCCACCAGCTATAAAGGACATCAAGGAAAACTGGACTGCCAGTCTTGGTTGGATGTTGCACCGTGTACTCAGAATTTCACTTTTAAAACTCAGAACCCACAGCGAGGGTACAGAGAGACATTATGCACTGTCCATTTCATATATGTTGCATACCGAGAAACTGAATTTTCACTCTTAGCAGCAATGTTTAGGTTCTTGCAAGCAAACCACAAACAATTTTTCACAGTTACGTAATGTTAAAGTTATGTATAGCACATACTGGGACATGCAAAAATACATGCTTTGTGCATAACAGCCGCACTGCACCCATTCCAGGAACCGTACCATACCTGTGTATCTGTATTACTACACACAGCCAACAGTCATTGTTTTTGTGGTGGTTGTTGGCCGCAGTTTTATTACTCATTACATACGTCATATTTGTACTCCCCTGGACACCTTCTCGGGCCAGGGTCATAAATCATTATCGTACATTATCACAATTGGTTATCACTCAGTGTCATTTGGAGATCATAAATCATAGTCATAAATCATCGGGAAACATAAATCATTCTGTCACAAATCTGTCATCATTTTGTTGTCATAAATCATTCTGCATGGGCATCATAAATCATCAGCCTTAAATCATCGGCTGGCCATAAATCACTGGTTTGTCTTTTGCTCATTTGCATATCCTAGGGTCGTAAATCACCCTGACGGCTTGTAGATTGTTCTTTGTTGTTTTCCACGCCCGTTTGCGTGTGGGGGGTAGCCTTTCCCCGGAGCCAGGCCACAACTCGCTACCTTGCTAGTCTCTCCTGCACCCTGCCGTCTGGTGAGGGCTGGGCTGCGAGTGCCGTCTCCGTTTGCTACCCCGATTTTTATCAGGCGTACTCACCCAGCCGCGAGGCATCCCAGAGTGAGTGGCCCTCCTTCTACACACCGCCCTGTCGGTGTATTTCCATAACCAAACCAATACACCTTTTGTTTCTGCCCATTTTGGTTGGACTTGCTCTCTCATCGCATGGGGGTAGCTTCTTCCCAGAGTTAGGCCTCAGCTCACTACCATGTTGGACTCTTCTGTGCCCTGCAGGGGCTGGGCTGCGAGTGCCGTCTCCGTTTGCTACCCACTTTGTTAGACCACTTTACTCAGCCGTGAGGCATCCCAAAGTGAGTGGCACCACTTCACTCAGCCGTGAGGCATCCCAAAGTGAGTGGCCTTATTCCCAAACACCGCCCTGTGTGTCTCCATTGCCAATCGTTGCACCCTTGGTTCCTTTCGTCCCTGTCAGGACTGCGATGCTGCTGTTGTAGGTGTGGGTGGGTGGGACTCAAAATCCGTTGGTGCCGCTCCCCCAGCTCCCTGATGTAAAAGGTGAGCTGCTCGGGGGGAGCGTCGCCTTATATCCCCCTTTCTTTCTTCCCTTTGTTCTTGGGGCGGAGAGGGCCTCGGGCGCTTTTCGCCACGCGGCAATTCTGGGCAGCGCTACCCACTGCAAACTGGATCCATTCCTTGGGGGCTCTAGCGGCCGTTATGGTGCTGGCCCTCGAGGCCCACTTCGGGGGTGGCCTCTGCTAAAGTCTGCTGCGTGTGTTTTGCTCTCTTTTGCCTGCCACGATCCAGGGGCCGGGGACCGGAAGTCTGGAGGCAGCAGCTTCACCTGGGACAGGCCGGTATGGACAGGACAGGCCCAGCCATGTGTCTGCACAGGCTTCCGAGAGACTATCCTGTCTGCATCAGAGATGAAATCACACGCTGGTGTCTGAGAGACCCACAGAGCAGGTGTGAGTGCAGTCAGATGCCCGCACCATCGGTCCATGGAAGGCCTGCAAGGCTGGAGTGGAATCAGTCACGTCAGATGGTACACTGCGGGACGCCTGTGGGGCTGGGGTGGAATCTGTTTCATTCTAGGTTCATCTGTGCGACTCCCATGCCAGGAGCATCAGTGTGTCGTGTGCAGCGAAAGAATAGTACAAATGTCTGCTTAGTCGCGTGGTGAGTCAGTGTCTACTGGCTGCTGGTAGTGCTGGGGCCGATGTAGCCACACAGCAGGGATGGGACACAGCTTTAAATCAGGCTTTGATCTTTAGTGCGTAAATACACAAGACTTGAGATGCAGTCAGTCATCACCACGGCCGATAGCACAGAAAGAAGGGTGGGGCAGGGGCAGAGTCAGGCACATGTTTTGATGATGACTCACAGAGGTCAGCAAGTTTGAGCATGGTCAGCCATCTCTCTCACCATTGACTATTGAAGGTCAATGGGGCTGTGGTGAGGTCAGTTGCATATGAGGCCAAAGTGTGTGTAGCTAGGGGCCAAGGGTTTGTGCAAGGCTACCCACACGCCAGGTCACTGCCTCTGAACTGTTGGCAGAGCTTGGGTAAAGTCAATTGCATTAAACGTTGGCGCCTCTGGAAGGCGGGACTGGCTTCGGTGGAGCCAGGACTGGACTGGCTGTACGGGGCATTGGGTGTTTTCCTGGAAGGCTGGAAGGGTGGCGGCTGGTTTTGTAGTGGTGGGGGCCCAGTTTTGTTTCAGGGGGCCGGTTTTGCAGCGGTGCTGGAATCTCAGTCCCCAGTAACATAAGCATCAGGCAAGCGTCTCCAGCCTCCGGGGCCAGGCAGTTCTTCTTCAGGGCCTGGTCCTAGCATCTTGCCCGGGCTGCTGTGAGCTCCCAGTCCTGCCCTGGGTGGAGCTGTCTCCGTGTTAGGCCAATGCCTTTGTAGGTAGGACGGTCAAGGACACGAACAATAGCAAGACAGATAAGCGCTTAAGAAAAGTGCTGGAGGTGTCAAGCCAGAATATTACAGCCTGTGCAGGATGGCCCTCTCCCTTCTGGCTTTTACACTCTCTCCAGTCCTGAACTTTCCACCAGCAAATAATTAATTTCCAGTGTGTGGATCTAATCAGAGCAATGAAAGCAAACCATTACTAAAATACCCATAATGCATTCATCTGCCACACAAAAGTCCAGGACTGGACACAGTTTTTTTGTAATGATCAACCGAGCAGAGGGGAAGGAGTAACATGATTTAAGTCAGGGTAATGATTCATGAAACTACAGGGCCTGTTCAAACCACCTCTCACCAGCACATTGAACAGTCCCCTATTTCCCACCCATTACCATGAATTATTCCTGTGGATTATGCATGGGAAACTGGAGCCCTTCACAGAAACTCACATTCTAATCGCAGTTTTTGTACCCATAGGAGATATATCCGCAGAACTGTCTGAAGCTTTTGTGAGACCTGTGCAAAAAGTCACTTGCAGGGACGCTTACAACCTGTGGCCTTTGATGGACAGCCGCTGTTGCCCCACTCTTCCGACAGCACAGCATTTCTGGAGACAAAAAAAGTGATTGCGCTCTATTTGTCAAGCGCAAAAAATCAACAATTCTACAAGTAAAGGACGCAAACAAAACAAATACTCACCACTGGATGCCAATGAAAAGTTCCAAGATGCAACTGGAATTTTCTCAATAGAAGCTGAGTGAGTGTCCAAAGCCTCCCATGCCAGCAACTGGACCCAGAAGAAGCCGTAGGCAACCCATCAGTTGGGCTCTTCAGCCAGGGTACCGGAGATCCTGAACTGTATATTGTGAGGGCCTCCAAATGACTGTGTTAACCTTATGTGCCTCAGTTAGACGCCACGCCAGCCCTCCAGTTCATGAGCAGTGCAATGTTAAACTATTCACAAATACAACATTTCTGCAGAGAAGAAAGCAAGGGCCAGATGTACAAAGCACTGGTCGCAAAATACTGGACACAACTAGGGATCAGTATTTTTGCCACTAGTGTGCTATTTTTCATAATCGACCTATGTACTAATAGGTCAGTTTGCAAAATACTGATTACTAGTGGGCCGCAGCACAATCTACTTTATGAATATTAAGGAGATAGGTCACAAATTGTGCCCAACTATGAATCGCAGCCGTCACAGGTATGGCGGCCTGCTGAGGTCCATGGCTGCATGCAATAATTCTTATGAATGTTTAAAGGAAAACAGGATGCGCTTAAAAAAATGTAAAAGTTTAATTAATCCATGGGACCACTGCCTAGTCTTCAAAAATGTTTCTTTTGTCAACATTCACAATTGGAAGGGGTCCCTCAAGGACCCTTTCCTGTTTACGAATGGGTTCCCACTTCATGACAGTAGTCTGTTAAATATTAAGGTTTTGCTACCGTATTTCTGTTACAAAACATTAATACATACCATCCCGGTTGGGTACTTGGAAGGGACGCCCTAAATATGCCTCTTCCATTGGTCACAAACCCAAAATGCGATTCTGTAACATGTTACAGAATTTCAATTTGAGTTTTATAAATGATAAAAAGCCTTTTTATGGTCACAAACAGCCTCTTGTGCTAACCAAACCTTTTGCAAACGCAAAAAGGCTTCAAATTTCAGGCCTCAAGTGCGAACCTGTAAGATGCAAGTGCGAACCTGTAAGTTGCAAGTGCGAACCTGTGAGATGCTTACAGCTTTTCGCATTTTTTTTATTTTTTCCCCATACTGGTTAACATATTTTTGACTCATCCTGAAAGTTCTGATCCCCAGAGAAGAGATGAAAATAACTGCAGATCTACGCTCCAAAAGAACATAGCATTATTTTCTGGTATACTCACTGGGGGTTGCTTAAATGTACATTTTATACCTGTCAATTGCTGCGTTGAGTGCTTTACGGGTGATTAATAAGCATCTTGGTACCCGTAGGCGGTCTCATGTTTGCAGGGACAGATGTTTTTTGTTATAATTGAATTGAATTATAATATAATTTCCATGCATAACTTGGAGGTAGTAATCTTTATTGGAGAGCTCCCACACATGGCCCAGCAGCAGAGGTCTCCCATCCAACTGATTGGTCCTTGAAACAAATCTCTCCAGGCATTCCAGATAGAATGCATTGCATGCACATTCCAGGTAACAGTTTTCAGTGCTGGTCCTATTTTACAGAAACTTTGTCTTCATAGCTACAAGCTACTCAGGACAAAGCAGATTCCATAAGATTAAACATGTTTTCCTAACTCTAGGACTGACTTAAGATGGCATCAGATCTTTTTTTTTAGGTTTGAATTTATTGAAAACAGTGAACATTAGTAATGACATAAGCAGTACAAGTTAAATACAATGAAAACAATATTGAAAGACATCTCAAAGTGTACTGTAGAACTACTTAAAAATATATAAATATGAATAAATAGACATTTTAGGCTGTAAAAATAGGTTAAAATGCATAAAATACATGAAGGGCGGTCATTAAGTGGGAGGGATGGGATGAGGGTAAAGATAGCTGAGTAATATCGATAAAAATAATTATAAAAACTGTATACATATTGGAAAAAGAGAAAAACATTGGAAATTTGAATTTATAAAACTATGGAAAAGGTTATGAAAAAAGGCAGGGAAATAAATTCTAGGTGGTTTCCATACCGCAGCAGAAAAATAAATTGTTTTGTTGGCAAGTAAGCTAGATTGGCATAACAAATTAGTTACTGGGATCCATAACATATCTCTCTTTATAGTTAAGGATACGGAGGATACATAATTAGTATCTTTTGGAAGGCGTTCTCCGGGGGGCTTCGGAATACGTTCCTGACCACCCGTTGACCCACCTCTCCCAGAGTTAGGCCGAGCAAGGGCGGGGAGGCCCTTCCTGGAAGGGTCTCGTACCTAGGATCGCACACACTGCGCTTGCACTCTCTGACAGAGGGACACCACACAGTAGTTCTTCGTAAGACAGTATACTTTATCGTAGACGTAAGGGACCTTTATGATCCGAAATGCAGGTACAGTGCCACAATCAGCGGCGATCTCGTGATGGGGGTATGGGGGTAGCGGGACAGTCTTTGAGTCAGTGTCTCTGCGGAGTATCCTGCGCACAGCTCTCAATCCTCGAGCTGGGGGATGTTGCTTCTCTCGGCAATCTCTGCTGATTCCCTTGGAGGAGAGTGCCGCGAGTCACTCAGGAGGCACAGGTGGTTCGGAGTTCGGGGAGCTGCGACAGCGTCAGCAGGGCTCAGATGGTTCAGAGTTCGGGGAGCCGCGACAGCGTCAGCAGGGCTCAGATGGTTCAGAGTTCGGAGAGCCGCGACAGC
The DNA here is from genome assembly GCF_964204655.1 of Triturus cristatus. Lineage (NCBI taxonomy): Eukaryota > Metazoa > Chordata > Amphibia > Caudata > Salamandridae > Triturus > Triturus cristatus. Next base: position 128,137,233 of record NC_140594.1, read on the forward strand.
GTCAGCAGGGCTCAGATGGTTCAGAGGTCGGGTAGCATTCTTCGGTTCGGGGAGCGATCGAGCCGCGACCAGGTCAGCAGGCTCTCGTCAGTCCAGGTCTTCTCTGCCTCCCGTCCCTTCAGCACCCCTTGTTATACTCCCCCTCCTCTTTGAAGTCCGGAGTCCTCGCCGAGAGGGGTCTTGGTGCCTGGGGGCGGTGTGTCGGGACTTCCTGTCGCTCGGCCCTTTGATCCGTTCAGGTGGGTCCGGGAGGGACTCCAGACACCCAGCAGGCGAGGCGCCTGCTCACCGGGGGCCTGGTGGCAGATCGAAACCTTCCTTGGGGAAGAGACCAGAGGTGTGACAGGGACGGCGCCTCCCGGTCTAGCTTGGGGGGTTCTCTCTCCCTCGGCCGGGCTTGCGTGTTGGGGTCTGGCCGGCCATCGGGATGTTGGGCCACGGTGGCCGGAAGTCTGTGACATCGGGGATCGGTGCGGTTGCAGGGTGGCTTGCTGGTCGGGAGGGCCCACGCCACGAGGCCGGTCTCACACGTGCCCCCCCCAGCTGAAAGGCGGGGAGAACTACCCATCCACTTCGGGGTTCTCCTCGCTGAAGCGGAAGAATCGGGACAGGCCGTCCGCGTTAGCGTGGTCCGTCCCGGGGCGATGCTGCACCGTGAAATCCATCCCCTGGAGGGAGATTGACCAGCGTAGCAGCTTGGGGTTTTCTCCCCGCATCTGCATCAACCACCGCAAGGGTCAGTGATCTGTTTGAACTCGGAAGTGTGTTCCGAACAGGTAGGGCCGTAGCTTTTTGAGGGCCCAGACTACTGCGAAGGTCTCTCTTTCAATGGTGCTCCACCGCTGTTCTCGAGGTAGCAACCTTCGGCTGATGAAGGCTATGGGCTGATCTACGCCTTTGTCGTTGAACTGTGAGAGGACTGCCCCGATGCTGTGTTCCGAGGCATCCGTCTGGACCACAAACTCCTGAGAGTAGTCGGGGGCTTTGAGCACCGGAGCAGTACATATAGCGGCTTTCAAGGCGTCGAACGCTTTTTGGCAAGGGGGAGTCCATTGTATTTTCTTCGGGTGTTTCTTGGAGGTTAGCTCTGTGAGAGGGCCTGCGATGCTGCCATAGTTCTTAATAAACCTCCGGTAGTAACCGGTGAGGCCCAGGAAGGCCCGGACTTCCGTTTGGGTCGTTGGGGGTTCCCAGGACAGGATGGCGTCGATCTTTGGCTGGAGGGGGGCAACCTGCCCGCTTCCCACCTGGTGCCCCAGATAGATTACGGAGCCTTGTCCAATTTGACATTTGCTGGCTTTGATGGTGAGGCCGGCCTGGCGCAGAGCCAGCAGGACTTGTCGGAGGTGCTGGAGGGGCTCGGTCCATTGGGAGCTGAATACTGCTATATCGTCGACGTACGCTGCGCTGAACCCCTCTAGTCCGGACAGGACCCTGTTCACCAGTCGCTGGAAGGTGGCCGGGGCATTCTTCATTCCAAACAGCATCACCCTAAAGCGGTAGTGGAGAAGGCGGAGCGCTCCTTGGCTCCCTCAGTGAGTGCAATCTGCCAGTATCCGCAGGTTAGGTCGAAGGTGCTGAGGTAGCGAGCGGCCCCGAGGTGGTCGATGAGCTCGTCGGCGCGGGGGATAGGGTGAGCGTCCGCTCGGGTGACCGCATTGAGTCCTCGGTAGTCCACACAAAACCTCATCTCGGGGGCGACACCAGGGGCAGCCGCTTTCGGGACCAGGACTACCGGGCTGGCCAAGGGGCTGTCGGAGGGTTCAATCACCCCGAGGGCCAACATCTTAGCCACCTCGGTCTGGATGCAGGTTCGGACCCGATCAGGGACCCGGTAGGCTCGGTGTCTCACTGGCGGGCTGTCGCCGGTGTTTACATCATGGACACACCAGTCGGTGACCCCAGGGGTTAGGGAGAAGAGGTCCGTGAACTGCCTTAGTAGCCGGCGGCAGTCGTCGGACTGTTGGGAGGTGAGGGCAGTTGACAGTCTCACGCCCTCCACGGAGCCATCGGTCTCTTTAGCACCCAGGGGGTCTGGAAGGGGCTCGGTGTCTTCCTCAGTCCCATCGTCGGTGGCCAGGAGTAAACTCAACTCCGTTCTCACAAAGTGGGGTTTGAGGCGGTTCACGTGGAGGACCCGGAGGGGGTTCCGTGGGGACTGCACATCGACTAGATAGGTGACTTGGCTCTTCCGCTCGACCACCTTGAAGGGACCAGTCCATTTGTCTTGGAGGGCGCAGGGTTTCACCGGGGCCATGACCCAGACTTGTTGGCCCGGCTGAAACTCGACCAGCGTGGCATTTTGGTCATACCAGTGCTTCATCTCTTCCTGGCTAGCCTCGAGGTTTGTCTCTGCGAGTTCTCGGAATTTCCGGGTCTGGTTGCGGAGCGCCAGGATGTATCGGAACACATCCGGAGGGGTCCCCCGGAGAGTCGTTTCCCAACCCTCCTTGACCAGGCTCAGGGGTCCCCGGACGGGGTGCCCGTATAGTAGTTCGAACGGGCTGAGCCCCAGAGATTTTTGGGGAACCTCTCGGTAGGCGAACAGGAGGCAAGGGAGGAGGACGTCCCATTTCCGGCGTAGGGGTTCTTCGAGGCCCATGATCATCCCTTTCAGGGTCCTGTTAAATCACTCGACTAGGCCATTCCCTTGGGGGTGGTATGGGGTGGTGAACTTGTATGATACCCCGCACTGCTGCCATAGGGACCTCATGTATTTGGAGATAAAGTTCGTGCCACGATCACTCACGACTTCGCGAGGGAACCCCACGCGGGAGAAGATCCCCATCAAGGCCTGGCCTACCACGGGGGCCGTCACGGTGCAGAGGGGAATAGCTTCCGGGTAGCGGGTGGCATGGTCCACCAGGACGAGGATGAACCGGTGGGCCTGGGCGGTCATGGGATCCAGGGGTCCCACGATGTCGATTCCCACCTGCTCAAAAGGGGTACTGACAACGGGGAAGGGTTGTAGCGGAGCCTTGCGCTTCCCCCCACTCTTTCCGCTGGCCTGGCACGTGAGGCATGACTTGCAGTGGGCCTCCACATTCGCTCGCATCTTGGGCCAATAGAAGTGGGTAACAAGTCGCTGGTAGGTCTTATCTTGGTCTAAGTGTCCGGCCAGGGGTACATCATGGGCCAGGCCCAGGAGGAGACCTCGGAAGCGCAGGGGTACCACCAGTACTCGGGCCGATCCCAACTCGGCCGACTTCTGTTCGCTGTACAGGAGGCCGTTTTCCCAGTATACCCAGTGGGTTCCGGACTGGTCGCCTGCTGCTAGACGGCCTCGGCCTGCTGTCGGGGTCCAATGAGAGAAGGGCAGGTGGCTTGTTCCTGGCAGAATTCTTCTCGGGAGGGACCTCCCTCGCAGTGCCACTGGGCCATCTCGGGCAGGTCCCCGAGCTCGTTCAGTGGTTCGGGATCTGGAGGCACCAACCCGTCATCGGGAATGGTTGCTTCTTCCGGAAGAGGGTCGTCGGGCTCGGGTAGTGCGTCCCGGACCTCGGGGACGGCGACTATGTTCAGCGGAATGGCCTCACCTCCCTCGGAGAAAGGCAATCTGAGAGTCATAGAGCGCGTGGTGGCGCATACCCATTCGGGTAGGCCCATCATTTCTAGATGGGCTCTTCGTTCCACTTGTCCCCACGGGGAACTCTCAAGGTCGTTGCCCAGGAGGCAGTCTACGGGCTGGGAGGTTCGAACTGCCACCCTCAACTTGCCGGTGACTCCCCCCCCATTCGAAGGGGACCAGGGCCATCCGGCATAGGCTCTCGGAATTGTCCGACAATATGACTGGACAAAAGGCGTCGGGCAGGATCTGGTCTTCGGAGACCAGGTGGCAGTGGACCGCTGTGACACTCGCCCCAGTGTCGCGGAGGCCCTCGACGCGGTGACCGTTGACCGTCACCTGCTGTCGGTACTTCTTCGTGTTGGCGGGCAGGGGCGTTCCAGGGACCATCTCTCGGTCCCCTGGGGAGACCAAGGCCATGGCGGCTGGCTCCCATTCTTCGGAGTCTTCCATCTCTTCTCCCAGGGCTACGGAGGCCATTTGTCGAGCCGGCGGGGTTGTCGTGGCGGGCCGTTGGTACATGGGACACTGAGGGTCACTGGCATAGTGTCCGGTCTGTTGGCAGCGGAAACAGGTGATCCTCACTCGGGGTCCCGACCTCCCCGGTGGCCCGGTGCTGGCCGGAGGTGGGGCTGGAAAGTGCGGAGGTTGTCCTCTGGGGGGACAGTGCTGGGAGCCCCCATGGGAATTCTCTTGGTCGGCCTTGATTCCCTCCGCCCCTCTGGCGAGGGGGTCCCTGACTGTGGCGACCGTAGTCTCCCACGGGACCCCTTGAGGCCCGGGTGTTCACCCATCGGTCAGCCTCGACGGCCAGTTTTCGAGGGTCAGTGAGCTTGCTGTCCAGGAGGTGCTGGCGTAACTCCACAAAGCCATTGGCGGACAAGTGTTCCCACGCGATTAGGTCGAACAGCTCCTCAAAGGTGGAGACCTTGCTTCCCTTGATCCATCCGTCCAAGGCCCGGCTGTAAAAGTTCACGTACTCTACCCATGTTGTACCGGGTATCTTTTTGCAGTCTCGAAACCGTTGCCGGTACATTTCGGGGGTGAGCCCATATCTGGCTACTAGGGCCTCTTTCATGTGACTGTAGGAGTTCAGCACCATGGAGGGTAGGTCTAGCAGGGTATCTCTCCCCTCGCTCAGGAACCGGCCCCACAACCCAGCCCTTCTGCGGGACTCGGTCATGGTAACTTCGTAGGCCTTGAACTATTGCTGGATGTCAAGTTAAACCAGATTGGTCGCACACTGCTACACCTACCAGGCGTGTTCCCCCAATGAAAATGGTCCCTGAAGGTCAGCGTCGGCGGATACACCTATGCTCGAGTGTGAATGCAAGTATGCGTGGCGTGTGCCATCCCTGGACACGTGTTTCGAGGTATTTGCCTCTCGTCAGCAGGGAGTAGGAAAATGTGTGGGGTTGCTGTGTAAGCTGCTAAAATCGTTATCAGGTCTAGTACCTCTCGTAGCGCGCAGGTGCGTAACCATGAGTCCGTCGACTCCACCGGCTCAAGGGAGCCTGAATATAAAGTTAAACCAGATTGGTCGCACACTGCTACACCTACCAGGCGTGTTCCCCCAATGAAAATGGTCCCTGAAGGTCAGCGTCGGCGGATACACCTATGCTCGAGTGTGAATGCAAGTATGCGTGGCGTGTGCCATCCCTGGACACGTGTTTCGAGGTATTTGCCTCTCGTCAGCAGGGAGTAGGAAAATGTGTGGGGTTGCTGTGTAAGCTGCTAAAATCGTTATCAGGTCTAGTACCTCTCGTAGCGCGCAGGTGCGTAACCATGAGTCCGTCGACTCCACCGGCTCAAGGGAGCCTGAATATAAAGTTAAACCAGATTGGTCGCACACTGCTACACCTACCAGGCGTGTTCCCCCAATGAAAATGGTCCCTGAAGGTCAGCGTCGGCGGATACACCTATGCTCGAGTGTGAATGCAAGTATGCGTGGCGTGTGCCATCCCTGGACACGTGTTTCGAGGTATTTGCCTCTCGTCAGCAGGGAGTAGGAAAATGTGTGGGGTTGCTGTGTAAGCTGCTAAAATCGTTATCAGGTCTAGTACCTCTCGTAGCGCGCAGGTGCGTAACCATGAGTCCGTCGACTCCACCGGCTCAAGGGAGCCTGAATATAAAGTTAAACCAGATTGGTCGCACACTGCTACACCTACCAGGCGTGTTCCCCCAATGAAAATGGTCCCTGAAGGTCAGCGTCGGCGGATACACCTATGCTCGAGTGTGAATGCAAGTATGCGTGGCGTGTGCCATCCCTGGACACGTGTTTCGAGGTATTTGCCTCTCGTCAGCAGGGAGTAGGAAAATGTGTGGGGTTGCTGTGTAAGCTGCTAAAATCGTTATCAGGTCTAGTACCTCTCGTAGCGCGCAGGTGCGTAACCATGAGTCCGTCGACTCCACCGGCTCAAGGGAGCCTGAATATAAAGTTAAACCAGATTGGTCGCACACTGCTACACCTACCAGGCGTGTTCCCCCAATGAAAATGGTCCCTGAAGGTCAGCGTCGGCGGATACACCTATGCTCGAGTGTGAATGCAAGTATGCGTGGCGTGTGCCATCCCTGGACACGTGTTTCGAGGTATTTGCCTCTCGTCAGCAGGGAGTAGGAAAATGTGTGGGGTTGCTGTGTAAGCTGCTAAAATCGTTATCAGGTCTAGTACCTCTCGTAGCGCGCAGGTGCGTAACCATGAGTCCGTCGACTCCACCGGCTCAAGGGAGCCTGAATATAAAGTTAAACCAGATTGGTCGCACACTGCTACACCTACCAGGCGTGTTCCCCCAATGAAAATGGTCCCTGAAGGTCAGCGTCGGCGGATACACCTATGCTCGAGTGTGAATGCAAGTATGCGTGGCGTGTGCCATCCCTGGACACGTGTTTCGAGGTATTTGCCTCTCGTCAGCAGGGAGTAGGAAAATGTGTGGGGTTGCTGTGTAAGCTGCTAAAATCGTTATCAGGTCTAGTACCTCTCGTAGCGCGCAGGTGCGTAACCATGAGTCCGTCGACTCCACCGGCTGGCATTTTAAACTTTTTACTCGTGGCATAGGTGTACCCGCCGCTGTCACTACATTCTCCAGAATCCTATGGGGCTATTTGCTAGTATGACGAGCGGTGTGCGACCCACTTCGCATTTTGTATTTAAAGCTCTCTGAGCTATGGGTTGACGAGCCCGGATCCCGCACCCGCGCGCCGTGAGAGGTACTATACCTGATAATTTTTGGCAGTCTACAGCACCCCGCATACGTACCTGCTCCCTGCTGACGAGAGGCAATTACCTCGAAACACGTGTCCAGGGATGGCATTTTAAACTTTTTACTCGTGGCATAGGTGTACCCGCCGCTGTCACTACATTCTCCAGAATCCTATGGGGCTATTTGCTAGTATGACGAGCGGTGTGCGACCCACTTCGCATTTTGTATTTAAAGCTCTCTGAGCTATGGGTTGACGAGCCCGGATCCCGCACCCGCGCGCCGTGAGAGGTACTATACCTGATAATTTTTGGCAGTCTACAGCACCCCGCATACGTACCTGCTCCCTGCTGACGAGAGGCAATTACCTCGAAACACGTGTCCAGGGATGGCATTTTAAACTTTTTACTCGTGGCATAGGTGTACCCGCCGCTGTCACTACATTCTCCAGAATCCTATGGGGCTATTTGCTAGTATGACGAGCGGTGTGCGACCCACTTCGCATTTTGTATTTAAAGCTCTCTGAGCTATGGGTTGACGAGCCCGGATCCCGCACCCGCGCGCCGTGAGAGGTACTATACCTGATAATTTTTGGCAGTCTACAGCACCCCGCATACGTACCTGCTCCCTGCTGACGAGAGGCAATTACCTCGAAACACGTGTCCAGGGATGGCATTTTAAACTTTTTACTCGTGGCATAGGTGTACCCGCCGCTGTCACTACATTCTCCAGAATCCTATGGGGCTATTTGCTAGTATGACGAGCGGTGTGCGACCCACTTCGCATTTTGTATTTAAAGCTCTCTGAGCTATGGGTTGACGAGCCCGGATCCCGCACCCGCGCGCCGTGAGAGGTACTATACCTGATAATTTTTGGCAGTCTACAGCACCCCGCATACGTACCTGCTCCCTGCTGACGAGAGGCAATTACCTCGAAACACGTGTCCAGGGATGGCATTTTAAACTTTTTACTCGTGGCATAGGTGTACCCGCCGATGTCACTACATTCTCCAGAATCCTATGGGGCTATTTGCTAGTATGACGAGCGGTGTGCGACCCACTTCGCATTTTGTATTGCTGGATGTCGTCGTTCTTGTAATATTCTTTCACCACTTCCTTCTTGATGTGGACCTTTGGTTCCACGACGGAGGAGAGGGGTTGATTTCCAGAGGGTCTGGCCTCCTCACTTTTAGCCTTGAGCTCGATCTCTTTCAGGCTGCGTTCGTGCTCTAGTTGGAGTTTTCTTTCTTCGTGCTCTCTCTGTCGCTTCTTTTCCTCGAGTTCTCCTTGTCGGCGTAATTGTTCTACTGCCAGTTTCTTCTCGGCCAGTTTTAGCTCTCCCTCGATTTTTAGTTTTGCTAGCTCTAGTTCGTGGTTGCGGCCCCTTTCTCGGTCCGCTAGCTCCTCCGGGGATAGGCCCCCCTCTGGGGCGCTGCTCCTCCCCGGGATGCTTCGTGGTTCGTTTGGCGGCTCTCCTTCTGTTTGTGCCCGGGAAGCTCCTGCCTCGACCCAGGTCTTCAATGCTCCCTGGAAATCCTCTTTCGTGCTTAATCCGGTGGTAGCGATTCCAAGGTCTTTGCAGAATTGTTTTAGTTCTCGGTGCGTATAATATTCCAACTGGTCCTCTTGGAATGTCGTGCTTGTGTTGGTACCTGTGGCACCTAGGGAGGTTTCTCCTTCCATTTCTTTCCGGTAGTGCGTCAGTCGTTTACTGCACGATCTCTAGGTGTCGGCTCGGATCCCGTCGTCTGCCACCAAATGTTGGAAGGCGTTCTCCGGGGGGCTTCGGAATACGTTCTTGACCACCCGTTGACCCACCTCTCCCAGAGTTAGGCCGAGCAAGGGCGGGGAGGCCCTTCCTGGAAGAGTCTCGTACCTAGGATCGCACACACTGCGCTTGCACTCTCTGACAGAGGGACACCACACAGTAGTTCTTCGTAAGACAGTATACTTTATCGTAGACGTAAGGGACCTTTATGATCTGAAATGCAGGTACAGTGCCACAATCAGCGGCGATCTCGTGATGGGGGTATGGGGGTAGCGGGACAGTCTTTGAGTCTGTGTCTCTGCGGAGTATCCTGCGCACAGCTCTCAATCCTCGAGCTGGGGGATGTTGCTTCTCTCGGCAATCTCTGCTGATTCCCCCTTGGAGGAGAGTGCCGCGAGTCACTCAGCAGGCACAGGTGGTTCGGAGTTCGTGGAGCCGTGACAGTGTCAGCAGGGCTCAGATGGTTCAGAGTTCGGGGAGCCGCGACAGCGTCAGCAGGGCTCAGATGGTTCAGAGTTCGGGGAGCCGCGACAGCGTCAGCAGGGCTCAGATGGTTCAGAGTTCGGGGAGCCGCGACAGCGTCAGCAGGGCTCAGATGGTTCAGAGTTCGGGGAGCCGCGACAGCGTCAGCAGGGCTCAGATGGTTCAGAGGTCGGGTAGCATTCTTCGGTTCGGGGAGCAATCGAGCCGCGACCAGGTCAGCAGGCTCTCGTCAGTCCAGGTCTTCTCTGCCTCCCGTCCCTTCAGCACCCCTTGTTATACTCCCCCTCCTCTTTGAAGTCCGGAGTCCTCGCCGAGAGGGGTCTTGGTGCCTGGGGGCGGTGTGTCGGGACTTCCTGTCGCTCGGCCCTTTGATCCGTTCAGGTGGGTCCGGGAGGGACTCCAGACACCCAGCAGGCGAGGCGCCCGCTCACCGGGGGCCTGGTGGCAGATCGAAACCTTCCTTGGGGAAGAGACCAGAGGTGTGACAAGGACGGCGCCTCCCGGTCTGGCTTGGGGGGTTTCTCTCTCCCTCGGCCGGGCTTGCGTGTTGGGGTCTGGCCGGCCATCGGGATGTTGGGCCACGGTGGCCGGAAGTCTGTGACATCGGGGATCGGTGCTGTTGCAGGGTGGCTTGCTGGTCGGGAGGGCCCACGCCACGAGGCCAGTCTCACAGTATCTATACTGTGAAAAGCAACAGCGAGCAATAAATCTATTAATTTATGACCTGGAGTGAGCTGAAACCAGTGAGGAGCTAGAGTTTCCAAGAAAATATTTGAGAAGGACAAGGGAATAGAAGCCTTACAAATATTTTTTTGTTGCCATACCAGCTTCCAGAACAGGAGAAAAGAAGGACATTCAAATAACATATGTTTTACATCGGCATTTTGCCAAGGACAGGACCAGTAGGATGAACTTAAATCTATAGAGAATGATTTTAAGTCCATGGAGTAAATAACAAACAATGATAAACAAAATAGAGAGGGGCCCCTTGTGCCACTTTTGCGTCACTTTTAACATGGGAAACGTGACGCAAAAGTGGCGCAAGGGGCTTGTAAATCTGCCCCAGAGCCTACAGAGTATTTGCAGCCCATGTAGATTTATGGAGTTTAGGCCAAAGCCTATCCCACAGAGCAATAGGCCAACCCTCCAGAAAACCTCTTTCCCGTGCCAACTCAATCTTTGATTTAATTCTGTTAGTAGTAGTGTGTAGTAGTATATAAACAGTAGAAGCCACGGGATTGGTACGTAAGTGAGGAAAACATGTGACAGATTTAGGGGAGGGAGGTGACGTTTGAGGTAATTTTGAGATATAATGAGTTAAGAAGGTATGGAGAAGTTCATATTGTGTACTAAATGGAAAAGGCAAGGCACATTTATTTCGGAGCTCAAGAAAGGATACAATCTGAATCTTAAATTTAAAGCTGCAATAACCAATACAATCCTCTGTCTCTCCAAGATTTCCAATATATAGAAAAAAAAACTATCCAAAAATGCCCATTATGCCAAATGGGTTGTTGTTGAAAAATAGCAACTAAAAGATTGGTAGAGGAAAGGAGAGGAGTCAAAATGTTGCGAGAATGGGAAATGACTGGAGTGAGCAGTTGAGAAATATTTGCTGTAAACGCCAATATTTCTTTAAAGTGAAAAGGAAAGCTAAGAGATTTTCCAACAATATCCATAAAGGAGTATGGGAAGGGGACTCCTCAGTGAGCTAGTGAGAATATTGTTTTATGGAAAATGTATTTTGATATTTCTTAAAATTTGGAAATTTAACACCCCCTTCAGATTTGTCTTTTTTTTAAGGTTGCTAAAGCTATACCAGATGTTTTTCCTTCCCAAAGAAATTTAAACTAAAGAGAATCTATTCTCTTAAAATAATAATCAGGTATGTGAGTGGAAATCATGGAAATAATGTAGAGTAGTATAGGAGTGAGCATCATTTTAATAGAGTCCATCCTGCCCGACCAAAAAAGAAACAGTGTGTGCCACCATATAAGTGTATCATTTAGTTTAATTTAATCGTGTCTTCAATTGTCTGTGTTAACCATAATCCGAGATGTTTTATTTTGGTGGGTTGCCAAGTAAAATTTGATTGAACAAAGAGTTTATTACATAAAACATTTAAGGGTAATATTACTGATTTATCAGTATTTAGTCGGTAACCTGATAATTGGGAAAAATAGAAACTTGCTCAAGGAAAGAAGGAAGGGATGTGTGTAGGTTTGGAACAATATAAAAGGATGTCATCGGCATAGACTGACATTTTGATTTGCTGTTCTCCAATTTGAAATCCTGAAATGTTTGGGTCTTGTCGAATTTGGTTAAGAAGGGTCCTATTGCAATAATGAATAAATGGAGAGACAAAGGACAGTCTTGACGTGCACCTCGAGACAAAGGAAAATAATATGAGAGGAGATCGTTAACAAAAATTGTAGCTTTAGGACCTGTATACAATAAAGAAATTGAAGCAAGCAATTTAGATGGAAAACCAATCCATTTCAATGCATGAAGCATAAATTCCCAACCAATCCTGTCAAATGCTTTTTCTGCATCCAAGGCAATAGCAGCCAGAGGATTATTCAATGCGGATGCTTTACATAATATATTGAAAAAGACACGAGTATTATCAGATGCCAGTTAGCTCTTGACAAAACCAGATTGTTCTGGGCCTATGAGATCTGGTAGAACAGGATCAATACGTAGTGATAAAAGTTTGGTGAAAGATTTATAGAAAGTATTGACTAGAGAGATGGGACGGTGATTTTTATATTGTGTAGGATCTTTGTTTTCTTTTGGGTCAAACAAATCATTGCTTCCTGGAATGTGCCTAGATAGGTGCCATTATTGATAAAGAAATTATTAAAAGTAAAAGATTCGTGGGGAGGATTCTTACAAAGGGGCTGTGTAAATCAATGATAAAACAATCGGGTGCTGGAGCTTTTCCTCTGTGTAATGTAGTGACTGCATAAGTGATTTTTAAGAAGGAGAGATCCACACCTAGTGGTTGAAAATCAATGTGTTGGGATTGAGGAAATGGAATGGACTGAAAGTAGTTGGCCAAATCTGATTGAGAAGGTTGTGTTTCTGGAGAGTGCAGATTTGTATAAATATTTTCAAATGTATTTAAATGATCTTTGTCCTTAAAGAGAACCGCCCGTTATTATTTATTAAAATTCTATTTTAGTTCTATCTTTTCTTACTTTTAAGTAATACGCAAGTAGCTTCCCCATCTTATTTTGGCCACCACAGTATTTTGCACTATTTTTTAATAGATAAGTATAAGCAGCATTTGTAGTTTATCGATTAAAAGTTAAGATAGTGTCTATTTCGTTTTATAAGGAAACCTCAGTCTTTGAATGATCATAGATGCACTCCAGTTTTATTATTTTATCAAGAAGCTGGTTCAACTGAGCCTCCTTGAGTTTTTTCTTAAACAAAACAAAATTAATAATAAAACCTCGAGCTGCTGCCTCAAAGGAATCCAAGATCATGGCAACTGAGGAGTCAGTTGTGGTGTTAATACCAAAAAATCAGAAGCAAAATCTTCAAATTGAGCAGGAAAATTAGTATCTAACAACAGAGAATTATTAAAACGCCATCTTCCTGAATGCGGTGTGAAGGGCATAAAATCTAAGTCAGTGTATAATAGGGCATGGTCTAATATTAAAACTGATCCTATAGCTGTGTTTCGGGTATGCTGAGCCAGGGATTTACTGAGAAAGAGACAATCTATTTTGATTGAGAATGATGAGGTGCAGAATAGAATGTACATTCCTGAAGATCCGGGTGACATAGTCTCCAAATATTGATTAAGGATTTGCAGTGAATGGGCGATTTAAATTGTGTATGTATTTTGGTATGAACACATTTGACCTTAGGGTGTCTATTTAATATGGTGTCATTAACTTGATTACAGTCACCAGTAAATATAATATAATTATTATCACATTGAAGCAATTTGTTGGAGATAGTAGACCACAATTACTTGTCAACAGAGACTGGGCCATAAACATTGAACACTGTAATGGGTGTGTTATCACTGAGTAATTTAACAATAATACATCTTCCATCAGAGTCATGTTCTTGGGTTATAACCAATATTTTTAATGTTTTATGACAAAGAATTAGTACACCATTCTTTTTCCCCTTTGTAGATGAACAGGTAATTAAGAAATGAATTCAAATGGCCCAGAAAGTGTTGATATAAAGAGACGCCCTCACCGCTTCAAAACAGGGCGGGTGTGCTCTCTCATGTTAATTGAAAAGCACCCGGGGCTGGACGCACGTCTTGAAGGGGAGTCAGCAAACTGGAAAGAGTTCAAGCAGCCCGGAAAGTATTGTTAGAGAGAAAAGCTCACCGTCTCACAAAATGGCTGGCACGGTCCCTCATCTTGACAAAAAATTCCCTGGGGCCGGCTGTGTGTGTGCAAGAGGAGCTGGTAAGTGAGAATTTGCTCCAGCGACTCACCAAATGTTCCGGAGGAGATGCATGGATGTCTCCGCTGCCGGCGAGCACTGAAGTAGCCCGAAACTGCTGGGAAGCTACCTGCAGAGCTCAGTAGTGCACCGCCATCTTGGATGATGTTCAGATCACACCCCAATGCATCAGATTGCTAATCTGCTAGTGTGGCTGAGGTCAGAGGACACATCTCTGACACACCTGCTGTGCGGCCAGCTGTATTTCAACTTTCCTGCTGCTCCAGTGGGATTTTATCCCAAGGCAGTTCTTGCTCTACAGTGGGGATCCCTCTAGACCTCCTTCCTTGCCGCTGTTCGCCAATGAATCCTCTTTTTTCCTTGACTCCGTAGCTTTCTGTAGCCTTTGCCAATGATTCTTCAACATTCACTCCCACAATATGGATCTGAAAATATCATCAAAGCCACAATATAATTTACTATTCTTATCTCTACATCGACTTACCTTAATTTTGTTAGTAGTCGATATTAAAACTTCAATATTGTGATAAAACACCATTCCCCTTCCTCTTCAGACTGAATGTGGGTCCTAGAAATGTATCCCCTGAGGTGCCATACCTTTCGGGACCCATAATGTAAAACGTCCTGAAAAGCATTTTCAGAATTTTTGCAAGATCCTTTCTATGGGTTATATCACAGTCTTTCTCAGAAGTGACTTTGTCAAAAATGACTCTGAACTGGGCAATTGGCACAAGACCAGTTCTACTTGCATCACGGCGGCCATTACAGCTTTCTCCAGCGGAGCCTCCATCTCCGCCTTGTCTGTCCTGTAATAGAGAGTGGGATTGCAGAAGATGGTGGAAGACTCTTTTTGCCCTTTAGATCAGAGCTAGGGCTGTTTTACCTACATAGTGGTTGAAGACTGCAGAGAGAGATTGCATCTAGTGACCTGGAGTAAGTCCATTATGTTTTCCATCAGAAGAAAAAGAAGGGGTAATCAGCATGGAGGTGAGTGGGGAATAAGTGACAGCGGCGGCGGCCGAGTCACTGAGCATTATTGCCTTACCTGGGACACAAGAGCTGAACTGAGCCTGCCATTTTTAGGAGCACCAGAGTGGGGATTTCATCTGCCTTTCACCTTTCACCGTAGCTCCTCGCCGGACCCGCTGCGCGGGTCCTGCTTCGTTTTTCCTGTTTGCCTGATTGGCGGTGAGCCTGCCTGCTTTTCCCGAGGTGACTGTGCCGAACTGTTGCTGTGAGTGCGTGCGTGCGTGCGGGACTACAGGGCTGCGAGCTGACCCGCAGGGACTCAAAGTACCAGGAGTCCCTGCGTGAGGTCGAGACCCGCAACACCTGGGTCGCTATCCCTGCCTGCCCCGCCCCGCCCCCGCCTCACCACTATCTTTATCACTGGCCTCTGGCCCCGCAGCGCGGGAGCGCGCGGGAGCGCCCGGGGCTAAGCCCGGGCAAAGGGCGGGCCGTCTAAGGCCGTCCAAGGGCGTACAGGGACGGTCCGGGCCCATTCTCTTTCATTGCGGACTTCAGGACTCAAAGTATGTTTTAGCCATAAATGTGATTAGGTTTTTAATTTAGTCATTTCGTGTAGTTTAGTCTTATTTTCTTGCCTTATTTGTATTTTAAATTGTATATATTTTTTAATGATGTCCTTATTATCAGGGAAGGGTAGGCAGGTCACAGTAAAGTCAAGTAGTGGTAAAGCCACTGGAACCCTAGATGACTTCATTATTCGGGCTACGGGGATACTGGATAAAGAAATTGCCCTCACAGAAAAGCGTTTGTCTCTGGATCTAGTTACGGGGAAACGTTCATCCCTGGGACGGATTGGCTCTGCGGCCACCCCTGAAAAGAGCATAGTTAATGACTTGGAAGCTAGCCCAAATCTAGTAGTAATCCCAGACTTCCAACAATCACCTATGGATGATGTAGTGGATTGCCCAATAGAAGATCGTACCGTACTGAGTATTACTGGGGATGGTAGCCAACACTGTAATTTGAGTGTATTGGGGCCTGTTCCCTTACAACCTCAGGTTCTGGATTCTGATCAAGTAGTCACAAAAACTAGCAAACGTAAAAGAGGGGGGGGGGTCATATTAAGGGAAGGTGAATGCGGTTGGGGGATGTCGGTTATTTGACTCATTGCTGCCAAAATAATAACAACGAAGATCTGTTAGTACACATCGAGAAGTTGGTAAAAAGCCTCTTGATGCCCCTTATAGAGAGAATACAAATTGTTAACTTAAAATTAGACCAATTAGAGCATCTAATATCAGTTAACACACACTCGCTGGAAACTCTGGCTAATAATAGTAAACCCCCTGAGTCCTTGGGGAATCGTATTACAACAAAGAAGGGGGCCCAGAAAAACCTAATCCAAAATCACAGCAAACCACCCCAGCCTACTGCATCTGTTGATTCCCAGGGAATCCCCGTACAGACAGTTTTAAGTAAACCTACATTGGCGGCTGTTGTGGGCTCTCAGTCAATGTCTGCAACAGCCATAGCATCAACTTCAAGCTCAACTGCGTCTATGCTAGTGGCCGCACCTGGAGTTAAATCAACTCCACTGAGCGGATCATTAGTCCCGGGTAAAATAGCTCCTCCAAGTACATCAATTTGTGTGAACATACCCCCTGACTCTGCCCCTTTCATGGTAATCCTGACAGGTGTCCCGGTGGTTGCACCGAACAAATATGAATCAAGTCAGGACCTATCAAATAAAGTAAAATTTTGGCTCGACAATAATAGGCCACTTCCCCCAGCTTCTGCTACAAAAATATTAAGCGTACGATGGGTCCCTTGGGTTGGACCAAGCAAGAAGGACCTAGAGGGGGATTGTATCCTTATCAATTTTAGGGATAGTTGGGTCAAAGACTTGATTTGCAATAAAGCAAGGTTTGCCAGAATGGGGGATATTCAATGTATAGGCCTTGAATATTTCTACCCCAATCTGTACCATGCTCCCCCTAATCTTTGCTACCCTGGGTCAAGATTGCAGGGCAATAGTCATTCTGGGTTAAGACTGCAGGGAAATAGTCACTCTGGGTGGGTACAGAGCAACACTGCACTTCGACCTTCCCAAAATCATCCTGGTATGTGGCACCAGGGTGATGGATGTCTCATGGGGCCGACAAGTATCAATAATTTTATGCAACTGCCCTATAATCAACCAAGAATAAGATTTCAGGGGGAGGAATACCTAGGATGGATGCCAAATAACAATATTCCCCTAAGAAACCGTTTTGACCCACTGGTGGGAATGGAGGGCTTAGACTGACCGCTAGCCAGGAAAAAGGAAAATGTTTCATTTATACCAGATCTGGTCATGGGGGAGAACGAGGGGGAAAGGCAGAAGGATAACCCGGCGGTGGATGTTCCCGACCGCAATGTACAGTTTAATATACCTTTGGACACAGAGGTTGTCAGCAACTTAGGCTGCGAGCCGAACCCACTTATTATTGGGCAAGACCTGGTAACTCCAAAAGAGCTTGTGGGTGATACCCTAGGGGAACCTACGCTGTGCCTAATTTCATGGAATATTGCAGGTCTTGCGGGCAGACTGGAGGACGATGCCTGGCTGGATTATGTGGGCGGCCAGGATATCCTGTGCTTTCAGGAGACATGGAGCAGAACGGGCGGGGAAATTGATGGTTTTCAATCTTTTAATGTCTTGGCGGTGCCATCACCAGCTGGGAGGGCTAGGGGTGGGATAATGACAGCACTCTCCATCAAATTGAAGAATTTGATAACTTCAAAGATAGTGAACACTCCCTGGTACCAGTTCCTCCTGCTGGAAAATTTGTTCCCCCTAGCCCTTGTTATTAATCAATTGGTATCACAATGTTTTTGATAGGAATGATGTATCCATAATTCAGAGTTTGGAGGAAGCAATATGTAAGGCACATAGCGAACGACCTCCATTATTTGTTATTTGGGTTGGCGATTTTAATTGTTCATTGTGTAAATTTGGTGGTTCAAATGTGTGTGGTTTAGAGGACTTAAATGAACAGCCCTTGATGCACTTTAAACACACGCCCCAGGGGGACGCTTTAAATAATATCATTGTTTTAAATGATTTATGTATGGTAGAGCCCTTGGTTGCCCCAAATATATCGCCAATACCAACTTTTCAGGGTATAAGAGGTGCGATGAGCACTATTGATTTTGTATTTGTGTCCAGTAACTTTCTCCATTATGTTAATAGGCTTGAGGTAATAGCAAATGCTGTAAGTGATCATAACCCTTTAATGCTATCCTTGTGTACTCCTGTTAGTGGAAAACATCCGGTCTGGGAGCAGCCCATAAAATATAATAAGAATCAAGGCGTCACTTTGAAGTGGGGGAAAATAGACGCTGTAGGCCTAGAGGCGGAGATCTTTAATGTCTGTAAAATTGAAATTGATTCATGCCTACTGCCAACATCTGATCCGGAAAAGGTCATTGGGAGTTTCGAAAAACTATGCGGGCATGTGGCTGAGCATCTTAAAAAACCAGCTGGGAAAAAGAACTCAAAGTGTTTTAGATGGTTCGATTCCGCGTGCTCCACTTCACATAAATCCCTAAAAGTGGCCCTCATACAAAAACCAAGGAACAGAGAATTGGTAAGATCGACTAGAAGGGCCTATAAAGAGGCTACCATAAAGAGGAAGCAGGATCTAAAAAACTGTGCCTGGGAAGATCTAGAGAAGGCCTCTGAGTTAAAAGATAGTAGGCTCTTCTGGGAAGTAGTAAATCGCTCTCTGTTTAAAAGTGATGCCAAGGAAAGCATAGTGATGCAGGTCACTGGTGAATCCTGGGAAGCTCATTTTGGTAAAATTTTTAATCCCAAGGCACTATTACCTCTGGATTTGTTGGATGATGTAGGGGATTTGGTGGTACTATCCACAGCTTCGTCCCTTAGCTCTTCGTTCACATTGGAAGAGGTCGAGGAAGCCTTGAGGAAAGGTACATTATTAAAAGCCCCGGGTCCTGATGCTGTCCCTTTGGACTTTTTTAAGCACAATATTGAAGTATGGGCACCGTTGTTGTTGAATGTGTTTAGGGCTGTTGTTGTTGGTCGTATCTCTGTATCATGGAATGAGGCAGTGGTGGTGCCGATTTTTAAGAAGGGCGATAGGTGTGATCCCCGATGCTATCGCCCTATATCCTTAATCGACGCATCGTGTACATTTCTGGGAAGGGTCATTTTGGCCAGATTGGAAACATGGGCAGACTCTGTTGGTCTAATTGTGAATTCCCAGTATGGATTCAGAAGAGGGAAGGGGACGGTCGAACAGTGTCTGAATTTGGCGCTAATTATTGGCAAGTACATGAAGGCAAGGAATTCTGCAATCTACCTTGCCTTCATGGACTTGTCAAGCGCCTTTGACACTGTTTGTAGAAGCAAGTTGTGGCAGATGATGGACGACATGGGTTTTGAAGAACCCTTGGTTACACTACTCCGCAGATTGCATGCAGCAACGACCGTGGCCATAAGGTTTGGACCTGGGGGTGAAACAACAAAATCCATTCCCTCAACCGAGGGGGTGCGTCAAGGCTGCATTTTGGCGCCTTTTTTGTTTCTAGTATACACAAACGGATTGGAGAAGTATTTGTTGGATCACTGTTGTGACTTTCCAAAGGTAAATGGTAAGAGTATTCCCATACTTTCATATGCAGATGATACTGTATTAATGACCCTCACTGGAAATAGTATGCAGGCGTGCCTAGATGCCTTTAATACCTTCATGCTGGACCTTGACCTGAAGGTAAACTTTGCAAAATCCTTGGCAATGAGCTGTGGTCCAAAAGGGTCAAAATCTAGGAAATTTGTGGTGAATAACTTTACCATTGAAAAGGTGGATAAATTTAATTACCTTGGAAACTTATTTAATAACAAATTAAGTTGGGCCTTATTAATGAAGGCTCGAGTCCAGAGTGCCAGCCGCTCGATAGAAGGTCTTTTCCGTTTTTGTGGTAAGCTGGGTCAAAAACCCGTTGCGCATCTTAAAACCCTATATATATCTAAATGCTTATCTGTGGCCACCTACGGGGCGGGGGTATGGGGGACCGAAAATCCCTCAGCAATACAGGTGATGGAAAATAAATTCCTAAAACGGGTATTATCGATCCCATCGGGCTCATCAAATAGTTTTTGTCACAATGAAATGGGAATGACCAAAGTGACTGATATCATTTGTTTGTCGCCCCTATTATTATGGGGTAAAATATGGTTATCTGATGACCTGCAGCTCTCCAGAGAAATTCTTCTAGACTGTATGAGCCTGGATAATGCAAAGCAGATCCCTTGGTTGTCATATGTCAGTGATATGTTGCATAAGATAGGTTTGGGTTATGTTTATGAAAATCCTGAAAATATCCAGGGAAACATAAAAACCCAAATTAAAGTAAGTTATTGGAAATTTTTTAATACACCTTGTTTGGGAGGCCCAACAAGTTATGTACATAAGTTACAGCATCAGTTTTATTTAACTTTTACAACTAATGTGCAATGGCGGTTTTATCTTACAAGGTTTAGGCTAAATATCCTTCATTTTCTTTTTGCCTTTCCTAAACAAGGGGGTTGGTGTGAGAGGCTACCCCCTTGCCCTTGCAATGACAGAGTTAGCCAAAGTACCATACATGTTGTCCTCTTTCGTTCTTTATATCAGGAACCAAGGATTAGATTTATTAAGCCTATCCTGAAGGGGCGGCAACCATGTACTTATAAAGAAGGTTACGACTACTTGCTATCGCTATCTTCTGTTGGAGTTTGTTGTGCCATGTTAAATTTCATACGAGTGTCACTCCAGATTAGGAAACGCTATGGATAATTTAGCTGTAGACCTGTATTCTGCCATGGGAATTTGTATCTATGCTGTATGATGGTCTCTCAATTACAATTATTGTGTCACAGATGGTTCATCTTAATTGTGTACTCATGTTTTGTAACTTTGTGCTTTTATGATTCACTGTATGAATCGAATAAAGATTTTGAACCGAACCGACAGCGCTTGTTGTGAAATCATTGGTGTGTTCTTGCAGGAGAGTGGTTGTTGATCTATGGTATGTATGCGCTGGAAGTTTGTAGGGAATCAACCTTAAGTCCTCTGTTTAGATTCTGAGAGCCAGGAACCTCGGCCCTGCCAAGCCCAACATGGGCAGCAGGAGTAGCTTAAGATGTCCTATTGAAAGTGCACCCACTCCGGAGGATGGACTTGCCCCTCGATTACTCACAGGTTTGATGGTCTGGTACTAGGCAAGGTCTCAGACACCGCTGGTTACATTTCCTATGGCTTCGAATGCTGCAACCATCCTCAGATGTATTGAGGCACAGAGGATGGAGACGAGTCACCAGAGCCAGGAACTGGTGCTTCTTGTGTATGCAGGTGGATGAACCTTAGGGTGCAGTGTAGACTCCTGCTTCTTCTTGGCCTGGAGTCATGCATATAAACAGGGTTTTCCCAGACCTCTATAATCACAAGGAGAACTAAATACATGTGTATTAGGATGTTTTATTTTCCTGCAACAGACTCGCACACCTGATCAGGGATATGTGCCACTCCTGTGCAAGTCAGCATCAACACAGACAGCTGTGGGTACCACAAAGGAAGGAATCCAAGGCCACACAGCACTGACTCTCACAGGCATTTACAGATCATTGGCTGCCCGTGAGGCTTGATTAAACACTACAGATGTGTGTATTGTATTGTAATTGCATTTGTATAGCGCTTACTACCCCTGACGAGGCGTCAAACTGATTTTTTCGGTGAGTAGCACGCTACTCCGGGACCCATAGAGGATTAGTGTTGAATTAGTATAGTGAAACATGCAAGTAAATTCTAAGTGGTGGATAGGTTAGTCAGTTATTTGGATTCGGAAGGATAGCAGAAGGATAGAAGAGGAAAAATTGTTTGTATTTATATAGCGCTTGTTACCCCTGATGGGGTGTTGAAGCACTTCACTCCGGAAACACACAAAGGATTAGTGGTGAATTAGTATGGTGAAATATGAAAGTAATTTGAGTGGTGGATATTAGTCAGTCTCGGAGCAGGGCAGGGGAGGAGGGGTTTGTCCACTCCTAAGTGCACATGACTGTTTGGCCGGCCCTCTCGAGCTGCCCAAAACAGTCATGCACACTTTCCCTGTTCTCCATGCAGGCTGCATTACAGCCTGCGTGGAGAACATACCCAGGCCCCCACTCCCTGGCTGAGTGTCCAATCAGGATGCTCAGACCAATCAAAATACTGCATTGCAGCGTTGTGATTGGTCAGGGGAGCCTTGGTGCTTACCAATCACAACGCTGCATTGCAGGGTTGTGCTCGATCAGTGGGGCCTGGCTGTGCTTTTTGTTCTTCGAGTTCGACGAGGAGAGCAGGAGCAGAGACATGAGACCTGGCGGCAAGGTAAGTTTATTTATGTATTTATTTTTAATTGCGCCAGCCTGTGCGATCCCTCCCTACATACCCTCCCCCACCCCTCCACCCATGAGCCATGCTGGCCGCCACTAATAAGCGGATGAAGCTGGAATTACTTCTGCTACTCTCTCCTGGAAGTAGCCAGTAGGGTGACTTCCATTGCTCTGTGTATGATGGGGATAGAGTAGCATGGCTTCCACTACTCCCTCTTAGGAGGTAGAGAGTAGGGTGGCTTCCCCGACTCTGTATACGGTGGGGGTACTGTTTGAATGGTTACAACTACTGTTTAATGGCCAATTGACCGTAGGGTGGTTTCCAGTATTCTCCTCTTGACAGGGTGGAGCTGGGCATCTTTTACTACTCATCTGGCTAGTGACTAGTAAGGTGTCATCCAAAGCTCTGAAATGGGTGGGTGTAGAGTTAGATTGACTTCTGCTACTCTCTTCTGATCAGTGAAGAGTAGAGTGACTTCTGCCACTTACCCCTGAGCAGTGGGTGACAGGATGACTTTCACTGCTCTGTACTAGGTGGCGGTAGTGTTGTAATAGCAATAGAGAGTAGGTGGCTTCCACTACTCCCCTAGGCAGTGGAAATAGGGTAGCTTCCACTACTCCCCTGAGCAGTGGAGAGTAAGGAAGTTTAAACTACTCCACTGGGCAGTGGAGAGTAAGGTAGCTTCCACTACTCCCCAGGGCAGTGGAGCATAAGGTGGCTTACACTACTCCCCAGCAGTGGAGAGTAAAATGGCTTCCGCTGGTAATAGAGGATAGCTTCACTGTAGACGAACAAAAGTGCATTTTGTTTTGGCCTCGCTTAGCATTTCTGTGTTCTTTTAAAAAACAAACTCTTCAAAAGGGGTTTTGTTTTTGGAAAAACAGTCAATGTCCCTGACTTGCAGGGAGTTTACTCCCTGTGCTAAGGGGCCATGAATTGATTTCCCTGACTGGGACCACCATACCTCTCTTGGCAATGCCCTAAACAGCGGGGGACCTGAACTATAACCTGGCGGCCCTGTGGTGGACAGGTCATAGTTACCACCAGCTGAGCCGAATAAAGTTACGCCTTTGGAAACCCTCCGCTTCACAGCCCCTCTACCTGGGTAGCAGAACCAATTCAGGTCAGTTCACCTGCTCCAGCAATCACCACGCACAGCTGAAGATACAAACTAGGATCAGCCGAAGGGTCTCTTCAGAGTCCCCCGCCATAGGGGAAACACTATTTTCAGTAGCAGTAGCCTGCTTCATGAGACACCCACCAGCACCAAGACGCTATGGAATTTGTGAACTTTGCACTAAACAACAACCATGTCACAAAATTTAACAGAACATAAAGATCAAGCGCCTAGTTAGGCATTGATTCACAATGAGCGCTCTGTAAGTGCACTTTCTTGTTTTTGCACTTTCAAGGAGGTCAGAGAGCTGACAATACTACAGGACCAGATCACTGTAAGAAAAATAAATGAAAAATAAACACCTGCACAGGTTTCTGAAGCTCCTGGCTTTAAGTCAGTATCAGACATATGACACAAAGTGCAGTCACCCAATGTGAGTCACTGACCGCAGGGGGAGTGACTTTTATATTCAGTTACCACGGGCTCATTCAGTTAGAAACCATGACGAGCGCGTCTGGATTTGGAAAAAACTTATTATAACTGACCTACTTTAGGCGCCGGAGCTAATGCCACCGCATTCTGCTGCTTGAATCACGGATTTACAGTTCTTCTGTCAGTGCTGCTTGGCACAGCAATTCAGCACCTGAAAGATTACCTTTAGCTTTGTACAGGAAGTGCCATCACATGACTTTTGACCCTGATGACATCAGAGGAAGGGACGCCTCTTGACATTTGACCCTAGTAGCACCACAGAAAGTGATATTACCTTTAGAAACGTATGTTTATGGCCAAATGTACTTTTTACTCCAATCGGGAATTCGCAAAGGGATTTCAGGCAGGAGTAAACCTATTCAAGAGAGCAGAGAACTCGCCACAAGTGCCGAAATGTCCTCAACCATAAATCCTGCTCGAGAGGCGGGAGGCGGCCGTTCCAAGCTGTGGCTTGCTTTGAAAGTTTGAAATTGGCCAAAAACATGAGCTTTTGCAAACATTCCCGAACTCCTATCTCACCTTTTCCCCTCCCTGGAAATGGTTGTAGATTTACTCCCCCACATGGATGGAGTGACTTCCCTTCCAGGGTGGGAAGGGGAACGGAGCATCCCAGATTTGGTTGGTGTGGAGGAGAAGGGCTTTCTCAATGGAGAAAAATATTTTCAGGATTTGCAGAGGGGATCCTTTTCCTGCGGAGTTCTCCACTGTGGAAAACTCCATACATGGGGAAGAGGAGCCAGTTGGAAAAGTCACCTGAAATTTTCTGGACACCCTAACCCAGCGCAGCTTTCAAGACGAAAAGTACGTTCTGGTGGAGATCTCTTCCTGTCTTACTTTTTTTTTTAATCGGGCCCAATCTGAGTTAAAGTATCAACATATCAATATGTTACAAAACCAATTACAAATATCTTATTTCTCACCTGTGTATTAATTAGGTGTTTGCCAAAATATGCATGCTATCACATAACAAGGTAAGTCATCTCACCTCGCTTTCCCAGTAACAGCCTTAACATTCCCAATAAAGCGCCCAGTGCTAAGGTAGAGTCAGATAATCCCTGGGAATGGCTGTGATTTCCCTGACACAGGCTCATATGCTGATGCACAGCTTGATATGTCCACACGCAACCACAAAATGACCAGGCACTGGCCCATAGGCCCAGTCACAACCTCAGATGCTGAGTCACTGCTTCTGATGCCCAGACAACCCACGACATGAGCAGGCAAAGCTCTGGATGTCCAGTCACAACCTAAAATGCAAAGCCAGAATGTAAACTACCCACCATTTACCCACACCTAACTTGAAACAGCCAGAGACAGCCTCAGATACCATGCACAACCTCAGATGCCCAGGCAGAACCGTCATGCACAAAGACACATCTCAAGTGTTTGGGAATAGCCTTAAATGCCCAAGAACAGCCTCAAATACCCAGGCACAGCTTCAGAATATGCAGGCCCAAACATTGTATGCTCAGACATAGTTTCAAATGCCCTTCCACTGCCATAAACAGCCAAGATGACGCCTACACATAGTTTTAAATCCAAAGGAACAGATTGAAATGCCCCCTTACAACAGTTGTATGCCTCTTTACAACCACTATATGCCCAGGCACAACTTCAAATATGGGCTCAAATGACCACATTCATGACCAGAACCTGAGGCAAAGCACCGTGCGAAAAGACAGCTCAGATTCTCGGGCACAGCAATCCTACGCCAAGTGTCAATCATCACCCAATATGAACTTAAATGGTCTGGTCTTGATTGATATTCCAAATACAGTCTAATTATTGTCAAGTCAAATTCCAGATGCCCAGGACAGCCTCACCATGTGCAGTGTTGGACATTGCCTCCTTAGGGGAGAAATACCCTAGAACTTTTTGCTTTTTCCTCCTAGTCTTTGCCAACTCTCTCTGCACAACCTTAGGAATCTGGGCATCTTCCCCCTATATGGCATAGGGAGGGTGTGTGAGCCCCCACATGCCCTGGGTGGGTGCGGCACAGGCTAGGAGTGGGACGTAGCACTGAGAGTGCTGGGATAGCCATCAACCCTATATCCGGTCTGCCAGAACAGGCCTGTGGGGCACCAAGGCACCCCACCCCTGCCTAAGTTCGCATCACTTATGCCTCAGCCAACACTGAGTGGGTCGTCCCATACCATAAATTCACCCTACCAGAGAAGCCCTGAGGGGCACCGGGGGGCAGGGCAGGCTGAAGGCCGGGCGGACACATATGGAGGTCCCTGCCCAGGTAGTAAGAGTCTTAGAGTTTGGCTCTTTTCATGGATACTCCTGGGGTGTTGCCGATTCACTGGAGTGGCCTCAGTGCCCAACCCACGTCCTCACTGTCAAGACCATGTGGAAGTGCATGCACCTTCCGACACAGATTAGGAAGAGGTGCTGACACGCTGTTTGGGGAAAACACGGTCTGGTCTGCCAGCGCAGACTGGGGTGTGCGCACCAGCTTTGATGCTGTTTCGGATACATATTCCACCTGCCACAGGAGGTTGGAGGATGTGCCCTGGCACCTATGGCATTTTTGATAGCTGCCCAGCCTGCTATCGCTGGCTGATGAGCACATACCTGCATCCCCAGGGTTCTAACCTCCGGGTCAGGCCTTCCAGTGCAGGCCTTTGTCAGCACTCTTGCATCTATGGTACTAGCGGCAAGGTGCCTGGTCTCCCGTCATTGGCCGGCAGTTCGCAATCGCACCAGTAGGGGGGGGTCTACCCATGTCCAGCTGGTCCGAGCAGGGTGATGTGCGTGCATTTGCACCAAAGATGCTAGGGGCTGGGGAAAGCGAGCACACCCTTCCTTCCTATCCTTGTTGGGAAGTGGCGCTGATTCAATGTTCTGAACCAAGGGCTGATTGGTCATTGCAGACCAGTGGGTGCGCACTGGCATCTATTGTGAGTAAATTCATGAGCAGCTTGCCATTGTAGGCCGATGTGAGTGTGCAACCACACCTATGTGTCCGTGATTGCGTGTGCTGCTTGCCAAGCAGGCTTGTGCACAGACACACGTATTAGTTAAACCCGAGTCTAGTCTGCACAATAGCGCACGTGCGTCCAGGTAGTGAGCAATACCTATGTGTGTTTTCACTACAGATGAATCCTTCTCTTCCCATAGCCCCACAGCCATTCCTAGGGGCTACAAAATGTACAGGGAGGATCATCCTGAGGGGTAGAGGAGGAGAGGTGACAGTTGTCCATAAGGAGGGATCTTAATGTACTCCTATTCCTATTGCGGAATTGGGCTTCTGCCTCTCTTCGACACCCAACCAACACTGGGTGAGGTATTAATTTATAGACCGCCGGGCAGCACAGGCTCCTTTCATGAATCTTTGAGCAATGCGCTGGCTCAGTGGACTCTAAGATTTGCACACTTGATAGTATTGGGAGATCTTAATTTGCACAGGGACAAAAAACGTAATAATGAGGTGTCCTCATTGTTAGACACAATGTCATCATTAGAACTTTCTCTGTATGTATTTAGCCCCACTCATAAAGCAGGCCATGAGATTGAGCAAATTTCCTCCAACATTAGTTTACATCAGGTTTATTTGGATTGTCTTGACTAAACTACAATCAAGAATTAATAAAGCGGCATCTGGAATAGAAAAATAACAATTGATGGACAGAATGCAGAACAATGCCATTCACCCCAGTACAGAGATCTGGGCCTAAATCCATCTTCATTTGCTCACCATGCCATTCCAGTTTGGACCCAGCCATATGCAAATCAGTCTGACCCTGTGCCTCATGGGAACAGTCCAGCCCGAACTGCCAAGCCAGGTCCTCCCTGGACTGGAAACAAGCATATGGCTGGGTCCAAACTGGAATGGCATGGTGAGCAAAAAAACGATGGATTTAGGCCCAGATCACTGTACTGGGGCGAATGTATGACATTGTTCTGCATTCTGTCCATCAAGTGTTCTTTTTGCATGCATCTGGAATAGGGCATTTCAAAAAATTCTACCTTTCGAATTTATGCCTCTTTGAAAGAGAGTGCCCACTCTCTCTCAGGCCAAGTGGAGGAAGATGCCTGCACGTTGGACAGCTGGATTAGAAACACCTCAGATAAACTAGCCCCGCCCGCTCTCCTTACGCACTCCTTGTAAAAACAAACTTTCTGATCCCTGGTTTAAAGAGAATCTCAAGACTACAAAGAAACAATGTAAATCCTTAGAAAGGCAGTGGCGACAAAACAACTGAATAATGATAAATCATATCGAAAGCAGCCCTAAAAAAATATTATGCTATAGTTAGAGAACCAAAGCGCGTGTACTTTGAGGAGAGGATAGAGAAGGTAGGAAAAAAAATCTTCAGAGTGGTCAAAAATGTTATGTACTCTGAAGCTTACGCCAGATTGCACCAACCCTCTGTAAATTGGTGCATTGAGTTGGCAGCCTACTTTTGTGACAAGATTACAACTATTCAAGCAAGCCTAGAGCTGGGGACTCATGCAGAGGAGAGCCAACTGGAGACAGCCTGCTCCAGTGCAGTCTCGCCCACTTTCGCCTTACTGGTAAATTTTCAACACGTTAATTTGGAAGAATCCTTGACGGTTTTACGTGCCCTTAAATCAGGATCTCCTGCTGAACCCTGCCCACCTTATCTACTAGTGATGGGTGTTTCTGTGATCAATCCAATGGCCACTAAGGTGCTGAACACATCATTATCTTTGGGAGTTGTCCCTGTGGCATGGAAGCAGGTTAAACTCGACCCCATGGAGCAATCCAACTACAGGCCAATTCCTCTACTGCCAGCATTTTCTAAGGTACTCGAAGAGGCTGTTAACCAACAACTGTCTCAGTATATTGAGACCAATGAGCTTCTTCATCCCAGCCAATCTGGTTTTAGGCCAAATTTCAGTACTAAGACTACATTGGTTGAAGTCACTGAACATATTAGCGGTACCTCGGATGTGGGGAGGGACGGCCGTTTTGATTACGTTAGATCTCTCAGCGGCCTTCGATATGGTCCCTCACTCTATGCTTTTAGCTCGCTTCCAAGCCATTGGTTTAGCTGGGGTGGCTCTAGATTAGATAGCATCTTTCCTTCTTTTAAAAAAAACCCTTTTTATTGATGACAAAATAAAACATTGCACGGGTATTCATTAAGTTGTTGAGCCAGGTAATTTGCATATAATCAATATACATTTCCTTTGTCATTACTCCCGCTTCCCAACTATTTTTACCTCATCACTCCTACCCTTACTCCTACACACTAAGCCTCGGGAGAGGGGGAATGCAACAGGTCGAGGGGACTCACAAATGTTTCCTCTATATTTGTTCCAATTGCCCCATATTTATTTCCATTTCCTTGGGCAGCCTTGAGATTCATAAACAGTTTTTTCAGTTTCATGCACCAATTCATGTCCCTCATCCAAGCAGCCACCGTCGGTGTCTCCGGAGCCCCCCATGACCTAGCTATATTGCGTTTGGCTATTACCATTCCCAATGCCGCACATGTTTTTTCTTTACTCTTCAAGTCTGTGGGTTCCCAAACATTCAAAAGGCACCTTTTGGCCCTGGTTCCAAGTTCGTCCCAAGCACCTCTGTCATACATCGGAGTACTTCTGCCCAATACCGCTGTATGTGTATACATTCACAAATGATATGGAAAAACGTACCCTCCTGATTACACGGTCTCCTACATTTGGGATCCTCCCTATACCCCATCTGACCAGTGCGGGACCTGAGAGGTATACTCCATGTAAAACCTTGAGTTGTATTAATTTAAGTCGTGAAGAGATCGCCACCTCCTTTGGGGAGGCCAGCCCC
This sequence comes from Triturus cristatus, assembly GCF_964204655.1. NCBI lineage: Eukaryota > Metazoa > Chordata > Amphibia > Caudata > Salamandridae > Triturus > Triturus cristatus. Next base: position 128,166,457 of record NC_140594.1, read on the forward strand.
TCCAGCCAATCATCATCCTCCAGATCCCCCATTTCATTTCCCCAGTGGCTGCGGAGTTAGAGGAGGGGATCAGGTACATTTTTGACAAGTTTCTGATAGGTCAAGGAGATTGCTTTTTATATGCATGAAACCAATGAGGATTCTATCCTCTGGGGACGGGGGGGATTCCACCGCGGACTGCTCACCCCTGGGGATTGCTGCCTGCAGGGCTTGTCTAATCTGTATATATCTGAACCTTTCTGTGTCTGCAAGTTCATAGTCTTGTTGCAATTGTGCAAAGGTGAGAACACCCCCCGTGCCCACAGGTCTCCCACCCGAGATTCCGATTGTGTTCCAGCGGTCGAATCCCTGTTTTCCTCTAGGTTCCCGGTTGTTCTGTAGCCCATAATGGGGTTGCTTGTGTGATCTTCCCTGCCCATCCCAGGCTTTTGTTAGCTGTGTGCCATATATGGACTGCAAGACTGGTGGGGCCTGTGAGCTGCAATTGCGACGGTTTGGTGTACAGAACTCTATGGAAGCTTCCTCCTGGAAGGATCCATCTATCCATTCTGTAGCCTGGGTCGTCCTGTGGCTTATATATGCAGTAATTAATAGCTATAAGTTGTGCCGCCCAATGTAGTTCTTAATGTCGGGGAGTCCTATGCCTTCGTGCTACCATCCCCTCACTAACCTCTGGGCAGCTTCCCCACCACAACAGCTCTCTCTGCTCGCTGTCAATAGCTTTGAAGTAGGAGATGGGAACTGGAAATGGTACGTTATGCAACACATACAAGAAAAGTGGGAGAGATATCATCTTAAATAATGCTGCAGGACGCAAGAGTGACAGTGGAAGAGTTTTCCAGTGTTAGACCTGGCACCATTGGCGTGAGTCTCCCTTCCTTTTTTTCGCTGTGTCTCCTCTGTTTTTGCTGGTTATAGATGCTCTGGGCGCTGTGCCGCTGCCATTCAGTGCCACAGCGCGAATGCTCCCTTTGTAAAGATGACATATGAATTGGTACCTCCATGATTGGCTTATTCAGTTTACCTGTTAGTCCCTAGTAGCGTGGCCGGTGTGTGCCCAGGGCTGGTAAACCGAATGCTGCTGGTGGGCCTGCAGCACTGGTTTGTGCCACCCACAGAAGCAGCTTGTAAAGTGTGTCTCAGACCTGCCACTGCAGTGTCTGCGTGCAGTCCAGAACTGCCATCTTGGCTGTGAAGTGCACCCGCTTCCCAGCCCCTAAAACCTTCCCTTGGCATCATGTAAGCCCCCCTTATGATAGGGCGCATTGTATGTGTAAGGTAGGACATGCCCTGTTGTATGTAGCATGTCCTAGTAGTGAATTACACCCAATTTCGTTTTTCATTACTGTAAGGCTACCTGTTCTCCATAGGCCAGAATGGGAGGTCTGGGCTATTACATCCTATAGTCCTAACTGACCCACAGAACATGGTAGAAAAACAAATCTAGTATGCCTGAGCTCAGAATATTAAACTACATCTTTTAGTGAAGGTTATTTTTATATTCTGTGTTTGAAACTACCACTTTTAGAGTATAGGTACTTTCTTGCCTAAGCCTTCCAGTTGCTCTGCTATTATGTGTATTGGCTGTCTGGTTTTGGAGGGACAGGGCAGGCTGAGTCAGACCTGGGTTGAATAGAGCGACCTGCCTAGGTGTGAGGGGAGGGGTAGCACCTGCACTTGAATAGGGCTGTGCCTGGCAAGGTGAAAGCTGGCTCCACCTCCCACTGTGCGTCTGAGGCAGACCCCCTCTTTCTGAAAGGAAGGATGCAGCCTGATCAACAAAGTGCTCCAGGGCTGGGCAAAACTGGTTCTGGCTGGGTTCAGAGGCTTGGGACCCCTAAGAACAAAGACTTTGGGGGTATAAATATTTGTGCACAAACCCCTACAATTGGTATTGCTCCTGGATAACAAGAAGAACCTCTGTCCGTGTGGCTACAGGAATCTGCAAGAGAAGGACTGTCCTTGTGCCTTGTGTGCTGTTTCTGGGACTGGCCTGCAGCTGTTACTACTGGACTTCAAGAAGAGGAAAGGAACTTTGATTGGACTTTTATTTCTTTTGCTACAGCAACTACCCAAGGGCTAGGAGAGAGCTAGCCTCCTGCTGGAGTCTCAGGCACATCAGACTCCACCATCAGCCTCCTGTTTCCTCCCAGCGGGGATTACTATCTGCAGGTGAGGCTCCTGTGTGTTCCAGGACCTCTATTTCTACTGTTGAGAAGAGAGCGCTGAAAATCGTCGCTAACCTCCGTTAGCGAGCCGCTGCAGCTGGTGAGCGTGAGGAAAATCGCCGCTCCGCTGTCGCCGAGCGCTCGCTAACCCCGAAGTTCGTCGCAGCACCTGTCTGCGGGCCTGAAAACACCCGCTATCCGAAGATCGTCGCAGCACCTGTCTGCGGGCCTGAAAACGCCCGCTATCTGAAATCATCGCAACAGGATCATCGCAGCGCGGACGCCGAGCGTTCGCCAATTTCCCCGCATCGAATCCGGATCGTCGCTCCCTCGCGGAGCGCCATCTTTGTCAACGCAGCAAGATCGCACACGCAACAGGCCCGGTGCATCATCCTCCCTTTGCGGCAAGGATTTTATCGCATCACCGGATCAGCGTGAAGAAGTTTGTCGCTTTTTCCTGCCCGCAACCCAGCGCATCATCCTCCCTTGCGGTAAGGATTCAACGCATCGCTGGCTAGCGTGAGGAAATCTATCGCAACAACTCCTTAGCGACATTTTTGTTGCTTTGCTCCAGGAACCAGATACTTTGTGAGTAAAAGGGTCGCAGAGACCCCTGCCTTGAACTAAACATCATTTTGTGCATCCTGAACTATTTTTCCTTGCAGCATTTCTAAAGTAATTATATTTTTATAGTATTGTGGATTTTTACTGTTATTGGTCTTGTGATTAAGTCTATATCAAAATACCTATTTTTCATAACTACTTGAGTGGTGTCCATTTGTAGTGTTCCTCATTATATTACTGTGTATGGTCATAAATGCTTCACACACTGCCTCTGAGATAAGCCTAGCTGCTCGTGCTACGTTACCACAGGGTTGAGCAGGGGTTGTCAAAGGGTGTAGGCTGCTTACTCTGACTTAGGAAGAAGGGTCCCTACTTGGACAGTGGCCAGCCATTGCCAACTAGAGACCCCCATTTCTAACATTGGTGGTCAGCGGTGAGGATCTGGACTTGCATTTATGATTGCATACAGTAATTATAGTGTACACTACTAGTGAGTGCAGACCATAACATAACCACGTACGTTGTTGAGATTTTTTGATTCTATTTTTGATCGTTATTGCCAGTTATTGCCACAATGGGCAAGCCCAGATCCAATGCCTCTGAGGATCTCTCCTGGGAAGAAGAGAAATTAGACACCTACAATGCCAAGCAGCTCAAATGTTTTTGCAAACGCTTCACGGTCCCTATCACAGGTCTCACTAAGAGGGAAGAGTATTACAAGACGCTGAAGGCCTGGTTAGAAGCCAGGGATGCCCCTAGGAATGAGGAAGGGCCTGTGGAGGGGGGAGAGAATGCAGGAGAGCAGCCGGAAGAAATTGTAGATTTGGTAGGGGATAAAGCAGTTTCCAGCCCGGGCACTAGCGTGTCCTCAAGGGGTCTGTCTCCAGAAGAGATGGAGGACAGGGAGAGAGATAGGCGGCATAATATGGAGATGGCTAAGCTCAAATTGGATGGTCAGAGAGACCTAGAGAATAAGAAGTTAGAAGTTGAGATAATGAAGATGAAATTTGAACATGAGAGAATTTTGAGGGAGTTGGAGATTAAGGCCAAGGGTATTGAGATCTCCCCCTCTGGTGGCAGCATACCAGTAGTGCATACTGAGAGTAGAGTGTATATACCTAAAGAGGTTATTAAGGATTTTCATAAAAGTGAGGATATTGGGCAATGGTTTGCCGCTTATGAATTAGCCATGGTGTCCCACCGGGTCCCTGAGAAGGATTGGGGAGCGGGGTTGTGGGGACGGTTTGTGAGTGAGGGGAGGGATACCTTGTTGGACCTACCCCCAGAAAGTAGGATGATTTACGCCCACATGAAGAAAGCTTTGATTACCCGCTATGGTTTAACACCTGAAATGTACAGGCAGAGATTTAGAACCTGCAAGAAGATAGAGGGTACCACGTGGGTTGAATATGTGTCTTTTTTTGGCAGAGCAATGGAGCGCTGGGTAAAAGGCAGCAAAGTAGAAACATTTGAGCAACTGTATGACTTGATTGCATGGGAGCATTTTTCTAGTAACTGTTTTCCTGAGCTGCGCCAGCATCTGATAGATTGCAAGCTGACTAACCCTAGGAAGCTTGCTGAGGAGGCGGACCGCTGGGTGAGCACCCGGGTGAGCAAGGGTCCAGTGGGAGACTTCGCCAAAGGTGGGCAGGGTCCCCAGCAGAGAGGTGGGGGGACAGGGGTAAACCAAGGGAGTTCCACCGAGGGCCCCAAGATAATTCCCAAGGGAACCAGGCAGTGGTATCCCAGCCTCCCCCAGATAAGAAGCCAGTGCCTCCAACAGGTAATCCTGTTCCAAGGAGGCCCCCTACTTGTTTTAAGTGTGGCCAGGTGGGCCACAGATACTTTGACCCCCAGTGTCCCCAAAGGGATACTCCTGCACCACCCCGTGCACCGCCCCGCCAGCTTGCTAGTGTAGCCCTGGGGGAGGAGGAGATGGGTGCCCAAGGTGGGTGGAACCCCGTAGAATTGACCCTTGTCTCACTAGGAGACTTTGAAATGGTTCCTAAGCCTGCACTGCTTGATAACACTAAAAAATACAGGCAGTGGGTAACCATCAATGGCCATAGAGTGGAGGCTCTGAGGGACACAGGAGCCAGTGTAACTGCTGTCAGCTCCCGGTAGGTGTCCAAAGAGCAGGTCGTACCCCATGCATTCTACCCAGTAGTGTCTGCAGACAACACAGAGAGCCACTGTGAGGTGGCTCAGGTTCCCTTTGAGTGGGGGGGGGGGTCCTCAGGAACTCTTCAGGTGGCTGTGAGGCCCGCCATGCCTGTGGACTGTCTGTTGGGCAATGATTTGGAGAACTCCCCGTGGGCTACGGTGGAGAAGAGAGCTCACTTGCAAATGTTGGGACTGCCTGAGTGGGCATGTGCTACCACTCGGTCCATGGCAGCCAAAGAGAGTATTGAGAAAGACCTGGAGCCTGAGAATATGGCCCAGGTCCCTGCCTTAGGGGGCAGGGGGCGCGGGAAACCGGCCCCCTTGGTTCCCACGGCCCAGGAGGGAGCAGACCCGGAGGGGGATGCCCTGGAGCCTACCGGGGAGCAGAGTACCGATCTGGGGGACCTGCCTGAGCTGACCCAGTGGCAGAAGGAAGGGGGGCCCACCAGGGAGGAGTTTTGTGAACAGCAGAGAACTTGCCCCTCTCTTGAGGGTATACGGCAACAGGCTGCAGCCCAGGCAGCAGGTGATGTGTCCGGTTCACATCTGATTTATTGGGAGAACAGTCTCCTGTATAGCGAGCCTAAGGTTGCTGAACCGGGGTCAGCCCGTGTGCTGGTGGTACCCGAGTGCTTCAGAACCTTCCTACTGGGGTTGGCTCATGACATCCCATTGGCAGGACATCTGGGGCAGACTAAGACCTTTGAAAGGCTGGTCACCCACTTTTATTGGCCCCAGATGCGCAAGAGTTCAGATACGTATTGTAGGACCTGTGAGACTTGCCAGGCAAATGGGAAGAGTGGGGGGAAGATCAAAGCCCCACTCCAACCCTTCCCAGTTGTTAGCACCCCATTCGAGCGAGTGGGCATCGACATTGTGGGGCCTCTGGACCCCAAGACAGCCATGGGCAACAGGTACATCCTGGTCTTGGTGGACCATGCCACCCGGTACCCTGAAGCCATCCCGCTCAGGACAGTGACGGCCCCCGTGGTGGGACGTGCACTGATGGGGATCTTCTCCCGTGTGGGGTTCCCCAGAGAGGTGGTGAGCGACAGGGGGACCAACTTCATCTCCCAGTATATGAAGTCCCTGTGGAAGGAGAGTGGGGTGACTTACAAGTTCACCACTCCTTACCACCCCCAGGGCAACGGTCTGGTTGAGAGATTCAACCGGACCTTGAAGGGCATGATCATGGGCCTAGAAGAGCCCCTGAGGCGTAAGTGGGACGTCCTCTTGCCATGCCTGTTGTTTGCATACCGTGAAGTGCCACAGAAGTCCTTAGGGTTCAGTCCCTTTGAACTGCTCTATGGCCATCCGGTAAGAGGACCTCTGAGTTTGGTCAAGGAAGGCTGGGAGCAATCTCCCAGGAAACCTCCCCAGGATGTATTTAGCTACATCCTGGCCTTCAGGAACTAAACTCGGCGTTTCAGAAAAATTGCTGAGGCAAATCTGGAAGCCAGCCAGGAGGAGATGAAACGTTGGCACGACCAGAATGCCACTCTGGTCGAATTTCAACCTGGTCAGAAGGTTTGGGTACTGGCCCCAGTGGAGCCTTGTGCGCTCCAAGATAAGTGGACCGATCCCTTTGAGGTGGTGGAGCGCAAAAGTCAAGTTACCTATTTGGTGGACTTTAAATCTCCCAGGAACCCCCTGCGGGTCCTGCATGTGAATCGCCTGAAGCCCCACTTTGAGAGGTCTGAAGTGGGCATGCTCCTTACCACAGATGCAGGGATGGAGGAGGAAAGTGAGCCTCTTCCTGACCTCCTGTGTGCAGGAGAAAAGGATGGGTCAGTGGAGGGTGTGGTCCTCTCCACCACACTGACCCCTGAGCAACAGTTAGATTGCCGCCAGCTGTTGGGGCAATTCCCTGATTTATTTTCCCTGGTGCCTGGTGTCACTGACTGGTGCGTCCATGAGGTGGACACAGGGGACAGTCCTCCTGTCAAGCACAAGGCTTACCGAGTGACTGACCGGGTAAGGGCCTACATCAAGGAGGAGGTCTCCAAAATGTTTGCTCTAGGGGTGATTGAGTCCTCTAGCAGCCCCTGGTCCAGCCCCGTGGTCTTGGTACCAAAAGCTGCAGCGCCTGGTGACACTCCAGAACTTAGGTTCTGTATGGACTATCGAGGTCTCAATTCGGTCACGAGGACCGACGCGCACCCCATCCCCAGAGCTGATGAGCTCATAGATCGGTTAGGGGCTGCCCGGTACCTCAGCACGTTTGATCTAACGTCTGGGTACTGGCAGATCGCCTTAACTGATGGGGCAAAGGAGAGGTCAGCATTCTCCACCCCAGACGGGCACTACCAGTTCCGTGTGATGCCCTTTGGAATGAAAAATGCCCCTGCCACCTTCCAGAGGTTGGTCAATCAGGTGTTGGCTGGGCTGGAGGATTTCAGTGCCGCCTACCTGGATGACATTGCAGTATTCAGTTCCTCGTGGGAGGACCACTTACACCACCTCTGGGAAGTGTTGATGGTGCTGCGCAGAGCAGGCCTCACAATCAAGGCCAGTAAGTGCCAGATTGGGCAGGGTTCGGTGGTGTACTTAGGACACCAGGTAGGGAGTGGCCAGGTGGCACCTCTACAGCCCAAGATTGAAACGATCCTGGCGTGGGAGCCCCCAAGGACCCAGACCCAGGTGAGGGCCTTCTTAGGACTCACGGGTTATTACAGGAGGTTTGTCAAGGGGTATGGCAGCATCGTTGCCCCCTTGACTGAGCTGACTTCCAAGAAGCAGCCCAAGATTGTGAACTGGACTGACACCTGTCAGAAAGCTTTCGATGCCCTCAAAACTGCCATGTGTACAGCGCCCGTGCTCCTGGCGCCCAACTTTGCTAAGGAATTTATTGTCCAGACAGACGCTTCAGAGCATGGGGTGGGGGCTGTTCTGTCACAGATGAATGAGGAGGGACTAGACCAACCCGTAGCCTTCATCAGTAGGAGGTTACTCCCACGGGAACAGAAGTGGAGTGCAATTGAGCGTGAGGCATTTGCTGTGGTCTGGGCACTGAAGAAGCTGAGACCATACCTTTTTGGGACTCACTTCCGGGTTCAGACAGACCACAGGCCCCTCAGATGGTTGATGCAGATGAGGGGTGAGAATCCCAAGTTGTTAAGGTGGTCCATTTCCCTACAGGGTATGGACTTTACGGTGGAACATCACCCTGGTACAGAACACGCCAATGCTGATGGTCTGTCCAGATTTTTCCGCCTTAGTGAAGAGAACTTCCAAGGGGATGGGTAGTTCTCCCCACATTTCAGCTGGAGGGGACGCGTGTTAGACCTGGCACCATTGGCGTGAGTCTCCCTTCCTTTTTTTTGCTGTGTCTCCTCTGTTTTTGCTGGTTATAGATGCTCTGGGCGCTGTGCCGCTGCCATTCAGTGCCACAGCGCGAATGCTCCCTTTGTAAAGATGACATATGAATTGGTACATCCATGATTGGCTTATTCAGTTTACCTGTTAGTCCCTAGTAGCGTGGCCGGTGTGTGCCCAGGGCTGGTAAACCGAATGCTGCTGGTGGGCCTGCAGCACTGGTTTGTGCCACCCACAGAAGCAGCTTGTAAAGTGTGTCTCAGACCTGCCACTGCAGTGTCTGCATGCAGTCCAGAACTGCCATCTTGGCTGTGAAGTGCACCCGCTTCCCAGCCCCTAAAACCTTCCCTTGGCATCATGTAAGCCCCCCTTATGATAGGGCGCATTGTATGTGTAAGGTAGGACATGCCCTGTTGTATGTAGCATGTCCTAGTAGTGAATTACACCCAATTTCGTTTTTCATTACTGTAAGGCTACCTGTTCTCCATAGGCCAGAATGGGAGGTCTGGGCTATTACATCCTATAGTCCTAACTGAGACCCACAGAACATGGTAGAAAAACGAATCTAGTATGACTGAGCTCAGAATATTAAAATACATCTTTTAGTGAAGGTTATTTTTATATTCTGTGTTTGAAACTACCACTTTTAGAGTATAGGTACTTTCTTGCCTAAGCCTTCCAGTTGCTCTGCTATTATGTGTATTGGCTGTCTGGTTTTGGAGGGACAGGGCAGGCTGAGTCAGACCTGGGTTGAATAGAGCGACCTGCCTAGGTGTGAGGGGAGGGGTAGCTCCTGCACTTGAATAGGGCTGTGCCTGGCAAGGTGAAAGCTGGCTCCACCTCCCACTGTGCGTCTGAGGCAGACCCCCTCTTTCTGAAAGGAAGGATGCAGCCTGATCAACAAAGTGCTCCAGGGCTGGGCAAAACTGGTTCTGGCTGGGTTCAGAGGCTTGGGACCCCTAAGAACAAAGACTTTGGGGGTATAAATATTTGTGCACAAACCCCTACAATTGGTATTGCTCCTGGATAACAAGAAGAACCTCTGTCCGTGTGGCTACAGGAATCTGCAAGAGAAGGACGGTCCTTGTGCCTTGTGTGCTGTTTCTGGGACTGGCCTGCAGCTGTTACTACTGGACTTCAAGAAGAGGAAAGGAACTTTGATTGGACTTTTATTTCTTTTGCTACAGCAACTACCCAAGGGCTAGGAGAGAGCTAGCCTCCTGCTGGAGTCTCAGGCACATCAGACTCCACCATCAGCCTCCTGTTTCCTCCCAGCGGGGATTACTATCTGCAGGTGAGGCTCCTGTGTGTTCCAGGACCTCTATTTCTACTGTTGAGAAGAGAGCGCTGAAAATCGTCGCTAACCTCCGTTAGCGAGCCGCTGCAGCTGGTGAGCGTGAGGAAAATCGCCGCTCCGCTGTCGCCGAGCGCTCGCTAACCCCGAAGATCGTCGCAGCACCTGTCTGCGGGCCTGAAAACGCCCGCTATCCGAAGATCGTCGCAGCACCTGTCTGCGGGCCTGAAAACGCCCGCTATCTGAAATCATCGCAACAGGATCATCGCAGCGCGGACGCCGAGCGTTCGCCAATTTCCCCGCATCGAATCCGGATCGTCGCTCCCTCGCGGAGCGCCATCTTTGTCAACGCAGCAAGATCGCACACGCAACAGGCCCGGTGCATCATCCTCCCTTTGCGGCAAGGATTTTATCGCATCACCGGATCAGCGTGAAGAAGTTTGTCGCTTTTTCATGCCCGCAACCCAGCGCATCATCCTCCCTTGCGGTAAGGATTCAACGCATCGCTGGCTAGCGTGAGGAAATCTATCGCAACAACTCCTTAGCGACATTTTTGTTGCTTTGCTCCAGGAACCAGATACTTTGTGAGTAAAAGGGTCGCAGAGACCCCTGCCTTGAACTAAACATCATTTTGTGCATCCTGAACTATTTTTCCTTGCAGCATTTCTAAAGTAATTATATTTTTATAGTATTGTGGATTTTTACTGTTATTGGTCTTGTGATTAAGTCTATATAAAAATACCTATTTTTCATAACTACTTGAGTGGTGTCCATTTGTAGTGTTCCTCATTATATTACTGTGTATGGTCATAAATGCTTCACACACTGCCTCTGAGATAAGCCTAGCTGCTCGTGCTACGTTACCACAGGGTTGAGCAGGGGTTGTCAAAGGGTGTAGGCTGCTTACTCTGACTTAGGAAGAAGGGTCCCTACTTGGACAGTGGCCAGCCATTGCCAACTAGAGACCCCCATTTCTAACATCCAGTGTTGTATGTTAGACCTCAAGCGTTGCAGCGGGGGCAGGAAGTTTTGAGCATAGAATTGCTCAGTATCAGTAGTAATATATATACCAAGGTGAGATAGCTTTCTTCTTGAAGGATAGCGGGCAGGAAGTATGGGTTCCTCCATACTCGTCGGGAGCATTCAAGCAGATAGTATGGCCACAAGGGGCTGCCTTGGGCCCCACTTTAATGCGTGCCTAAATCGTCTAGCACAGTTGATAGAGGCCCAGAGGGCCAAGGTGGTTACTCACGCCGACGACACGCAGTTGTTATTTACCTGGGAGAGGGGAGAGGATATTGAGGGACAGTCAATTAAAACCTACCTTTCCTCTGTCTTTCACTGGGTGTCGATACATCGATTACAATTCAATGCAGGAAAAACAGATCTTGTTCTTCGGCCCTAATCCCCCAGACTGGCTGATGCTGTGACACATGAATTGCCCACCCCCTGGACCTCAGGGGGGAGTAGTCAAATTTCTGGGCATCAAAATGTGATTGTGCTTTATCTTGCTAGTCACAGATCATGTCAGTGGTTGGTACTTGCTTTGGGTTCTTGCGGACTCTGAATTTTGTTTTACACTATCCCTCCCTGTCCGCAAGAAAGGTAATGATCTAGTCACTGATAACATCAAGACTGGACTATGGAAATGCCATAAACTTAGGACTTCTGGACCATCTGATTAACAAGCTTCAAGTGGTCCAGAACATGGCAGCCTGTATTCTACTTAACCTGCCTACCAAGAACACACGTGTCTTCGCACCTGCGCGCACTACACTGGCTGCCGATAAAGAAGATAATTTTCTTCAAAACACTAGTCCTAGTCCATAGAGCACTACACCATTCTGGGGCAGGCTATCTTAGGGCTAGATTTAGCTTCAATGTCCCCTTCAGAAATCTACGATCAGCCCATGGCCACCTGGCAAGGACCCCTAAGGTCTGGCGCACGCGAATGGGTGGAAGGACTCTTTCCTATCTTGGATCAGTGGCCTGGAATAAACTCCCTTTGGAGTTATGTTCAGTTGCATCCTCTGATCTGTTCAAGAAAAGACTGAACACATGGTTCTGACATCAAGTATAGCTCATGTGGTTGCATTTCGCTGTCAACTGTAAGCGTAGCGCCGGGACACTACGAGGAGTAGCTGTGTGCTTTGGAAGTCTCATTTTATTCATTCATAGGTTAACATGGGGAAATGGTTGACATTACTTCGGACTTTAATAGTGAATTGCAGTAGAGCAGCCTCATGATGTTTCATATCAATGGATTCGCAGTGCCAACCCCGTTCCATTGGTAAAGGGGACTCTGGCATAACTTGCTTAGAAATGCCACTTATAGGATATGGGCAATTCTCTGCTCTAAGAGTTTAGGGGACTGTGGTGTCCAGCTCCAGTGGACACCAGGGGTCGGGAGACCACATCTATGCATTCCCCAATTGACAGTCATAAACTATGGGCATCCCACGGGAACAGAAGACCTCTGCCATTTGAGGGCGGAATGGGATGGATTGAAGATAGAGGTTCTCACTCTTAGCCTCTTGGGGCCGGATCAATACAGCACTAAAGATTAAGATCTGCATTCCACGGCCCTATGGCAGGCAGGCCTACGATTTAAAGGAAACATCTGTGGTTCAAAGGGAAAACCCCGAAACCAACCCGAACTTCAAAAACACATGACAGTATAGCTACGGGGGCCATCCTTCAGCAAAGGGTGAGATATGTTTGTGGGAACGTGGGACAAGAGATCTCAGACTGCGAGGTGCACATTGTCAGCGGACTCTGTTGTGCACATGGAGGAAAACTGTCCGAATAGAGGCTGGCCTGGGCCGAGGACCTGCTGAATTGTGGCGCCCTTAAGTGTGCTCTCCAAGGGTCCGCTTTCCTGTTCGCTGAAGATCTCAAGGACATCAAAGATCTCTCACAAGGGATCTACACCATATACCAGTGACATCTACAGAGTGGTGCCCTCTCAAGTGCCCACCTTGGCTTCTAAATCCCAACAGGTAGCATGGTGCGAGTGTGGAATTAAGACTTGTGCCTGGTGACTGGATTATCTAGTGCGGAGCCCAAAAATCTTACCCACATAAGAAGTGTGGCTCCCATACTGGGGGACCCAACACTAATAAGCTTCTAGTGGCGGTGAGCAGATTCACTGGTTGCAGAACCACGTGACCCATTTAATCGACATTGGCATATTTCTCTCGCAACATGCTGACTGCTTGCTTATTGCGTGAGATGTCTGATTCACAGGGTGTGACCATCGGAGGTGGGGATGTACCCGTAGTAGTGCCTCATGTGGCTCTGCTGAACTTGTACCTGTGTGGTTGTGTGTGATTGAATGGTCTATATCAGGCACCGGATGTTTTGCCTCATTTCCAGGGAGGTATGGAATTGCAACTCTTCGCTGTGTGTGTGAATTGCCTGGTGCAACCCAACTCAATGTGCACTGGTCATTTTGCCTCATTTCCAGGGAGCAACCTCGTGGTCGTCTGTCGAAATCCTCCCCACCCGACCTTACTGCTACACCGCTCTTACCGCGACTGCCAGGGGGGTGTGGAAATTTGCAACTCATTGTGTTTGAAATCTGAAGTGTCTGGTGTGACTCATCCCTACATGTACCAAACGCTGTGCCCCGATCGCCTGGGCATGATCCGGATCATCGTGTACCGATCGGGGCGCCTTATCCTATCAAGAAGTACCACTGTGTTACTCCCCATTTATCGGTTGTTCCCTTGTTGACCCTCATCCCGGCAAGTTAATTGCCCTCTCTTGGCCCAGCCTGAAAAATCTTGGTGCCAGGTAGTAGCGAGAGAGATTGACTGGGTTGAAGAGACGCTTCAGTTCAGTAGTGGGTCAAGAGACTGCATGAGCAGACATGCCTCTGTGCTAATCAGTTTCATAACTGTCAGAGCAACTGAGCAGGGAAATGATTTTAGAACATGTGCTGGACACTGGTGAAAGCAAGTTTCCCAGCTACATGATGGCAGCTCTGAAGATAGGGATGATTTGTATCTTACATCTCGTATTAATAAACCCACACTGATTCCAGTGTTGGATTTATTAATACATACACCCAGAGGGCACCTTAGAGGTGCCCCCTGAAAACCTACCAGCCCCTAGTGTGTTGGCTGACTGTTTCTGAAAGCCTGCCGCCAGAGATGGGTGTCTGACCCTCTAGGGTGAGAGCATTTCCTCTCGGGAGGTCAGAGACAAAGCCTGCTTAGGAAGAGGGTGACAACTCCCCCTCCCACAGGATGACCTTCCAAGGCAGGGGAGCTTTAAAGAAGCTGCCGCCTTTGAAATGCGAGTCTAGCTCCACTCACAAGAGAGGAAGCATACCCCCTTTGTCCAGAGCCCTTTGGCACCTGGAAAGGTGGGAAAATTAGCTAGTCAGGTGGGCGCTCCACCCCATGTCCAGTACCACCCCTAAGGTGGGCTAATCTGAGGTGTAGACAGCTTTTCAGAGTTAGCCATCTTTGTGTTGGCAAATGTTGGAATTCTGGGACAGGCCTATTCCCACATCCCACAGGGAGTGGTCATTCCGGGGGCCGTAGTGACCCCAGGGGTCAGTAGACCATTGGTTTCTACCCCACACTCCCCTAATGCTCCTAAATGTAGTATTTAGGGGAGGCCCTGGGACCAGAAAAGCAGATTCTGCCAACCTGAAAGAACAAAATGGACGTGAAGAATTGCAATTGTAAGAACAGAAGTCTTGGCACTAACCCTGCCGGCCTGTCTGCTTACTTATATAATTTTGCCAAAAGACAACTTGTCCTGCAGTTGCTGAGTCCCCAAAGCCCAGGAGACCTGCCTGCACTTCACCCAGGAACTAAGACCTCCCGAGAAGTAGAGGTCCTGTTTCCCTGCATTCTGCAGGCAGCCAAAGTCTCCTGAGAAGACTTTGTGACCACAGAAACCAGATGCCTGAAGACACCATGGCACCTGTCGCTCCAAGCCCATGTTGAAGTGGACCAATGGTGTCATTGTGGTCTCTCAGCCCTCCAGGCACCGAATCCACTGTGGTTTCATCCCAGTGAACTCTCCAACGTCACCTGCAGTCTCTGCACTCTGGCCCCCTCTACAGTGACTGCTCCTGGTAAGAAAAACCTGACACCTAAGGACATCTATGCACCCGCTGTCCCTGGGCCGTGAAGGAGAGGACCAAAGGTGTCCCTACATCCCGAGCATCGTGAGGCCTGAGCCCCCCGTTGGTTCAGCCCGACTTGCCACACAGTCAAAGCCTGCAGCCTCTTTTTGCAAAGACCAATCCCCATAGAGTAACATTGGGCACCCGACGCTGTTCCTCACCCTGGCCGCCCTAGTGCCGCTGGTGGTGCTCTGCTGGTGCTGCCTTGGACCTTGCCCACCACTCACCTTAACTCCTGGAGATTGGTCCCGTAAATCGCTGCACTGAACCTGAATGTTGCAAATGCTTTTCCTCCCATAGGATCACATTGCAACTTCTAATAATTGCACCGTGTCGACTTTTTGAACTCAAAAGTTTTTCTCTTGAAAAATGTGCTTACCTGAAAAAATTGATTCCGTGCCCAAACATATATAATAATACCTGTTATTTTTAGAAATTCGGGTGGATCTCCTCATTGAGTCATGTATATTACTTATTGATTATTGCCGTCGCGGCTGGCATGGTTCACAGGTGGGGGGGGGGGCGTGGGATCGCGGGGCGGTTGCGAGGGAAGAGGGTGGTCACGCGGGGAGAGGTGGGTTAAATAATAATAAAAAAATAAATATAAAACTTACCTTTCCTGGGTCCCGCGTGTTAACTGCTGGGTCTGCTCCTGCTTTCCTGCTTCACAGGAACAGGAAGCAGACAGCCTCCCTGCCCTCCCCTAAGCCAATCACAACGCCACAATGGCAGCGTTGTGTTTGGTGGGGATGGCGCCCAGCCAGGTGCCTATGGGAGACCATTTTCTCCGTGTAGGTTGCATGCAACCTACATGGAGAAAAGGGAGAGTGCACATGACTGGTTTGGGCGGCCCTAAATTGTCAGGGCCCACAGCATTGGGCTAGCCACTAATCCCCGTCCCGCCCACCTGCCCACCCCCAACCAAACCCTTTTGCTTTCTCACAGTGCGAGAAGCAGAATCATAAAATGGTATTTATAATACCATTTTATGTTTCTGCTTCTCACACTGCTAGAAAGCAGTGGGGCGACACTCCTCCGCCCATATGGAGGACCCGCCCCTGGATTATTGTGTGTATTTGCTGATGTGTTGCACTCCTCTCTGATAAGCCTAAGGCTGCTCGACCACACTTACCTTTAGAAGAGCACCTTGGGATTACTAGAGCAAGCCCCTGTCCACTCATAATGGAACCCCTGGACTCTTTGAATGAAATATCTCATATCATATAAAGAGTCAGCTTCCTATAATCATCAATAACAGCTATTAATGCTGATTCTATGCTGCAGCATGGATGAAACCCCCTTGATAATAATCCAGTAGAGTTTGTTCCGGGGTACAGCTGTTTAGCAACAATATGTTCCAATATCTTGGCAACAGCAGGTAAACAAGTGATCAACCAATAGTTGACAGTGTTACCTGGGTCAAGGTTTACATTTTTTAACAAATGCTTAACAATTCCCAACTTAACCTCTTTAGGAACTTGCCAAATTTCAAAGACAGGTAAACTGTCTTGTGAATGGAGTCAGTAAGTCCCGGTATATCTTTGTGAAGAATCTTAATGGGCAGCACATTTAGACAGGATCCCGACTTGATAGAAATTATACCGATGGAATATGTAGGCTAAAGGATTTTCTTGATGGATTCTCTGGAACGCAGAATATTATTATCTTTGGCCAATGAAGTATCAAATGTCACCTGAAGGGATTTTAACTTATAGTCTAAGAAGTCTGCAATTTGATCACAGAACGATTGGGAAAAATTAGCTTCCATGTAAGAGGTAGATCTTTGAACTCTAAAAAACTCTTTCTGTTTACTCGATGCATTAACAATGCACCCCGACTTCCTTAATGGAGTTTTTATAGGAGAGAAACAGCTGCTTACACCTGGATTTTAATTCAGGGTCATACTGATTATGCTATTTCCTTTCAGCTTGTCTCATTTCAAGTGTTAAAGAGTGGAGTTCTTTGTTGAACCAATGAGCTTTTTTTATCTTTGTTAACCTTCATCTGCAAGAGAACGCACGTGACTGAGTCAGCTGTACTGGAAGCCATTGCCCAAAAGTGGCAAAGCTGGAGGACGGACAATTCAATGTAGCTGGATCGGAAATGGCTTTAACTTAATCAAAGTCGAGACCTATTGCATTTTCAATGCTTGTTTATCTTTGTTAATCTTCATCTGCAAGAGAACGCACGTGACTGAGTCAGCTGTACTGGAAGCCCATTCAACAAAAGTGGCAAAGCTGGAGGACGGACAATTCAATGTAGCTGGATCGGAAATGGCTTTCCTCGTGGAAGACACTCTGCACATACAAGGAAAGGCCTGTGCTGAGTTCTCTACTCCGGCTGAGGAGGCCCCACAGTTGTAAAACTACTATTAGCAAAATTAAACTTGTAATTTGTGAATACCAAAACAAGAGTAAAATGATACAAAAATGTAAGTTTACCTTTGTGAATCAGGCCTGAGAGTCTACTTTGTGCCAGAGCCTGCCTACATGAACTGCAATCGGTGAATCGATATGGGTATTATCTTTGGGTGTGAATATAGGCTGAATAAAGGCAGTGATCATTCCAAACATGGGAAAGAATTTGTGTGAAATGAATAAGATTGAGAACAGCACAAGCTCCATCTAATGTGTGTCCATTTACATGTGTGCTGGAATTGATGAAATGAATGAGGCTGCAATCAGCAAAGTGGTACAAACGTTTAATGGTGTGGGGATCACGTTTATTATCTAAGTAGATGTTGAAATCCCCTATCGCAATCACAGTCATCTGCTGAACTGAAATCATGAAGAAAAATGGAATTTTAAAACCTACAGGAGGAGATGGTGGGTGGTGCACCACCATTTATCGCACATATTGGTTGCCATAGAAAGACTGACTACATCTGAGATAGCAAAGTTAGCGAAGTTTGAAGATTGAGAGGAGGTAACTTTAAAAGTACACCATATCCGCATGGCAACACTTCCATATTGTTTTTAACTACTATATAATCAGGAAGGCATTAATATAGCTTTCCGTGCCTTCCGTGAGCCAGGATTCTGAGGTGCCTTGAAAGTCTAGATCAGGGGTTCCCAAACATTTTAGAACCACGACCCACTTTTTAGCATGAACCACCTAGCTTTATGGACATTAAGCAGGCACTTTTTTAACCTCAATAAAGCATTGTGTGGTAGCGCAATATCATTTACGGACAGTCCATTTTCCATTGAAACAGACACTCAATTTGCATTGAAATACAGTTTTACTGATCTAACTATATTGCACACAAATCACAGTGTGTGGGAATCGGATTTTAGTAGATATTTATCATATGCGCACCACCAAGTAAAAGTGTCTTGATATGTTTCAATCCTATTAAAATCTGTGTTTCCCTCACACTTCAGAATTACAATAAATGTTCTTCATTTTTTCTTTCCAGACTGCTAAATGTGTACAGTTCTTTTACAGGTATTTGCATTTCTTGTCTGTTACTCAAAGGATGACATACTGCAGCCTTTCCTATCAGACTCTCTGTACCCCTGCGAAATTGTGAGATCATTCACTTTATTTTTCTTTCCCTGTCTGAAACGTGAGCTGATTTTGTAAACACCAATCCCCATGTTAAAAAAACAGAAGCAGCAATTTTTCAGAAGGCATAGATTGATATATGACCTGTGTTGCCAACGAACAGCAAATGTGAAATGATAAATACAAAATTTAAAAGCATCTCTAATTTTTGCTTGGACATTCACAACTCACCAAAAATCTGCTGGCGACCCACGCAGGTGGCAGATAGTGAGTTAAGGTCACTTAGCATACCAAGCAACGGTCGGGCAATTCGGCAGCAGTAGGGCGCAGTTTGACAAGGTGTTTTAAAGAATAGCTTATGCAAGTAAAGGAGGCCACGTCTTGGAATACAACCAGCAGAGTGGATGGCATCAGGTCCCAGCTGGGCCTGAATGGGTGCAGATGGGGTTGCCTTTGGCTCACCAGCAGAAGTGCAAGTTCCCTGTTTTACTGCAAGTATGGCACATTCAAAAAGACTAGTACGTCAGAACACAACTACCTCCTAGATGGCTGCTGTCTTGGAGGCACTGGACCTAGACGAGGGATTGGTGTGCGGAACTCCATGGGTCGACCTCTAGGGCGTCAGCCACCAGGGACAGAGCCTCTTATCAGCCAGTCTTTAACAAGTAAAGGGCACAGAGAAGAATACATTACACCTGGTGAGCGATATAAGAATGAAAACAGATGAAAGTGTAAAAAGGCAATCCAAAATAAACTGTTTCAAACATCCATTCATCAAGAGATAACATAACATAAATGTGTATTTTTAAAGAGCTAATTCACCCAGGACTTGGGACTCATGGCCCTGAAATAATAGATGTTTATTGTTACCCAACTCAATGGTATTAATTTAATAGAGCTCAGAAAGATGAAAGGTGGAGTGGGCCTGCTAGAATTCAAACTTGTAACCAGGAGGTCAAACACAGGGATAAAGTAAAAACATGTAAAATTCAATGAAAATATAGCAGACGTTTCTGCAGGGAAAATGCCATTGGTTAAGGTTGTGTGGACACACCAGCTCCTTATTTTCATAGTGAGTAGGGCCCATTTGAAAATCAACTTGTGCGTCAGACGACTGCCACCTCCAAGATGGCCTCCATAATTTTACATCGGTGCAAGATAGGTTTCCTAGTCAAATACCGAACAAAGATCTTACTTTTACACTTCAAACTCCTACCAGCAGACATTCAGAACAGACACAGGGGGAAACATTTGTTTACCTTTGAAAACCATTTGATAAGAGGAGGAACGCAGGACTAAACATCGAATTATTTCAAGTTAAAACTGAGAAGGAAACATACAATGTATGCACTAATCAATGAGCTGCATGATCAAGGTAAAGAATATGTGAACCATGGAATTTAAAGAGGGATGGGAGTCAGACAAGGGTGCAACCCAACATGGTTCAACCTTTACATTAATGTCTTTCTAGAACTGCTAGAGGAATCCTCGAGCCCCTGGCAGTTGTAAAATTGTAAAGAATAAACCTTCTGCTGTGTACTAATGACCGAGCTGCTACTGCACCCAGAAAAGAACAACATCAGCATAATCTTAACCTCCTAAAAGATCAAGGTCCAGATTTACTATGATTTTGCGTGGAGGTTGTGTCACTTTTGTCATGCAGCCAACATGCAAAACAGTTTTTGGCATGTACTGAGCCATGCAAAGGCGCTGTAGTAAATGTATGTGGGTTAGTAAATACAAACTAACGCAATGCAGCGCTGCCTTGCATTACTTTACTTTAGGTAGGTGTTACATGGGTCGAGCATGAGCGTTCCCATGCATCCACAGATGGATTTTGACATAAACTCAAAGTTATAAAGACTTACAAAGACAAACAACTTTGGGCCATGTTATCAAGGAACAGCGATAACATTATCGCCACTTTAGCGGCAGGAAACTGCAGCTAAAGCGGCGATAATGGGCTTGATAATATGCCGCAGAGAATTCCAATAGAAGCCCATGTTGACACCAGAACATGAGCTTCTATTGGAATTCTCAAGGGGATATTATCAAGCCCATTATCGCCGCTTTAGCGGCAGTTTCCTGCCGCTAAAGCGGCTATAATGTTATCGCCGTTCCTTGATAATATGGCCCCTGGGTTGGAGCCAAAATTGCGAACCTACCTAACAGAGACGAAACGAGAAGAAATATCTTTATTTCTCCTCATTACTTCCTCTCTCCATGTGTGCTGAATTTTGCAATAAACATAGGAAGAGGAATGTGCCTCTTAAGGATTGTTTTTGTGCAGGAAGACATTCCTTCCTGCACATAAACAATCCTGCCCGTAATGCAGGCACCTTTGTAGCATGGGGCAAGGGTGCCTGCGTTGGCGCTAGGCTGCACGCAGTTTCTGTTCTCTCCCTTTAATGCAATGAAGCACAGAGAGCTCCTTTGTAACCTGACAGAGGACCATAAGCGTCATTTTACAGAGAACAAATAAAAAACAACAACTTTAAATTACTTCTCAATGGCACAGAAAACGAGGACACCAGAGATTACGGTTGCCTGAGGCTCAGAATAAGTGCATCGAGAAGCTTCAAACTGGCAATAAAGACACTGCAAGAAAAAAGCCCACAGGACTTCTATGGCATCAAGAAACAGAAAGCCTTCAACTCACCAGTAAGGTTAATGTTAAACGGCTTTGATAACACATCTCTTGAAGGCTAGCGTGGGGCGGGGCCTAGCAGCAACAAAACAGTACACAAAACTGGACAAATCTCCAATAAAGCCTTTACTCCTGCATCTCTGCAAGGAAGCTCTCTGTGTGCATCCAAACAGAGCATCGGTGCACAGCAGAGCTGGGGAGAGTCACCTGCTGCTCAGTAACCAAATCCTTACATTCTGAGGTCACTTCAAGGACACAACCAGGTGCTCAAAGATCATTTAAATAAGGCCAGTGAAGAATCCATAGAATGGAATGCTATGTCACAGCACTAGAGTCCCTCTGGAGCAACCCCACAGACTCCCAATATAGAAGACCAGCAGGAGGAGGGACTCCCCAGGGACTCTGAACTTTGAACTTGCGCACAGGAAGTGCTACTCAATGTAGTGGGAGGGAAAACTGAAACGTACAACAAGCAAGGATGCTACAGACTACTGGGAAGAAACTTTAATCTCTCTTAATTGCACATTGTGGTGAATAACCAAAGCACAGACAAAGACAGACCAAATACAGATTGAGGGGCTTATGTACAAGCCCCTGGCGCCGCATTACCTTTTTTGTCGCAGCATTGGTGCAATCACTGTGCCACACTGCGACATATCTACAAACTTAGTAATTGGATCCAGAGGGTCAGTGTGTAGAGCCCTGCGTCACATTATACTTGGTTCCTATGCAAAAAAGCCACGTAGAACTGGCGCAGTGGCATTTACAACATTTCACTGCATCACTCTATGACTTCACTGCATCAAAATCCTTATGCCTGCTCAGACCAGGCGTAAGGAATGATGCTGGGCTTTTACAATGGGACTCGCCACTGTGTTCTGACACATTGCTGGAGCTGTGTCACTTTTACGACCAACTCCAGCAAAGCATCAATATTGTGCCAACAGATGTGTCAGAATTTCTGACTCAGTTCAGTTCAAATAACTTTATTCGATTCATTAGAATCATAAACGTTTACACAATAAAACATCTACAAACAGTTACAAAATTCACACATATTCCATTCCATAGATCTTAATAAACCAGCAAAATTAATCAATTTTAAAATCATCATAGCTATCCCCACCTCAGTTTGTACAATTGGCAAAAAAGAAAATTCTTAGTAAAATGAATAAAATTAGATTCATTTTCACACTTCATAACGTTTCCTGATTATAAATGCAGTTCTAATAAAACTAAGTACTGCACTAGAGATTACAGCCGTAGATAGTGCCCTTAAATAGGCATCGCCCTCTTGATAAGTGCAGGGCCTAATAACGTTCAATATAGGTTTAATAAAACGTGCTCTAGGGTATTTATACAGGGAGCAGGACAGCATAAAATGCATTGTACTCTATTTTGGCCAGATTATTACAAGGACAGGGGGCTAGTCTCTCACACCAGCCAGCTTGTTCCCAATCGAAATCTGGTCAACAGAAAACGCGATTGTACATGCGAAGTAAAAGACAAATAAAATTGTTGGGGACCTAATGCCTCATCATCTAACGTTCCCCTGCCATGGTCAGACATCCTTAATTCAGTGCGGTATGCATTTTTTGTAATCATTTTGATATTAGACTCAATAGTATCTGGGTTATTATAACATTCCTCTAGGCCAATCTTGTAAAAGGTATCCCTAATATAACGCAGCCATGGGAGTGACGTTGCATTATCCAGATTCATACAATCTTTAAGGATACTCCTAGTGAATGTCAAAGTCTCTGAAGACCAGATTTTCACCCATCGGATAAGGGGTGCAATGTTTATCCTATATATCACGTATTCCAGGCCCACCTCTGAATGACAAAATGGGGTTGAAGTACTACTCGGAATCATTAAAAGCCTTTTTTTAAATGTGTTCTCTAAAACCTGAATCTGATAACTCTTATGATAACCCCATACTCCGGCCCCAAAAGTAGCTACAGATAGACATTTGGATTTATATAAAATTATCATTTCTGTGACCGGTTAATGGCCCAATTTACAGGCAAAACGAAACAGCCCCTCTGTTATTCTACTGGTCTGTTAGGCCTTTGTCATAATTAGTTTATCCCAACTCAATTCGTTGTTAAAAACATTACCTAAATAGGTCAAATTGGGTACCTTCTCAGTGATTTTTCCATTCACAATGAACTTCCTAGTCTTAGTTTTTTCTGGACCACAAACCATAATAACTGATTTACCAAAATTTACTTTGAGGTCCAGTCCTACCATAAAATCAGTGAAGGCGGTCAGGGCCTTTTGTAGACTATTGGCCGTCAGGGTCATTAATACTCTATCATCGGCATAGGACAACAGAGGGACCGGTCTACCTCCCATTCTTGGAAAATCTAGTTGCTGTTTAGTCAAGAATGACGCTAGACTATTAGTAAATACAAGAAATAGGAAGGGGGCCAGGATACAACCCTGGCGCACCCCTTCTGTGGAGGCAAAGGGCCTGGTCTTCTCACCTCCTGGTCCAAAGTGCACAGCCACAGTGGTGAATTCATGTAGTAATAGGGTAATAAGGGGCTCTTCAAAGCCCATTTCCCCCATCATTGTCCATAGCTTTCCCCTACAAACAGTGTCAAATGCGCTGGTCAGGTCCATGAAGGCCAGGTGAATCGAGACCCCCCTGGCCTTCATGTACTTGCCCATAATAATAATAATAAGTACTTCATGTACTTGTCAGGGACAGATTCAGACACTGTTCAGTTGTGCCCATCCCCTTTCTAAAACCATATTGGGTATCGGCTACTAATCTGGAAGCATTTGCCCATCACTCCAAACGTGCTAGAATCACCCTCCCATAACCTTACATGTGGCATCTATTAAGGAAATTGGCCGGAAACATGTGGGGTCATTCCTATTTCCTTTTTTAAAAATAGGTACCACAACTGCTTCCTTCCATGAAGATGGGATTTGACTGAGTATTGCCGCCTTAAAAGCATTCGACAGCAAGGGTGCCCACAGGTGAAGATTACTTTTGATCAAATCTAAGGGTACCCCATCTGGACCGAGCGCTTTCAGGGGTGTACCCTTATGTATTGCATCTTCCACCTCACTCATGGAAATACTTTGGCATAATTCATTAGCAGTTTTAAAATTAATAACTGTCTCATCCCTTTGCTCTTGTATTGTTATTCCCCGTGGATTAAATATTTTTAAGAAATGGGCTTCCCAAACCTCGTCTGTTATGGTCGAATCAATGGCCCATGCATCATTAGAGAACAGCAGACGATTTATGATCTCCCAAAAGCTCTTTGAGTCCTTGGGGGAGCTAGCTTTCTCTAAATCCTCCCATGCTATACTTCTTAATTCATTTTTCCTACTGTTAATAGCTTGTTTATAAGACTGTCTCGCTATTTTTATCTCAGCCTTATTTCGGGGGACTACTTGCAGAGATTTCTTTGCACCCTGGAACACTCTGCATTAAACCTCCTAATTTCAGGGGTATCCCTTTTCTTAATTGATTTATTTCGTTTTTTAGCCACATTGGCACAGATAAGTTCAAAGGACTGTATTACTATGTCAGGGGGGGAGTCAACAGTTAGACAGGTCATACATTTACCTAAATTTTCTTTAACAATTGCCTCCTCAAATTGCTTTGGGTCCACTAGATTCCGTTTAAGCCGAACTCCTTGATTATGATTATATTTTATCGGACACACATCCCCCATAGCTTTCTGTGCTGTAACATTCATGGAGAGAATCAGAGGATTATGGTCACTTACAGGGTTTGGTTCAACTGCGAAATCATCAGCTAACCATGTATATTTACTAGTAATTAGTATAAAATCAATTGTACTCACACTGACTCACCCCTGATAAGTTGGAAACTGTACTGAGGAATTATTAGCCAGGGTGTTCGCCATACAGAGATCATTCCGCAGTATAATAGTATTCAGGGCATCGCTCTGCGGCGTATGCTTAAAATGCGGGACAGAATGATTTTCTATATCAGCTGACCCACATACTCTGTGTGAGCTATATGGCCAGACGGTACAATTAAAATCTCCCGCCCATATTATACACAGAGGTTGGAATTTCGCGGCCACATTATCGATCTCCTTTTTAAGTTTATTAATAACCTCAGTATTATTTGGGTTGAATTTGTTGTAATACCAATTAATTATTAAAATTATGGTATTGGTTAAATTAAAAATTAATATAAGCTGGTACCAATGGGAATCTATTATACTCTCCGTCTTAATTGAGTCATACATAAGCAAAATAAACGTCACTAGACCTTCCTTGGCTCTCCCTGCTGCTGACGGATTTGCGTGTGTATTTAATGAGCAGTATCCATCTAAAGTAACGTCAACACGGCTCCTGGAGACAAATAATGTCAAACCTCATCTGTTAATTTTGCAGAAATACCAGCGATGTTCCAAGATATAGACCTAAAAGGGTCCTAGGTACTTCATAGACAACATCATTAACATTCTGTGCCCGGCATGCCTCATCGACACTGTCATTAGAAGTTGGATCATCTATCTCAATATTTGATCCTGACCCTATAGCTTCTCTGTGGTCATGATTCGAATGCCCAGCGTAATATAGGCTAATATTATTGCTGTTTAAAGGCAGTGTAGCCACTATAACACCCAATTCCTCATTATCAATCTCATGGACGTTAACCGGGACAACAGTATCCCCAATATTATTTTGCGCTGGGGTAAGTCAATCTATGTCTGCAAGATTACTTAGTGCCTCATAGCGGTTAGAATGAAACCAGGATGGGAGAGGGGGAGGCTGTATTTGCCCTATAAATCTGTACTCGTCCTTGATATATCTACTGGCTCTAGGAGGCTGATAGAAAAACCCCAAGGGCAGAACAGACATCCCCCTCACAGCTTCAAAACAGTTCTCCATTCTATCCAATATGGTCTTTACCAAACCTGGAGATCTGAAAGTCAGAACGATACAATCTCCCCGAAATGATTTATTGGATTTCCTCACCAATCCTATACGGCGAGCCATTTTAAATTCTTCAAATAGGAACACATCGCTAATGCCCGTCCTGGTGGTCAAAAAATTAAGTGATTTATTCCTCAGTGTTGACCAATGCTCCACTTCTCCAGATGATAATGTTGGAGCATTGACCAGCACTATGGTATAAGGGGTTGCCTCTGGGGGTAGGTGTAGATTGAGGTCCGGGGAGCTAAGATGTCTTTTGGCAGAAAACTGACTATGACAATGGTGCCGTACTTATCTTTTTGAATGTTTTTGGAGGTTTTCACAGTCTGGCCTTGCCCACAGATGAAACCTACTGACTGTGAGAAGTTGGCCTGGTATAAGCTGTTCACTAATTAAAGTGGACAACTTGCACCAGTACAATTCGACTCTTATGGTAGTAGGTTTAAGACAACCTTTTAAAGAAAGCTATCCTAGTGGTAGCTGTGGAGAGCAGCCTTCAGGCTAAGTCTTTAGAGAAATGTAAAGCAGCTTGTTTTACCTTATAATCTCTTGAATTACTAAATGAAAGGACACCACACAGGTATATATATCAAATATATATGTATTTATTGCTAACAACTCTCCGCTAATCTCTTTATGAGATTAGAAGTCAAGAACATATGCACAAATCAACATTTCACAATAAGTTAAGCACAAATATGGCTGGGGCCCTAGGGGCGTACCAGACCATATACTAAAAAAGAGACTTAGAGATAACAACTTGCAAGGGGACAAGGCCTAGGGCCTTCACAAGCGCTGGGGCCTCACAAAACCACCCAAGGCAGGTAAGTAAAGGACCCATGGGAGACGCATGCAGTGTGAGAACACAGCCGTGAATCCCTATTGACTTCAATGGAGCAAGTCGAGATTGGAAATTAAGAATTTTAGGATACTTCGGGAGAGTCTACAAGCAAGTCACTTACAGGGTAAGTAGTTCTAGAGCCAAAACCCACAGGAGCACCGTAGTGCTGGAGTTACCTCGCCCAGGGAAGCCGGGTGCATAGGTGTCTTTTAGTGTCGGGTCGCGGCATCGTTTTCAATGGGAGCCAAAGAAGACTTGCTGCTTGTGAAGACAGGAGAAGTGTCCAGTGGAATCCAAGCCTGGATTCAGAAGAAGGAAGACCTGAAAGCAGAGGGGACAGTGTTCAAAGTCACTTGGCAGTGACCCAGGGCATGGAAGATGGATGCCCACAGTCGTCGGGTGATTTCAGGTGATCCATGGGTGTCTTGACTCTTCAGCCACGAGGTCCAGGAGGTGTCGACAACAACCAGGAGCTGGATTCGGCATGTCCCACAAAGTCTGCAGCTTACTGCGGTGTCGGTGACCAGATTGGAGCCAACAAGCCTTGGTAACAGCAAGTCCCGTGGAAAGGATCAAAAGTAAGCAGTGTAGACCAGCAAGGTCTGAGGGTCTTACCCAGCAAGGGAAAGTCAGGGCAGGCCTGGAGCAACCAGGGGAGCCCTTTGGAACTGTAGAAAAGTCTTCTGGGGACCCACAAGCCAACTGGCAAGGGATCGCAAAGATGCCTCGGAGGATTCACTCAACAGGGGCCCACGGTCAATCGGGATGGGGTAGGCCTCTGATCTTCGGAGGGATTCCTGCTGGAGGCTTGGAACATACGTGGTCCAATGCACAGGTTCGTAGAACGTCGTGAAGGGGTTGTACTCAAAAATAGTGCATGGTACCCAGGGATTGCGGTTCCTCGTCACTCGTGGGGTCCACTTGCCTCAGCGTCGCTGGGGACTCATGATGGCCTTGGAAAAGTCAGGAAATCCTCTTCCTGGGATGCAGGGACTTTGGACTCCGGCGGGAGCGGGAAAGTTTGCGACCGTTGATTGCAAGATTGGTCACTCCTTGACTCCAACGGAGATTCTTCCGTCTTCCAGAGGTAATGAAACGTCGAAGGTCTAGGATTCTTCTTCAGAGCGTCGTCCAGGGATGTCTAGTTTGCTATGGCAAGGGTTCCCTAACTTATACTGAAAGGAAGGGAGGGACTAGCTCTATGACCCCACCTATGGGAGGGTCAGGAGAGGGGGTGGCTACACCCACTTTCCTTTGTCCAGTTTCGTGCCAGAGCAGGGGCAGGTAGCCCCTGAGCCGGTTTGAACTGGTGTATGCACAGAGGAGCCTACTGCTCCCCCAGTGCAGGACTTCAAAGCACTCTAGGAGTGCACCCACCCAGCCCCAATACACTAAAGCCTGTCTGGGAGGTGGTCACACCTCCCTGTGACAGGATGTCTATTGTTGGGCCTCCTCCACTGCGAGTTTCGGTCATCAGCAGGAGGGCAGCCCAGTGTCTGTGACTGGTGGCATCCATTTTGTGATGCCAGGGCTCTGCAGGATTCTACCGTGTTTCCACAGTAGGTACATGTCTATCCCTCTAGAAGGGTGGGATCATACTCCCACACCAGTTACTGGTGTGGGGGTATGATTCCAAAGCATTTGACACCAAACACAACATGTTTTGATGCAGCCATTCCAAAGTTAGCATTTACCGTGAGGTTATAATGCACTTAAGAGTATATGGTTTGACCGCATTCACAAACAGCCCCAGAGAATGGACTCTGAGAGCTGCAGAGGGGCCCTGCTGAGGCAGAGGCACCCGCTCACATGGAAACCAAGCACCCTGCCCTCAGGATTGATAGGGCCTGCCTTAGGGGTGACTGATAGGTTTAAATGTGTGTGCAGGGAGAGATATAGTGAACCTATATCTCAGTGAGGAGTGCTAACACTACCTCACCCAGGCTGCAGTAGCAGGCCTGTGGTGTCAGATTTAGTCTGCTTCCCAGGGGTGGCATAATACATGCTTTAGCCCCTGGTAGGCCTGTGAAGTACCTATGCCCTTGGTACCTAAGGTACCATATAATAGGGACTCATAGGGCACCACAGTATCCAATCACTAGTGCACCTAATATGCACTCCATGTTGTTTAGAGAGAACAGAGAGGCTGGGGCCCTGATTAGCAGGGTCCCAGCCAGACTATAGCCAGAAACCAGTGTAAACATCAGAAAAAAAGTGGGGGCAACATAAGAGGCAGATCCTACTCTCCTGCACTGACTCACGCGCAACATTATAGCTATTTATAGGAGAGTGCGCAACCCTTGAGTGGGAGGGATAGACCTGGGACACTGGCATAGGGGGCAGATCGGAATACTATATATCTACATTCTTAGCAGCACCACCAACCACATTTTGCCCACCAACTACATGAGATACAGGAATATTAGATACATGAGATACAGGAATATTAGACACAGGACTCAACAAACTATTAATCTGTCCCTCAATGTCAATTAGCTTTTTTAAAATAGGGTCCAAGTGAGCTGAGTGTCAAGAATTCCTGTCATGCGAGGGGAGGAAAACGGTAACCAGCGAAAACGGACTACATCTCCCAGGATGCTTAGCGGTTGAGAGGTTATGTAAACAGGAGAGCTGTTACATAACTCAAGGAAAACACGCCCTTATGTAAACAGGAGAGCTGTTACATAACTCAAGGAAAACACGCCCTTATGTAAACAGGAGAGCTGTTACATAACTCAAGGAAAACACGCCCTATAAAGGGAGGAACCGGGAGGCACAACGCTGTCGGATATTGTGTTTACACCGACGTACCTGCTTAGTGAAGAGCAGTGTTCCGGAGTGGTGCTCCAGTAAGGCAAGAACGGAGGTAGGTCGAGTCGTTACTCCCTGGGCCGTGTCTTGCCCCATCGTCACCTGTGAAGGACCCGGAAGCTCTACCGGATAACCATTGAGCTTCGCTTTTTGACTCGGCTGAGTCAAAGCGCAGTGCGCTTTTGCTGGTTGGAGTCGTAACTCCCAGCCCGACCAGAGATACAGGGACTGCCAGCTGTAACGCACACCAGGAGGTGTTTGCCGCGTTACAGACTCGGAAGTCCACAGGATCGATCGAGCGGCTGCTCTCGGTTCAGTCTTCTTTGCTTGTGATTGGGGTATCGTAGACGCATCACCAGGAGGTGACTCCGCGTCCCGGTGCAGTCTGAGGAAGAAGTTGAGCGGCTGCTCCCTTCAGGTAGAGACCCCGGCTGGGTGTTTCCCTGACTCCTCGATTCTCCCCAACACTCTTCGTGCCCCTCGCAGCCTACCGATTGGCATTGTCGGCCATTTCATTTCTGCCCTCTGTTGGCATACGCCGGGATCGGCGTACATGCAGAGGACGGTTAGGACCATCCGTGCTGTGGGCTGGTAACGTACATAGCCTGGAGGATTCCAGTGACTATAAACCTTTGTTTATTCCTTGTATTATTTTTGCCTTCATTAAAATAACTAAACCTTCACAAGTGGTTGCGTTCTCATTATCGTGTCTGTTAAACGATCCTGAGACGTTCAGGGCGTTACAAAATATCCGACCTTAATAACACTAACTGTCTCCCGGTCGATAACAGACATGGCAACACTTGATGATGTGCTGGCTGCTTTAGCGACCGTGCAAATCGAATTGGCTGCCTCCAGGCAAGAAACAGCCGATGTAAAAGCCAGACTGGATGCTATCCAATTGGACCCGCTCACGCCCAGCACCTCCCTCACGAACCAGACCCCTGCGGTAGTAGTGCCGGTAGCCGTCCCCTTGGCAACACCAGAGAGGTACAGTGGGGATCCTAACACAGTGCAGGTATTCCTCACACAAGTGGCGCTACATTTATCGTGCAAACCAAGGGCGTTCCCCACGAGTCAGGCTCGTGTGGCTTTCCTTATATCCTATTTGGCTGGAAACGCGGCACAATGGGCCGTACCTCTGGTGAGCAGGGACGACCCCATCTTATGTGATTGGGGTGCTTTTCGCGAGGAATTCCTGAAAGTCTTCGACAGAAGGGCTGACTCGTACACGGCGGACCGTGAAATGCTTGAGTTGAGACAGGGATCCAACGACCTGGTGCAGTATCTCAACGCGTTCCGAAGGCTGGTTGCGGAAACCAAGTGGCCTGTTGCTAAACAGACGGCGCTCTTCCATCACGGGCTGTGCGATGAGCTCAAGGACGCCGTGGCTCATATTGACCCACAACCCAAGACATGTGAGGGCCTTATCAACCTGGTATTACGGCTGGAACATAGGCTAAGTGAAAGAAAGGGGGATCATGGGAGAAAAGGAAACTCCCTTCCATCCTATGTGACAGTGGGAAGTCCTGAAACTTCCACCGCATCCAAGGGAGAACCCATGGACATCGGCGCAATACGAGCGAGCCTCACAGCCACGGAGAAAGAGTCACGCCGTAAACAAGGATTGTGCCTATATTGTGGCAAAAAAGGCCACTACGTACGTGAATGCCCTGCCAAACCGAAGACGTCACGTTATCGGGCCAACCGGTCGGTAACAGCCGTGGTGGACGTACCGGCGGAAAACTAGAGGACTCCCAGACCAAAGAAGGGGCATCTCGGAGTCACTCATCCATCCCTTCACTTTCCAACTCGGTCTCTAAGGGACAACGACACCTGTTTCTCACGGTGCACGTGGGAGTGCATGACCAGTGGATACCCGTTGTGGCCATGGTGGATTCAGGGGCCACTGGCATGTTTATGGACCACAACGAGGCATGCAGGCTAGGGCTAGTGCTTCTTCCCAAAGCTGTACCCGAAGACGTCTATGCTGTAGACGGAAGGCGATTGGTGACGGGGCCCATCGGGCAGCACACGGGGGTCCTTCCGATGAGATGTGGGAGGAACCATTTGGAACAAATCGATTTTAACATCATCCGAGCGCCCCAATATGGCGTCATATTGGGATTGCCGTGGCTACAGAAACACAACCCCTCTGTGGATTGGCCAACACATCGCATCGAACTGACGTCACCGTATTGCATCCTGCATTGTGGAATAAGAACGGAATCCCTTGACGCAGATGAGAGCGGGAGTCAGACGGTGGCTACAGCGGCAGAAAAAGATGTGGTTCTCCCCCAGGCTTATCACAGTTTTGAGGATGTATTTGATGAGGTGAAGGCGGAAGTGCTACCACCACATAGACAGTTTGACTGCCAGATCGACCTGGTGCCAGGGGCCAGCGTTCCCAGCGGCAGGCTGTATGCCCTGACGGAGCCTGAAAACGTGCATCTCCGGGGGTACCTGGATAAACTCCTCAAGCTAGGATTCATCCGCCCGTCCAAGTCTCCGGCCGCCTCACCACTCTTCTTCATCCCGAAGGCTAATGGGGAGCTGAGAGCCTGTGTGGACTTTAGGGCATTGAATGCGATAACCGTAAAGAATCGGTACCCCTTGCCTCTCATCAGTGTACTTCTGGAACAGGTCAAGAAAGCTCGTATCTACACCAAGTTGGATTTGAAAGGGGCATACCATCTAGTGCGCATGAGGGACGGAGACGAGTGGAAGACCGCCTTTAAGACCAGGTTCGGCCTTTTTGAGTACCTCGTCATGCCGTTCGGTCTGTGCAACGCCCCGGCAGCCTTTCAGTACTTTTTGAATGAGGTATTCAGAGAGGAGTTGGATATCTACGTGGTCGTATATATCGACGACATCCTCATCTATTCGTCCAGTGTGGAGGAGCACGTACACCACGTCAAAGCTGTGCTCCAAAAGCTGAGGGAAAACATGCTGTTTTGTAAACTCAGCAAATGTGACTTCCACGTCACATCCGTGGAATTCCTCGGAGTGATGCTGAGTCCAGAGGGACAGGAGATGGCAGAACGAAAGATCAAGGCGGTGAAAGAATGGCCGGTGCCCCAAAGCGTGAAGGACGTCCAAAGTTTCATTGGCTTCGCCAACTTTTACAGGCGGTTTATAGATGGATTTTCAGGATTGGTGGCCCCAATCACACAGCTACTGAGGAAGTCCAAGGAGTTTGTCTGGTCCCCTGAAGCGAACAAAGCCTTTGAGGCCCTGAAAAGCGCCTTTGGTAAGGCGCCGGTGTTGGCTCACCCCGATCCGGATCTCCCCTACGTGGTGGAAGCGGACGCATCGGATGTGGCGCTGGGGGCTATCTTGTCCCAACGCAACCACGACACAGGGGTGCTTCATCCCGTTGCGTACATGTCTCGCAAACTCAACGACGCCGAACGCAACTACCATATTGCGGAGAAGGAGCTTCTCGCAATCAAGGACGCCTTCACCGAATGGAGGCATTGGTTGATGGGGGCAAGACATGTGGTATCGGTGTACATGGACCATCGGAACCTACAGTTCATGACGGCCACAAGACACCTTTCTCCCAGACAGCTGCGGTGGATGATCTTCTTTGCGGGGTTCAACTTCCGCATCACATATCGGCCGGGGACGGAAAACCGGAAGGCGGACGCCCTGTCCCGTCAATCTGCAGTTAAGGAACCATTGCCTGCGACCGAGCATTCCATCATTTCCCCGAGGATGGTATTGGGGGTTATCCAACCGGATACTTTCCTGAGGGGAATAAAGAGAGGGATCAGGTCATTCGCATGGCGGAGGTGGCTCCTCAGTCACAGAGAATGGCAGCTGAAGGACGGGATACCCCTGAAGGGCAGGTGCCTATTGATACCCACGCCTAGGCTAAGGAAACAAGCATTCATCTGGTGCCATGACTCTCCATGCGCAGGTCATTTGGGCTTTGAAAAAACGGTGGCTAGCATGGGACGGCATTTCTGGTGGCCAACCATGAGAGTGGATGTCAGGAGGTGGGGACAGGAGTGTCCTACGTGTGCTACCATGAAGGCCGACCATGGCCGAACCCAAGGGCTCTTACATCCACTTCCGACCCCGGATAGACCATGGGATAGCATATCACTGGACTTCGTGGTGGGCCTACCGGTAGACCAGGGGATGACGGCAATACTGGTGGTGGTGGATTACTTGACGAAAATGGGGCACTTGATCCCCTGCAAGAGAGTCCCTACGGCCGGGGAATTGGCGTCACTACTCCTAAAGAATGTGGTACGACTGCATGGATTACCTGGGGTGATCGTGTCGGACCGGGGGTCGCAGTTTACTGCGCAATTCTGGAAGACTTGGTGCACTGCGCTGCATGTTAAGACCGCCCTGTCCACCAGCTACCACCCTCAAACGGACGGCCAAACCGAGCGCCTGAACCAAACGCTCAAACAGTATCTGCGATGTTTTGTGGACCAGGGCAGGGAAGAATGGGTCGACTTGCTATGGGTTGCAGAGATAGCCTATAACAACGCCACTCACAGCTCCACACAGTCATCTCCGTTCTATAGCAACTATGGCCAACATCCCAGGTTCTTGCCATTTCTACATCCGTTCAGAGAGGACAGGATTCCCGCCACAGCGGACAGGGTGGCACACATAAAAGACACGTTGATGCGCTCAAGGGCTGTCCTAATAGAGGCCAAGAGAAGATACAAGGCTGCGGCAGACAGGAAGAGAAGGCCCGGGCCACTGTACCGCACTGGAGACTACGTCTGGATATCCACAAGAAACATGAGGTTTCGAAAGAGCAGTGTGTTCCATCCCAAGTACATGGGCCCCTATCGAATTACCAAGTGTATGGGTCCCGTAAACGTGAAGGTGTGCTTGCCCCAGTCATTGCGGATACACCCTGTCTTTCATGTATCATTGCTCAAACCAGCACCCTCCAAGCCGTCTGGGACACCTAGGCCGGTATGCGTGGAGTCGGAGGTGGAGTATGAAGTGTCGGGCATACGGGCGTCCAAATGGCGCAGGGGGAAGCTGTGGTACCTGGTTGCGTGGAAAGGCTATGGCCCGGAGGAGCAGTCATGGGAACCGGCTGAAGGGGTTCATGCTCCGCGCTTGGTCTCCTTGTTCCATCGGCGTTTTCCTGCCAGCGCTGGACCCGTGGGGAGCCGCTGAGAGGGAGGATGTACTGTCAAGAATTCCTGTCATGCGAGGGGAGGAAAACGGTAACCAGCGAAAACGGACTACATCTCCCAGGATGCTTAGCGGTTGAGAGGTTATGTAAACAGGAGGGCTGTTACATAACTCAAGGAAAACACGCCCTTATGTAAACAGGAGAGCTGTTACATAACTCAAGGAAAACACGCCCTTATGTAAACAGGAGAGCTGTTACATAACTCAAGGAAAACACGCCCTTATGTAAACAGGAGAGCTGTTACATAACTCAAGGAAAACACGCCCTATAAAGGGAGGAACCCGGAGGCACAACGCTGTCGGATATTGTGTTTACACCGACGTACCTGCTTAGTGAAGAGCAGTGTTCCGGAGTGGTGCTCCAGTAAGGCAAGAACGGAGGTAGGTCGAGTCGTTACTCCCTGGGCCGTGTCTTGCCCCATCGTCACCTGTGAAGGACCCGGAAGCTCTACCGGATAACCATTGAGCTTCGCTTTTTGACTCGGCTGAGTCAAAGCGCAGTGCGCTTTTGCTGGTTGGAGTCGTAACTCCCAGCCCGACCAGAGATACAGGGACTGCCAGCTGTAACGCACACCAGGAGGTGTTTGCCGCGTTACAGACTCGGAAGTCCACAGGATCGATCGAGCGGCTGCTCTCGGTTCAGTCTTCTTTGCTTGTGATTGGGGTATCGGTGACGCATCACCAGGAGGTGACTCCGCGTCCCGGTGCAGTCTGAGGAAGAGGTTGAGCGGCTGCTCCCTTCAGGTAGAGACCCCAGCTGGGTGTTTCCCTGACTCCTCGATTCTCCCCAACACTCTTCGTGCCCCTCGCAGCCTACCGATTGGCATTGTCGGCCATTTCATTTCTGCCCTCTGTTGGCATACGCCGGGATCGGCGTACATGCAGAGGACGGTTAGGACCATCCGTGCTGTGGGCTGGTAACGTACATAGCCTGGAGGATTCCAGTGACTATAAACCTTTGTTTATTCCTTGTATTATTTTTGCCTTCATTAAAATAACTAAACCTTCACAAGTGGTTGCGTTCTCATTATCGTGTCTGTTAAACGATCCTGAGACGTTCAGGGCGTTACACTGAGATTAAGAGTTCCAACTTTTTCATGAGGGAATCCTCCATCTCTTGAGCGGATGAAACTACTGTAGATACAACGTTCTTCTCGGCTTGCTCCATAAAGACCCCTAAGTTGTAATTTGGGTCAACAGATTTACTTCTAGGGCCCAGAGACTTAGGGGGGAAGGTTTTGCTTATTGTGTTTAGTTAATTTATTCAAAGTATGTACCTTTCTTTTTTTTACAGAAGGAGCATTGCTGATTCCATCATTAGATTTCGCTTTTTGGCCCCAAGTAACAACATGTGGCCTCAGCAAAGTATCAGCCTTATCAATATCAACTTCGACTTCGGCTGGGTCGTCAATGTTTCCATGTTCCGCCAATTGAGTTATATCAATTCGCGAAGGGCACGCTTCCAAAGGGGGTTGTGGCACTAACACATGGGTAACAGGGGTAACAGGGGTAAATCGTTGGTGAAGATTCTGAGGGTCCAGAGACAGTCTACGTTCAGTACGTTTGATTTCATGAATAAGACACGTCTCGGCCCGCAACAGGAAAGCGTCCAATATCCCCACCACCCCTTGGCCACTTCCTGATTTTAATTTACTCATCTTAGTTGGCTTTATTGAACTAATGCAGTATTTCTGTATCAACAAACTCAATACTAAACACTGTATATAAATACAACAGTACCTTCTAAGATGATCTATGCATAGATGCACAGATATTAATACCGTTGCCCAGCCCATCCACTATTAGTCTTGGACGGGCTTAAACGGGCTTAGACGGTCCAGGGTCCAGGGTCCAAGTTTCGCCCAGACACCGTCCACATGCGTCACGGGAGACAATGGGAGTCTATCTAGCGCCACCTGTTGGATAACATGGAGCCATGAGCAGGAGGCAGGCTGGATATTGTGGCCCCCCAGGACTGGACACACCCGGTGCAGTAAATACGGCAAACAGAAAAGGCTGAAAAGTCTGAAACCCCACAGATTCAGTAGCTCTGAAACCCCGCGGAGTCAATGGCTATGACTGGCTTGGTCTTCAATACCTGAAGGCATGGTGTGGAT
Organism: Triturus cristatus; assembly: GCF_964204655.1. NCBI lineage: Eukaryota > Metazoa > Chordata > Amphibia > Caudata > Salamandridae > Triturus > Triturus cristatus. The sequence goes on from NC_140594.1 coordinate 128,203,140, forward strand.
CTCCTTGCAGACTTGCAGACTGCCAAAGCCAATCACTCCTGTCTCCTTCGCTCCTCCTCCTCCGCTCCCTAAGTAGAGCCCAAGCTGGAGAAGCAATCAGCCGCGGCAAGAACTCGCTGTCCTTGCCCCCCCCCCACGGCTCACTCCCCACCGCGAGGTTGCATGGGGGCCTGCGGGACTCTGTGTGACTCCGTAGTGTCAACGAGGGCTGATGGGGACCAGCGGGGGGCAAAAATGAAAATGGAATGAGACCCGCGGGACCGCGAAGCCGCGATGATTCAGCTGCGATTCAGCAGCCTGGCGGCTTGCCTCTCCTTCCTTCACCGCAAACCATACGGCCCGAATTTCTGACTCATCTGTTAATCCTTGCACCATGGAACCCTGTATTGTAAATTCAGTGCATCCATGGTGTGGCAAGGACATTTGGCGCAGGTGTAAAGAAACTGATGCATCGATGCCAATACATCCATTTCTTGTAAATAAGGTCCTGTGTGACCATGCAGTAAAAATTGAGTCTTGCCAATATAGCTCACAGCAGAAGCCTCGAAAGGACACAATGGGCCACATGTATGAAAATAGAATTTTGCGATTATTAAATAGCGATTTTTAAGAAATCTCTATTTGGTAAACGCAAAATAAGATGTAACAAAACAGACAGTAAATATCGATTCCCTAATTGAGATTTCTTAAAAATCGCAAACGCAATTAAGGAATCACTATTTGTAATTGCGACTCCATTCGTTGCTATGGGCCTCAAGGCCCATAGGTGCGACTGGTTTTGCATTACCTAAATTGTGATAACCTAATTGGGAAACGCAAATTAAGTAGTGAAAAGGTAAGGGTGCCCAGGGGCCTAAGGCCCCCCTGAAGCACCCCTAAAAATAAAAAGGTGCACATGTAATGCACACACATGCTCGAGGGGCATGTGTGCACTACATGGCACTTTGAAAAATTACTTTTTGTACATTTTTCAAAGTTTCCCTATGGATACTATCAACTTGAAGTCGATGGTAATAGCGTTGATGGTAATAGCGTTTCCTAATACACAGTTCGCGTTTAGGAAAGGCTTCTTACATGTGCATTAGGGATTCCCAAATTGCGCCCCTATTTGCATTCTCAATTTAGATAATCACTAAAATTGCGATTATCTAAATTGCGAATGCCAAAGCCTTTCATACATTCAGAAATAAACATTTTAGGTCGAACCTGGCAGCGCATGCGCTGCTCTGCGAGGCATGCTGTATTAAGGTATGGAATACAAGTGCCACTTATTTCCTGCCCATCTTTTCAAATGGCTCCTGTTACAGTCCATTCAAAATGTTTGCTTTTCATTTGTAAATAGGCTTAGTAGTCCCTCCTTGGTACCGCCTTATCTGCCTTCGTAGCCGCCCATAACGACTGGACCTTTTATGTGTATGTGTCTGCTCTATGTAGTCGGTGAGCACTGTCTTCTATAATGATCTTCTCCTATTCCACCCACGGCATCGCAGCATGCTGCTCGCTTTTATATTGTTATTAGTAATGTATTTATGTAATTTACAGCGTGGTCCACTTTACCTATAGCAGACGCGCTTATTCATATTTAATTTACAGCTCTGTCTGCTTTCACTTTAGCGGCCACGCTTTTTTAGTTGTTTAATTTGCAGCATGGTGTGCTTTCACTTTAGCGGCCGCACTTATTTATATTTAATTTACAGCGCGTTCCGCTGTCACTTTAGCGGCCGCACTACAGAACCTTTATTTTTTTTATTTTTTATTTTTTGGGGAAAGCTCCAAATACCGCGCTTTCACTTTAATTATGGCCGCACCCCTTTCTTTAGATGCTGCTCAATGTAACCTGAATGCAGCGAACAGCGTCTAAAGAAAGGCGCGCGGCCACCATTAAAGTGGTCTCACATTTGAGAGAGTTTGAGCTATTGGCATTAGACATTATAATGCCTTTTATACATGTGTTGCTTTTAAAAAACACAGAAATAAAAGGCATTGTCATTTACAATGCCAATAGCTTAAACTCTCGCAAATGCGAGACCTATTGCATTGAAAAAGCTTGTTGTATTTGCAAACGGGTGAATTTATCGATTTGCACCGTTTGCGAGTGCAAAATACTTTTATACATGTGGCCCAATATGTCAATAGCGTCATTTGAACGAAGCAGTGAAGCAGAGCAAGCAAACAAGTCAGTTTGTTAGATGTTCCACCGTTCAGAAAGAAATTATTTTTGCTTCTAAGACAGAGCGACGCTGCTGCTGTCCACAATCTGCCTAAGTGAGTCTGCCTGCCGGGGATGACGGAAGTCAGGATGCTGGCCCTAAGCACTGCCTCTGTGACCATTAGCAAGTGATACTTTATTCTGCTGACACCCCGTCGTGGGCTCACACCAACCCACTTCCTTCAGGAAGAGTGAAGGCCGACACTCCCCTCTCGAGCACGGTGACATCACAAGTCGATTGCAATAACCCATAACAAGCAACTGGGTGTGTCATTGTTTTACTATAAAAGTGTTCTGACGTTAGGATATGGCATAATAAAAGAATAAAACATAATGCAATATAGGGAGATTCAAGTAGTCCACATAGTATTAACATCATTTTTTTTTTATCTGTTTCTATTTTAGGGGGAACATCTGCAGTCTTTGGAGCAGTGGCGGCTCCTACTTTATGGCGGAGGGGCTTCACCCCACCGCTTTCAAGCAGTGCGAGAAGCAAAAACATAAAACGATAATAACATATGCAGGAAGGTGGAATCTGACTGCATGGTGGCCCCCACTTTTTTCCTGGTGTTTTGCTGGTTTTCGACTTAGTTTGGCTGGGATCCTGCTATTCAGAACCCCAGCCTATCTGCTTTCCCCTTTAAATTGATTACAAGTACTTTAGGTACACTCCAGATTGGATTCTGGGGTACCCTTATCAGTCCCTAGTAGATGGTATACTATGTACCCAGGGCATAGGTACCTCAGAGGCCTACCAGGGGCTGCAGTATGTATTGTTCCACCCCTGGTAAGCCTTCCAAAATGACACCACAGGTCTGCTACTGCAGCCTGGGTAAGGTGGTGCATGCACCCCTTACTGAGATTTAGGTTACCTATATCTCTCCATATCACTGTACATGTAAACCTATCAGTCACCCCTATGGCAGGCCTTAACAATCCTGATGACAGGGTGCTGGATTTCATGTGAGTGGCTGCCCATGCATGAGCAGAGCCCCTCCGCAGCTTTTGGACCCTGTATTCCGGGGTTGTTTGTGATGCAGCCAGACCATATACTCTTAAGTGCATTATAACCTCGCGGTAAATGCTAACTTTGGAATGGCTGCATGGAAACATGTTGTGTTTGGTGTCAAACACCTTGGAATCATACCCCCACACCAGTAACTGGTGTGGGAATATGATCCCACCCTTCTAGAGGGAGAGACATGACAGCACCGGTATACCCGGTACCAGCTTACCAGACCCTGGCATCACAAAATGGATGCTGCCAGCCACAGACACAAGTCTGCCCTCCTGCTGCTGGACGAAACTCTGGCAGGGGAGGCCTGGAAAATAGGTGTCCTGTCACAGGGAGGTGTCACCACCTCCCAGACAGGCTTTAGTGTATTGGGGCTGGGTGGGTGCACTCCAAGAGTGCTTTGAAGTCTGCACTGGGGGCACATTTGGTGTCCCTGTGCATAGTCCAGCTCAAACCGGTTGCAGGGGCTACCAGCCCCTGCTCTGGCGTGAAACTGGACAAAGGAAATGGGTGTAGCCACCCCTCTTTCCTGACCCTCCCATAGGTGGGTCCCTAGAGTTTGTCCCACAAACTCTAGGGGGCTCGCGTCTGTGTTCTCACACTGCACACGTCCCCCGTGGGTCTCCTGTGTCACTACCTTGGGTGGTTCCTTGGGGTCCCAGAGATTCTACGTGCTCTAGGCACTGTGTCTAGTCAAGTCGTGATTCTTATACCACTTTCTTAGTATATGGTTTGGTCCCCCCCAGGGCCCATCGTATATTGTGCTATTTACTGTCGTTTTAGAACTGTATTATTATGTATCTTGGACTCTAATCTCATAAATAGGTTAGTAGTGAGTGTTTAGAAATAAATACATATATTTTATATATACCTTGTGTGGTTCTCCTTTCATTTAGTAATTCAAGAGGTTATAATCTGGTAAACCAAGCTGCTTTACACTGAAGGCTGCCCTCCATAGCTACCACTAGGATAGCTTTCAATAAAGGTTGTCTATAAACCTATTATCAATAAGGGTTGTTTGGACTGGTACAAGGTGTCCACTATAACTAGTGGACAGCATATACCAGGCCAACTTCTCACAACATTCAGTTATTAGCATTTTATGTTTGTGCTGCTTTGTGAGCGGGTTTCTGCTCTCAACCAGGGCAGGAAAGGGGAGGAGTGGCCTCTTGGGCCGCAAACCAGTCATGCGCACTTTCCCCATTCTCCATGCTGGCTGCATTACAGCCTGCATGGACAGCATGCCCAGACTAATCACAACGCTGCATTGCAGCGTGGTGATTGGCGTAGGGGAGGGAGCCTGGCTGCCTGCTTCCTATTCCTGAAGTCAGAGGCAGGAGAGTAGGAGAAGAGATGCGGGACCCGGCGGCAACGTAAGTTATTTTGTTTTTATTATGCTCCCTCCCTCCCATGATCGCGAATTCCCCCATGTGACACGCCCCCACCATGTGATTTCGAACACCCCCAACCGCGAGCCCTGCCAGCCGCCCATGTTCAAAAGACATACTTAGAATTTCTATATATTGAGCGCCATTGGTTACTCTTTTCTTTCCAATCACATGAGGTGTCTCTTCAATGTAGTTTTATACTCGATGTCCCAGATTTACTAACACTTTGTGGTGGATTTGAGTCATAAAAGTGATGCAAATGTATTTGCACTGTAAAGTAGCCTGCATGTAACCAAAGTAGCTCTATATATTACTTTGCATCAGTGGGGTTGTACCACGGATGTTAGCTGAGCATTCCCAAGTAACCACCCATGGGTTTTGATGCAAAGCCCTCTCCACTCAAAGGTACACAGGCCATTGTGCCAAACATTTATGCCTTCTTGAAGCAGGGGTAATGTTGGAGAAAAGGTCTCTTTTCTCCAATCTTTACAAATTTCCATGTGTGCTGTAATGGACAGCAGACATGTAAAGATGTATCCAATATCTAAGCATAGTATTTTGTATTGAAAGGTAAGAGAAATGGCGCCAAACCTTAGTAGATACAGCGTTATTTACCTCTCACCATTTGATTGCTGTGCTGAGATGCATTAAAATGTAAGTAAATCTGGCCCAATGAGTTGAGGATCCTGCATGCTATATGTTGGCAGGATGGCTCAGTGAGCTGAACACTCACATCAGGAAAATGTTGTATTCTGGCCAAATCATGAGCTTGTATCCCAGCAAACATTGTTGCTACAAAGTATCTAAATTATCACTAGACTATGAATAGGTTTAAGGATTGAGTTTTTTTTAAAGGTTTTATGATATTTTCCGATTAGTCATAATAATATTAATTGGTAAAATTGAACAAGGGGGCTCTCACTAAGATTTCTGATCTTCGTTATTCACGATTTGACACTTAATTGCATATGGTGGTACCCCTCCTAAATTCTTAGCACTATTATAAATGTATAAGAGACAATAGCTCCACCCACTTTTTTTCAAAACCTTTTGTTGCCTTTAATTACTTGAACAGTGTTTTTCCATAGCAAGTTATATTTAGCCATTTGCATAGAAATGTATGTTATTTTTTTAATATACCTTTATTACTTCTTTATTTTTTTCTAGAAGATTTCTACATGTCATAATACAAACATGAGATCAGGGACACTGGAATAATACAATTCTGCAGCTGTGATGTATTCCGTCTAATCAGTGATTTAAATGGACATGTACTGTCCGGTACCGAGTACCTGCACTTCGCTATTTTGAAATGGAGAGTACCTGCACTTCCCAGCATTGCTGCAATTCATTTTATGGTAGAGTGCCAGCACTTCTCAGGAGCAAACAGATTATTTAAATAGTGAGCACCTGCACTATTATATTTTCATTTAAAGCCCTGCACATAATTAAGGATTTCCACATTTCCCACATAATTCATCTTCTGCCTCAATTTGCAGATTTTAACAAAAAGAAATTTTGTCTCTATCTCAAATGAATGAAAAGTTAGTAAAACTTTGCCAGACATATTGCCGCGCTGTTACAGGCTCTTAACCGCGCAGTGACGTCACGTTTTCTTTGCTAATTGCTGCATTTAGGTGTTAAACTGATAATAATGAGGCCTATGCCCAGATAGTGTTAACTTTGCAAATATGACAAAAAGTGAAGTAATGCTGCCACAATATCTGCTATCCTATGCCATATAGTTTGTCCTCTCTTGCCTCATGATTTTGTCATCCCTGCCACATAATTTGCTCCTCCACGGCTACATAATTATCGTGGCCCTGCATAAGTCCCATGCACAGGCTACATGAAGGGAGCTGGGAAGGTGAGGCTGGTAACAGATGACAGGGCACTGAGACTGTGAAGGGAAGGGAGGGAGGTGGGAGGGCAGGGGAGGTGGGTGGGAGGGTAGCCGTGCCACCCTGTGGTGGCTAATAGGCGTGTAAGCGAGCTGCCCCCCGCTGCCCTCGGGCAGAGCTGCCATTACACCAGCGAGTCTGTAACCGGAGCGCTGACCGCTCGGTGTCATTACCCCGCGGCGTCTTCGGTGACAGCGCCGGAAAAAGAAACCTTTTGAGCTTTTTATACCTCAGGCGCTGTCACGGCGCTTCACGGCGGCAAACACCCGCGCAGGCCCCAGGTGCGCCCGCGTCTTCGAGGATCAGGCGCGTGACAAGAGGCTGTCAACCCTGCGGCAAAATATGAGAAATCGCAGGAAAGGTTTTTTTTTTATTTCAGCAGGGAAAAAGGTCAAACCCGCAGAGAAAATGCATGTAATCTGTGAAACCGAAGTCAAAGTGTGTGGCAATGTTTATCAATTTAATGGCAACCATAGTGCATTAAATAACAGGAAACTGCGCTCCCTCTATAATGAACATTCTTATAAGTTAAGTGAAGTATGTGGTGTCGCCCCTCTACTCAACTCCCCTTTACGAGTCTTGACGTCAATGCCTATGCCCCACCCCCACCGCCACACCCTCAGCCCCCTCTGTTTCCTCATGGAAGGCTCGCTGCTCCCTACAATCACACATGCGCTTGCCGCATACAGTCTTACGGGGCGTAGATTCAGGGTGGTTGTTTGGGGTGTGACACTCCCCAGATAAATCCCTTGGGGCAGATTTATGAGGGACTTAAGCCCCTTTTATGCCGCCGTTGCGTCACTTTTGTGACGCAGCGGCGGCGTAAACCCTGCGCCATGTTGCGCCCCATTTACATCGTGACGCATCTATGGAGATGCGTCACGGTGTAAAACCCTGCGCCACATGAAACCTGTGTCAGGTTTCATGCGGGCGTTTTTACTCAGGGGGGGCGTTCCGTCGCAGGAACGCCCCTGAAAAGTGACTCAGTGAAATCTATAAGATTTCACTGAGTCACTTTCCCAACGCTGATGCGTCAAAACCCTGCGCCTCGTAAGGCTTGACGCACCATGTTAGGGATAGGGTAGGTTGGAACAGTGCTGGAGTTGCGTCGCGCTTGCGACACAACTTCAGCACTGCGCCAACCTTACGCCGGCAGATGCGTCACGTGTCTGCTTGTCCTTGCGCTACGATGCACCGTATTGTAAATGCGGCGCATCTGCGGTGGCGCAAGGGCAAACTTGCGTGACGCATCTTCCCTGGCGCATCCATGCTGATTTGCAGGGATGCGCCAGGGAACATAAATCTGCCCCCTTATTGCCTTGAGAGTTGGGTCTTGGAGCCCTGAGTCAGGTCTGCTATGTCTGGTTGGTTTTCTCTTCGTTCTCGTGGAATTAAGCGGTTTTAACGTGTTATGGGTGCAAATTTACTACTTTTTGGAATTCACAAACACTGGCTGTGGTAGGCTCGAAAGCTGTGCCAGTTCCAGGTTTCCAGACATGCCACTGGTAGTCAAACACCCAAAAGTTAAAGGGACAAATGCGTACAAATAGCCTAACCACTGTGAATCGCTTACTGCGTCGCATTCCAACCCATCGTTTTATGTCCTCTGGGCCACTCCCGACAGAGGCCCACCTCATGCAAATCAGTGCTGACCCTGTTCCTCATAGAAACGGTCCCTCCCAAACCTTAGGCATCTTACCCCTTCACCCTGTGGCTTACTGTGTTTTTTTAGTTGGGAAATTTTGCATACACACTTCCTGGTTCTCGCTGACAAAGCTTTGCCGCTGGGTTGGGCACGGCAGTTGTTGAAAGTCTCACAATGTGGGTACCCACAGATGAGGTGAGCTTCCTACTCTGCTGAGGCCCCAATGTAATAACTTCAAACCTCAGACAGGGACACCGGCGTTACAGATGCCTCTTATATCCACATTTGTAAAGCGCGAACACTCACCCGTAAGGGTCTCTAGGCGCTGGGGGCTGTCGGGAAGATGAAGCAAGCTATTGCCCACATGGTGCTGGGCTAATCTGCCGCCGGCGCCAGGGATCGAACCGTGATCCCCAGATTCCGGAGTCAGTCGCCCTGGCCGCGGCGCCACACCTCTTCCCCCCCCTTCCCACCTCCCCCCCTCTGTAAAGATCCTCCCAGGGTGCACTCACACTCCTTTATTTCTCGGCCACATTCCTATTTGCCCTGCAAACTGTTTGTCCCTGAACACTCACCGGTCTATGTGCTTGTCCTAACTGTTTAGATGTAGGCAGGGCCACTGGAATTATTAGGCAGGGGAGGACCACATTAGGCACCAGGCCTGACTACATTATGTGGCAAGAAAAGGCAAATTATGCAATATAATGCAGCACATTTTGTGAGAGCATTACTTTATTATTTGGTCTTTTTTTTTTTTTTTTAAACAATTTTTATTTGCAACAAAAATAGCATCAGTGCATAGCATCATACAGTCATATTGAAATGTCCAAAAACAAAACACAGGCATCAACACATATCGCACAGTGGATAAAAAAAAAATCAGTACGCTGTCTCCGGAAGCCGTCCAGTTCGCTATAAAATACATTACTGACACAGGGTAAGAAATACAATGATAAAATGAAACGATAAGATAAAACGGACACGGATATTTAGGTCGCCAGTGGGGAGGAGACAATTTCATCTGCAAGCTGGGCCATCAGTGTTTGTCTCTCACGCCGCAGTTCCACAGTAGGGGAGAAGCAGATATCACCCCTGTATTTGTTCCACTTTCCCCATTTATGGTCCCATTTCTTGCGGCATCCACGTCCCTTGAATACCGTTTTCTCAGCGATCATTGCGCTGTCCATGTCTTTAGCCCAGTCACTCACCAGTGGGCTCGCAGCCACCCCCCATTTCTGTGCGATGTTGCACTTAACGATAATCCAGCCCATCGAGGCCCACGCTTGCTCTGCCTGGGAGAGGTCAGTAGCCTCCCACACATTTAGGAGACAGAGTTTAGGGGATGGACTCAGGGGTTTGTCACACGTCCTGGTTATTTGGAGAGTCACCCTTTCCCAATAGTGTTGTATATGGGGGCATTCCCAGGGAATGTGTGTACAGGTGCAGAGTGGATCAGAACGTCTACCGAGGCGAAACAGTAGTTTGGCGTCAAAGTAAACCCGGTGAAGAATTTTGAGCTGGATGAGGCGAAGGCGCATGGGAATCGCCACCTCTTTGGGAGAGGCAAGTGCGTCTCTCCAGTTGTCGTCATCCATACTACCCAGGTCAGCCTCCCAGCTTGTACGTAATTTTTGGGTCGGATCAGCATGATTATTCACCAGTTTCTTATAGGTGAGGGAGATGGCCTTGTGGTCCATTGGATCTAGCATGAGCCGGTCCTCTAAGGGGGAGGAGTCAGGGAGAGGGATTCCCTTCGGTAGGGCCATAGAAATAGCGTGGCTAATTTGGAGATATCAAAAGGTCTCTGAGGGTGCAAGTTGGTAGTTATTCTGGAGGTCAGCAAACGTGGCCAATTTCCCTTTCACCCACATGTCCCCAACCGTGGAGATCCCGATAGTGTCCCATTTGTCAAAACCGGGGCAGTTTCTTAAGTGACCCAATAAATCGGCTTCCCAGATAGGAGTTGCTTTAGTTAACCGGTTGTGCCACCCCAGCTTTCTCGTGAGTCCATGCCACACCTCGACTGTGCGGGCAGTGTGGCCAGTCAAGTTAAATTTACAGGGATTGGTATAGAGCTCCCTGTTATAACCCCCCTGTCACATGAGCCAATGATCAGTGTAAAAATTGGGATCATCGTGTGGACCAAATACCCATCTATTGATCGTAGTCAGTTGGGAAGCTTGGTAGTACAGTCTTATGTCTGGTAACCCTATACCCCCGTCGTACCACCCCATGGTGAGTTTGTTCATAGCAATACATGGCGGGCAGTCCTCCCACAGTAATCCCTGCACCACACAGTCTATTTGGGAAAAATATGAGTCTGGGATAGGTTAGGAGCATTTTGCAACGCATAGAGGAAGCGCGGGAGCGCAAGCATCTTAAACAGGGATGCCCGTCCCGTCCCAAGAGAGTGAGAGGGAGAGATTGCCAATATCGGGCCCCAGCAAGTTGTGCTCAAAAAAAGTATTGACATCGGGAGTGACAAAGATGCTCAGGTACTGAAAGCCTTGGGTCGCAACCGGAATCTCATAGCCTCGCGGGTTGGAAGGGGGCTCGCCCCACAGAACATATTCTGGGATTTGGACCAATTAATCCGGTATCCCGTGTGTGCACCAAATATGTGAAAAATATGGAGTACCCTCCACAGCGAGCGGGCTGGAGAGGCCAAATAGAGTAAAATATCGTCCACGTACAGCGAAATATGGTCTTCATGGTCATTCGACCATTTGAGTCCCCTTATTTTCCGGGTCACCCCTGATCCAAACGGCCAGGGGCTCCAACACCAAGGTGAAAAGAAGCGGGGACAACGGACACCCCTGCCTTGTACCCCGTCGGAGGGGGAAAGTAGCGGATCGATGATTGTTCATGGTGACATGAGCTGTGGGTTGCGTGTATAAGAGCCTAATCCATCCGATCAGTCTGGGTCCGAACCCCATATGAGTCAACACGGCAAAGAGAAAATCCCACTCGATGGTATCAAATGCCATAGTGGCATCTAAGGACAGTAGGATTGCTTCCTCCTCGATAGTACTAAGCCTACCCAGGGCCCCATGCACACACTGCAGATTCCTGGCCGTGTTTCTACCCGGCATAAAGCCAGACTGGTCTGGATGGATCAAATCGGTGATTTACGGAAGGAGTTGGTTGGCCAAGAGCTTGGCAAGGATTTTGGCCTCGACTGTGAGGAGGGAGATCAGGCGGTACGATTTACAATCTTCTGCGGGCTTTTTAGGTTTGAGAATGACTACTATTGCGGCAGTGCGGATGTCAGTGGGGAGAAGTCCCAATTCGCAGCATTCCTCGTACAGGTGTCAGTTTAGTCGCCATGGGTTTTAAGAGCTCAATGGGAAGTCCATTCGCACCCATCGCCTTGCCGGAGCGAACATCATGTATGGATTTTTGTATCTCAGTCTCAGTAATATCCGCCTCCAACGCGTCTCTGTCATGTGGGGAGATGCACTGCACGGTGATGGTAGCCAGGAGATCCGCCGACATCGAGGCTTGTGAAGTCTCCGGGGCCCTATAGACCTCCTCAAAGTGAGATGCGAAGGTATCAGCAATCTCCTGAGGGTCAGTAAGAAGAGCACCACAGGGGCCAGTTATTGCGTGTACCCACCTCGCAGCCTGCTCCTTGTGCTCCAGCCACGCCAGGAGTTTACCCTTATGTTCGCCCTGTTCATAAATCCGGTGGCGGGTAGAAAGGGAACGCATCGTGGCCTCCTCCAAAAGGAGCTGTCTATAATCTTGTCGCTTAATGTTAAGACTGTGTTGGGCAGCTGGAGCAGGGTTTTGCGAGACGGCCACTTCCATGGCCAATATGTCCGCCTCCATGTCGACCGCCCTACGGGAGCGCTCAGCCCTATGTCCCACCAGTAGTGACAGCGCTCTGTCCTTTATGACCGCCCCAAACGCCCCCCACAGAGTCGCAACCGAGGCAACCGACCCCACGTTTTCAGCAAAATAGTATTCGGTATCCTTCAGGAGGGTATCCCTGATGTGAGGTATCTTTAGCGCCCCCGGCTGCATCATTATTGGGCCGGGGAGTCTGGCGCGTCGTATGTTGAAGGTAGTCAGGATGGGAGAATGATCGGATATCCCTCGTGCCAGACATTGCGAGTTAGTGAAGGTGTGTATATCTTGAGCATGGGTAAGCATGTAGTCAATTCGAGATTGACTACCGTGTACTCCCGATTAGAATGTGTAGTGTGTGTATAGAGGGTTCAACCACCTCCATATGTCAAACACTCCCAGGGCATTGGTGAGTTCTTGGAGTTGCAAGCCACGTGGCGGGTCCCCTCGGGGCGAAGTCGATCCCGAGAGCCGTCCATCGTTAAATTAAAATCACCCCCCAATATTAACACCCCCTCGGGCAGTTCTAGTAACAACGCACCCACGTCACGTAGTGTCAATCGCTGTAACCCCGGTGGGGCGTATACAGAGACTACATTAAGGGCACGTCCCACCCAGGTACCGGAGACCGCTGAGTACCTGCCTTGTGCATCTGTCCAGGTGTTGTGCAGGATATAGGGACAGCCCCTTCGTAGGAGAACCCCCACCCCTCCTGAGCCTGATGTGAATCCCGAGTGCACTATCATGCGATTCCCTTTTCTGTTGAGAGCCACGCATGAGTTCCCCACCAAATGTGTCTCTTGGAGGAGTACAATATCAAGTTCATGCCGTTTGACATATTGTAAAACAATACCCCTCTTAATCTTGTCGCCTAGGCCATTGACGTTCCAAGTGGACACTCTAAGACCTAGACCAGTCGGCATCAGAAACTATCGATAGGAAAAACAAAGCAGCGGATGGGCCCATCCAGTGGAGGCAACCGGGACTCCCCCACCAAGCAAAAGAGAGGTCAATAAATTGCCAGAGACAGCGTAGATAGAGGTCACATTTACAAAAGACTGTAGGACCAGGCACATTACCAGAATACCAGGTGATGCAGTGCACCAATGCAAAAAACGAAAGAAACACAGAAAAAAGAAACACACAATGAACAAGTCCCCCCCTACCAGATTGAGCCCCCCCCCCACCCTGCCTGCCTGCATAATGGGTCAATAACCACCCGCCACCCCCAACTATCAGAGTGCCTGTCGCCCACGCTCAGCAACTTCGGGAACGTGTACAACCCCACTCCCTAGAGCAACAAAAGTGAAACCAAAGATCTAGCCCCGGCCTAAAACCCCCGGGGTGTGAAAAAATTACATACTGCATTAAACTTTACGATATATAGAACCACAGATCTGCAAATCCCGACCTTCCGGTACAGCAGGGAGTCAAAGGCACACAAACAAGTCCCTCAGACGACACATTAAGGAATAATAACAGGAACGCAACATGAAGACCCTGTAGCCCAAGCAAGTCAGAAGAGCGACACCCAGTCCCGTGCATGGACCAATGTTCGGTATCATCCCGGAGGGTTTCGAGACTCTGAGTCAGAGGGTGGCGAGGAACGTCTCTGTTGACGCCACTCGCCTCCGTAGGCGTGGACTTGTGTGTTTTCTTACCAACTGTGCGCCAACCGTCAAGCCAGTCCCAAGCGTCCTCCGGTCTGGTGAAGAACCACAGTTTTCCATCAGATTCAATTCGGAGCTTCGCTGGGAACAAAATGGCATATATGATCTCTTGGTTCCTGAGAACGCGCTTCACTTCCAGGAAACTCCTGCGCTGCTTCTGGACCCTCAAGGTGAAGTCCGGGAAGAATGATACTTTACTGTTTTCAATAGTCAATGGGGGGGGGGGCAGCTCTCGCAGTCTGCAAAATCACGTCGCGGAAATTAAATACTCGGGCCAGAAGCGGACGGGGAGGGGCTCCTGGTTTCGGCTCCCCCCCTGGTACCCGGTGGGCTCGTTCAATGGAGAATCATTTGGACAGACCTCGTGGTTGGAGACACTGTAGGATCAGCACCTCGACAAACAGATCCGCAGCTGGCCCCTCCGCCTGTTCCGTAACGCCTTGAATGCGGACATTATTGCGCCGCATTCTGCCTTCATAATCGTCAAGTTGTAGTGCCATCGCCTCTTGGGGAGTTGCGCAGTTCAGCAACCTGCTTTTTGAGAAAGGTTGCGTCAGTCACCAGTTCAGAAGTCGTGTTCTCAACTGTGCTCACCTGGTCCGCTATTTTCCTCATGTCCTCTCTCATTAGTGCCAGTTCCGTGGCTACAGTGTCTATTCGGGTTTCAAGAGAGGTCCGCACATTAGTGATTGCCGATAAGAGATCTTTATTTGAAGGCTCTGAGTCCGCATCCTGGAGTCCGACAGTACCTGGCCTTTTTTCCTGAGATTTCTGCCATGCAAACTTTTCCAACTTGGCCTGCGCTGCCGTTCTTCCGCTGCGGCCCGTCGCCATCGCTGCTCCGTGGAAATGGCGAGGCTACAGGGCTAGGGAGCGACCGCTACTCACCTCCGCCTGCCGTGAGAACACCCACTCGGCCTGTCGGCTTTGGCACGTGGCCCTCCAACCGAGCATCGATACAGCGCTGGGAAGCATCCCTCGGGTTCACCCGGGGGGTCTCTGGTCTCTCACCACGACTCAGAGGTCAAGATATTCCCATTTAGGTACGAGTCGTAGCACTCCGGCCTGATGACCCCCTGTCCAACAGACTCACGGGATTCCACTGGTGTATCAGGCCCAGATCAAGTCACGGCTGCGGCAGCAGTTCACACCTCTCCCTCGTGTCCAATGCGGCAGCTGCCTATGCCTCTCTCTTTATTTTCAGCGGGGCCCCCAATGCCTCTGGGAAACACCGCTGGGTGTCAGCACGCAATGGGTGGTGAATCAATACCTCAGCGTACCAGCCAGGAGGCCTGCCGGCATGAGGGGCAGCTCATGATTGAGAAAGCGGTCCTGTAGAAGTCCAGGGTCAGTTCTGAGGCAAACCTCCCCTCCAGAATTTCAGCCGCCCCTCGGATAGTCCTCTCACAGGTGGTGCAGTGCATGCGGTGATATGGTCTCCACGAGATGGGGTCGCGGGAAGAGTCCCGTCCAAGCATGCATCCTCTTGAAGGCGTAGATTCGGGGCCGCACAGGGAGGATCCGCTCAGAGCAGCGGCGATACGTTCCACACCTCAATCTTCACCAACCTGCTACCTTATTCTGCCGAAGGGTTCCGAGGCAGCGGAATGCAGCCAGGATGTTGGAAGCGCCCAGTCAGTCACTCGCCGGCCAGGCCTAAGCCGCGGGGTTGCGTAACGCACCCGCGCCATGCGGCGCCACATCTGCCCGGCTGGGCCGCTTCAGATGGGGCCGGCATATGAAGCCTCCCTCGTACCACAGTCTCGATCGGCCTCGCAGTTGGTCGGCACCTCGGGTGGCAGCCACAGCAGGCAGGGAGCCCCCTGGAGCAAGAATTTGGCCGGGGCAAATCAATGTAAACGGATAGATCGAGAGTGGCGCGACGGAGCTCAGCTATAGTGCGGCCATTCCCGTCGGCAGTTGGCCACGCTCCCCTCTATTTGGTCATTTTTACACTTAGTAACACTGTCTGGGCAAAGACTTCATCTTATTAGTACAAGTTTAACACCCAAATACACCAATAAGCAATGAAAATATGACCAGTCAACTTTGTGAAGGGCCTTCTACTACAAGGGAACAGGTGTCGCAAAAGTTTAAGTAACATTTGATCCGTTTGAGCTAGAAACGTTTTTTGGGTTTACAATCTACAGATTATGCAGCACATAATGGATTGTGTGCAAAGGCCACAACCGCAGAATCACATAATTCCAGCGGCCCTGGATGTAGGAGACTTATGATCGATCTCAAAACTAGAAGATTCCTAAAGACCTACCTCTTTCCTCTGGTATTTGGATAATCATGTGCTCTTCACAGCCACTCCTAAGTCCTGACTGCTCAGATGTCTTGAGACCAGCTTCCTCTTCATCATTTGGGATCTGTTCACTCTTGGACATCTTCAAGGCCTTGATATCATGTTTGGGAGATATTGAGGGTGACCATCTCCAGGCACTTCCTTCCCTGTCGGGTAAGAGACTGGTTTTCCACCACCATATTTTGATAATGTTCTATGCAACTCAACACTTTCTTGTTCTACGTTCCCGTAACCCAAAGCGCACTGACACCACTGCAGCATGGTTTGCATCACAGAAACCTCAAATAAAAATAAAATAAAATAAACAACCATGTGCATAGGTTATATCTGCCTGGAAATGTAAATCTGTAGTTAATTCCACAAATTTCCAAAATGAGCCATAAATTTCCAAAATTTCAAAGGTCTGTTGGGGGGTTATAGAATCTAAAATTTACCCGAGGAAGGTCACTGCCACCATTTTAGTTGTGCCTGCATGTGTTCTTTGTTAATTTATGTCATAATTATGTTACATAAGCAGAAACGTAGATAGCAGTGTATTGCCATTACAGTGGAGAAAACCCATTTTTATATATATTTTCTGCACTAGAACGTCACTTTTTTGGTGTTTTGGTGGCGAAACGGGCTTCGCCTTACTTACAAGTCAGCGTTAAGCCACTTAATGTGGCTTAACGCTGCCTTGTAAATAAGGCACCTTTTCAAGCTAGACTTAGCGGGAATGGGGTAGGTAGGCAATGGGTGTTGCGGTGGCTGTTCTGGCGCAACACCCATTAATTTTGACCCTGCCCCATATTTACAAGAGTGGCTTGAATATGGGGCAGCGTCAAAATTAAGATCAGGGAAAACTTGGTCTTAACAGGGCACAACGAGGAGAAATGCTTTATTTCTCCTCATTTTTGCTGTTTTTATGTGTGCTGCATTGAGCATCACACATAAAAACAGCAAAACACCATGCATGATTGTATAATTACAAGAAGGTGTCCTCTCCCTCCTGCACATAAACAATCATTTTTAAAAATGACGATCTGCAACTTCTACGTGTGCTGCGTAAAGCAGCACACATAAGGTGCAGCCCTGCGTTTCAGAAATGGTGGAGTGCAGCGTTAAGCCAAGAAGGCTAGCGCAGCACTCTGTCACTTCTTAGTAAATATGCCCCGGAGCCGGCAGTTTGCACCTGCTCATGTCGCATAAAGTTGTTTGCTTCAAGGCAGAAAAAGGGCCGACAGATGGTGCTCTATGTTTACGCCTTACAATGAGACAAACTGATTTTGCCTCAAAAAGGTCAGAACTTGCACCTTTCAAAGGTGTGCCGAGCAATTTCAGGGTGGGAATATTGAATACCAAATATTGATGGGACAGAATATCATTACAGCAACCTCAAAGAACGAAATATCAAAAGTGCACAGAAGTAGGTGAAGATTTACTAGATTTTTATAGAAATTGTATATGTTATGTTATGTTATAGAAACTTATAAAGCACAACGGTTACCCGGAGGTGTCCTTCCGCTAGTTATTACCCCTTGGGTAACAAAGCGGTCCACTGCTATTACAGGTTGAAAAGCCAGGTCTTCAGGCTCTCCCTAAATATCAGCAGATCTGTGCTGTTTCTCAGGTAGAAAGGAAGGTCATTCCAAGCTTTTGCAGCGCGCATGATAAAGCTTCTTCCACCCCAAGAAGCTTTTTTTATGAGTGGTACTCTCACCAACTTGGCTTCCATGGAACGCAGGGTCCGTTTAGGCCAGTACCATTGAATATTCTGTTTCAGAAACTCAGGGCCTATTCCTTGAAGAGCCTTGAAAACTGTACACAGGGCTTTAAAGCGCACCCGTTTCCTGACTGGCAGCCAGTGAAGTTTACTAATTTCCTTGGAGATGGATGCAAATTTAGGTATGTCCGACAGCAATCTCGCTGCCGCGTTTTGCAGCAGTTGAAGTTTGTTCATGAAGCGTTCCTGTAGGCTCAGATAGAGGCCATTACAATAATCGAGCCTAGACAGGACAAGCGCCGTGACCACTGTCCGCTGGCTGTCAGCCGGTAGAAAGGGGAGAATTTTTCTGATCATCCTAAGCACATGGAAGGCTGGTTATGCCTTACCAGCTGAGTGACGTAAGGGGAGCAGGCCAAGGCTCCGCTGCTATCACCTGCAGTGATGGTGAAGTGCCATTTAAGAGGGTAGGGCTTGGCACTATCATTCCTCCCAACCACTGAACTACTACAGAAAACAACCAGGGTTCTCTTGTCTATGTAGATAAACTAGGCACCAAATAAAAAAAAATAAACAAATACAAAATATTTGGGGTGCCAACTGCTTGATTTGGGTAGGGCACAAGTTGCTTTTAATTACTCAAGAGCCACCCCTGGAAACAAGAACTTTTTAGTGGTCATGGACCACGCAACCAAATACACAGAGGCAGGGCCACTGAGGAGCACCGCCCATGTGTATTTGTTCCCCGATTAGGATCTTCTACCACGTTGAATTCCCCACAGAGAGAGCTTATTTATGATAAGGGAAGTAGCTTCACATTGACATATAGGAAAACAATATGGGGCAAGATGGGAAAAACCTATAGGTTGCCAACCTCTCACTGTCCCAACCCAAAACAATGGCCAGGTTTACGGATCATGACTGGAACATTGAAGCAACCATTTTGGCCTCCTGGCGGGTGCTGCCAAAGTATAAGTGGGCTCTATCCCATTTAAAATTCTGTTTGCCATGCACTAATGGCCCCCCTCCCCCACTCTGGTAAATGAGGGTAGGAGGGCAACTCGAAGTCTGCTGTGCCTGACTCACTGAATCAGCTGAGGCAT
This sequence comes from Triturus cristatus, assembly GCF_964204655.1. Taxonomy (NCBI): domain Eukaryota; kingdom Metazoa; phylum Chordata; class Amphibia; order Caudata; family Salamandridae; genus Triturus; species Triturus cristatus. The sequence continues at coordinate 128,221,933 of NC_140594.1, forward strand.
AAGGGGAAGGAAAGTCTTCAAGCCAGTCATAAGTTAATAAGGCGCGAGAACCACCAGCACTGGATACAAGGATGGCCATAAAGACTGGGCCATGAAGTTTGTGATTCTTCGTTCTATGGCAGCCAAGTGGAGCAGCATACGTACTGTCCTGAGAAAAGATTATGGCCACCATGGTAAGCCGCTAGAGGGGCTCTTCCCGTTACTGAGTGTGGCATGGCATATGTGGCATATTCTGAACTGCACTGAACAGCCAGGCTGGAGAAATCCCTAACACTCCCTGACCCCAAACAGGGCGTCTTTCCAGCCCGCTCAGGCCAATCCCCACGCTGCTCTCATAGTATGTGAGCAGTGCAGGGATTGCACAGGGAGTCCATGACGCTGCCCCAGTGCTTGCTGGGACCAGGAAGGACGAGGCGTGACTCGGGAGGTGGGCGGAAGCAGCAGGTACGTTTTTATTTTTTATTATTAACCCCCCGCACGTTCCCACTCCCGCACTCCCCAGTGCCCCGTCCACTCACCCACCTCCTCTTCTCTGTGGCAGCCGCCACTGCTGGTGAGTTCCATTGCCTTCTCTGCCTGTGTACCCGTTCATGTATTTTTCTTGCGTACATTTTGCCATTGTGCCAGTGGTAAGCCTAGGGGTCCTCTGCCCTAGTGCAAGCAATCAAATTGAGTCCCCCAGGGATTGAAATACTGCTATAAATGAGGTGCTGCGTGTCCAGCACACCCCTGAACCCCGGTATCACTGCTCGTGCTACACTAATGTAATTTATGGCTCCCTAAATTCCTCATTCTGCTCTTCTTTACTTACCTCCCTTTCTCCAATCCGCTCTCCTCTTATCGCCTTCATTATTTTATTGCTTTCCTCTCTATCCCCTTCTTCAATCTCTCTCTTCTGCCTGATCTGTCTCTCACTCATCCTCATCTCCTTCCTTCCCCTACTTATTTCTGGCTCCTTTCTCTTTCTTGTTCCTTGCCCACTTTGTACATCCTTTTCTCCTTTCTCTGTCTCACCGACCTTATTCCCTTCTCTCTGTCACCTTGTCCTACCCTCCAGCCCATTTTTTCATCATCTCCTTTTCTTTCACCCTTTTTCCTCTCTTTTCTTTAGTGTTCCTTTATCCTTGACACCCTCTGCCCCCCCCCCCTGCAAAGTATACACAGCCAAACCCCTGGATTGTCTAAAAACAAAATCATAACAGTAGCCTCTGAAAAAACCTCAGCTGGTGCGGGGCAGACTGGGCCCCTCCCACCTCTGGGCCCTGGTGCACTGCACCAGACGCACCAATAGTAGCTACGTCCATGCATTGTGGCGCTTGTTCTTTCAGAGCCTCAGCCCTGACTCTTCGATCGCTTATTACGATGCCATCCATCCCGGGTGTCCAGAGGGACTCCCCGGTGACCAGCCTCTTGCTGGTGTGGTGTGCTACACCCCTCTTTCCCTGTTCTGGACTTATCCTGCATGTTGGCTTACATTTCCTCCTCTCAGGAAGTCCCAAAGGGGAGATTGGTAGATTATTTTCTGAGTCCAAAGCCTGGCTCTCCCTCCTGGAAGCGGCACGTTCCTGACAGTTTGCCAGGCCCTGGCACGGGCATGGATTCAGATGATAATCCGCTGGGGGCCGTGGCTTTCCAAGAATAAACCTTTTTGTTGAATTAGATTCATCTGCTGAGCCAATCTGGGGACTGCCGAGAGCCCCTGGTGTCTTGGCCATCTTGGGGGCCGGACAAAACGCTGCAGATTCAAATCCCAGGGTCGGTCCAACCTTGTTAAGAGGACTCACCATGGTGGCATTACCCGAGAAATGTTCCAGGAGACCCTTGAAAACTTCAATCTTTTTTTACTCTGTGCAAACTACATTTTCTTCATCGACTGCGGTTGTTGCAACCTGACTGGGCTGAAGTGATGTTCATTCTCTCTCATTTGTCCCAAGATGCATTAGCCTTGACCACACCATAACTCAATGGGGACAGACTATTATCACAGCACTATTCAGACTTCCTTCAACAATTCTCTAGTTTCTTTTCCTGAAAACAGACATAGTCAACTCATGCTTATTTGCTCACATTAAAGCTGATATAATCTCCTATGTGAGCAGATTTTATCAATTAGAGGCAGAGACTGGGTGGAATGATAAAGCCACCGCAGCCTGTTTGCAATGTCTTGCAGCAAAAGATTCTTTGGCACTAGTCGTAAATCGACCCGCAATGATTTAAGCTTTATTAAAACATTGTAATATTAGGAGCTCTATTGAAGACAATGGAGTGCTCTGGGCTTCTAATGGCCGGTAGAAGCCTGGAGCTCCAACATTCCAATGTTTGTTCCCAGCTGTTCCTGTGAACAAAGGCCTTACAGAACCCAACGACATTTCAACCCCCTCGGCTCCGCGGAGCCTTTGTTTTATAAATTAGAACATTCTGCCCTCTGGAGTCGGAATGTTCTAATAGCCTTGGAGCCCTCCGTAGCAGTCCATTAAAGGCCCGTTCCCTTGTAAAATGCCCTCACCATGGGCCTTTAGCGCTGAAGCGGGCCTTTGATGGCCAGTAGAGCCCGGTACAGGGGCTCTAAGGCTATAATAAAATGAACACTGCATGTTGGAACTCACACATTGTAAGAATGAAAGTAAGAGCAGCCTGCTTTTCATTGCTCAAAGAAACAAAGGTTTCTTCATCACCGGAGGAAGACGTAGAGGAGCCATTGCGGATTAGAAATCTAAACAGACCCTTAACCAAAAAAGAGAAGAACCAATGGCACAAAGGAGATCTCTACCTTTATCATGGTAAATTAAGGCATTTTTCTAAGTAGCTGTTCCCAGTTCCAGGAAAACTACTGAGCCTCTCCTTGACGCAAACCGCAGACAGACTTTTCGGCTTCACAAGCACATTATTATTTACCAGTTAAAGTTACAACATCTAATGGCCCATGCACCTTTTTAGCTCTAATTGACTGTGGAGCAGCTGGTTGTTTTATGGACTTTAAATTCCAGAAGATAACAAAATACCTTCTCAGAATGAAGCATGCTAAAACGCACCCCAGAAACAGATGTAAAGCCCTTAACCTCTGGAGATATCTCACAAGCTGCTCTACCCCTTTTTAATGCTTACTTATGAAGGGCATTTAAAGTCTTTGACTTTTGATCCAATTGATGCCACATCGTTTCCTATTGTGCTGGGAATATTGTGGTTGAGAATCCATAAATCTACTATTAATTGGAAGACTTATATCACTGAGTTCTCACCTCAACATTGTCGGGTGGATTGTTTTCTGAGAGGAGTTCTGCAGACACAGCAAACCTCATATCTGGCATTGAAACAGGAGGAGTCCTTCGTATCTGCCATCCCTGAAGTGCATAACAACTTTGCTGACGTCTTTAATAAATCCCAACCTGACTCCTTGCAACCCCATAGGGAATATGATTACCCCATTTATTTGGTTCTCGGGACAGTATTACTCATGGGAGGATTTATGCTTTGATCATCAATGAAGACCAAGTACTTCAGGGATATCTTGACAAAAACCTTAAGAAAGGATTCATCGGACATTGGACTTCTCCAGCTGGGGCCCCTATCTATTTCATTCCGAAATCAGATAGTACTTACAGATCATGTATTGATTACCGTAAACTCAACAACATCACTGTTCGCAACCAGTATGCCTTACCTGTAATCCTGGTCTGAATGGAAATTGATCAAATCAAGCCTGCCAAGAGCTTCACAAAGTTGGACTTACGTGAGTCATACGATCTGTACGGATTGGAGAAGGCGATGAATGGAAGACCTTCTTGAGCACCAGGTATGTCCATTTGGAGTATTTGTCATGCCTTTCGTTCTATGAAATGCACCACCCGTTTTGCAGGGCTTCTAGCCACTTACCACTGGCATCTGTACCCACAATCTTCTCTCTTCCTGGAACATATGCCGTCAAGTCCAGAGCAGACACTAACAACTCCTTTAACTTGCTAAATTATGCTCCACATTCCTCATCCCACATACATTCCACACAACACTTGTAGAGTTTCCTCAGGGCACTTGATTTATTTTAGAGTTTAGGGACAAAACAGCTGTACAATTCAATAATTTCACAAAATGAAACAACTAATTCCTTATTCTTAGGTGTTTCTAAATTGCGAATTACACCCACAAGCTCCTTGAAAGGTCTCACACCTTTATGAGAGATGGTTTGTCCATGATATATGATCTCCTCCCTTCTAGGGAGCCAAAAGCAAGCCCGTCTGCGCCCGTCCACGCCTGGACCACGCCCAGTGCCGGTCCCCCTGGTTGCCTATCCTCAGATCGTTGTCAACAGCTCAGTTATATGTGGGAAGCCCTAATTAACCTAAAAAGCTCTATAAGCTAGTCTACTGACCTCCTTTTAATGTATCAGACTTGATGGGCCCTTTGTCTAATATGTGTTCTACCTGTAACAAAGTTATTCTAAAGCCGCACCCATTGATGGAGGGTGCTAGCTGTGAAACCCCTGTTAATGGCTTGGAGTTGTTAGACAATCATCCATCCTTTCTCTTTGCCCTCATCAACTCCAGATCTCTGGTAAAACATCATATGGAGGTTTCTGATGTTATCCTCAATCACCATTTAGATCTGTTATTCGTAACAGAAACGTGGGCAGATGTTTCGTCAGGCCCGGAGGGTAAACATCGTTTACCCCGAAATCGGAACACCACATGCCATTATAATGCAGTTGTTACAACGACCACATTTGTTACAATGCATGCCATTACTCCGCAACGACTTTGTCTAGGGGTCAGAAGGCGTTGGAGTTAAAATCCAACACCTTCCCTACTGTTGCACAGACTGGAATTGGAATAGTAAATTATACTATTCCAACATCCATCGCCCCCCCTCGAGCAAGTCGTTGTCCCAACTTGTGGAGTAATGGCATGCGTTGTTACAACTGAGTCATTGTAATGACCGCGTTGTAAAGGCATGCATAAAAAAAGCATGCGGGAAAACGAGGCATATTCGTCCTGGAGATTACAGCGGCGATATTTGATGGCTATCTGATTTATCGTTTTGATAGACCCAACAAAAGGGGGCTGGCAATGTTCTACGCAGAACATCTGCAAGCTGCTTTCAACCCTGTTTGCGTGGAAGGTGTGAAGGCAGTAATTGTTAACATACAAAATACCAATCATTCAATGGTTTGCTTATTTATCGCAATCCAGGACCCAGGGCATCATTTGCGGGAAAAATCAGTCAATTACTCAAAGCCCTTCTTTTACAAACTGATTTTATAGTCTTGGGGGACATCAATTTCCATCTGGAAAACCACTCCGATGTAGAAACAGAACACCTCCTAGACACTTTTTCAGGTCTGGGCTTATCCCAAATTGTAGTGGAACCCATTTATCAGCCGGCCCACCTACTAGATGGAATCTTTACTAAAAAATCTAAATGGTAGTTTCACTAATACATTACCTTTAATTTGGACTGATCATTTCGCGATTCTGTGGGCTCTTAAGTCAAAAATCAGCTCTTGCTTTAGGGCTCATAAATTACATCAGGTAAACCGCGCATGGCATAAAATTCAGACCTCCGATTCGGATACACAGCTTTGAAACTCACTTGTGAATAATGAGACTGACCCTTATCAGATGGCAGAGCGTTACCATAATTGGATCCGCTCAGCCACCAATGAGGTTGCTCCTCTTAGGAGGGTAAACATGAAAAATACAAAGATGTCTCAACCTTGGTTCGACGACTCTCTCAGAGCCATTCAATAGCAATGTCGAAGACAAGAGTGCAAGTGGCGCTCAGGTTACGAGAGAGAGGAGTGGGACAATCCTGGAAAATCCTGTTTAGGCAACTATAAGATATTAATTTTGGCGGCCAATGCTAAATACTATACCTCATAAATAAATCTAGCCACCAACACTCCCAAAACCCTATTTCAAACAACAACAAAAATTGATTAGCCCTATGGGGTCTAATCCAGCAATCTTCAACCAAGAGTTTTGTGATTCTGTAGCGTGTTCCTTTCAGGAAAAAGTTCGGAATATCTTAATATTTTTCCACGATAAGCAATTGCTCCACGATTACGTATATAAGACCAAACTAGAAGACCGCCAGGTTCTGGCAATTTGTGATCCCTTCAGTGGCACAGATCACTGAACTTACACAGAAGATTAAAACAGGTTCTCCCTCTGACCCCTGCCCGCCTAAGATTGTTTACCTTGCCCCAGAAATCATAGCATGCCACCTATCTACTATCTTCTCCACCATGTTTAATACAGGGATTTTTCCTATTTCCTGGAAAGCAGCTTTAGTGCTGCCTCTTCTAAAGAAACCAAATCTTTAACACTCTAGATCCCGACAACTAGCGACCCATAGCCTGACTCCCCTACCCGGCTAAGCTAGTGGAAAAGATCATGAAACTCTCCTCTTTCATTGAGACCAACTATCGTTTAGATGATTCACAGTCCAGTTTTAGGGTAAGCCGTAGTACTGAAAACACCCTGGTCACAGCAACGGAATAAATCAGAACCTCCCTTGATGGAGGGGGTAATGCAATTCTGATTCTGCTGGACCTGTCAGCGTCTTTTGGTACGGTCAATTACAAGATACTGGCTGACCGCTTGCTGGACATGGGGATTGAGACCTAGCACTAGACCTATTAAAGTCTTGTCTCTCAGGGCGCCGACAAGGGGTATCTCTTGGCTCATTTAATCCAGCTCCTTATTCCTTGCCTTGGGGGTCCCTTAGGGTTCCTCCCTGTCTCCTACTCTGTTTAACCTTTATGACCCACACTCGCTCCTCTGATTAAATCCTTTGGGCTGTTTCTGGCATTTTATGCCGACGACACACAAATAATAGTCTCCCTGGCGAAAAATAAAATCCCTCCTGGAAACACGTTTAATAACTGCATGCGTGCCGTAAGCAGATGGGTGCCTAGTAATTGCCTAAAGCTTAACTCTTCAAGAACAGAGATCATCCAATTTGGCAATAATCCATCCATCTGGTCACCCAGCTGGTGGCCCTCAGATTTGGGCATGGTACCAACACCAACGTCCAAATGAAAAAACCATGGTTTACTACTGGACAGGGAGCTAAAATATAAGGATCAAGTCAATGTGGTTACATCCTCCGCCTTTTTCTGGCTCGGAATTATAAAACAAATAGAAAAATTTATACCGGCCGGCCTACTGAAGGCGGTGGTTATTGCTTTGGTCCTGTCTTGACTAGACTATTGTAATAGTCTTTATGTGGGGCTTCTGATTGGCCAGCTTAAAAAGCTGCAGACCACTTAAAATGCGGCTGCAAGCTTTCTTTTAAAAAATCCTAAATTTCAAACAGCCAGGGCAAGCATCAGACAACTGCCCGTTAATAATCGTATCTCCTTCAAGGCTCTCTTTTTAGCCTATAAATCACTCTATGGAAGAAGAAGAAGAAGAAGTAGAAGAAGAAGAAGAAGAAGAAGAAGAAGAAGAATGTATTGTTTCAGTTAATAAAAACCATAACAATCTTCCAAAGGACAATTATCTCCACATCATAAACTTATTAAATTTGAATTTCAAGTCAAAATCTACTGCATTGCAATCATTTCTGCTTTCAATATAAAGTGAATAAAAACCGCTAAAAAACAGTCTGTGGGTCATTATTTCGTACCTGGAAGATTTTAAAACGAGCATAATCGTCCAGTATATATTAATAATTCATAAAACTTCTATTGATCTCATTTTCATTCCCAATATAAAGTACGTTGGTGCAGTAAAAACCCAAATGTCAGTTTCCTTTCTAGCTAATACTGCACCTACTTAGTTCTCTCAGGAAAAGGGTCTTAGCATTCGAATGTCTGTAATCGCTATTTCATCAGTGAGGCAGAGGCGTGGTTTTTCCTTGATCTGTTTTGACTTTTCATAAAATGTCAGAAATTTCATCACCTTGCAGTTCAAATAAGGATCTGTTGGGTCCAAGCCTTTAAGTATTGCCCTTCTACAAGACCGGATGCCTCTATCATTAAAAGCTTTTTTCAAAAAAACGCACCCGTATTGCTTTTAGGCAGGGACATAAGCAGACCAGGTGAATAAAATCTTGCTTTGCTGCACCACATAGATTACATATCATGGGACCATTGTACTTCCATGCTGGCTGATCAGCTAAACTTGGTCAGACCCCAAACCTAGTGTTCATGAGTTTCCGTTTCAAATAAAGTGAGTATGTTGTGTGTAAATATTCTGCCAGACGTAATGTTGTATAAGTCTGCAGGGCCATCCTGGCATGGGCAAGCCCCTGCCTACTTTAAGGTAAATGTTGCATGGCACATACCTGGCAGCACGCTACGCTCCAGCTCAGCCAGACTTTTGAAGGTTGCACCATTTAAACTAGTTTCCGGCGGGGGGGGGGTGGCGGGGGGTGAAGTTTCTTTAGATTGACTGCACTCAACTGGAATCATCTTCCCTTAGAGTTGAAAGCAGCATCCTCTATCGCTGCTTTTAGGAGGAATCTCAAAACTTGGATCTTCAATCAGTGATCTATCTCTATTACCTTCATCAGCTTTATCCTGGTCCCTATAGCACCAAGACGCCTCCGGGCATTCGCGCGCTTTATAAGTCACTTCATTCATTCAAGTCACTTCATTCATTCATTCTAAAATTACATTTCTCCTCTCTTAACATCGTACTGGTACCATCTAATCTCTTCAACACTCACTTGGGAGTTGTGCTCTTTCAAAGTTTTACCAAAGGTAAGAACATCATCTTGAAAACTCGTGACCCCTTTTAAGACCCCCACAAAATTGTGCATGACTCTTACACAAAATCAAAGAAAAGTTGTGGCTTGAAGGCGAGCCACCTTTCTCTGACATTACATGTACTGAAAAACATGTTGAACACATGATGGGTTGTGCGGAAGAGTTGAAGGTGGAGGCAAACAGAAAAGTGGAAGTGTGTGTTGTGGAAGCAGTGAAAGGGGTGACATTCGTGAGATAGGTTAAAGGCAGTTCTTTCCATTGTTGTCTGACAGGGCTTATGGCTAATTGTAAAGACTGCCAGCTCCGAAGACGTTTTGTAATAAGGTGGGTAAAGGGACATTCGGCGAAGTGCTGCCAAAGCGGTGGGAAGTTAGTGGAGAGAGTGACAGAAGTGTGTGAGGAGGTTGTTCTTCAGGTATGGGTTAAGAAGAGGAATTGTGGCTGTGGTGGGAAGGCTCAACTCATATTCTAAGCTGAGCATTATTGCCTTACAACTTTGCCATAAATAATAAGGACGGGTTGTTATCAGAAGGGTGGATATAAGATCATGGCTCGCTAGCCCTTTTACAAAACGTGCAACAGTCAACAGACACAAAGTTGACCACCCTCATACACACTATTAGGCATGTTTCCATTCTGCCGAGTCCCTCAAGGACTCTTCTCTACAAAGGGTTCCAGTGGTGTTTACCATGCCTCACACTTTGATGACACAAAACCACCCAACATCACTGGAATGTGCATCAGTGTCGCGCTCTACACATCTCCCACCGTACGTTCCAGTGATGTGCTCTGTTTGTGCGTTGCTGCATTTGGTGTGTTGTAATGATGGAGTTCATCAGTGGCTGGAGCTGTCATTTTCCAAATAAATATCTTGATTTCCGCACCGTTGCCTTCAGACAGGTGGTAGTCGCATTTGGAACTGGCTGTTTGGTGATTGCTGCTGCACCCTCCTGCTACTACTGGTGCTAAGTTACAAACCAGCTACATACTTCTAGCTGGACACAGGATTACTGGTCGTAGAATAATGGTGACTGCCAATCGTGAGAGAGTGTGTTAGACTTGGCCCTTTTTGCAGGGTCATCCCTGAACTTTTTGCCTTCCTCCTGATATTTTTTCTGACCTGGTGTTGGTGGTTTTAGGACTCTGGGCATTTTATCACTGCTGTTCAGTATAAAGTGCATGTGCTCTCTTTGGTAAAACCTTGTAAGATTGGTCTATACCTGTTTGGCTAATTTAATTTACCTATCAGTCCCTTGTACAGCGGTATCCCAGATACCCAGGGCCAGTAAATGAAATGCTACTGGTGGGCTTGCAGCGCTGATTGTGCAACCCACCACAGTAGCCTTTCAAACCTGCCTCAGTTCTCTGCCATTGCAGGGCCTGTGCACGCAGTTTACTGCCACTGTGACGTGGCACATAAACTGGGTGCCACATCTGTGACCCCCCTTTTACTGCATGTCAGTCACCCCTAAGGTAGGCCCTATATAGCCATATGGGCAGGATGCATTGTAGGTAAAAGGTGAGACATGTACCTTAATTGTGTGACATGTCCTGGTAGTGACAAACAACCATTTTGGTTTCTCACTACTGTGAGGCTGCCCTCTCACAGGAATGCATTGGGGATTCCCTGATAAATGTGTCAGTGGTAATTCCTGATCTGAGAGGAGTAGAGTGGTCAAGTTTGGTATGTTTGGAATAGTGCTAATAAATGCTGCGCAATGGTTTTCGCAGATTTATTATCACTATTTTAGAAATGCCACTTTTACAAGTGGGCATTTCTGTATGCTATGTGTCTTTGTGCCTACCTGATGTGTATTGCATGTCTGGCTCTGGAGTGACAGGGGCTGGGTGAGTCCGCACTAGGCTGAATAGGCCGATCTGCATTTGGAGTGATGGGAGGAGTAGCCCCTGGGACTGAATGGGACTGTGCCTACCTTCCACAATGCTAACTCCGCCCCCCTGTGGTGTGCCTGGAGCTAGAGCCTACACTAACAAAGGGGGTGGTGGTGCACCTTTAGAGAAAGGTGTGATTGCCCCCAGAACTGGTTTGGACCAGGTGCAGAGCCCTGTGGCAGGGGGAGAACAAAGACACTAAGGGGTATAAGTATTGGGGTTGTGACCCTATGAAAATGAACTGCTTGGTGCTTACATGGGACTGGAAGAGACACTGTGTGGACTGCAGTGAGCCAGGAGGAACTGCCATGGGACTTTGTTGCTAAGGGGACTACCCCTCTGCCCCTTGTGCTGGCCTCCCTGGCTGCGCCCTGTCTGCATGTCCCCCAGGCACTCTTCCAAGTGTGCTGTTGTGCCCCTAGTCTGGGCAGACATAGGTGCTTTGTTCTGCACTCAGCGCATTGGGAATGTTGTTCTGCCTCTGTATGAGCAGAGCATGGTGAGCGCTGTGCACTTGATCACCACGTGGGCGGACCACTACTTTATCCCAACATGGAGCGCTTTTGAGCCCGGTGGTCTGAGCCCAAGGGAGGGGGCTCACTCTGCCCACATTCTGGACAGTAACCCTGACCCCATCAATGCTATGCAGCATGTGAAAAGCTGCTTGAGGTGACTGCCAGTAGAGGGAGGGGAGCTGGCAGGGAAGCTGCGCTCTCCCTTCCCCCACTACCGCACCCGGCTGAAGGAGTTATCGGCAGCCAGGGCTCTGTTACGGGGCCAGGGGCTGCATCACGGCGCACCTGCAGAAACAGACGAGAAAGAGGAAGTCGCCTTGCCTGGTTGTGGGTGGGGCTATGCTGGCCGCGCTCCACAGGGCGAGAAAGGGCTGCACTCAGGAAGCCAGGTGCTTACTGCCTGACTGTGGGCAGGGCTCCCATTAGGGAACGGAGAGCCCTGCGTGGTGAAGGAGACGCTGCTGGTGGCTTTTCGGCCCGATCAGACGTCCCCTGTTTCCGGCCTGTGAAGAGGCGCAAGCACGGCCCCGGGAGTGGCGGGCCGGCCCCTGACGTGAATTTACCGGCAAGAGACCCAGGAGGGTCTTCCCGCTGAATGGACAAAGGCGCTTTGGGGGGAAGTGCTCTCTGCTCCTGGATGGACGCACTCTCCACTGAAGGAGATCAGGTGTGCTGAACCCCTGCCCCCTTTCTTGCGGTACTGGGTGCCGGGGACTGTCTCTCGCAGCCTCCAGGAAGGCACGTGGTTGCCCTCCACCTCAACCAGCTGCATTTGTGCATTTGTTTCCTAGTATTGGGATACGGGTTGGTGCTTACAGCTGTACCACAAGGGAGCGGGCAGCTGCAACGGGGAGGGGGGGCATTCTGTTTGTTAGGAGACCGGCGTGAGTTCCACCCTCGCCCCTTTCCCATTGCGCACATTTGTTGTGGCTGCATCGGCAGCCAGGGAGGCCTCAGGAGGGCCAGTGGGCTCTTGGGGGACATGGTGGCATGTTGTGCCCGTGAGCAAGGATTTATGCCCAGAGGGGCTAATGAGCTGTATGACCTGGGCAGTGTTACTACGGTGCACTGTGGAGCTACTGTGATGCATAATGTGTTTATGCCTAATGTGATGCCTAATATAGTTTATTCCTAATATGTTCTGCATATGCTGAGTGTTGTGATATGATGGTTATGCCTACGTGCTAATGCCAGTAGTTACTGGTTGTTTTATATTTACTACTTGCATTCTGATGGTTCTGACAGTGGCCCGATTGGCACTGTCAATTATATAATCCCCTGTAAAATATTGCCTAGTGCCAGGTAGCACAGTGTATATTTGTGAATATGATCTAATGTGTTTATGACAATACAAAGGCTTTTTTTTTTATATCCTTGTGTAGGGTTTCTCTTGTGGTGTGCCTAGTGTGTCGCTGCTGTGTGTGTGTGTTGCTCAAACTCCTTACACATTGCCTCTGGGATAAGCCTGACTGCTCGTGCCAAGCTACCAAGAGAGTGAGCAGGGGTTATCTTCAGCGTGTAACTCCCTTGCCCTGACTAGAGTGGTGGTTTCTGCCTGGCTTAGGCGCTTGCCCTAGCCAACTAGAAATCCCATTTCTAACAGAGAATATATCTACTTCTGCTATCAATGTTAAAAGCTTGCTGTGTTCACAAAAGTGGTGGTATGGATGGTGAAAGGTAGTTGTCCATGAAATATGGTGTTTTGACATAAGATGGTGGTGTTGCGTTAGGTGTGGAGAGGTGGCAACTCGCTGTATTCAACACAATCGTAGGGTCTTGTTTATAGAGTAATGGAGGCTGGTATAACACACAATGAAGGCGGCTCCTTGGGTTCGAATTATGGCAGCTGATGTGACCTAAAATGATGGAGGGAACTGGTTGGATATGGAATTAGGGCACTGGAGATTTAAATAAAGGTGACTGGCTGGGCAAAGATGTACTAGCTTGATGGGCAAAGAATGATTTGACGTTATGTTATGTTATATGTGTATTTGTAAAGCAAACAACTCACCCGGAACTGAATCCTGGAGCTGAAGCAGGGGTTTGGTGTAGGTGACGAGTAAGCTCTGCAGTTACTTGCAGAAGTTGAGAACTGAGGAGAAGTCTCTGATGTGCAGGATCAGGTAATGTAGGAAGGTGGAATCTGACTGCATGGTAACCCCCACGTTTTCCTGGTGTTTTGCTGGTTTTTGACTAGTCTGACTGGGATTCTCCTAATCAGGACCCCAGTTTATCTGCTTTCTCACTAAATTGGTTGTGCATGTACTTTAGGTACACTCCAGATTGGATACTGGAGTACCCTTATCAGTCCCTAGTATATGGTACACCATGTACCCAGGGCATAGGTGCCCCAGATGCCTCCCAGGGGCTGAAGCATGTATTGTGCCACCCCTGAGAGGCCATTCAAAATGACACCACAGGTCTGCTACTGCACCCTGTGTAAGGTGCTGCATGCACCCCTTACTTAGATATAGGTTACCTATGGATGTATGTCGTTACAACGCACACTTTTACAACGCATGCACTTACAACGCATTTTTTACAACGCAACATCCACTACAACGCATTCCATTACATAGCATGACACTACAACGCATGTTTAAAAACTACCTTTACAACGCATTCCATTACATCGCATACTACCTTTACAACGCATACCATTACAACGCATAGTATAGGGGTAAAAATTACTATTCTAACTCCAGGGGGTGCAACAGTAGGGTAAGTGTTGGATTGCGTTGTAATGGTATGCGTTTTAAAGGTAGTATGCGATGTATTGGAATGCGTTGTAAAGGTAGTTTTTAAACATGCGTTGTAGTGTCATGCTATGTAATGGAATGCGTTGTAGTGGATGTTGCGTTGTAAAAATTTCGTTGTAAGTGTAGAGCGTTGTAATAGTTTCGTTGTAAAGGTTGTTCACCGTTACCTATATTTATTCTAAATCACTGCACATATAAACCTATCAGTCACCCCTATTGCAGGCCTTATCAATCCTGAAGGCAGGGTGCTGGGTTTTATGTGAGAGGGTGCCCTAGCATGAGCAGAGCCCCTCTGCAGCCTTCGGAACCTATTTTCCGGGGCTGTCTGTGATGCAGCCAACCATATATATTTAAGTGCATTATAACCTCGCGGTAAAAGCTAACTTTAAAACGACTGCTTGGACACATGTCGTGTTTGTTGTCAAACACCTTGGAATCATACCTCCCCACCAGTAACTGGTGGGGAAGGTATGATTCCACCCTTCTAGAGGGACTTATGTGAAACATCGGTACACCCGGTACCAGCTTTCTCGACCCGGGCATTACAAAATGGATGCTGCCAGCCACAAAAACGGGTCTGCCCTCCTGCTGCTGAGCCAAGCTCGAGCAGAGGAAGGCCTGGACAATTGGTTTCCTGTCACAGGGAGGTGTGACCACCTCCCAGACAAGCTTTAGTGTATTGAGGCTGGGTGGGTGCACTCTGAGAGTGCCAGAATGTCTGCACTGGGGGTACATTTGGTGTCCCTGTGCATAGTAGAGCTAAAACCGGTTGCAGGAGCCATTTTCTCCTGCTCTGGTGCGAAACTGGACAAAGGACATGGGTGTAGCCACCCCTCTGTCCTGACCCTCCCATAGGTGGGTCCCCATAGCTTGTCCAACCCCTTCCTTGGGTATAAAGTAGGAACCCTCACTACAGGACTTTAGAGTTTACCTGGACTAAACTCTGCAAGCAGAAACCATGTACTTCAACGGTATACACTTCGCTGGACGACAGAAGAATCTCCCTTGGAGTAAAGGAGTTACTCCCCTGCAGCAGCAGTCACCTTAACGCATCTGACCGGTTTGCATCTCCTGAGCTCCTGAGGACTCCGAAGATTTCTGCAACACAGAAGGTGGGTTCCCGAGCGTCCCTGAGGTTGATCTGACCTCTCAGCAATCCTGAGACCAGTATCCCTCGTGGGGACTGTGCAACCAGAACGCCTGTGCACTGTGTACTTTTGCAGCAGCATATGCTTTTTGGAAATCCCTGAGGCTGTGCTTTGGGCTACGTGTAGTCCTAACCCCGAGCAGTATTTCCACTGAAAATTTCCGGCCTACACTCCACGAGTGTTCCGTGGGCTGGTATTTCGTGATTCAACTCGAGGTCCTTTTGCGATCCCTGGTCTGTTGGCCTGCGGGTCCCTGCGAGGGTAACCTTGAATTTCCGTGGGCTTCCCTGGTTGCTCCAGACGTGCCCTGACTCTCCATTGCATGGAGAGTCCCCAGGACCTTGCCGGTCCTCACCGTAACTTGTTTCCTCTGCCCTCGTGGGTTGCCGTTGCCAAGGCTTGTTGGTGTTCAATCCGGACACTGACCCCCCAGCACTCGACACCCTTCGTGGGACAGCCCACCTCTGGACTCTGGTCATCATCGACGTCTCCTGGTCCCCATGGCTGCAGAGTCAAGTGTCCTATCTTCTCACCTGAAGCACCCGACATCGGTTTGCATTCGTCTACTGAGCCCCTGGTCACCCTGAAGTGACCCAGACTCTGTCCCCTTACCTATCAGGTTCTTCTCACCTCGGATCCAGGCTTGGATTCCACCGGACACTTTTCATCTTCCAGGCAGCAGCACTTCTTCGCATCACGCCATTGAAAACGACTAGGGTTTCCGACACCACTTGACCCCTATGCACCCGGCTCCTCTGGGATAGGTAACATGGGTACCTCAGTACTCACAAGGGTGCTGGCCTTAGAACCTTCTATGTTCCAAAGGGTTTGCTTGAAGTCCTCTCCGAAGTGTCCTTAAACTGTAATTTTCCAACCGCGACTTTCCCATAGAGTTGTACGGAGCTCGCGTCTGTGTTCTCACACTGCACCCGTCCGCCGCGGGCTCCCTGTGTCACTCCTTTGGGTGGTTCCTTGGGGTCCCAGCGATTCTACGTGATCTAGGCACTGTGACTAGTGAAGTCCGATGTTGTTATACCATTTTTTTAGTATATGGTTCGGGCTCCCCCTGGAGCCTGCTGTGTATTGTGCTATTTACTGTCGTTCTATTGATAAAGTATTGTGTGCTTTGTGCTCTAATCTCATAAAGAGGTTAGTAGAGTGTTTAGTAATAAAACATATATTTTATATAACACTGGTGTGGTTCTCCTTTCATTTGGTCATTCAGGAGGTTCTAATCTGGTAGAACAAGCTGCTTTACATTCCTTCGCGACTTAGCCTGAAGGCTGCTCTCCATCGCTACCACTAGGATAGCTTTCTATAAAGGTTGTCTTTAACCTAATCATCAATAAGGGTTGTTTGGACTGGTGCAAGGTGCCCACTATAACTAGTCGACAGCATATACCAGGCCACCTTCTCACAGGTAATTCCAGGCTCTAGGAGTGAGGAAGGGGAAAGAACCACTGCCGGATCTGGTTCTGCGTGTACAGGTTTGTGTGTGAGTACGAGTCCTGCTGAGTGGAGGTGTCTGGTAGGTTTGTGTAAGTTTATGTGGTTGATCGGGCTGAAGATGAAGCTCGCTTGTAAGACGTAGCTTGATGCAGTAGGTTCGATATTGAAATAGAGGCAGTGAGTCGACATAGCAGTAGCGACACAGCTACGGTATAGAATGATCGGGGTCAATCATTGGAGAAAGAGTGCTTCTAGGTTCAGCAGTAGGGAAGGAATATGATGCAAGATGAAATATTTAACTCACCATCCTCACCAAATATGCACCAATAGAGGTTTCAATCCTTTCCTGCTCACCAGACACTCAACAGCAAACCAGAGACTGAGGGGTAAAGGGTGGGGCAAGTGGTCAAACCTGTGATGCAGCTGGGAGGGAGGGGAGTCAAAGAATGTGTGAGGTCACTTCCGCTATCCTTAAATTTTGGTAAATTTGGACTCTGTGTTTTCAGTCAACAAGCAAGCAGAGACCTGAGAGTTGGTAGATAAACAGGAGGCGAGTACCCTTGTTCGGGGCGTCCCTGGAAAGGGCGGCCAGAGGCTGCTGGGCGACCCCTCGCGGAAGGCAGCAGCGGCAGGGCCCCTCGGTGGAAGGCAGCAGCGGCAGGGCCCCTCGGTGGAAGGCAGCAGCGGCAGGGCCCCTCGTGGAAGGCAGCAGCGGCAGGGCGCCTCCGTGGAAGCCTTGCCGGGCCACTGGACCTGCTGCCGGGCCCTGTCACCGGCAGCTGGGGCACCCACTGGGCCAGACAATGCTGGGGCGACATCTCTCAGCAGACGACGCTGACATGCTGAGGGGCGGCGAACAACCCGCCCCTTTCAGAGAAGGAAGGAAAGGAGACGATATTTTGTATTTCTGAAATGAAATCCTGCAGAAGGGCCGGGGGCTCCTGAGGGGGGAGAGCTGGCTGAGCGGGCTCCGAGATCACCCAAAGACTAATGAGCAGCGATTGGAAGGGCAGACCCGGGACGGGGGGGCCGCGGGATGTCATGCCCAGAGAGAAGGTCACAGAAGGAGACGGCCAGCATATGGGCTGTACGCCGAAAAGAAAAGAGCAAATTACAAAAAAAACACAGTACAAGGCGGGATGAAAACGGAAGTGAGGAGGGCAAGGGAAGAAGGAAAGTGAGAGCTAGGGAGGAATCGGGTAAAAAAGAAAGCATGAAAGATACGGAGAGAGGGGTGGAAGGGGAGGGACAAGGGAGGAAGAGAAAGAAAGAGAAGGAAACAACATTTCCTGAACCCTTCCTAGGCTTTGGGCTTTATTTAGATTTTTGAAGACAGGATGCAAAACATGGCATATATTCCAGTCACCGTGTTAGAAGTCCGAGAGGCTACAATGCACTGACAGTGAAGCAGATACGACATCGCCATGTTTGCGATGTACCACCCCATCACGCATAGTCTAAAGAAGGTCCTTTGTCTCAAGGATTACTGTAAAATACCCCAATCTCTACAGAGACTTCCATATCCAACTTGATGCACATGAATGACATCAAACAAAATAACTTCTTTCTAACTTGGAATCTATCAACTTGCACCATATGGGATCCAGGCCCTCGTAACACAGCCGGGCACCCGCCGGGTGTGATAGCCGCACTCCCTGGCATCATCACAGGGACAGAGAACCAAGCTGTCTTCTGGACAGACTATCATGCAGTCCGCTTCATACAGATCCAAGTCAAAAAAGAAATACTGCATCTTAGAGACTCATGCCAAATAATAACAAAGTATATCTTGGAAGAAACGCGACATAACGTCGTTCACGTTTCCACCCTCAGCCATGACACCTCAATGGAATAACAGCCGTTTCAGAGACTCATCTGGTGCTGATAACAATCTTTGATGAACGAAGCCCAATCAAAACTACAGCTGCCAAAAACCACAGAAGAACTGGTGTGAGGGCCCCAGAATCAAAACCCCTTAAATCAACTCACAGGATCCTAGAAAGATCCGCATGAAACTCACTCTCCAGTGGACCATTTATGGCCGCGTTCTTGCAAGAGCTGCCCAAGGCATGTTTCTGAAGTCATCAAGCAAAATACCCGCTGCCGGGATAACAAAAGAGTTTCTTTCCTGGTCGTGGCCCTGAAGCAGCTCTGATGGCCAAATTGGATGATATTAAAAGTATTGTGAATTCAAATGGAGTAGTAACACTTTTATTTTTTGATCTCTCCTCTGGCTCCAATGTTGCTCATCACCCTACACACTGACAAAGGCTTGATAGCATTAGAGTACAGGTCATGGCGCCAAAATGGTTTGCATCGTTTCAATCAACAGATCCATCATCATGTCACTTCCTCCCTTCACCTTAGCCATAGTTATCCCCAGCATCTAAGGCAGCTGAAGGCCCTACCTTCGCTGGCCTCCTCTTCAACACCTACAATAGCTCTCTACCAGGCTTAATTCATCATTAAGACATGGGTCCTGGGCTCACTGTGCCACTGGAATCAAGCTATCCTGGCTGAAGAGTGGTGAAACCCCGAAACCGGTCCTAGGATGCTTTTTCCGGTTCAGGGAGGACCTGGCTTGGCAGTTCGGGCTGGACTGTTCCCATGAGGCACAGGGTCAAGACTGATTTGCATATGGCCAGGTCTAAACTGGGGTGGCATGGTGAGCAAAAGAATGATGGATTTAACCCAGATTTCTTGACTGGGGGTGAATGTTATGATTTGTTCTGCATTCCGTCCATCCATTGTGTGTCTTTTGCAGGTGGAAGTGCGGGCTCGCCACAGAATGTCAGACCATTCCTTATCAGAGAACTGCCGCTCGCGCTATAGCGCCCACCTAGCGCGGGCAGCGGAGGCGGTAGCACTAGGGTGGGTATTGAGGAGAGGTAGATATCAGAGAGAATGCGCTTCTCATCCTTATCCTTACTGAGTTTTACGGCCACTGCTATAAGTACTCCCCTGACCACTGCCTTAAGAGTATCCCATAGTAATGCTATTGAAGTGTGGGGGTTATAATTGGTGGCAAGATAGGCTTGTATCATGTCCTGAATTTCCTTGACTGTGACTTCATAGGCTAACAGTTTAGGGTTGAGACACCATATGCGTGATTACTCTGAGTTGTAGTTTGGCCCCATAGACATGCTAGGAATACCGGCCCCGTAGCATTATGGTGAGCTGTAGTGTGGTCCCACAGACAAGCTCAGAAGACCAGTCCCATAGCATTACTCTATGTTTTAGTGTGGCCCCACTGACATGCTCAGAAGGCCAGCCCCACAGCATTACACTGAGCTGTAGTGTGGGCCCCACAGACATGCTCAGAAGGCCAGCCCCACAGCCTTACACTGAGCTGTAGTGTGGGCCTCACAGACATGCTCAGAAGGCCAGCCCCACAGCATTACACTGAGCTGTAGTGTGGGCCCCACAGACATGCTCAGAAGGCCAGCCCCACAGCATTACACTGAGCTGTAGTGTGGGCCCCACAGACATGCTCAGAAGGCCAGCCCACAGCATTACACTGCGCTGTAGTGTGGGCCCCACAGACATGCTCAGAAGGCCAACCCCACAGCATTACACTGAGCTGTAGTGTGGGCCCCACAGACATGCTCAGAAGGCCAGCCCCACAGCATTACACTGAGCTGTAGTGTGGGCCTTACAGATATGCTCAGAAGGCCAGCCCCACAGCGTTACACCGTGCTGTAGTGTGGGCCCCACAGTCATGCTCAGAAGGCCAGCCCCACAGCATTACACTGAGCTGTAGTGTGGGCCCCACAGACATGCTCAGAAGGCCAGTCCCACAGCATTACACTGAGCTGTAGTGTGGGCCCCACAGACATGCTCAGAAGGCCAGCCCCACAGCATTACACTGAGCTGTAGTGTGGGCCTCACAGATATGCTCAGAAGGCCAGCCCCACAGCATTACACTGCGCTGTAGTGTGGGCCCCACAGACATGCTCAGAAGGCCAGCCCCACAGCATTACACTGCGCTGTAGTGTGTTCCACCCCGAGCTGAGACAGTTGGCCGCAGCATTGCACTGAGCTGTAGTGTGGCCCCGCAGCCTAGCACTGAGCTGTAGTGTGGCTCCGCAGACTTGCACTGAGCTGTAGTGTGGCACACCCCGAGCTGGGACAGTCGGCCGCAGCCTTGCACTGAGCTGTAGTGTGGCCCCGCAGCCTAGCACTGAGCTGTAGTGTGGCCCCGCAGCCTTGCACTTAGCTGTAGTGTGGCACGCCCGAGCTGGGACAGTCGGCCGCAGCCTTGCACTGAGCTGTAGTTAGGCCCCGCAGCCTAGCACTGAGCTGTAGTGTTGCCCCACAGCCTTGCACTGCGCTGTAGTGTGGTCCGCCCCGAGCTGAGACAGTTGGTCGCAGCCTTGCACTGAGCTGTAGTGTGGCCCCACAGCCTAGCACAGAGCTGTAGTGTGGCCCCGCAGCCTTGCACTGAGCTGTAGTGTGGCACGCCCCGAGCTGAGACAGTCGGCCGCAGCCTTGCACTACGCTGTAGTGTGGCCCCCCAGCCTTGCACTGAGCTGTAGTGTGGCACGCCCCGAGCTGGGACAGTCGGCCGCAGCCTTGAACTGAGCTGTAGTGTGGCCCCGCAGCCTAGCACTGAGCTGTAGTGTGGCCCCACAGCCTAGCACTGAGCTGTAGTGTGGCCCCGCAGCGCTTGCACTGAGCTGTAGTGTGGCATGCCCCGAGCTGGGACAGTCGGCCGCAGCCTTGCACTGAGCTGTAGTGTGGCCCCGCAGCCTTGCACTGAGCTGTAGTGTGGCCCCGCAGCCTTGCACTGAGCTGTGGTCTGACCTTATAGAAAAGCTCTGAATGTATTTAGGGCCTTAATTTCCCAGCTGTGAGTGGTATGGGGTTTCATGTTTGCGCCCCCCATTAACTGCTTTATATTTTGATATTTAGTAAACATTATGTTGTGAATGATACCTGTGGGACGACATT
The DNA here is from genome assembly GCF_964204655.1 of Triturus cristatus. Classification (NCBI taxonomy): domain Eukaryota; kingdom Metazoa; phylum Chordata; class Amphibia; order Caudata; family Salamandridae; genus Triturus; species Triturus cristatus. The sequence continues at coordinate 128,243,354 of NC_140594.1, forward strand.
CTTCTACTAACTTCGATAATTATTATTCTAGCAGAGCTCAGCCCCTGACATTCTCCAGTGTGAGCCTTGACTGCAGCGCCCCCTGGAGGTACAAGATGCTAAGGGCGCACTGGTGTCCTTTTGCAAGCAATCCTACCCAGAGCCCTGGCACACTGGGTGGAAAGGACAGTACCAGACACCAATACTACCCAATACCACCACCTGCCCCCGGACCTGAGGACAGTGCCTGCCACCCACGCACTGGGCACCAGAAGCAGTTGGAGGGATTGTTAACTATGCAGCTCAGTAAACCTTTTGAAGACAGCAAGAGCAGCTGTTCCCAGTTGTGCAGCTTGAACAGTTCCATTCTGGACACACAAGGACTGAAAATGTCCTCGTCTGGAGGCTGCTGGCAGTAGCAATCAGATCAGCGTCACTGGCAGAATATATTACATTTATAATCAATAAAGCCCATTCCCCTCTTCATTATCCTTCTCCCTTCTCCATGATCTTTCCTCTCTGTGATCTATAAAGCTCCCCTTTATTCTCCACTAATACCCATCTGGGATGAAACGCCGGCTGTGCATTAACATACCTTTGATAGGCTCTGAATTTACTGAGACTCTTTGTACAATATGCACTGGCCAGCAGGAGCAGGCGCAGGGTGGACTAGGTGCCTTGACACCTCCCAAACCTGCATGTCCGCTGTTTATTTCACGCTGAATCCCAGCAAAGCCAGGTTCATGCTTATGAACACCTGCATGCTCCCTCCACCGCAGAGCCAGGCCTGGTCACTGTGCATCTTTTCTCCTTGTAGGCCCCTTGTGCCTGGTCCCTCACCTTCCATGAGGACTTCAACCTGGTTGGAACTGAACATCCTGAGTACAAACACATTCTAGATAAATGAATGATTGATTCATTCATCCATCCAATCAATCAATAATGGTACTTAGCTGCTTTAAGGACTGCAGATCTACAAAACATAACCTAGTTAGCTAATGGTAAATGACCAGATTTTAAGACGTTTTCGCTAACGCATACTACTTTGGTTCTGCAGTCGAGGCCCACGTCCGGTCTGCCACAGATAAAGCACAAAGGCCTTCCAGACATCAACTGAACCCGAAGGAAGGCCCTTCTGCACACCACTGCCTGCCTGCTAGAGACGTGATGGGTCTGGGATGCATGTTGTAGAATGTGGAGTGTGATGCATGGGGTGTGATGCATGCTGTAGAAGGTGGAGTGCCATGCTGTAGAATCTGAGATTGCAAGAAATGCTCAGGACTGTGATCCATGGGATGTGATGCATGCTGTAGAAGGTGGAGTTTGATGCTGTGAGAATGTGGTGATGCATGGAATGCTGGGGT